>NC_052161.1:130973906-131633822 GCF_902713615.1 Scyliorhinus canicula
TGTTGTTCAATCCAAGCTTTCCTGGCGCCACTGCTTGGACTTTGTTATGGGCACCCTTGCTGGCAGTAACAGCAGATGCAGGTATCTCATTTCGCATTTGTCCCTCGGAAATCTGTTGCAGTAACTTATAATTGCCGGCACGTTTCATTGTGTCAATTGGGAGTATGCTTCATGCTCCTCGATCAAATTGGCATCCTGTTTTGTTGGAAGGCGCATTGTGCCTGTTTAAACTGTATCTGCCGTTGTTTGTTTTTTGTGCTGGATATATAACGTCTCATAGGCAAACTTCATGAAGCAAAGGTGGGATCTCTGGATTCTAAGAGGCATCTGCGCCAGGTCCTTCTCTTCTAGCAATGGTCTTTCTTAAGTAGATGTCTCAAAATTTCTATGACCTGTGCTAGATTTGGTAAGCATTTTACCAACTGTTTCACCAGCCTCAGGAATTCCTGAAGGTCTGGGATCAAGGTTGGAATTGTGAACTTGCTAATAGCTTTTGTTTTCCAGGGTCCTCACTGCTGAAGATGTGTCCCAGAAACTGATTTGGTGTTTGGCCATTTTTCATGAAGCATCAGCCCTACATCCTTTTGTGGTGTTCGTCCACTGTTGTACCATGAACCAAAGCATTGTGCAATGGCAGATGACCCCCTGTAGGCCATTGCAAAATGGCCAACATTGCACATTGAAATGCTTCAGTTGAAGCAGAATGTGCCAAGAGGTTAATGAATTTGGTCAGCAACCTGGACTCTTCATCTGGGGCAAGTTGCCAAAAGCTGCTGTCGGCATCGAGTTTTGAAAACACCATGCTTTTAGAGAGTTTGATCAGGCTTTCACCCACTGAGGACATCTGATGTATTTCTCTGGCTACGGCTTTATTGAGCTGTGTCAAATTGAGACAAATGCGAATGGACCTGTTTGGCTTTGCAATTGGGACCATCCTGGAACACCATGCTGTTGGTTGTGTAACGGGAAATGACCCCCAAGTTTATCATCTCGTTCAGCTACACTAGCTTCATTAGTGGGTAAGGAACCTCTGGTGGCATGAACAGACAACACGGATTTAGCATCCTCCCTCAATTTGATCTTGCATGCCTTTTTGGTCACCCCAAAGCTATAAAGAGCTTCGGGAACTCCTTTTTATACTTGGAGCCAGGCTCTTCTTGGTTGAGCCTGTCATTTTTTTTCAGGTTAAGATCAACGCAGGCTTTTCAGCTGAGCAGTGAACAGTCCTGGTTGTAGACCATGATCAGGGCTTCTCAGATTCTTTTGTCTTTGCACCTGAGCATGGCCTGCAGAGTACCTTCATCAGGATACCTCCTGCTCCGTTTAGATGCGTTTTGGGTGGTATCAGCTGTTGGGTCACAAACAATGGTTCTCTACCTGATTCCTACTGGCTCCAGTTTCCAATTTGAAGTCTGTGAGATAGCCATTAACTGAGATGTCCCCATTCCAGAATGAAAGTTCAGGACCTTTGATCACACCTAAGAAGTATGGCTGTGTATCCTCTTGGTGTGTTGTCTCGACCTCATGAATCTTCTTGGGATCTTCTGTGTGTTTTGATGTTTTGGCTCTGCACAGCTTCCCAAAGTGTCCTATTCAGTGACATTGAAAGCATTGGGCTGAAATTGCCAGACTTTGAATAGGCCTGTGGGGGTTCTTTGCTCCACGGCGCTGGCACAATCACTCTACTGGTCCGTTCAAGTATTGCTTCCCTTAGCTTGGAGTGTCCCTGTTTCTACGTGGTTTCACTAACTGGGCAGTGGTGTTTACTTTGGAGAATGGTTTGCTTTTTCTCCTTAATATGGATCTGTGCTTCAAATGGATTTCAGACTGCCTGACAATCCAGATGACTTTCCCAAAGGCTTGATCTTCCTTCACTTGAAGCATGTCCAAGAGTGTGTCATCTACCACTCCTACTATTCCATCCCTGATTAGCTCAGATTCAGGTCTCTATAATCGTAACACTGAGCCATTCTGTACAGATCATCAATGAAGAAGCTGACAGGTTCCCTTGGCTGCTGGACACATTCAGTAAATTTAGTCCATTCAAGGATGTGAGGTTAAAATAAGCGTTGAATGTTTTTAAAACTTCATCAAGTTTTGCAGGTGATTTGTTGATTCCTTGCCTAGCTGTTATATAATTTCGCTATCGGGCCTACTGAATAAAGCAGTGGGGTAACTTGTTCAGCTTTTGTCTTTTCATCCAAATCGAAAGAATCGTGTATTTAATGAATCTCTTTCTCCAGAGTCCCTAGTTTTGTGATTGATCTGAGCCTTCGGCCATTTGAGTCCAAATTGACCTGGAAGAGTGGATTTCTGATCCATGGTTAAAAAATTTAAGTTGCAAGTTCAGCTTAACAAGTTCCCAAATGTCCAAGATGGTGCCGCCATACGCTTCTTTAGAAAGGGTGGCAGCCATGGAGTGAGTGGTCGCACATTTGGTGGCTCCCGCACAAGGTGGATTTTTGTTGGTCTTTCCCGCCCGAAGGATGTAGAATTTGAGGTCATATATTTTTCACCCACAGGGAATTATGATTTCCTTGTGGGACTGTATTGTATCTTTTTACAACTAGTACTGAGATCTAAGCTGGATTTTCCAGGAGTGAAAATCACTTCCTGGGATATGACCATGAACTGGAAAAAGTTAAACCATTTTATTTTATCATCATACAGTTTTTTTGTGATGCTTCACTTTGCACTTGCTACAATTTCACCATGAGGCATGCTGCAATATTTCAATTCATGTTCATGACTTATGTGCCTCCTAGTGCCACCCCTTCCCCCTTCATTAGCTTTAATTGATTTTGACATTTAATTGCATTAAACTCTCCTGTATTTACTGAAAGCTCATTTGCACGCAGAGCAGTACAGCTGTGGGAGAAGTGACTGCACTACCACAGTCATACATTAATGTGAAATTTTCATAACAATCAGGACCTGCTTTAAATTAGGCCAAGTCATGTTCATTTCCAGCATATTCAGCAATTCTAATATCAAATTGGTCAGTCAGGACTTTGTTTTTTTCCTTCAGATGTAACTTAATTGACGGGTAGTTGGTCTTCGGCTCCAGTTTCAAAGATTTCACGTTTTGAGGACACAGGCAGATATGCTGTCTTATTTATTTAAGCCTTTTTACATTTTATTTCTTGGGTTTGGGCTAAGTTTTATTTTCCCCTTTGTTTTTGTTCTTTGCACCAGTGTTCATTGATCTGCCATTCGCAACTCCAGCCCCTGGCTGAAGGGGCTTAAGATTGGCCTTTCCCAACTGCGGCTTTGCAGCAGCTGTCCCAGGTTTTAGTGCATTGCTCAGCAGGTAGTCCTGAACCTTGTAATGTATCAGCCTGCATTATTAATTCATGGACAACTCTTTGCATTGGAAGACAAACAAGTTTCAGGCAGACCAAATAGCGTCTTTCATTAAGTTGATAGTCCTCCAGCCGCAGCTGATGTTTCTCAAGTGTACGGTTGAACAAAGATATGTTCAGGAAAGATTATATCGTACAAATTCTGTAAATGGTTCAAGGATGGTTAAATTCTACTTTTTGTTTTGTAATCAGGGAAGAGCATGAACGCAATCAGTCACGACCACAAATTTTGCAATCGATTATCCTGCATTTGGGAACATCACAGGTATGATCACACCCAAAGTGCAATGGGCTAGCCTCATCCTGGGAAAACCTTTGTTTTCCAACAAGATACTTTCTTCAAAACAATTGTAAAATGTGATGAATGCAGGATTTTAGATATATTGGATTATAAACATTTAGTAATTTAAGGGTTAAAAGCATGGGTTTGAGTGTGTTTGACTACAGTAGTCATGTTTTTAAAATAATATTGTTTTGCAAGACGAGAAAGCTTTTAGGAGCCAGAGGTGAAATTGAACAACGTAAAAGACTGGGATAATGTACTGTTGTTCGACTAGAGGAGTCACTGGGCAATTAATTGGTTTTCAGCTTGGTGAGATGATGTAATTGCTGTGTGGAGTTAAGGTACTTGGACATTTTGAGAAAACTTTGGAGTTGATTTATGACCTGGCTCCTGTTTAGATCACAAGTAAGATATTTATATTTCACAGTAGGATAGTTAAAAAAGAGTATGGGTATTTAATGCAGTGGAGACTTGTCGGAGGACAAGGAGGAAACTGAAATGAACCAGTTGAAACAGCTTTTTGAAGACCTCCAGTCAGAGTCTGCAGTGGTTCTACCAGGAGCCTTGCTTGTTCTGGAAAGCAAGTATTACTCCGTACCATTGGGATGTAGGATGGATTGAGAGCTGTATGTTTTTATTTCTTTCTTCTTATTGAATTGGGAATAGAGATAGTAATTAAGGGTAGTGTATTTACTGTATTGAGTAGTATTTTTTAAGGAGTAATTAAGCTATTTTCGGGTGTAAGGTTAAAGATTTTAATACTATGTTAATAATAAAGCTGTTTTGAAAATAGCAAATCCCTATTTCTTTGTGAAATCCCACCTGCAGCAAAGTATTCTTTCCGCAGTCTTACAAAATAAAATAAAATATTGGGGTTTCGGTCCGGTATCCTAGCCTCTGCTGGGACCTGGTCTGGGAACGTAATAAAAAGCACATTCCAAACATTTCAAATCGAATATTACAAGAAGTCCATTAAATCCAACTTTTTAACCATATAACATGTTCTGAAGTGCCTCAACACAACTTCAATCCCCTTCATATTTCACAAAATACATTCCATGTCAGGCATACAGCCTGAGGGGTTCTACACTATTTTCGAAGGGTGTTTCATCCAATTCAAGATGGATGTCACGCCTAGGTCAGGTATAATATGAGTTTAGAATATTTGGAATCTAGAATTATCTGTGACACATTATAGTGAGCTTGCTTGTTGCAATGATGCAGTTCCCTAGCCCTGAAGCATAAGGGACTGGCTTTTCAACTCCGTCATCTGGAGACAAATTCAGTCCGAACTGATGGAAGTTCCATGGATTAGGCGCGATATGAATTTGGATAAGTCTCAATACTAGTAGTAGTTCCTAGTAGGCATAGGTGTATGGCTTAAAGCTTGATTCAAATTTTCAACTGAAGGGCACACAAATGGCACACTGATTTCGATTGGCGATAGCTTGGCAGGTATGGGAAATGGCAACTATCTCTTTAATGCAGCACAGAGGGGTTGTCAAGGTTGGGAATGAGGTAATTTGTCAGTCAGAATGGATGGAAGCATTGTTCTGCCACTAGCTGTGATGTACCAAGCCTTACAGTGGTTAATGCTGAGTTTGGGCATTCAATATACGGGAAGTGTTGCATTTTTGGCACTACCACTAGCTTAATATGCAAAACAAATGCACCCAATTCCTCTGTGAATTTAATACTCTAAAGCACTCTCTGTGAAATTTAATACATAATAATATGCAACAGTTCAGTTTAATGGTGTTTGACCTTTTAACCCTTGAAATTCATCTGAGACTTCTGTCAGCATAATAGCCTCGCTGAAATGATCCCCATGGTTCAATTAACTTTGATGTTTGGTCACAAAGGTTCATTGATAGTCTAATGCAGTTCATTGGACATCCGCAATGTTCACTAACAAACATCATTACATGTTTCATGGTCTGTTTATCCATAAACGTTTGATGGATGGTGATAAAACAAGACACATTTCAAGAAATAAATCTAGAGAACATATATTGGAATATAGAATGGTTTCTACAGTGCTCCTGGAGGTCAGTAAAGGTCTTGTTTCGATAAGAGTAGACTGATTTGCAACAGTACAATTGAGCACTGCCCTTTGAAATGCACTGAAGGAATTGACCAAATTGATCCATGAAAGTCAGTCAGGAATTAAAAATTTGTAAGTTGAGAGCATGAAGGGTGGTCTGGTAAAACATTTTTGCTGAAAGGATAATAGAATTGTGGAAGCCATCAAGTGAGACTGAGAAAATGGGTAACGGGACAGCTAGTGTATCTGGAGAAGGAAGGAGTTATGGGTAAGTGGAGTTGACCTGGGGGAATGAATGAGCTTGTAGGGTAAAATTGCTTGAGCTTAAAAAATCCTGTTTACAACTTGCGCCTTGTCCTGAATGCAAACACAGCTGATATGGTTCCCCTTCCATTGACTGCTGCAGAGAATGATCATTGTGGGACATGATATGAGTTTGTCGCTCAGCTGTCGGCAGATCGCACAATTCAGATGTCAAATGTTGAGCACTGCTGCTCCCCCTACCTCCACAAGAAGGTTTTTATTAAAATGACTGTGGATGGTCACTCGGGATTTTGTAGAATTCTTATTCGGAGATGCCCAGAATTTTGCAACGGGATCCTTCGTGCCACACAAGTGGTAAGCAATGACCATCTCCAGCAAGAGAGAATCTAACCATTGCCCCTTGACATTCAATGGCAATACCATCGCTGAATCCCCCCACTATCAACATCCTGGCGGTTACCATTGACCAGGAACTGAACTGGAATAGGCATATAAATGGCAGCTACAAGAACAGACAGAGGCTAGGAATCCTGCGGCAACTACCACACCTCCTGGCTACCCACAGCCTGCCCACCATCTAAAGGGCACAAGTCAGGAGTGCAATGGATACTCTCTATTTAGGGGCACATTCCAAACCCACAACTGCTATCATCTAGAAGGACAAGAGCATCATATACATGGGAACACCACCAGCATGAAGTTCCTCTCCAAGTCACTCGCAATCCTAATTTATAAATATACTGCCATTCCTTCACTGCCACTTGGTAAAAATCCTGGAACCCCCTTGTTGCTCGTTCTGGGTGAATGTGCTTTACACTCAAATGGCTCTTTTATTCCTTAGCTCTGGAGTCGCCAGGTATCCTTATGATACCGCCACAAGATTCAAGTTCAAGTTCAGACCAATGACTCAATACACTAGTTAGTAAGTTCAAAACAAGACACGTTTAATATTACAGTTATTTACTACTCATGCATGTAACACTAAAAGACTAGGCTATTCCTACCACTAACAGGCCAATACCTATCTGGAATAAGGGAATAGCCGGATCAGGGAACAATGGCCTCTTGCTTTGTCCTGGATCCGCAGGCTTCCAGTTGGTGTGGACTAAAGGGGTCAGGAGTGTCTACTCTCGTTGCGTGCATTGTATGACACTTACTTGATGGCGGCTGCTGACCAGGCCTCTCCTTCTCAAGGTCTTCTGCTGCAAAGGTGTTCTGCTGGGAGAGCCCGCTGGTCAAGAAGAAAGAATCAGTCCTGGGACCTGACTTTTATAGGTCCCAGGGGCTTCGCGCCCTTCTGGGCGGACCCTCTATAAACTTGCAATTGATTGGGTCTCTTCCCAAGCGATTGATTTGAATTTCCCCAATAACGGGGCTGTTCCTCGATCATTGGGCGGTTCTTTCCACCTTATTTGTGTCCTTTGTTTCAGACTCCACTGGCGCCAGGATGTCTGACCTTCTATAGAATGTTTCAATCTCTTCTAATTGTTGTGTCCATTGTGCCTGGGAATCACCGGGAATCACTCACTTAATATGTGCAGCTTGTTAGTTAAAATGCTGTCTGGTTTCTTTAGCAGCTAGAATACACGGGGGATTCTGCAAACTTATTGTCTCTTTGCAACTGTCCATTTTTCCTGTAACCTTTGTGTTCTTCCATTTTGTGTGAGGAAGTGGCCAACCCAGGTGGCTACACCCTCCATAACAGCACTGTGGATGGATCTACACCTGAGGGACTACAGCGATTCAAGAAGGCAGCTCACCACCATCTTCTCAAGGATAACTGGGGATGGACAATAAATACTGGCCTAGCCAGCGAAGCCCACATCCTGTAATTTTTAAAAAAAGTTATGCAAGGGAGCCTAACACCTGTTTAAGACAGCTACCTGGGATACCAAATAACAAGGGTCCAATTTTAACTCCACATGTGAAAGGGTTTGTATGAGTTAAATCAAACCCTTCGGGTCATGGATTAACAATGACCTAGACACACAGTATCCCATTATTGAATTTGTCAGTGATGTGCCCATATGTCTAAAAATGAGTACAATCAATGCAAAATCTCTAGCCCTTGCTCTGTATTTTGTTCATTTTGCGATGGTGCCTATTTGAAAATAAGGATCCATCCCACCAGAATAAAAAAATTTCTGTCATGTGAAATGAAATTAAATGAAAATCGATTACTGTCACAAGTAGGCTTCAATTAAGTTACTGTGACAAGCCCCTGTAATTGTACAATTGGGAAGGAACTTTTCAATCTTGCAATAATCATACTATCACTCCTCTCCAGTGCCAGCAAAATTTTCTCCAGGATCCTGCTGAAGTACATCACGACCAGGATCTGCTTTCAGAAAAGGTCGAGAAACTATTGATATGGTTTTGCAGTTACACTGCTCCACGAGAAAAGCCAAGAATTTGGACCTCTACACCACATTGGTTGTTCTGACAAAAGCCTTTGACACAATCAGTGTAGATATACTCACCTTAGTGGGTCCAAGTTCTAGAGTAGGCTCGGGGGTCACAATCTGGTGAGCACATCACTGACATGGGTCCACAGCTGGAGGAGAAATTAACAGCGAGGTGTCGGAGAACTGCTATAGACCAGGCCTCTGCTAAGCTGGATACAGATGACTCTGCTCCATGGGGCCTGTTGCAGATACAAAGACTGGCAGAGGATCATCAGGCAGAGTTACCAGAAGCCATGTGCAGACTCGACCGAAGGTGGAAGGAGTCACCCATGTTGTGGCTTGTGAGTATTTGGCTGCCTCCATGCAGAGGGTGGCAGCTGCCTTGGAGATCCAGGTCCAGTGACTGTTGGACATGTGCTTGGATCTACAGCCCATCACTCTAGGTATTGGTGCATTGCAGCAGTGGTTAGACTAGAAGGGACGAGGCACCTCAACCTCATTCTCGGTGTCATTTCTCCTCAAGAAGTCAGGAAGGTGCAATCATATACCCACAAGGAGGAGGAGGAGCAGCTGGACATACTGAGTGCTCCATTTCAAGACACTACAACGCTGCGCTTTTGTTCCACCTCCCCTCTGCCCATGATCCCATCACTTCCAGAAGATCAGACTGAGAAGGGTGCACCTGGGCCTTAGCAGGTGGCCCTTAGCAGGCGGGGTCCTCAAGGCCTTGGGACACCAGAGGACACCCACCAAAGTCCTTACAGTCAACAGGGCACAGCAATCAGAAGGCTGCCTTGTTCTTAGCTGGGTCAGATGTAGATGGATGCCACAAGTTTGAGGGCCGCACGGTAGCATCGTGGATAGCACAATTGCTTCACAGCTCCAGGGTCCCAGGTTCGATTCTGGCTTGGGTCACTGTCTGTGCGGAGTCTGCACATCCTCCCCGTGTGTACGCAGGTTTCCTCCGGGTGCTCCGGTTTCCTCCCACAGTCCAAAGATGTGCAGGTTAGGTAGATTGGCCATGATAAATTGCCCTTAGTGTTGGGTGGGGTTACTGGGTTATGGGGATAGGGTGGAGGTGTTGACCTTGGGTAGGGTGCTCTTTCCAGGAGCCGGTGCAGACTCGATGGGCCAAATGGCCTCTTTCTGCGCTGTAAATTCTATGAAGTACTTGAGAGGAGACAAATCGGCTATGTGAATGGTCTTCCTTGACAATTTGTCATCTTGAGCTAACATGCAGGTGAAAGCAGCAAGTAAGCAGCCAACAGGCCTTGACTGTAAGACAGATTTGAGTGTAGAATTGAAGAGGTGTGCGTGCTTGCTTGTCTCCATATCAAGGATGGCAGTAGACTTTGCATAAAGGATTTGGAACCAAAGTGTATGGGACATCATTGAAGGACCAGGATTTTAGTGCATGAGAGGAGAGAGAGTAGAATGGATGTGTGCTGGACTATGCCGAGGACTGTGGGACTATTCATATCAAGTATCAGCTGCTCTAACAGGCCTCTACAGTAAAAAGATTTAGCTTAGCTGGGGTGCCCACAATGACAGATCACAATCTCGCACTAATGCTAAGGCTACCTAGGGCAGAGACTTGTGGAGTGGTCGCGCTTCAGCAACCCATAGTGCAGGTGAGGCACCCTCATTGACTGGACTACAGAGTTACCTCAAAACTTCTCAGCATGGTAAAGGTGTCAAGGGATATGGGTGAGTGGCATCGGAGGACAGGAACACAATCTTCATTGATCAATCTGCATGGAGGAAGGATCTCAAGGAGCCAAAATATGTACACATGCTGCTCTTCCCTGTGGACTCATATATTTTAATAATAATAATCTTTATTAGCGTCACAAGTGGGCATACATTAACACTGCAATGAAGTTACTGTGAAAATCCCCTAGTCGCCACACTCCGGCACCTGTTGAAGTACACTGAGGGAGAATTCAGAATATCCAATTCACCTAACAATACGTCTTTCGGGACTTGTTTGAGGAAACCGGAGCACACAGAGGAAACCCACGCAGACAATGTGCAGGCTCCGCATTGACATTGGTTAGTACTTTTGCTTCACAGTGCCAGGGACCCGGATTTGATTCCCGGCTTGGGTCACCGTGCGGAGGCTGCACGTTCTGCCCGTGTCTGCGATAGGTGGATTGGTCACGCTAAATTGCTCTGTAGTGTCCAAAAATATTAGGTGGGATTGCTGGATTACGGGGATAGGGTGAAGGTGTGGGCTTAGGTAGGATGCTCTTTCAGGGGTGGTGTGAACTCGATGGGCCAAATGGCCTCCTTCTGCACTGTAAATTCTATGAAATCTATAAGACAGTGACCCAAGCCGTCAATTGAATATGGGACCCTGGCGCTGTGAAGCAACAGTGCTAACTCCAGTGCCTTCAGCCATAAAAAAAAATTAATTTAGAGTACCCAATTCAATTAAGGGGCAATTTAACTTCACCAATCCACCTAGCCTGCACATATTTGGGTTGTGGGGGTGAAACCCACGCAAACATGGGGAGAATGTGCAAACTCCACACATACAGTGACCCAGAGCCAGGATCGAACCTCGGACCTCGGCGCCATGAGACGGCAGTGCAACCACTGAGCCACCGTGCTGCCCTCCTTCAGCCAATTCTTGGAGTGAATCGTGTTGGCTGAAGACTGACATCTGTGATACTGGGAACCTCCGGAGGGGACCGTGATGGATCATCCACTCGGCATTTCTGACTGAAGATTGTTGCGAATGCCTCAGCCTTGTCTTTTGCACATATGCGCTGGGCTCCACCATCATTGAGGATGGGTGGATGTGGCAGGACTGCAGAGCTTAAGGTCTGATGCCATTGTTGTGGAATCGCTAAGCTCTGTCCATTAGTTGCTGCTTACGCTATTTGGCACATAGGTAGTCCTGTGTTGCAGCTTCACTAGGTTGACACCTCATTATTCAGTATGCCTGATGTTGCTCTTGGCATGCTCTCCTGCATTCTTCATTGAAACAGGGTTGATCCCCTGGCTTGGTGGTAATGGTAGAGTGGGGAATATGCCGGTCCATAAGTTTGAAGGTTATGGTTGAATACAATTCTACTGCTGCTGATGGCCCACAGTGCCTCATGGATGCCTAGTCTTGAGTTGCTCAATCTGTTTCAAGTCTATGCCACTTTGCACAGTGGTAGTTCTACACAAGACGATGGAGGGTATCTTCAGTGTGAAGATGGGACTTTGTCTCCACAAAGACTTTGTGGTAGCCACTTCTACCAATACTGTCATGGACAGATGCATCTGCAGCAGGCAGATTGGTGAGGATGAGGTCAAGTATGTTTATCCCTCTTGTTGGCTCCCTCATCACCTGCTCCAGTCCCAGTCTAGCAGCCTTGTGCTTTAGGACCTAGCCAGCTCGGTCTGTGGTGGTACTACCTAGCCACTCTTGGTGATGAACATTGAAGTCCCCCAGCTAGAGTATATTCTGCACTCTTGCCACCCTTAATGCTTCCTCCAAGTGGTGTTCATGAGGGAGGAGTACTGAGTCATCAGCTGATGGTGGCTGGTACGTGGTGATCAGCAGGAGGTTCCCTTGCCCATGTTTAATCTGAAGCCATGAGACTACATGGTGTCCAGAGTCGATGTTGAGGACTCCCAGGGCAACTCCCTCCCAACTGTATACCACTGTGCTGCCACCTCTGCTGGGTCTCTCCTGTCGGTGAAACAGGACATACCCAGGAATGGAGAGCCCTGTCTGAGCGGTCAGAACATCTGAACACCATCTTTAGGAAGCCTGTCGTCTGGACTATCATGGATCTGGTAGAGACATGTGCATTGGTGTATCTCCCTTCAGCAGCACTCTGCGGCAGCAAACTGGAGTCATCAGCCAGGTACCCCTTGTCACAGAGAAGCTAGACCTGCAATGACCAAGGCTCTTCAAAACCCTGTGACACCTGGGAGTGGTCCAGAATTTATGCATTGTGAGAACTCTTTTAGCTCCGAAAACAGACCTGTACGATTTGCCTTCTGTGATCACCTTTCAGCTGCAGGCTCAAAGAGTTGAATACTTTTCTGTAAATGAATGTGGCTGGCTATTGCTAGGGAGCTTTCCATAACTGCCATATGTGTGCAGTTAGTTGTGCCTGCATTTGCAGCAAACCTGAGATTTCTGCAAATCCTCATGCTCTTCCAACCTGGCATATGGTACACTCTTCTGAACAGGACATCTTTGACCTCCCAGATGCACCTGTGTCTCATGGACTGGAAAATATCACACATGTCCCCAGTAGCACCCTGAAGGATCTGCTGGCAAAGAAGCTCATAGCGGCAGTGACCTTCAATGCCACAGATGTGGATACTCTTCAAGTCCTTGCAATCGCAGCTCATCATGGAGATGCTGTCAGATGTAAGCAACCACATTTCGGAATATCCAGAGATGCCACTGGCATAGCCTTTTGCTCTTTTGTAGATAAGACCATTGCCTGCAATACACATTGGTTTAACTTATGGTCACCATCGTAGTAGACCCTGCTCGCCAGCATCTTCTTGTGGCTCTGGTGCTTCTTGGTGTTCTGGCCATTACTCCTCCTGGCCCTGTGCCAACCTGAGACAAGCCCTCCTTCTCATCTGGATGAGAGCCAGTACCGAGGCAGAATTGCCTGGAGCGTGCATCAAATCGTACATGTTTGTTTTCGGTGCTTAGAGAGTTCAGTAGATCTGTAAAGGCATCAAGTAATAAACATATTAAGGATATCCTTTACAAAATAGCTCCATCTCAAAGCCCAAAAAACAGTGCTGCATCATGGATACCCTACCCCTTCCAGGTGAAGAACCAGAGATGTGTATTCTTCACATTCACACATGACTGTGCATGGAGACAAGATTTCTGTTTGACCAGGGTGATGAGAGCCATTTGCAAGAAGTCTCCCTCGGATACTATTCCACTTGCCATCACTATCCTCGACACTCAATAGCGAGGTCATTGCCTTGGAATTATTAGAACATAGAACAGTACAGCACAGAACAGGCCCTTCGGCCCTCGATGTTGTGCCGAGCAATGATCACCCTACTCAAACCCACGTATCCACCCTATACCCGTAACCCAACAAACCCCCCCCCCCTCCCCTAACCCTACTTTTTAGGACACTACGGGCAATTTAGTATGGCCAATCCACCTAACCCGCACATCTTTGGACTATGGGAGGAAACCGGAGCACCCGGAGGAAACCCACGCACACACGGGGAGGACGTGCAGACTCCGCACAGACAGTGACCCAGCCGGGAACCGAACCTGGGACCCTGGAGCGGTGAAGCATTTATGCTAACCACCATGCTACCCCATGAGCCCTTGTCAGGCATGACCATTGACCCAAGAGGATGGGAGTTTGGAGTTGCAAGTTAGCTGGTGTCCACCAGCTGGGCCCTTTGGAGGCATCCACCTCCTTCCTTTCATCCCTGCTTCTGACAGTAGAAGTTGGCAAAATGAACAGAATGAACAACAACTCCAGACCTGACTGAGATATCAATGTCATGGTACCCATGAGTGGGGAACAAACTTGCTGCTCTTTGGGCTACACCATAAAGAGGAGAACACACTGAGCTTGGTTGACTTCAAGTTGCTTTGTGATTATTAAGGTGTATCTTTAGTTGGCCACTTGTGCTGACCTTGAACTCCACCCAAACAAAAAGGTCCTCCACCCACTTTGAGAGATTGCACTTGCTGGCAATCCGCACTGTCAAGGGCAGATTTGGAAAATGGTGCACATTACCTTCCAAACTCAGTTCACCACTTTCCACCTTCCCACTGTCACCGACAAACTTGCCCCATCACTCTTGATCCATCAAATATCACCATTTCTCTTCCCTCTGTCAACCTTGAACCTCCCCCATTGCTGGATCCTAATACCACCCACCTCCACATGCCTTCACTCCCCTCAGAGATGCTACCTGTTACTGTGCCCATGCCCATGAATACCCTGACCTCTCCCGTTATCCAAGCCAGCTGCATAGTCTGCCACCATGACTATGCATATGAAACATTCACCGACCAAACTACCACCCTGGACCTGCCACCCTACCATATCCCAGTCACCCTAATTGACTGACTGCTTCCCCCTCTGACCCAGTACTCTACCATCAACAGCAGCGACCCCACCCTCTGAGATACTCTCGGCCACCCCTTTCCCCGTCATCTACTCTGACCCCCTTCCCCAGGCTATCGCTCCTCTCCCTTCCCTGCCGCCTCTCCCCCTCCCTTCCCTGGACACTCTCTCCACTCCCTTCCCCAGATGTATACCCCCTCCCCTTCCACCCTTAGCCTGCCTCCCCTGTCAAGCCTTCGCTCCACCCTACAGCTCATTCATCTTTCATCTGCCTCCCTTTTTCTGCCTTGCCGCAGTTTTTGCATTTGGCACCCAATATGAGTGAAGTTGTGAGTAATCCTCAAGAAGGTGAAAGCAGTGTCTACCCTCAAAGTTGTGGAAGACATGAAGCTCGTCTTATGAACGGCACCTATATGCAGTTGTAAAACTGAACGCTCTAATTACTTGCTGGCGGGGAACTTAACTTGGCGGGTAAACTTAATTCTAATGAGGTGGTATTTTTGTGAGCATACCAATCGATGCAGAAAGGGATTCCTAACATTGTTTGCTGGGAATCTCGACCTGCTTTTATAGTCCTGGGAAGAAAATTCCTACACTTCCGCCAACATCAGGAAACTGATCTTTGGCCTCATGCCAAATTAAGTTCCCGCGCTCGCCCACTGCTGGTATGATTGGAAGATTTCACCCATAAAATGGTTACAGTGCAGAAGGAGGCCATTCAGTCTGTCATGTCTGTGCCAATCTCCACAAGTGCAGCTCATCGATCTCACCTTTCCTGCCTTATCCTCTTAGCTCCTCAAATATTTTGTTCTCAGATAATTATCCGATTACCTTTTGAAAGCTGCAATGATTAAATGCGGGCTATGTTAATGACGTGCACATTCAGTCTGAATAAATCATAAAATAAGTTTGACTATTGTTTAGTGGTGCATTTAAAAGGACTGATTTCTGTAAGGTGGTGCTGGGACAGCTCAGAATCACCCCCGTTGCTGCAATTAAAATACACCATGGCTCTTCAAAGAAGAGCCAGGTACCTAATCTTCTTGTCAACACTCCTCCCTTAACTTACACACCAGAAATCACATCAACTACTCTTTTATCTCAATGCTGTTTGTCTAACTTAGAATGGCTAATGTATTTGTCTATGCAACAGCAATTCAGAAGTAATTCATTCTGTGAAAGATGTTGGGCAGTTTTGATGTGATAAGACCCTTTGTAAATTAAAGTTATTTATCATCTTTAAATGTATGTTTTATGTTGGGTGAGACTGGTCATGATATGCTGCTCTGATAGATACTATGGTTGTCGGTATGAAGACTCTTCAAAATAAATCTTCAAATAACACCCATGTACTGAATTCACTGCAATGTGGAAAGATTATTTGTCTTTCAGACATTGCAGCAGTGCGCAGGTCTGCCCATTTAGAGTACTCCAGTGGGAAAGTGCAGATTGAGAATGAAGCATCCCTTTGATAATGAAATCACTAGGATTAAATATTTTTTTGTGAACATGTAATCTAATGGCTCACACATAAAACTTGTATAGCAACATATCAAGGTAGGACATTTGTTATTCCAAATGCTCAAGAAGGAACTGCTCAAGGTGTGTTTCAGGACCTCTGACTGCTCTGGGGCCACACTCCAGTAAACACCCATAAGGGTTTCTCGCATTCATTGTGTCCCGTATCTTGCACAGCATGGTGATGCAGCGAGGAAAGCAGCTGTAGAGTGGTGGATGGGTTAAGTACCGCCCATCATCGAATGAGGACAAGGAGGGTAGTGCATGCTGTGGCTCCTCTGATGTGTCAGCAGGTAAACATCCATAGCAGAGATGCCCTCATTCATCCAGATTTTCCCAAAAATTGGCCGAGTCTGCAGTCGCCAGTTTGACACAAATTCGATTTGATTCACCAATCAGCTTAAGGCTGATCTCTCTCACAGCAATTGTCTAACTACAGTACTTCGCAACTAATTGCCTTGCACCATTCCACGGTCACACTTCATATCAGCCATGCATATAGCCTGTATTCTAGGGAATTCATGAGCAGGCCTTTTATGTAAGCCTACAAGAAAGACATGGTACTGTTGGAAGCACGCAATATCATTCATATAAAATATTAGAACATTTAACAACCAATAAAAAAAACTATATGTGACCCGAAATGAAATTACTGCATTTTTCAAAACTTTCTCATTGTCTTTTGGGCGGTGCACCCTCTGTGGTTGAGGCTAACATGGAGGTAACCTGTTCCATCCCATGCTGTGCCAAAGGAGATGTCCACAGTTTCAGGATTCTGGACTGCTGTGTCTGAGAGGTCTCAGCTGTAGAATCCCTCATATGCATATTTGCAGCAACTTCCTGTCATGGGAATAGGAATCAGCGCTTGGATCTCAAGCAGAGGGACAAAGGGGAAGGCCGTTGTTTGTGGGGTGCCTTGAGGTAAGCCACATTGCCAGCAGGACTGCCTCCCTTTCAGCGCATAATTGCATTTGGATGCTGTGCAAGAGTGGAAGAACACCCACCAATGCTTCGGGCCAACTGCCTGCCAGCAATCCAGTGGTACCACAAGGCTTCTGATATTTGCCACCAAATTGTGAAGACCATCACACTATTCCTGCATCCAACCATTGGTCTGGAACTGATGAAATTTTATGAGAGTACTGCAGTCACTCTTTTGATGTGCTCGGTTGACTGAGATATGGTGAGACTCATGGCATGAATGGACTCCTCCTTCCTCTGCCGAAGGATGCACACAACTTCAGGGGAGTTTACCAGATGTTCACACATCCCTTTGCTATTCCACGAGGATCCTCTTTATGAATGACTCCTGAGATTACTTGAGCATGGCTAGTACTATCCATAATAATAATAATTGCTTATTGTCACAAGTAGGCTTCAATGATGTTACTGTGAAAAGCCCCTAGTTGCCACATTTTGGCGCCTGTTTGGGGAGGCCGGTACGGGAATTGAACCCGCGCTGCTGGCACTGTTCTGCATTACTCAGCTGTTTAGCCCACTGTGCTAAACCAGCCCCTAAACCTGCTTTTTGTCACGAGTAGGCTTCAAATTAAGTTACTGTGAAAAGGCCCTAGTCGCCACATTCCGGTGCCTGTTCGGGGAGGCTGGTATGGGAATTGAATCATGCTGCTGGCCTGCCTTGGTCTGCTTTCAAAGCCAGCGATTTAGCCGTGTGCTAAACCAGCATCCTTTGTTATGATCCCAATTCATGTTATAACTGG
This sequence comes from Scyliorhinus canicula, assembly GCF_902713615.1. Classification (NCBI taxonomy): domain Eukaryota; kingdom Metazoa; phylum Chordata; class Chondrichthyes; order Carcharhiniformes; family Scyliorhinidae; genus Scyliorhinus; species Scyliorhinus canicula. The sequence goes on from NC_052161.1 coordinate 130,991,578, forward strand.
ACAGGAACATCCCAAAATGAAACCCTAGCTCAAAAGATCATGGGCAGGATTCTCTTTTGGCTGGTGCCAAAATCGCGAAACGCGATTGGGTGGAGGATAGGTTCCAAAGCCAAAATCACGGCGGGCACTGATTAGATGCTAAACTGCAATTCTCCGTTACCTCGACAGCAGTGCCAATGCGGTCTGGAACGTACGTACAGTAAACACCATTTGCATGTCCAAGCTGCTCTCAGCATCACTGCTTGGCTCAAGAGGGGGCTCTGCCTGTTGCAGTGGCTGGGGACGGGGGACACCAGATGGGCCCACCCCATCTCCAGCAGGTCCTGTAAGACACAAGATAAGACGTATGGTTAGGCCGCGAGATGGTGGAGGGGGAGGGGTGTGTGGGGGGTGGGGGGGGGGAAGAGAAGGGGAGTGCGGGTTGTGGGGGTGAGGGGGGATAAGGGTGAGCTTGATGTGGGGGTGATGGTGGGGGTGAGGGTAGTGTGGAGTGGAGATGAGGATGGTGGGAGGGTGGGGTGGTGAGGGTGGTGTGGGGGTGGTCGACACGTGTGATGGGGAACCGCAAATCAGCAGGGTCTCACTTCATCGCCCGTGGCCGAGTCCAAACCCGGCGACCTCCCTTTCCTCCATGCCGTCGACCACGTCCAGGACCCTCTGCTCTGCCATGGTGAGGGGCCGCAGGACCGGCGGTCCCCCTCCAGTCTTCTCCCTCTCCCGGTGGTTGTGGGCATCCTTCTTCTGCGGGGTCGGGGGGTGGGGGGGGGGGGGGGGGGGGGGGGAGGAACAGATTCTGCCCTTTATATCCAGCTAAAAATAAACTCAAAAGGCCTTCCTAGACTAAAGAGGCCCTCGATTGCTAAGCAATGACTTTGTTTCTGCAAGTTTGTTTACTTTTCAACTCCAACATCTCGAAGCACAATAGAATCCACTTTTATCTAACACCAAACTCCTAGATGCAAATACCTTTGTCTAACATGAATCTAACGTTAGCCCTACCCTTCCTTCCACAGCAACATTACATTAAACTCACTTAAAGTTATACCTTATTTCTAATATTTACCAATAGAAACATAAATCCCTTAAAACTACCTTTGATTTCCTGACACCTCCATCTTCCGATGCGGCCTTCCAACATCCTCCATTGCTTCCATCACTTCCTCACATGCTGTGCTCCTTATCTTGTGACTTGTGTTCCACATGCAACACATGTACAACCGAGTTGCCTACACCTGTGGTGATGGATGGTGAGTTTAAGTCATGTGATTGTGCATTGTACAACAGCATGCTATATTCTGTTACTGTTGACGTTCCTTCAATTTCCATGGGTGTCCATGCTGCCAATGCCTCCTTCATATACAACATGGCCCAGAGCCCACAGCCACTTTAATGATGGGGCTTGCAATTGCTGCAATTCATTGGCCAGCAGTGCTGAAACAAATCTTACTTATGTCACTAGAGGCCTTTTCCACACCTAACTGAAATGCCCAGGGCAATGTATCCATGTCCTTCTGATGATACTTCAGCTGAAATATTCTTGTGCCACCTCCAACCAAAACTGAACACAATACTCCAGGTGTGGCCTCACTAACACTTTATACAATTGCAACATAACCTCCCTAGTCTTAAACTCCATCCCTCTAGCAATGAAGGACAAAATTCCATTTGCCTTCTTAATCACCTGTTGCACCTGTAAACCAACTTTCTGTGACTCATGCACTAGTACCCCCAGGTCTCTCTTGTCAAAGGCTTTCTGGAAATCCAGATATACCACATCCATTGGCTCCCCGTTATCTACCGCACTGGTAATGTCCTCAAAAAATTCCACTAAATTAGTTAGGCATGACCTGCCCTTTATGAACCCATGCTGCGTCTGCCCAATGGGACAATTTCTATCCAGATGCCTCGCTATTTCTTCCTTGATGATAGATTCCAGCATCTTCCCTACTACCGACGTTAAGCTCACTGGCCTATAATTTCCTGCTCTCTGCCTACCTCCTTTTTTAAACAGTGGTGTCACGTTTGCTAATTTCCAATCCACCGGGACCACCCCAGTGTCTAGTGAATTTTAGTAAATCATCATTAGTTCATCTGCAATTTCCCTAGCCATTTCTTTTAGCACTCTGGGATGCATTCCATCAGGGCCAGGAGACTCGTCTATATTTAGCCCCATTAGCTTGCCCATCACTAACTCCTTAGTGATAACAATCCTCTCAAGGTCCTCACCTGCCATAGCCTAATTTCTATCAGTCGCTGGCATTTTATTTGTGTCTTCCACTGTGAAGATTGACCCAAAAAACCTGTTCAGTTCCTCAACCATTTCCTCATCTCCCATTATTAAAACTCCCTTCTCATCCTCTAAAGAACCAATATTTACCTTGAGAAAGGACATACTGGCACTGGAGAGTGTGCAGAGGAGATTCACTAGGTTAATCCCAGAGCTGAAGGGGTTGGATTATGAGGAGAGGTTGAGTAGACTGGGACTGTACTCATTGGAATTTAGAAGGATGAGGGGGGATCTTATAGAAACATTTAAAATTATGAAGGGAATAGATAGGTTAGATGCGGGCAGGTTGTTTCCACTGGCGGGTGACAGCAGAACTAGGGGACATAGCCTCAAAATAAGGGGAAGTAGATTTAGGACTGAGTTTAGGAGGACCTTCTTCACCCAAAGGGTTGTGAATCTATGGAATTCCTTGCCCAGTGAAGCAGTTGAGGCTCCTTCATTACATGTTTTTAAGGTAAAGATAGATAGTTTTTCGAAGAATAAAGGAATTAAGGGTTATGGTGTTCGGGCCGGAAAGTGGAGCTGAGTCCACAAAAGATCAGCCATGATCTCATTGAATGGTGGAGTAGGCTCCAGGGGCTAGACTGGCTCCAGAGTGGTTTGCGCCGCGCTGGCCGGCGGGGAGGGGGCTTGGCGCCACGCAACCGGCGCCGAAGGGCCTCTGCCGGCTGGCGCGAGTTGGTGCATATGCGGATGCGCCAGCATAGGCTGGCGTCATCCTAGCGCATGCGCAGGGGGATCATCTCTGCGTCGGCCATCGCAGAGGACCACAGCAGCCGACGCGGAGGAATAGAGTGCCCCCACCCCGATCGCGGGCCAGGCCACTGTGAGGGCACCTCCCGGGGCCAGAACACACCTCCAAGGACCCCGAAGGCCCCCCGTGCAGCCAGGTCCCGCCAGTAAGTACCTACTCTAATTTATGCCCGCAGGACCGGCCGAAAACGGGTGACCACGCGACCCATCGCGGGCCGGACAATCGCCGGTGGGAGCCGCTGGCAGCGACCGCCGACCAGCGCGGCGCGATTGCCGCTCCCGCCAAATCCCTAGCGCCAGAGAAATCGGCAGCCACGGGGGCGGGATTCACGCCGAACCCCACGGTGATTTTCCGACCCGGCGGGGTGTTGGAGAATCCCGCCCATAGTCTCCCAAATAGAGAATCCAACCCCTTGTGTCCTCTTCATAACTTACTTTCTGATCTACCTATGAGTCATCAGCAAATTTAGCAACCATTTCTTTGGTCCCTTCATCCAAGTAATTAATATCAGTTGTAAAAAGTGCAGTCCTTGGTGCTGAGCCCTGTGGCACACCTCCCTTTACACTTGCCAACCAGTAAATCACCCATGTATGTCTACTATATTTCCTGTTAGTTAGCAACATGTTACCCCCTGCACAATGAGTTTTTATTTTCCACAGTAACCTTTGTTTTGACAATTTATCAAATGCCTTCTGGAAATCTCAGTACTGTACACCCACAGCCCTTTATCCACAGAATGTTATTTCTTCAAAGAACTGAAATAAATTGGTCAAACATGATTCTCCTTTCACAAAACCATGTTGGCTTTGCTTGGTTACCGTGAATTTATCAAGGGTCCTGCTGTAACATCTTTAATAATAGGTTCTAACATCGTTCAGATAACAGTTTTCTGCTTTCTGTCTCCTTTTGACTAAAGGAGTTACATTCGCTATTTTCCACGCTAATGGAATATTCCCCACATTTAGGGAATTTTAGAAAATTAAAACCAACACATAACTGTCACATTTGTTACTTGTTTTAAGTCCTTAGCATGAAGTCCATCAGTACCCGGGGACTTGTCAGAACACTCTCCCAACAATTTTCGCAGTACCGCTTTCCTCCTTTTCATTTCCTGATTTACGGCTCTATCTGGAATGTTAGTTGTATCCTCTGAAGTGAAGGCTGATGCAAAATACCTGTTATATTAATCTGGCATCTCCTTATTTTCCATTAATAATTTCCCAGACTCACTTTTATGCTTAATTTGTTAATTATTTTCTTGTTTATATATCTATAGAAATTCTTACTTTCTGTCTTTATATTTCTAGCTTGCTTTCTCTCGTATTCTAAATTTCCCCCTCCTTATTAATCTTTTAGTCATTCTTTGCTGTGTTTTACTATGCTGTCCAATCTCTGGACCTGCGATCCATCTTTGTGCAATTATATGCCTTTTCTTCAAGTTTGATACTATCTTTAACTTTTTTAGTTAACCACGGATGGTGGGTACCCTCCTTGGAATACTTATGTCTGGTTGGAAGTGATCAATTCTGTGTATTATAAGTTCATAGGTTCATTCTGTGAGAGCGGAATTAGGCCATTTGGCTCGTCGAATCTGAAATATCCCCTTAAATGTTTGCTACTGCATCTCTTTTTACCCATCCCGTAACCTAAGTTGCCAGTTAATGTTATCAAATTCTGTTTTTTTTTCATAGAACTTACAGTGCAGAAGGAGGCCATTTGGCCCATCGAGTCTGCACCGGCTCCGAGAAAGAGCACCCTACCCAAGGTCAACACCTCCAGCCTATCTCCATAACCCAGTAACCCCACCCAACACTAAGGGCAATTAGGGTAATTTATCATGGCCAATCCACCTAGACCATAGACCATAGAACAGTACAGCACAGAACAGGCCCTTCGGCCCTCGATGTTGTGCCGAGTAATGATCACCCTACTCAAACCCACGTATCCACCCTATACCCGTAACCCAACAACCCCCCCCCCCCCTAAACCTTACTTTTTAGGACACTACGGGCAATTTAGCATGGCCAATCCACCTAACCCGCACATCTTTGGACTGTGGGAGGAAACCGGAGCACCCGGAGGAAACCCACGCACACACGGGGAGGACGTGCAGACTCCACACAGACAGTGACCCAGCCGGGAACCGAACCTGGGACCCTGGAGCTGTGAAGCATTTATGCTAACCACCATGCTACCGTGCTGCCCTACCCTACCATTCACATATTGGGTTCACCATCCACTAGAAACCCTAACTGGAATAGCCATATAAATACAGTGACAGCATGACAGAAGCTGGGTGTTCCAGAATGAATGATTCATCTATTGACTTCCCAAAATCTTTCCACCACCTACAAGACTCAACTCTCCTAGATAAAGCGGAACTCTAACAACATGCATGAAACTTGACAAGAAATAGATCAAAGCAGCTTGCTTGACTGGCACCCAATCCGCCACCTTAAAACATTCACTCCCTCCATCAGTGGCATATTGTGGCTATAGTGTGTACCATATAAAAGATGTATTGCTGCAACTTGCCACGCCTGGATTCCCTTCCTAACAGGGATGTGCAAGTATTATCAACAGTTGGACAGCAGCAAAGGAAGCAGCTCACCGCCATTTTCTCATGGACACTAAATGCTGACTTTACCTGTGATGTTCACATTCCCTGAATCAATGAAGATTAGATTGATCTGAAAGGGCAGAAGAAATCTACGGCATGGAACACAGGTGTTTCAAACTCAGCACCAACGTAGTAGGTACAACTGTGAATCATTTTCATGCCCATATAATTGTCCTTATTTAAGATTAAGATACTGGTCTCTCGCATTGAATGTAAAATTTAATAATATTATGATTGCTGCTACCTAGGGGTACCTGCACCAAGAGATCATTAATTAATCCAATCTCATTGGTTGGCGGCAGAATGTGGTATTCTAAGGAACTATCCTGAAACAGTCCATAATTTCCTCATCTAGACTACCTTTGTCTGATTTTCTCATCGATATGTAGACTAAAACCCCCCATGATTGCTCTTTGACAAGCTCCCATAATTTCTTCCTTGAAAGCCCATCCTACTGTGTGGTTCCTGTTAGGATTTCCTGAACTTAGATCATTCCTGTTGTGCGAATACTAAAATTAATTAACAGAACCACCCTCCACCATTTCCGAGCTTCCGATTCCTCAGAATGTCATGACCCCTTCAATATTCAGATCCTAATTTTTGTCATCCTACAGCCATATCTCTGTATTAGCTATCATAAAGTATGTATTTATTTATATTTGCACTATCATTTAAACTGTTTTCTTTTGAATGCTACCTGCATTCAGATACAGAGCCTTTAGTTTTGTCATTTTATTACATTTTTAACCCCTCGTCTTATCTGCTGATTTATTCTTAGATTTGTATTCTCTGTCCCTTCCTGTCATGGTCTATTTATCATTTCCCATATCAATATCTTTCCCTCTTGCCTAGTCTCTACTTTCTGATTTACCACATCTTCCCAAATTTGATCCCTTGTCCACACTATTTAGTTTAATTACATGCTCGCTGGAACACTGGTCCCAGCACAGTTCAGGTGTAGGCTGCCCCAACATTACATCCCCATTTTCCAAGTACTGGTACCAGAGCCCAACAAATTAGAACCCACTTCTCCCACGCCAGTCTTTACCCTATGCCAATTTGCAAATAGCTCAGGTAAAAATCCAGAGACTATTACCTTTGAGGTTCTGCTTTATAATATCATGTCCAGTTCTTCATTCTCTCTGTGAAGATCCTCTTTCCTTGTTCTATCAATGTCACTCGTACCTAAATGGTCTATGACAACTCTATCCTCTCCCTCCCGCTGCAAGTTTCTCTCCAGCCCTCAGCCGATATCCCAAACCTTGGCACCATGTAGGCAACTTCTAGATTCTTCCTCTAAGCTGCAGAGAACAGTGTCTATCGTCCTGCCTATACTGCTCCTATACTACCACTACATTCCACTTTGCTCCCCTTGCTTGAATGCCTCTACATGCACGTACCGTACACTATAGAGCAGGAGTTGCTGGACAACATTACCAACAGGGATTCTGATTTATTTTCTCTTTCTTTCCCCTTCATACCCTAATTCCTATGTCAAACATCATTGAAGTTAATTTTAGCACCCCTACTGAAATGTCAGCTGTGATCAGCAAAGTCAACACAGGCCAAACATTGTTCCTCAGAACCATACGTGGAGGCTAAGAAGTACATCAGGTTGGGTACATTTGCCCAACAAACCTCTGGGGCCACTATTAGTTGCTACATTTAGAAAAAATACACTGACAAAGATGTATTGTGAATAAAAGAGAGCAGGATTTTGACCCACAGAGTAAACATGCACTCTGTAAGGAAAGGAGATACATGCACAAGAAGTTACATTAATTATTTCTACCAGATCCTTGCAGCATTGTAACTAATTTGCAGCCAAATAACTATCAACATTGCTCTTGTTTGCCTTGCTGTCCCTTTCCCTGCATTAGGTAGCCTGGGAAAATATTACTCTAATATATGAGCTCGTAAAATAGTAAGCATTATTTTTCTAGCGTGCATCTGTATTCATGAATCACCCCTCCTCAGGCTATCCATCATTTTTATAGTGCGACTGGAGAAAGAAAATCCGCCACTAGTCTAATAGAGTTTGGTTTATTAAGCACTGGGCGAGTGAATTATGGAATGATCTTATATTCTGGGGAGAGAGAGTATTCTTGTCTAGCCCCCAGTTATACATGTAAATGTTTAGCACAGGGCTAAAGAGCTGACTTTGAAAGCAGACCAAGGCAGACCCGCAACACGGTTCAATTCCCATACCAGCCTCCCTGAACAGGCGCTGGAATGTGGCGACTAGGGGCTTTTCACAGTAACTTCATTTGAAGCCTACTTGTGAAAATAAGCGATTTTCATTTCATTTTTTGAATGCTTGAACATTATCTGGGTTTTTGCAAACATTGGCATTTAATTTTAAGTGACGCTAGAAAAATATTGATGGCCATAATTAAACTACTTATGTTTTTTCTTGAAATAAAGCTCAGCTGAGAGAGGTGGTTGTGAGGTAAAGCTGGATATTGTCAGTGTACATGTAAAAACTGATGTGTTTTGGTTGTTGTCGCTAAGAGGCAGCATGTAGAGGAGAAATAGGAGGGAGACAAGGACATATCCTTGGGGACAGCAGAGGTAAAGATACAGAAGCGGGAAGAGAAACCATTGCGGGCGATTCTTTGGTTACAAATATATAGATAAGAATGGAACTAGTACAATCCTATTCAACTGGATTATAGTGGATAGGCGTTGGAGGACGATAGTGTGGTCAATTGTTCAAAGGCTGCAGAGAAGTTGAGAAGGACAAAGGGATAGTCTTCTGGTACTTTGGCACATGCGATAACTGACCGGAAGGATTCAAACAAAAGTTCTGCAAAAGATGGACACAGATTTGAGAGTTGACAGCATGTCTAAGGACGTTGAAGAGGAAAGGAAAGTTAGAGATAGAGTAGTAGCTTGCAGGAATGGTGGGATCAATGGTTGTGTTTTTCAGGACAGGTAGCAGATTTGAAGGAGAGGGACACAGTACTTGAAGTGCGAGAAAAACTAACAATATTAGATAATATGGAACCAGGAAGGAAAGTTTGATGGGCAGCAGAATAGGATTGAGGGAGCAGAGGAGGTAAGTTTCACGGATAAGGTGAGCCTAAAGATCATGAGGCGAGATAGGAGAGAAATTATAGAGGAAAACTTGATTTGGACAGGGGATGGCTTTAGGGGAAGTTTGGTCTGATGGGCTAGTGAAAAGGAAGTGTGCGGCAGGAGCAGCTGATCAGATAGTCTCAGTCTTAGATGCAAAGATGCTCCTTGCATCAGCTCCTGTACCTTTTGGAGATGTGGCTGCAGGTGATGGGGGAGGGGCTAAAGTCAATGATTTGTGAGAGGGGAAAGAAACCTGGGGTTATCGTTGTATTTCGGGATGATCCTGGAATAGTGAGCCATTTTGGCAACAGAACCAGGGAGTGCTTTATATGGTCCAGCCAGATCTAGTGATGAATGGTTAAATCATGTCCGCTTTGTCTATTCAGGTCTGCGTTCCTTGGACTTGAAGCAGAAGCAATTAGGGCCATCCTGGGGCAATGGTTAGGATGAGAGAGAGTTATAGTTTTGGAGACAATAGGGTCAAAGGTGGAGGTGAGGATTTGGTTACGGACGTTGATAGCTACAGAAATGTAGGCCAGGATTTTTAAGGTGGCTGCAACAAGTGTTAATTGCGGAAGCAGGATTTCTGTCCCTCATTCAGGAGACAGTCCCACCTCAGAGAACTGCCAGCCAATCTGATTGGCCTGCAGTTTAGTCCCTGCAGCGCCAAACGCTGCAGTGGACAGATCTGGGATTGCAAGTGGTCTCTAGAGTTTTAGTCGCTGTAATCCAGGACAGGTAATTGTGGGGTCCAAGGCCAGAATAGAGAGGTGAGACATAGGAGGGTGGGCAGAGAGGGGTGGGATGTTGATGCGAAATGGCCAGGAGAGAAGGGAGTACCGGCAGGGGCCAGATCTTTTGGGAGGCTCCCAATGTGAAAAAGGGCCTGCGGATGGAGCAGACTGTCCCCATCGTTAACACCCAAGGCCTGAGCAGGGTTCCTTTTCAGACTTTCCCCTGAACTCATCCGGCCAGCCTGAAAATTGAGACTGGGCAGGAAACAGTCCTTAAGTCGTCAATACGTATTGGTGTTTTCTGAAAGCATAACATGATAACAATAAACAGACTGACACTTGGGGGAAGGGGGGAGGGGATGGGAGAAAAAAAATCTAAATCTCCATTTTCAAAAATCACTGACACTCAATCCGCCGTTGCTATCATGTTTTCAGACAGCACTAACCGTTGTGCCACTGTTAACACCTACTTTAGTCTTTAATACATCATTACCACTCCCTTTGCTTGTGCCCGTGATGTATTTTTCATTTAATCTCTCCTGACCTCCCATTTATCTCTGACCTTCTATTTCCTCCATTCCCCCACTACCCTTTCCAACAACATTTTTACTTCTGAAAAAGAGTCATATAGTCTTAAAGCATTAACTCTATTTCCCACGACACAGATGTTGACAGACCTGCTGAGTTTTCCCAGCATTTTCTGTTTTTATTTCAGATTTCCAGCATCTGCAGTATTTGACTTTATTTTGAAAGGGTAGATGTAATTGAGTGAGGGATTTTTTTTAGGGTAGATACAGAAGAAAGTAGGATTGGGGTGTGAAAGAGGGATATGGGTGGAGAATGGCACAGGGAAGTGATAAGAGATGGCCATTCTGTGATTGATACAATGGGAATAGTGAAAGCATGTGAGCCTTTATAAAATCATCCCAACGCCATGTTTAAGATTGTGTGATGACATTGAGCAAGTTACACAAAAGTGTGTGTGTCTTCACATTTCACAGGCTGCTATCAGTAAGTAAAGATTCATATTGTCCCAGGAGGCCACATTCCACTCACAAGAATTCTTGTGATGTCCGTAACGCTAACATTATCACCCCAGAGAATTAATACTGACGTTAGCTCCCTCTAACCAGTAATGTTCTTGTATTCTGGATCCTGAACATTACAGAGGGCTCACTGTTAACTCACAACAGAATATATTATATTCCTGCTGAGCATGCAAATGGATTTCAACAGTGTTTGAAAGGAGTGCACACAGACTACTGTGCTGAAGTTCATTTACTTGCAAATTTGCAGCAATAGATTTGTATTAATGCTGCAGTTTAAAACCAGACCATACAAAATGTTATTTACATAGTCTAAATTCTGGAGGATAAATTTTTTACAGAAATTAAGAGAAAATACTGGAAATAAACGAGAGGTTATTCAGCATACATAAATGGGAAAATAAATATTAAAGGCTTGAGATGGTTATTCGTTTGTTGGACTTGGAAGCAAGGGAATAAGCGAACCACTTTTTGAGATGGAACAAAATAAAGGAAGGAGAGGAGAACCACAAATAGAAGTCAAATATTAAGTATGTTGTCTCCAATTTCAGAGTGTTTGTTAATGAGTGGAATCTCTGCTGTTAGGATATGAGTGTGAGTTGGGAGCACTTTGGGGTCCTTGTCTGTCAGGGAGATCTTACCAGAGTCAGCCAGTTCAGAATTAATTGGACGATGGATGTGTCGCTGAGGCTGCAGAGTTGGGCACTGCCACTCTCAGAAGGGGACTGCCTCAATCTTGAGGTGCCTTCTGAAGGAGTTTGAATCTGTTTTAAAAAATCACTGGCCAAAGCTGCAAGGCCACCCCCGTGGAAAGGAAACTCCTGCACAGGATTGTCAACAGCAACATCTGTAGCCCACTGATGGATTCAGCTCCGGGGGGGAGGAATCCCAGAGGCTACGGGCGCAGGAGATGGCGCTGGCAATGAGTGGCACCGAGGCTAACACTGTTAGGGTGGTGACCGCAGTGGAGAGCCTGGTGCACGAAGTCGGCACCATTAGTGAAGGTGTCCAAAGTGTGGTATGGGCTAGAGAGGGAACCAGTAGTGAACTACTGACACTGTGCACACATTCTTGTAAATAGTTACTTTCTACCTGACTCGTGCTAGATTCTTCCTGGCCCTCACAAAACTGGCGACGAGGGTTAAAATTGGATACCTGTCTATGCTGCTGAAGCCACCTTGGACTTTTTTTTGATGCAGGTTGGAAATTTCTTTTTCTGTTGCACCATGCCTCTTTACAGACATTTGGATGTGTCTGATACTGCACTGGAGAGTTGGAACCAGTAGTCACAAAGAATGTGTTACTACTTCTAGGTAAATAGCATCACTGAAAACGAACGCCAGGTGATCAATTTGCTAACCGCATGTGGTGCACATACGTTGGAGTTGATAAGAAGCCTTACGTACCAGCCGCACCTGATAGCAAAATGTTTGGTGAGCTTGTGACTTTGGTGGGAGAACATTTCAATCCAACCCTGTCTGTAATAGTCCAACGTTACTGGTTTAACACTGCAGAGGGGACCTCTAGAGAATCCCTTGTCGAGTTCTTATCCAGGCTGCGCAGGATTGTGAACTATTGCGAATACGGTAACACTTTGTCAGGGATGTTACAAAACCAGATGGCATCAACAAATGTGGCCACCCAAAGGTAATTGTTAGCCAAGTCGACATTGACTTTGCAACAGACCATCCAGATAGCATTGTCCGCCTCTCCGTACCCCCACCGTGCCTTGGACGGGGCCTGTAAGGGTACACACTGGTGACCATTGGAATTTCCTTCCCGAAGAGAGCCTTCTCCAGAGCCCATGAACGTGGACCAGTGTAGGTGTATGGCTTAAGTAGGGTGCTCTTTCCAAGGGCTGGTGCAGACGCAATGGACTGAATGGCCTCCTAGTGCACTGTAGGAATTCTAAGATTCTATGACTTGTGGGCACTGGCCCCAGCACAGATGCTAGTCTTGGCCGCATCACTCCAGAAGAAGCTAGGACCAACCCAGGTCCCGTACTTTCCATTTGGATGAACCCGAAGATGTCACACCTGAGGATGAGGGGACGGAGGACGACTGCCTACAATGGCATTGCATGGCAGCCCCCTGGTCCCCATTAAGGTGACAGTACAGGTAAATGGTCACTCACTTGAAATTAAGTCGGACACCAGCGCAGCGGGCTACGTGGTCGAATAGAAGATATTTGAACGCATCAAGCGGGATATACAGACCCTTGTGTTGACTAATACACAGGTCAGGTTGGCCATTTATACGGAGAAAGCCGTTAGACATTGCTGGGACTACGATGACCCCGGTTGCTTATGGATACCAGTTGGGGTGCCTCCTGCTCATTGTGCTCTGAGGCCATGGACCCAGCCTGTTGGGTCGGGACTGGTTGTGCCATTTGCGGCTGCAATGGCAGTACATTCTTCAAATGGGATCTGGTGGTTTGCCTGAGGTATTTCAGCCCGGTTTGGGGAAGATAAATGGGGCCGTAGCCCATATTCAGGTTGTGGAGATGCCGGCGTTGGACTGGGGTGAATACAGTAAGAAGTCTTACAACTCCAGGTTAAAGTCCAACAGGTTTGTTTCAAACACGAGCTTTCGGAGCACTGCTCCTTCCTCAGGTGAAGGGAGCAGTGCTCCGAAAGCTCGTGTTTGAAACAAACCTTTTGGACCGTAACCTGGTGTTGTAAGACTTCTTACCATATTCAGGTTGACCTGGAAGCCACACCACGGCATTTCAGGCGCGCCCAGTTCCTTATGCCTTGCTGGAGGAAGTGGATGCAGAGCTCACTCTATTGGAATCCCAGGGTATCAGGCCTGTCCGTTTTGCCGACTGGGCAGTGCCAGTCGTACTGGTAATGAAGCCAGATAACACGGTTTGCTTGCACGGTGACTATAAACTAACGGTAAACACAGCTTCCTGGATAGACTGATGTCCCATGCCCTGCATAGAGGATCTTTACGCAAAATCCACAGATGGAGTCTCGTTTACTAAATTGTATATGAGTCACGCCTATCTGCAGCTGGAGTTGGATCCTGCCTCCCAGCAGTACGTTACTATAAATATGTACAGGGGCCTGTATGAGTATACACGATTGCCTTTTGGAGTGTGCTCTGCCTGTGCTATTTTTCAGCATATAATGGAGAACATCTTGCGATGGTTGTCATGTGTCACTGTTTATTTAGACGACGTCTTGATTACAGAAGTTTCGGAGTGAGAGCATTTAGATAATTTCGAGGTTCTGCTTAAATGCTTCTCAGAGGCTGGAGTCCATTTAAGTTGCCCGAAGTGTGTCTTTCAGGCAAAGGAAGTGATCTACCTTGGTTATCGGGTGGATCGTGAAGGTTTGCACCCCTTTGCAGAAATGGTGTGCGAAATCCCCAACAGGTCCCCGCTACGACCGACACTTCGGATCTTCATCTTTCCTTGGTCTTGTAAATTACTGCGGGAAGTTTCTCTCCAATCTGGTGACCTCGCTGCCCCCATTACACCTGTTAAAGAAAACTCACATCTGGGTTTGGGGTCTGCCGCAAGAAACCACTTTACAGAAGGTAAAGCAGCAGTTGTCATTATCTGTGTTACTAACCCACTGTGATGCTGAAATGCCTTCACTCATGACGTGCGATGCCTACCCCTCTGTTATCGGGGCTTTCCTGCCCCACAAGATGGAGAACAGAGAGGAAAGACTGATAGTTTTTGCCTCCCGGACTTTGACTGCAGTGGAAAAGAAGTGCATGCAGATTGAAAAGGAGGGCCTGGCAGTGGTCATTGCGGTGAAACGCTTCTATCAATATGTGTATGGCCGCCGCTTCATTGTCATGACTGATCATAAGCCTCTGCTTGAACTTTTAGAGAGAATAAGCCAATTCCGTCCATTGCTTCCATGTGGATCTGGCACTGGGTTTTGCTGTTCGCTGCCTACAGGCGTCCTTTGGAGCATAAACCAGGGCTGCAAATTGTGAATGCAGATGCTCTGAGCCGGTTGCCTTTGTCAACCGGCTTCTTGTCGACCTTTATGACAGGTAAGGTGGTCATGATCCTGAATTTTATGTACTCTTTGTCTGTCACAGTATACAGATCCATGAGTAGACCCAGACAGACCCGATCCCATCCAAGGTTCAACACGTGGTTTTATATGGTGGGCAGCACAGACAGCTCCCAGGCGAGTTACTGTCCTCCAGAATGTCCAAATTCAGTGTTGAAGATGGTATGCTATTGTGGGGGACACGTGTGGTCATCCCAGATAAAGGGCAGGAAGTGATCCTAAAGGACTCCACAATGGTCATCCCGGTGTGACCAATATGAAAATGTTGGCGCGGAGTTATGTCTGGCGGCCAGGCCTTGACGCCGACATTGAGAAGATGGCCCACCGCTGCTCCTTTTGCCAGAAACATCAGAAGCTTCCGCCAGCCGCACCTCTGCATCACTGGGAATGGCCAGGCTGGCATTGGGCATGACTAAATGCCGATTTCGCCGGCCCTTTTCAAGGATCCATGTTCCTCTTATTGAACGATGCCCATTCAAAGTCGATTGAGGTACATTGGGTGGTAGGAACAACATCGCATGCAACCATAGAGAAGATGCATTGATCTTTTAGCACTATTGCCTCCCTGAGGTGCTTGTCACTGACAATGACAGTGAGGAATTCGCAGGTTTCGTGAAGGTGAACGGTATACGGCATATTCAGACTGCCCTGTACCACCCAGCTTCCAATGGGTTGGTGGAGCACGTAGTGCAGACATTCAAGCGGGGCCTCAGGAAACAGTCTTCCTCACTCAGGAAACAGTCTTCCGGGTCCATGGACATTTTGTTATAGGACCACGCCACAGGCGGTGATTGGGATAGTTCCCGCAGAACACCTAATCGGCAGCACACTTCGTACCCGCCTAAGCATGGTTATTCCAAACATTGGCGCAAAGGTATGCCAAAATCGGGAACGGCAGGGACATTGTCTGCCTTGACATTGGCCTGTCTGGCAGTTTGCGCCCAGGGACCTGGTTTTTGTTCACAATATTGCCGGCGGCACTCAGTGGGTCTCTGGCGTTATCATTCGACAAACAGGGCCATCTCTTATCAGTTGTAAGCCCAGGGCTGTGTCGAACGTAAGCAGTTGCACCACATTAGATCCAGGAGGCTGCCTCTTCCGTGGATGCCTCGGACTTTGGGGGGTGGAGTTATAACCTGCCCGGATCCTATTGACTGGCGACAATTGTTTACCCCATGTTACTTGGGGAATATGAGGAAGGTGGGGCAATCATTCACAGCACAGCTGTATAAATAGAGCTGGCCAGTGTAGTACCGCTGGAGACGGAACCAGCAATGAACTATTGGCCCTGTGTTACCTATTCTTGTAATTAAAGTTACTTTCTGCTTGGCTCCACAAACTCGTGCTGGATTCTTCCTGGCCCTCACAAAAGGATACAATTCTCTGCAGGAGTAGAGGAACCCGGGGGTGTGAATATGCAAATTGTTCGGCAGCAGGACAGGTTGTGAAAATGATAAGAAAACATACAGGATCCTGAGCATTATAAATGGAAATATTATGTGCTGTACCTATTCTATTATTCTAATACCATTCAAATATACAACTTTAAAAAAATTTCTCTCTTTTCTTTAACATGCAAACTTATTTAACTTTAAAGCATTTGGCTAAGTCATTCATTATTTCCCTTGCAAATGAACCACTAGCCTGAGCAAAGGACAGCAAGGCTTATAGAAGGGCTTCCGGTGACGCAATGTGAGGGGAAGATGCACGCGAGGTGGATGCCGCAGGAAACCTGACCTTTCTACCATTTTTACCGGCACCACTGGTCTACAACTTCCCAAAAAAAAAAATTATCTGGAGATAGTTCCCTCATTTCTGTGCTGCCCAAGAGAAGCAAAGTCGGAAAAAATTGGCCCGGATTTCGACGATAGACTCAAACTCTGAAGCCTTCACGGTTCAATTGGAGGTAAGATGGCGACGGTAGCTTCTTCTCTAGTCACTCCACTAACGGCCGAAGTACTCAGCAAGATCTTGGTAGTTGAACTCAAAAAGTATGGACAATGCTTGACTTTGCATCTTAAAAGGTCAATTGAGTCGGTTTTGGCCCCTATTTGCCCAATTCTCAAAATCACCAGTTCTGACTGACAAGGCACAAGTAGCCACAATCAAGGACATGTAGACTGCATTGTCTGACCATAGTAATCGTGTAGTATTCTGCACGGGACACATCGGACAAGGTTGATGACAGTCCCCATGTGGCTCCAGGAGTATGCCCTCACCCGTTAACTATGGGGCAGGGACTGTTGTGTATAAGGTCGGCCTGACCACAACAGGCCTCCAAGAGAGAAAGGGCTGGTGAAGCCTAATCAAGTCCTGTGCACATATGTTTCTGTTGTGAATAAACCATGTCTTTATTTTTACTCAACTGACTCCGTTTACTAAACTGGCAATGAGGATCAACTGGAAGCTGTCGATGTGTACCTCTGCCACCTCTGCCATCCGTTGCTACTTTCGCTCGCTTGGGAATAAGGCATGACTTGTTCACCCATTTTTGACCCTGCGATAAAGTCATGGCCCCAACACACAGAATAGGTCTGCTATTTCTTCAGGGCGAATAATATTATGAAAATGATCACCAGAAGGTAATTCTGCTGACAGCCTGCGGCGCACATACATAAAGGATTATTCGGGGCCTCATGTTTCCAGTAGCGATTGACACCATTGTATTTATACAAGTAGTTATGCTGGTGGGCAGCCACTTCAGCCTGACGCTCTGTATCATCGTACAGAGATACAGATTTAACATGGAGGTGCAAGCGGAGGGACAGTCAGTTGCTGAATATATCTCCCGGCTACATAAAATCGCTGAGGACTGTGATTATGGAGCTGTGTTTGCTGACATGCTGAGGGACCGTTTAGTCTGCGGCATTAAAAACCATTATATTCAGAAATGTCGGCACAGTGAAGGTTCCTTGGCTTTTCTGCAGGCATTACAAATTGTTTTCTTGTGGGAAAGTGCAATGCGGGGCATACAGCAAATGGACGTCAATGTCCTGAAACAGCACCCAATGCCTCCACGGGCCAACCTTCGCGAGGCTGTGGGACGGCAGCCTCTTGATCAGAAGCACCGTCACACACCCTCTCCTGGCTCCTGTGCCGAGAGTGGCCACCGTAACCACCTGCTGCGGCGCCACCTTCTCACACAGGTTGTGCCGGCTGCCGATGCCATGCTCACACCCACCATGTTAATGACCCTGAAGAGGCTCCGCAGACTCGGAAATGCAGCTGAACTGCCTGACCATGCCCTGAATGGCTCCTATCCGTGTTCGGCAATAGTCACCTCTCCGAATGGAACTGGACACTGGTAGTGCAATATCTATTGCCCCACCCAACGTTTTCAACTGAATCTGCCTCGGGGTGAGTGTTTGTCGACTTCAACTGCCCACCTATACTGGGGAGTAGCTGTCTATCAAAGGATCCAGTCTCACCCTACTGACCTATGAGCATCTATCTCTTTGTCTTCCCCTCTTTATGGTGCAGGGGAATGGATCCTGTCTGCTCAGCCGCAACTAGCTATGTCAGCTGCGCCTTGACTGGCTGCAGATCCTCCAGGTGGAATCTGGAGGTTTGCAGGCTGTGTTGCAAAATATCCTTGACATTTTTGGGGTGAGCCTTGGGGAAATAGAATGGGCTGTAGCAAAGATCCAGGAAGACCTGCAGGCCGAACCTCATTTTTTCAGAGTATGGCCTGTCCCCTTATGGGAAAGGTTGAGGATGGATTGAGGCATTAGGAGGGCCTTGGAATCGTGCAACGGATTCATTTCGCTGACTGGGCGGCACAGGCGGTACTGGTCATGAAACCAGACCAGTCTGCTCACCCATCTGGCGATTATAAATTCACAGTCAAAACAGCATCACGTCTAGATCTTTACCTTCTCCCCTGTATTGAGGACATCTTCGCAACTTTGACAAACTGACGTGAGTAACGCGTACTTGTAGCTCAAGCTCCATAAAGCCTCCAGAAAGTTTGTCACAATCAATACCCACAAAGGCTTGTATGAATATACTCGACTCCCATTCAGCGTCTCTTCAGCCGGCACCACCTTTCAGCGCATGATGGAGGGGATTCTCCGTGGCCGTTCCCAAGTAGCAGTCTACCTTGACAATGTCCTCACAGCAGGTGTAACGGAGGCACAGTATAAGACTCTTCTTTCCAATTGGTGAATCGGGCGTTGACCTCCTCCAAAGCTCTTAGGCATTATGACGCCACCAAGCCCCGATACTTGACATGCGACGCCTCGCCTTATCGAATTGATGGAGTGGTCTCACACCACATGGGTGACTGCCTCGATTGGTTCATTGCTTATGCCTCTCGAACACTGATGGCTGCAGAGCGCAAGTATGTTCATATTGAAAAAGTGGGCTTAGCGATTATCTTCAGGGTCAAGCGCTTTCACCAGAATGTACACGGTCATCATTGTTTTACCATAATGGACCACAAACCACTGCTGGGCCTGTTTCGGGAAGACAAAGAAGTACTGCTGATTGCCGCAGCCTGCATACAAAGGTTAGCCCTTCTTTTCAAAGCGTATTAACACTCCTTTGTGCTGCCCTGGAACTTCGATTGCACACACGGATGCTTTGCATTGACTTCCATTGCCCGAGCAGGTGGTCGACTCCCCAAGGTGGATAAAGTCCTGATGGTCCTTAATTTCATGGACTCCCTGCTGGCGATGGCTGCATGCATCCGCAACTGGACTCCGTATGACCCAATTTTATCCAAAGTTCAACATTTGGCTTTGACCAATGGTCCACGTCACCAACTCCCAGTGGAACTGAAAACTTTTTCAACAAAAATAGTAGAGCTGATCGTTGAGGCCAGTGTTCTCCTCTGGGGTACCAGGGTTGTCATTCCCGAGAAGGGCCAGGCACTATTCTTGAAGGACCTTCATGCCGTGCATCCGAAAGTTACCAAGATGAAAATGTTGGCCCGGTGCTATGTCCGATGGCCTGGCATAGATACAGACATAGAATTGCTTGTTCAATGCTGTTCTGTCTGTCAAGCCCACCAGAAACTTCCAGTGGAAGTGGCCTGGGCGTCCCAGGGCCCATGTTCATGCAGATTCCGCAGGGCCGTTTCTGGGCTTTATGTTCCTGGTGTTCGTCAACGTGCACTTGAAATGACTGGAGATACACCGAATGGCATCTACCACTTCCCCAGCCATCACCGACTGGCTCCGTGTCTCTTTTTCCATGCACGGGTTTCCGAGGATCCAGTTATGGACAACGAGGCCTCGTTCACTCGCGAGGAGTATGCCACCTTCATAAAATTGAACAGTATCCGGCATGTCCGCATGGCGCCCTGTCACCCCACATTGAATGGATTTATGGAAAGTGTTGTCCAGAAGATAAAACGCAGCCTGAGCAAACAGTCCACGGGATCTATGGACACAAGCTGGCTCAATTTCTGTATCGTATCACACCACTCCACATGCAGTCACGGGAGTGGTCCCAGCCAAGCTGTTAATGGGTTGATGGCTTCACACTCATTTGGGATTATTGCTTCCCGACATCACCATTAAGGTGCACCACTTGCAAGAAATGCAAAATCGTTGCCCCACTGGGTAGCGCCCACTCCCCTGTTTCACACCTGGCCAAGAGATCTCCATTTGCAACTTTGGTGAGGGTCTTCACTGGCTTCCAGGGGTCGTTGTTTGTTAGACCAGTCCCATCTTACATCCGGTCCGTGTTCGCGGACAACTAATGAAGAGGCATCTTGATCACATTTGTGTCCATTTGACTGGTGTGGTTTGGAGAGAGGCCGTATACAGGGTCAACTCCATGTTTTCATGTGCCCGGTGGAGCCTAATTCAGTTCAGAGTGCTACATCGGACTTACTTGACCAAGGCAAGGATAAACAGGTTTTTCCTGAATGTTGAGAGATGTGACCCCTGTTCTCTTGCCATAGTAGATAACAGGCATATGTTTTGGTCCTGCCCCTAACTCGCCAGCTTTTGGACTTTCTTTTTTCACACTATGGGCGTGATTTAACCACCGCATTGCGCGCCTGGCGCAGGTATGGGTACACTGGGTAAATAGCAGGAAAGGGAAAAATGGAGATTGGTGCCGGGCACAAACCAGTGTACAATTCACCCGGCCACTCCTGATAGTGAGTTTCAGATCTCGCCCCAAAATGGCGAGGATATCATTAATGCTAATGAGCAGGCTGGAGGTGACACCTCAAGTGCAGGGGCCAACACATACCCTGAAGACCTGGCTGCCCATCAGGCGGGGGAGGGACCCAGAAGGAGAGGCCAGTGATGGCCCAAAGTGTCGTTGGTCATTCGATGAGATGACCGACAGCATGTGCTGCAGAAGACTCCGTCTCAGCAGAGAGACAGTGCAGCACCTGTGCCATGCCTCGCGGCATGGAACATTATGGAGGAGGTCACCCACCTCCAGTGGTCTTGAATGTCACCGCAGCCCTTAACATTTATACCACTGGGTCATTCCAGGGATTGAGTGGGAACCTATGTGGCATTTCACAATCTACAGTCCACAAGTGCATCCGGGAGGTCACGGATGCTCTGTATGCCCAGGAACATGAGATGGAACAGGCCCACAAGGCGCCCGGACTTGCTGCCATCACCGGGATGACCCAGGTTCAGGGGCAATCAATGGCACGCATGTTGCCCTGCACACACTGGGGCATCAGGAAGTGTCTTTTATTAACAGGAAGGGGTTCCACTCCTGGAATGTTCAGATTATGTGCGACCTCCATCTTCATGTCATGCGCGTGTGTGTCCACTACCCAGTGAGGGTGCATGACAGCTATATTCTGGAAGAGCTGGCGGATAAGCCCAAGGAAGAGCCAGAGGATGGAGGACAGGCAGTGGCAAATTTCCAACATGCTGAGAGGAACAGGGGGGCCCCCATCCTCTCCAGATTCTCATAACAACGCTCTGTCCATCAGCTCACCATCCCATTTCCCTCCATCACCTAATTCCTCCAACCCCTCCCCCATTTCCCTCCTTCCCCCAAATCCTTCCTTCTCCCTCCCCACATTTTCCTCCTTCCCCCATTTCCCACCTTCCCCATCTCCTCTTCCCGTCTACCTCTTTCCCTTCCATCTCCCACCTTCACTCCCAATTCCCAGTCTACCCCAAAACCCCCCATCACACCGCCACCCTCCCCAAGCACCCTGTTTCACCCTCCAAAGGTCTGCGTACCATCACTCCAGCATGATGAGCCTCTGTCTGCACTGACAGCGGGACAATATGCAAGGCAGAGAGTGATCATCACTCGCTGTGAGAAAAGCTCACTGAGATTCCTCAGTTTCTGCAAAAGTCTGACTCCATTCTTTTTGCTGACAGCGTGCACACACATCCTCTGAACTGGGTCTGCACTGGATCACTGGGGAGCAGGGGGTGGCGGGGAGCGGAGGGCAACAGCAGGTTGGAGTGCAGGCAGACCTGCTGTGAAGATTAACGTGGCAGGAGCTTCACACGCATCAGGTGTTAGATGTTTTACAAGTGAACATTTTACTTTTCTATTCCCCTAGCTACAAATAGTGAACCACTCAGTGATCCTCACTCTTCTTAATCTTCCATTGCCTAATGATACATCTGGGTGTGTCTCCAGGATGCACACCAGAGGTGGAGACAGCCTACTCCTTTCCAAGCCATATGGCCTTTGATGTCCTTGGTGGATGTTCCCTGGAGGGCCTGGAGCTGGAGGGCCCAGGTCTACTTACCTGTGGCACAGGTGTTGCTGTGCCACCTTGTTTTTCCCACTGCCCTTGAGATGCGCCGGTGCCAGGTGGGAGGGATTCGGAAGAATTGGAGACCGCCGTCATCTCCTTGGTGGCAGGCCCTGGGTTGGCCTCCACTATTTCATGGAGTTCTCTTTATTCAGGTGATGTCCCTCTCTACTTTAAAGCTGCCATCATTTCCTCAAAACACAATGGTCCTTGTAAATTACCATCTATCTTCAACCCCATAACATTTCAAAAAGTCCTTGAATGCGTTGTCACCTCCCAAATCCAATCCCATCTTTCCCTTAATTCCAGGTTTCAATCCCTCCGATCAAGTTTCTGCCCCTGTCACAGCACCAACAAATCAGTTAATGAAGCCACAAATAACATCCTATGTGACTGTGACAAAGGTAAACTTTCCTCGTCCTTCTCAACCTGGCTGCAAGACACGGTTAATCACATCATCCTTCTCCAACGCCTATTCACTGTCCACCTGCTCCACATGGTTCCACTCCTATCTATATAACCATAGCCAGAGAATCTGCAATGGCTTTCCTTTCTGCTCCTGCTTCATTACTTTTGCTTTTCCTGTCAGATCTATCCTTGGTTCCCTCCTATATCTCATTTGCATGTTTCCTGTTTGCGACATGATCTGAAGGCACAGCAATAATTTTTAGGTGTACCCACAACATGCAGTTCGACCTCTCCGTCACCTCTCTCAATTACTCCACTGTTGCTAAACTATCAGACTGCTTGCCCGACATTCAGTATTGGATGAGTTGAAATTTCCTCCAATTATTTAAATAACGGGAAGACTGAAGCCATTGTTTTTATTCCTACTTCAAACTTTGTTCCTGAGCTACCAATCCTCTCATCCCTCTTTCTTACAGTTTGAAATTAAACCAATTTGGTCACAACATTGGTGTCACATTTGATCCCAAGAGGAATTTCTGAATTCATATTAATGCCATCATGAAATCTGCTTCCACTTCAGTAACGTTTCCCATCTTTGCTCCTGTCTCAGCTCATCTTCTGCTGAAACCCCCATTTATGCCTTCATAACCCCAAGACACGACTGTTCATTTCCATTCCTTACTGATCTTTCACATTCCAACCCCCATGAGTTTGAGGTTCAAAAACATTGCTTTTGTAAGGGACAACAAAAGGAGTCCACACTGAATTGTAGAGATTAACAAACTTATTTATTTAACACATTAACTGTTATGTACAGCTCCAGTAGTTACTCATGGGTCTTCTCTAGACGGTGCCTGACTGGCTAACTCGAGGCAAATGAACCGTATTAAGGATCCCCCACATCGCTCCACCACATCCTCCAGGATGTGGGATCTCAGAGAGAATTCCGTTGTCCCTGATGGCTACACCCATGGGAAGTGCACCCGCTGCAGCTCCTGGGAGACCAAGTTAGGGTGCTGCAGCTGGATCCACTCAGGAATATACGGGAAGCTGAGAATTTAATGGAATTTTAATGAGGTGGTCACACCTAAGGTGCAGGCAGTGAGTAGCTGGGTGACCACCAGGAAAGGCAAAGGGAGCAGGCAGAGAGTGCAGGAGTCCCCTGTGGCCATTTCTATCGTAAACAAGCATCCCGTTTTGGATACTGTTGGGGGGTGACCGTTCAGGTGAAAGTAGCAGTAGCCAGATCTGTGGCACTACGATTGGCTCTGGGGCACAGTGGGAAAGGGTAATGGTAAACAGGACCTTTGAGATCGGAGAGACTCAATGTGGTGAATGTGATTCACACGGTATTATAATCTGTATATATATGTGTCTATATTGTAAGTGCAGTTGCACTACCTGACCACCAGGGGGAGTCACTCTGGGAATACTCGAGAGTTGTACTGGGCTTCTCCCTTGGCTCCGCCCAGGACTCCTCCCCCTGGAGCTGCTGTATAAAGATCAGTGCCACAGGTTCAGCCGGCCAGTTCACTGAAAGTTCAACGGCTAACAGGCTGGCTCTGTTGTAAGTATATTAAAACCGCTATTCTAATCCTACAAGCACGTGTCCGTAGAATTGTTGGTTCCAACACTCAATAGTTAGTGGGTCAGACAGGAGATTCTGTGGCTGCAAACGGGAGTCCAGGATGGTGTATTGCCTCCTGGGTGCCAGGGACCGACTGCAGAACATTTTCAAGGTGGAAGGTGAGCAGTCAGAAGTTCTTGTGCACGTTGGCACAAATGATGTAAATAGAAATAGAGATGAGGTCCTGAGAAGTGATTATAGAGAGCTAAGAAAAAGGTTAAGAAGCAGAACCTTGAGGGTGGTAATCTCTGGATTAATTCGAGTGCCACGTGCTACTGAGGGTAAGAACAGGAGAAATATGGCAGATGAATACGTGGCTAAAGAATTTTTGCAGAGGGCAGGGATTCAGATTCTTAGATCACTGGGATCTTTCCTGGGGCTAAGGTGACCTGTTTAAGAGGGATGGGTTACATGTGAACTGGAGGGGGACCAAAATCCTGGGGGGCACATTTGCTAGTGCTACAAGGGAAGGTTTAAACTAGATTAGCAGGTGGTGGGATCCTCAGCAGCAGGGAAGCAAATGAGGCACTGAAAGGAGACGCAGTACTCAGCAACAGCAAGCTGAATAAACATGATAGGCAGGAGCACGGCAGGGAGCGGGTAAAACCTGTTGGATTGAACTGCATCTATTTCAATGCAGGACGGCTGACAGGTAAGGCTGTTGAACTTAGGGCATGGATAGGTACGAGGGCCTGGGATATTATAGTCATGACTGAAACATGGCTAAGGGAAGGACAGGACTGGCACCTTAATGTTCCAGGGTACAGGTGCTTTAGGCGGGACAGAGGTGGAGGAAAGAGAGGAGGGGGAGTTTCATTTTTGATTAAGGGGAGCATCGCGTCAGTAGTCAGAGATGAAATAACTGAGGGATCATCCAGCTGGGCTTTGTGGGTGGAACTAAGAAATAAGAAAGAGATGGTGACCTTGTTAGGGCTATATTATAACCCCAAATAGTCAAGGGGAATTAGAAGAAACGAAAATGAAATAAAAATCGCTTATTGTCACAAGTAGGCTTCAAATGAAATTACTGTGAAAAACCCCTTGCCGCCACATTCCGGCGCCTGTTCGGGGAGGCTGTTACGGGAATCGAACCGTGCTGCTGGCTTGCCTTGGTCTGCTTTCAAAGCCAGCGATTTAGCCCAGTGAGCTAAACAGCCCCTTATGCAGGGGCCAATATGCAGGGAGATTGGGGAGATTTATAGGAGTAATAGGGTTGCCATATTAGGGGATTTTAATTTTCCTAACATAGACTGGGACTGCCATCGTGTTAAGGGCTTAGATGGGTGGAATTAGTTAAGTGTGTTCAGGAAAGTTTCCTCAGGCAGTTTCATGAGGCTCCTACTTAGTGGGCAGCACGGTAGCATGGTGGTTAGCATAAATGCTTCTCAGCTCCAGGGTCCCAGGTTCGATTCCCGGCTGGGTCACTGCCTGTGCGGAGTCTGCACGTCCTCCCCGTGTGTGCGTGGGTTTCCTCCGGGTGCTCCGGTTTCCTCCCACAGTCCAAAGATGTGCGGGTTAGGTGGATTGGCCATGCTAAATTGCCCATAGTGTCCTAAAAAAATAAAATAAAAATAAGGTTAATGGGGGTTGTTGGGTTACTGGTAAGGTATACGTGGGCTTGAGTAGGGTGATCATTGCTCGGCACAACATCGAGGGCCGAAGGGCCTGTTCTGTGCTATACTGTTCTAATTCTAATTCTATACTTGGGAAAGGGCAAACCGTGACCTACTCTTGGGAAATAGGGCAGGGCAAGCGACTGAGGTGGTTTTTGGGACCAGTGACCATAGTTCAATAAATTTAAAATAGTTATGGAAAGGGACTGACAGGTGCAAGTTCTAAATTGGGACAAGGCGACTTTTAATGGAATTAGCTAAGAGCTGCCAAGGGTTGATTGGAGTAGCTTGTTTGAGGGCAAAGGGATCTCCGGCAAGTGGGAGGCCTTTAAACGTGAAATAGCTAGAGTTCAGGGTCTATATGGCCCTGTTAGGATGAAGGGCAAGGCTGGCAGGAGTAGGGAACCCTGGATCTTTTCTTTCTTTTTAAAAATTATTGTCACAGGTAGGCTTATATTAACTCTGCAATGAAATTACTGTGAAAATCCCCGAGTCGCCACACACTGGCACCTGGTTGGGTACACTGAGGCAGAATTCAGAACATCCAAATTACCTAACAGCACGTCGTTTGGGATTTGTGGGTGGAAACCGGAGCACCCGGAGGACAGGGACAGGGAGAACGTAGGCACAGGGAGAATGTGCAGACTCCACACAGACTCTGAACTTAGCCGGGAATCGAATCTGGGATCCTGGTGCTGTGAAGCAACAGTGCTAACCACTGGGCTACCGTGCCGTCTGACAAAACATATTGAGGTTTTGGCCAGGACAAAGGAGGCATAGCTATGGGGTACCACTGTTGGCTGTGCTTTCAGCTGCCTAGGCTCCAAGCTCTGTAATACATGCCCAAGAACTTCACATCTCTCTATTTTGCTTTCCTTCTTAAGGGCGCTCCTCAAAACTTACATAGAATTATAGAATTTACAGTGCAGAAGGAGGCCATTCGGCCCATCGAGTCTGCACCGGCTCTTGGAAAGAGCACCCTACCCAAGGTCAACACCTCCACCCTATCCCCATACCCAACCCAACACTAAGGGCAATTTTGGACACTAAGGGCAATTTATCATGGCCAATCCACCTAACCTGCACATCTTTGGACTGTGGGAGGAAACCGGAGCACCCGGAGGAAACCCACGCACATACGGGGAGGATGTGCAGACTCGGCACAAACAGTGACCCAAGCCGGAATCGAACCTGGGACCCTGGAGCTGTGAAGCAATTGTGCTATCCACAATGCTACCGTGCTGCCAGATTTTAGTTCATCTGATGTACTATCTTCTTATGTGATTTGGTGTCATAACCTTTGTTTTTGAATGCTTTAAAGGGGCTATGTAAATATCAATTATTGATGTAGATTAGTTTATGAAGGAGTAACAGTTGCCCCATCAGTAACAGTTTTTGGTTGGTGGGGGAGGTGTGGAGAGAGAATTTCCAATAGATTGAGGAATAGCTCTGTAATTTCAGAACTACTGAATGTAAAACCCAGAGCAAATCTTTTAGTGACAGCAAACATAAAACTTTTGCACCTATAGTTGCGTTTTTTTTAATAACTCACTTCCTTTTATTCGGTGTCTCCTGTATCATTTCCAGCGTAAAGGACTAGCGATTTAAGAAGGCCATTAAATCAAGTGGCCCCTCGTAAATCTGACAAACACATGCATATATTTAATAGCATCTGGGCACCATAAACTTTGCACATAGCTGAGAGTCTGGTTTAACGATGGACTAACATAAAACTCCACCATACAGCAGGTTTACATGCATCTTACAGACGATTGTTAATACTGGATTAGGGTATAAGTAACTTATTACCTCTTTGCTTTGGCTGTTTCAGGAAACAGATCCCTCAGCACTTTCCTAATGCAGTCATTCCAACTGGTAAGTAGTTTGGATTTATGCAAATATCTACACATGTAGCTATAGAAAATACTCTTTCTTGCCCCATCCCATTTTGATTATTTTCAGGTTAATTTGAGGAACCATTTTTTAAAAAGTCACACTTTAACAGTTGAATGGGACAGTCAGGCTGAAATGCCTATCAGTTTGTTGTCAATAACCACATTTTGTAGAATTTTTTCTGCATTGAAAATCAAATGTGCACTGCTACCTAGTGTCAAGGCATTCAATTTGACCTATATTGTGCCTTTAATGTATGCAAAATGTCCCAAGGTGTTTGTTTGTTCCTCATTATATCATATGGAAAATGTCAGGATTGTATCCAAATCTTTATTTCACTCTGCATATTTATTTTATTCACCACTCAAAGGTAAAGTGAAAGACAAAGCTCAAAGGGTTAAATTGGGAGGAGTGGTTGCATACATTTGACTTGCATTCCTTTGAGTTTAGCAGGTTGAAGGGTGATAAAATCAAGGTATTTAAGTGATAATAGTAATGGACATGGTGGAAACAGAGACTAGGAGATACAAACCTAAACTTAGATCTAGGCCTTTCAGGAGTGAAATCCTGAAAATACATTTTTACACAATAGAGTGAATTCTCCTCTGGCAGGATTCTCTGTTCTGGCGGTAGTGCACTCCCAGCCGAGGGTTTCCTGGCAGCGTGTGGTGGCGACAATGGTAAATCCCATTGGCCAGCAGTGGAAACAGAATCCCGCTGCCAGTGATGGCGTGCCGCCAATAAACCTGGGGCCGGGAGGCAGAGAATTCACCCCAGTGAAAATCTGGAACCCGTTTGCCGAAAGCTGGGTCAACTGAAATTTTCAAGACTGAAATTATTAATTTTTGTTAAGTAAAAGTATCAAGGGATATGGGGCAAAGGTGGACAAATGGCTTCAAGGTACATATCAATCGTGATCTGACACAGAAGGCAGAGGTCTCAAAGGGCAAAATGGCCCATTCTTTTTCCTATCATCATGATGCAAATTCTGCCCTATAACCAGTGACCTTGGTTCCATTCAACAAGGCAGTGTGAGACCACACGAAGGAATTATTTTTTAAGTTTTGTTTTGTTACTTTTCATTAGATGTTGTGACTAACTCCTAAATAAATACTAAATTCAGCAATATTATCCAATATGAAAAGTGAAAGTTGATGAATTCCATCAACTAAAGATCTGTTTACAAGCAATTCAATGATCATTTTGCAGTGCCATGCACACTTGCAGGTTCAGCATGGCAACTTCATGAACTTCTGGCTTTTTTGTTGTCACTCTCAGCAGCTGAGATGTGCTTCTCATTGAGACTGATTCCAAACAGAATGAGCATTAGTCAATGTTTTACTATAATTACTATAATTACAAATTGTTCTTCCAAATGTTTTTTTGAGGGTGAGCGGAGTTCTGGCAGGAAACCATTTCTATTAACATTCTTTGAAAACTGTAATGTTGTGCACAGATTTTAAAAAGTTAGTGGGGGAGGGGGGAAATGAGGAGGGGCTTTGGACAAGACATTACCACATGGAAGCAGGAAGGAGAAACCATGATGAATGAATTGAATTGAGATAGGTACCAGGTGAGAATCAGCATTTGTGTTACATTACAGAGGCATGGGACCTGGGGAAGATTCCTGAACATATTTCCTAAATAAACTACAAATGTACTTTTTAAAAATAGTGTTATAACCTATCTGGTTGGAGCAATCAGTGTCCCCATGAGTCTCGCCGAAAAGAGCTCCAACGCTAAAGGGGCGGGGAGCCCGAGGACATTCATGATTGAGATCTGTATAAAGTTGGTCAAGTCTGGAACTGACAGAGCAGACCTGACTGGGATCTGATGTATATTGTAAATACAATTGCTTTGTGTCAACTCGGTTCACACTAGTTTGTTTGCTCCTGAAAATAGTTTTTCGCTGAGTAACAAAACCGTCCAGCTGAATATACAATGTAAATATGTGGCAAAACAACTGGTAGACCCCTTTTTCATTTATTATGAATTATAAGATAACCCCTCTACCCTGCCCTCCCCTCCACCATCCTCACTTCCACTTCCTTCTACTCCACTACCCTACCCTTTATCGCTGGTTGCCAGCCCATCCTGCACTTCAGTTCCTTCTTCCCACCATCTTTCTCTCCACTTCTAATCCTTCTCCTCAATCATCTTACCTCCATTACCATGCCCTCCACGTCCTGTGCCTCCCCCACCCTGTTCTCAAGAGCGGCATCTTGTTTTCCTTTCTCATTGTGAAGCAAGAGGACAACAGGATGTGAATATGTCTCACTTCCATAATCCTTTTGACAGGACATAGAATCCCCCCAAAGGGATATAGAGCAGCAAGTCTGTGAGATACTCACATGAAGGGGGAAGAGTTACAAATAGGTCAGAGCCATACCATGAGACCACTGGACTTGGGGTAATATTCTGACTTGTGGTTCCTGCATGAAGTTTTGACCAATGGAAACTTATGTTGACATTAAAGCTCAGATCAATCTTCATTTTCTGCTCATATAAACAAATGTTTGGAGGTTCCTGCACAGTGGAATCCCAAAACCCAATAGGCACTTCTGTTGTGCCAGGTTTCCCCTAAGGAGCATAAAGTTAGAGAATTACCTCTATCACCCACAAAAGAACAGCTATTGCAAATCAGCCATCCAGTTCCCTTTGACTATGTAATCTAGTTTCACATTTTACAGCAAACAATCAAGTTCAATATTTTTAATATGTATATTTATGTTGCATATTTTATTCACATAACTAATTGGTAAATATATATAAATAGAGGAGACAGAGTTACAATGAATAAACAATAATAATTCTCCTATAGTGAGGTACTTAAAAGTGATTTATCATGAAATATAAATGGGTGCTGCAAACAGTTTGACAAGGAGTATAAACAGAACGTAGAATACAGGCAGAGATTTGAGATGCTTCATTAATATAAGTTGATATTCTGGATTTAAAAAGCTTAGAAGTCGGACAGGTTCCAAGTAGCCAGCAAAAGGAGGTTCGACTACTGCAGTCTGCAACCCTTTCTTGGAGGGTAACAATGGATTTCATTGAGTTCTGAGGGATTACCTCACCTACTGTTCAAGGAGTAAACAAGTTATGGACTTAAGTTAATAATCATCCAGTTTGATCATATGGGAGCTCTTGATAAATGGAATTTCAGAACAGTTTAATTAATAAACTCAATCTGTAGTTGTACATCCATAATAACTAAACAAGTTTATCTACTACTGTGTCATATAAACACCTGAGACATTTTCATCAGCTAAATAACAATAACTGGCATTTATATAAGAGAATTTAACGTCATAAAGTATCCCAAGGTACTTCACAGGAACATTATCAGACAAATGTTGACGCTGAGCCATGGAAGGAGATAATAGGACAGGTGACCAAAAGCTTGGTCAAAGACAAAGGTTTCAAGGAGTACCTGAAAGGAGGAGGATAGAGATAGGGCAGGGAATTCCTGAGCTTAGGACCAAAGCAACTGATGGCATGATCATTAATGATGAAATAAGCATGCTCAGCAATCCAGATTTGGAGAAAGGCAGAGATTATGGAGGGTTGTGGGGCTGGGAGTCAATATTAGTTATTGCTAGTACCTATTATATTTTTACATGAGAGTACCTTGAGAAACAAGCTTAGGTGTAGCCCTCTAAGTATAACAGAAGCATGGCAGATGTCCAATGAACACTTTCTAAGGGAAATACATAGAACATAGAAAATACAGCACAGAACAGGCCCTTCGGCCCACGATGTTGTGCCGAACATTTGTCCTGGATTAAGAACAAATTAATTTACACCCCATCATTCTACCGTAATCCATGTACATATCCAATATCCGCGTGAAGGTCCCTAATGTTTCCGACTCAACTACTTCCACAGGCAGGGCATTCCATGCCCCCACTACTCTCTGGGTAAAGAACCTACCTCTGACATCCCCCCTATATCTTCCACCATTCACCTTAAATTTATGTCCCCTTGTAATGGTTTGTTCCACCCGGGGAAAAAGTCTCTGACTGTCTACTCTATCTATTCCCCTGATCATAAATCTCTATCAAGTCTCCCCTCATCATTCTCTGTTCTAATAAGAAAAGGCCTAGCACCCTCAACCTTTCCTCGTAAGACCGACTCTCCATTCCAGGCAACATCCTGGTAAATCTCCTTTGCACCTTTTCCAAAGCTTCCACATCCTTCCTAAAATGAGGCGACCAGAAATGCACACAGTACTCCAAATGTGGCCTTACCAACGTTTTGTACAGCTGCATCATCACCTCATGGCTCTTAAATTCAATCCCTCTGCTAATGAACGATAGCACACCATAGGCCTGCTTCACAGCTCTATCCACTTGACTGGCAACTTTCAAAGATTTATGACCATTGACCCCAAGATCTCTCTGCTCCTCCACATTGCCAAGAACCCTACCGTTAACCCTGTATTCCGCATTCACATTTGTCCTTCTAAAATGGAAAACCTCACACTTTTCAGGGTTAAACTCCATCTGCCACTTTTCAGCCCAGTTCAGCATCCTATCTATGTCTCTTTGCAACCGACACCAGCCCTCCTCACTATCCACAACTTCACCAATCTTCTGCAAATTTACTGACCCACCCTTCAACTTCCTCATCCAAGTCATTAATGAAAATCACAAACAGCAGAGGACCCAGAACTGATCCCTGCGGTACGCCACTGGTAACTGGGCTCCAGGCTGAATATTTTCCATCCACCACCACTCTCTGACTTCTATCGGTTAGCCAGTTCGTTATCCAACTGGCCAAGTTTCCCACTATCCCATGCCTCCTTACTTTCTGCATAAGCCTACCATGGGGAACCTTATCAAATGCCTTACTAAAATCCATGTACACGACATCCACTGCTTTACCTTCATCCACATGCTTGGTCACCTCCTCTTGTGAGGCAAGACCTGCCCCTCACAAATCTGTGCTGATCTGGGGCAGCACGGTAGCATGGTGGTTAGCATAAATGCTTCATAGCTCCAGGGTCCCAGGTTCGATTCCCGGCTGGGTCACTGTCTGTGTGGACTCTGCACGTCCTCCCCGTGTGTGCGTGGGTTTCCTCCGGGTGGTCCGGTTTCCTCCCACAGTCCAAAGATGTGCGGGTTAGGTGGATTGGCCATGCTAAATTGTCCGTAGTGTACTAAAAAGTAAGGTTAAGGGGGGGTTGTTGGGTTACGGGTATAGGGTGGATATGTGGATTTGAGTAGGGTGATCATTGCTCGGCACAACATCGAGGGCCGAAGGGCCTGTTCTGTGCTGTACTGTTCTATGTTCTATGACTGTCCCTAATCAAGCAGCGTCTATCCAGATGCTCAGAAATCCTATCCCTCAGGACCCTTTCCATTACTTTGCCTACCACTGAAGTAAGACAACTGGCCTGTAATTCCCAGGGTTATCCCTATTCCCTTTTTTGAACAGGGTCACGACATTCGCCACTCTCCAATCCCCTGGTACCAACCCTGTTGACAGTGAGGACGAAAAGATCATTGCCAATTGCTCTGCAATTTCATCTCTTGCTTCCCATAGAATCCTTGGATATATCCCGTCAGGCCTGGGACACTTGTCTATCCTCAAGTTTTTCAAAATGCCCAACACATTTTCCTTCCTGACAAGTATTTCCTCGAGCTTACCAGTCTGTTTCACATTGTCCTCTCCAACAATATGGCCCCTCTCATTCGTAAATACTGAAGAAAAGTACTCGTTCAAGACTTCTCCTATCTCTTCAGACTCAATACGCAATCTCCCGCTACTGTCCTTGATCGGACCTACCCTTGCTCTAGTCATTCTCATATTTCTCACATATGTGTAAAAGGCCTTGGGGTTTTCCTTGATCCTACCCGCCAAAGATATTTCATGCCCTGTCTTAGCTCTCCTAATTCCTTTCTTCAGTTCCCTCTTGGCTATCTTGTATCCCTCCAGCACCCTGTCTGAGCTTAGTTTCCTCAACCTTACATAAGTCTCCTTCCTCCTCTTAACAAGACATTCAACCTCTCTTGTCAACCATGGTTCCCTCACTCGACCATCTCTTCCCTGCCTGACAGGGACATACATATCAAGGACACGTAGTATCTGTTCCTTGAACAAGTTCCACATTTCAATTGTGTCCTTTCCTGACAACCTATGTTCCCAACTTATGCACTTCAGTTCTTGATGATGCCATCGTATTTACCCTTCCCCCATTGTAAACCTTGCCCTGTTGCACGCACCTATCCCTCTCCATTACTAAAGCGAAAGTCACAGAATTGTGGTCACTATCTCAAAAATGCTGCCCCATTGACAAATCTATCACTTGGCCTGGTTCATTACCAAGTACCAAATTCAATATGGCCTCCCCTCTGGTTGGACAATCTACATACTGTGTTAGAAAAGCTTACTGGACACACTGCACAAACACCCCATCCAAACTATTTGATCTGAAGAGTTTCCACTTAATATTTGGGAAGTAGAAGTCACCCATGACTACTACCCTGTGACTTCTGCACCTTTCCAAAATCTGTTTCCCAATCTGTGCCTCCATATCTCTGCTGCTATTGGGGGGCCTATAGAAAACTCCCAACAAAGTGACTGCTCCTTTCCTATTTCTGACTTCAACCCATACTACCTCAATAGGCGCATCCTCCTCCAACTGCCTTTCTGCAGCTGTTATACTATCTCTAATTAACAATGCCACCCCCCACCTCTTTTACCACCCTCCCTAATCTTATTTGAACATCGATAACCAGGAACCTCCAACAACCATTTCTGCCCCTCTTCTATCCAAGTTTCCATGATGGCCAACACATCGTAGTCCCAAGAACTGATCCATGCCTTAAGTTCATCCACCTTACTCCTGATGCTTCTTGCGTTGAAGTATGCACGCTTCAACCCATTTCCGTACCTGCAAGTACTCTCCTTTGTCAGTGTTACCTTCCCCACTGCCTTACTACATGCTTTGACGTCCTGAACATCGACTACCTTAGTTGCTGGACTACAAATCAAGTTCCCATACTCCATCCAAAGAGTACTAGAAAACCTCCCTCCCAGGATATTGGTGCCTCTCTGGTTCAGATGCAACCTATCTTGCTTGTACAGGTCCCACCTGTCACGATATGCAGATAATGATATACAGACAGGCAGCTATTGAACACAGAGAACAGGACATGACCAATAAGCAGGCAGGACACTCAGGGGTGGTATCTCACTATAAAAGGCACGAGGCACTCACACTCAGCCTCTTTCCACTGATGAACATCTACAGAGTGAGTCAGGGTGTATTTACAGTATCACACCTCCAGCATGTGGCTAAGAGCTACTCTGGTTCAGTCAGACAGAGTAACCACACTTAGGTTAGCAGAGTGTCGAACTCATAGAGAATTGTGCTAACTGTGCTACTGGTTCAATAAATCAGAATGAATTAACCTCAAGGTCTGGAGCATCTTTTGGTTAAAGCTGCATCCAGTTGCAGCCTGTGTTATCCCATAATACATCATGCTACCAGGAGACTGCTTAATCTAGGTGGTTTACATCAGTCCATTCCATGACGACCAGCGAATGTATCCCGGCACCATGGAAAAGATTCAGGCTCCTCACCAGCTCAGGACCTCCATCAATCTCAGTGCCAACTGGTGGACATTCAAGCAAAGGTTTCTGCTGTACATTGAAGCTTCAGAACTCGTGGGTGCGTCTGATGCAAGGAAGATCGCGCTCTCCACTCAACTGCGGGTGATCAAGCCATCGAACTCTTCAACTCTCTTCACTTCACCGAAGGCCAGGAGAAGACAAAGTTTCAGACCATCCTGGACAAGTTTGACAATCACTGTGAAGTGGACACCAATGAAATCTTCGAGCGCTACATACTCAGCTTCTACAAGGTAAAGATGAATCTTTCAGTGCCTTCTTAACTAAACTCCGCCGGCTAGCGCTGTCCTGCAACTTTGGTGATATTGCTGACTCTATGATCAGAGACCAAATCGTCTTTGGAGTTCACTCTGATCCTCTGAGAGAGCAGCTACTGAAAATCAAGCATATGACCCTGCCAGTCGCGACTGAAACATACACAGTGCATGAGCACGCCAAAAATCGCTCTGCCCAGTACAAATCGGCTGAAAATGAGAAACTTGCCTCCCACAAGTCAGAGAGTGTGCAGGCCATCTCCCGGATGCAGTGCATCGGCATTGATGAAAGCGGCCATTTCGCTCGCTTTTCTTGGGGCCCCACGCATGCGCGATACGAACGGGATAACGAAGCAGCCGACACACACACTGCGCATGTGCGACGACGTGTGGGGCGTCAGGACGCCGACGTGATGACGTGCTCGAACTGCGGCAACGTCCACTTAAAGAAACATGCCCGGCAAGAGGCAGGGGATGTTTAAACTGCGGGAAGCCTGGAGACTATGCAGCCTTGTGCAGGTCTGCACCACCAGTCAGGCTTCCATCCTGCCTGTCAAGGCACCGTCGACCTCACCACCACCTCTCCGGCAGTCGACAAGGATCAGACACAAGCCCCAGAGACTGGACTTATGAACATTTGTTTTGTTTGCTATGTTCTGTTTTCTCACATTAGTCAGCTGCCTTCACATGTCAATACGTTCACATATGCCACCGCTTGTAAATATGTTAATATATGCCACCACATGTAAGTACTTTCCCATATGCCAACAAAACATGATAAGCAGACATGCAGATAATGATATACAGTTAGGCACAGACAGGCAGCTAATGAACACAGAGAACAGGACATGACCAATGAACAGGCAGGACACTCAGGGGTGGTATCTCACTATAAAAGGCACGAGGCGCTCACACTCCACCTCTTTCCACTGATGAACATCTACAGAGTGAGTCAGGGTGTATTTACAGTATCACACCTCCAGCACGTGGCAAAGAGCTAGTCTGGTTCAGTCAGGCAGACTAACCACACTTAGGTTAGCAGAGAGTTGAACTCATAGAGAACTGTAATAAATCAAATTGAACTAACTTCAAGGTCTCGAGTATCTTTTGGTTAAAGCTGCATCCAGTTGCAGCCTATGTTATCCCAGAGTACATAACGCGACACCACCTTCCCCAGAATGTGCCCCAATTATCCAATTACCTGAAGCCCTCCCTCCTACACCATTCCTGCAGCCATGTGTTCAACTGCACTCTCTCCCTATTCCTAGCCTCGCTATCATGTGGCACCGGCAACAAACCAGAGATGACAACTCTGTCTGTCCTGGTCTTTAACTTCCTCACAGCCTAACTCACTAAACTCGTTTATTACATCCACGCCCCTTCTCCTACCTACGTCATTGGTACCAATGTGCACCACGACCTCTGGCTGCTCCCCCTCCCCCTTGAGGATCCTGAAGACACGATCCGAGATGTCATGGACCCTGGCACCCGGGGGGGCAACAAACCATCCGAGAGTCTCGCTCGACCCCACAGAACCGCCTGTCTGTACCTCTAACTATTGAGTCCCCTAAAACTAGTGCTCTCCTAATCTCCCCCCTTCCCTTCTGAGCCCCAGAGTCGGACCTTGTGCCAGAGACCCAGTCACTGCATCCTCCCAACAGTATCCAAAGCGGTATACTTATTGTTGAAAGGAACAACCACAGGGGATCCCTGCACTGACTGCTTCCTCCTCTTCCCACCTCTAACTGTTACCCAGCTACCTTTGTTCTCAGGTGTAACTATGTCCCTATAGCTTCTATCTATCACCCCCTCAGCTCCCCGAATGATCCTCAGTTCATCCAGCTTCAGTTCCCTAACACGATCTGTGAGGAGCTGGAAATGGCTGCACTTCCCGCAGGCAAAGTCAGCAAGGACACCGGTGGTCTCCCTTACCTCGAACATTCTGCAGGAGGAACATTCCACTGCCCTAGCTGCCATCACCTCTACTAAAAAAAGTAAATAGCTAGGAAATCATAGGTCACCTCCTGTTACTGTATTGTAAACTAGTGCAGAAATTATTTATGCAATGAAAACTGAATCTGCAAGTGACTGCCAACAACTTTCCATAGAGGGTTCCTGAAATATTTCAGAAGCATGGATGTGGTCTCTGAAAGGACTCAATGTGTGAGCAATATAGTTGTCAGCAGATGGTTCAGCTTAGGCTGTTATTGCAGAATAGTGGCTGGAAAGGCTAATTTGAAAAGCGAGAGTTGTGATTTAATTCTTTATTAGCCCAAAATTGACATGGTTGATTGCAGCAGATTAGGATTTGGGTGGATTTTGAAATGAAAATGAAAATGAAAATCGCTTATTGTCACGAGTAGGCTTCAATGAAGTTACTGTGAAAAGCCCCTAGTCGCCACATTCCGGCGCCTGTCCAGGGAGGCTGCTACGGGAATTGAACCGTGCTGCTAGCCTGCTTGGTCTGCTTTATAAGCCAGCGATTTAGCCTTGTGAGCTAAACCAGCCTTTAGAGTCAGTTCAGTAATTACAGATTCAATGAGGAATTTTGTTTGGAGGAATATCACTTAACATGGGGCAGAATTTTCCCAAAATTTGACAATGCGGTAGTGGGCAGGAAAAAGGGCATCTAGCCCACAGGCAGGGGTGGTGGATTTCTCCACTACATTTTATGTGGGTTTCACGCTACCTGCGGATTGGCCAGCCTCTGGTTCACCTGCCCTGCCATCAGCTGACTGTTTTAATCTGCATTTAAAGGCTGCCCTAGCACTCTCCAGCCGCTTCCTCCTGCTCAGTAGATACTCATGGCTGCAAAGAAATCTGCCCCCAGGCTTTCAAGTCCCTCACCAGACTGCTGGATGCTGTGGAGATGTACCGTGCCATCCTCTACTTGCATACAGAGAGGCGACCAGCTAGAAGGGACACCAACCCAACATGGGAGCGGGTGGCAGTGCAGTTCAGCACAAACTCCCTGCATAGAAGGGCAGGCATCCAGTGCGGGAAAAGGATGAATGATCTCCTCCAATTCATCAGGGAAGTCACTCCTCCCTTCACTCTTAACTCTAACACCCATCACACATCTATTGGAGCTCAGTCACTGAAAATTCAAGGGATACCAATACTCGCTCTCCTCATACCCCCAGCGAGTCATCTTCGCATCATCTCACTGCTCCGACTCACCATCCTCACAGGCCAGGCATCCTCAGCATCTGCTCTGGAACACAGCCTGCTTACACTCTCTCGATTTGTATTCATGTAGGACAAGGAGAGATCCCTAAAGGCCGTAGGGATGCCAAGTTGAAAGTGCTCTACAAATTCGAGGGTGGAGCCATCCAGATTGTTGGGGAGGAACTCAACTGTACCTGCGCCAAGGGTGAAGTGGGTGCCAATAAACAAAGTGAGAATCCAGAACACCATCATCCATCTCACCATATTGATGTGAGTCATGTCTCCTCTATCTGTAGGCCCCTGCCATGCACTCATGAAATCTCCCTTCTCTTGTAGGAACATCAGGGGCACAGCCCAAGCAGTCCACCAGCCAGGTCCAAGAAAGCTCTGACACCAAAGAGGATGATTTCTCTGATGTTAAGATTGAAGAACTGTCACAGCTTTCACCTACACCTTCCACCAGCGCATAGGAACCACTTCAGTGGGACCTGGTGTTACAATCATGAACACAGCCCAGTCCATCACACAAAACCGCCTCCCATCCATTGACTCTGTCTACATCTCCCACTGCCTTGGAAAAAGGGGCAGCATAATCAAAGACCCCACCCACCCGGATTATTCTCTCATCCAACCTCTTCCATCGGGCAGGAGATATAAAAGTCTGAGAACACGCACAGATTCAAAAACAGCTTCTTCCCCGCTGTTACCAGATTCCTGAATGACCCTCTTATGGACTGAACTATTCTTTCCACACATCTTGACTATTGAGAAGTACGACATTCATATACCATATGCTTCACCCAATTTCTGTGTCTACGTATTTACATTGTGTATTTATCATATGTCCTATGTTTTTTCATGAATGGAGCGATCTGTTTGGACTGTACGCAGAACAATACTTTTCACTGTACCTCGCTACACGTGACAATAAATCAAGTCAAGTGCTAGGCAGGCTCTGTTTATACTCGCACTTATGTCTTAAATGCCCTTTTATCCCCCTACCGGAAGCATTCAGCTTCCCTAAATCTGCATTTGTCTTGGGAATGGCTTCTCCTACATCTGTAACACTCTGGACACTCTGGGTCCATCCTCGGCTGTGGGTTTAATCTTCTATACTTTTTGGCTCTTCCAGTTCCCATGTTTGTTTCTTTCCTTGGACCAGTGCCTTCGGTCCTGGTGCCACTGCTGCTTGCGATTCCCACCCTAACTGGTGGACTGTGCTGCTCAGAGCGTTTGGTAACTCCTGGGTGCCCTTCTCTGTGCTCTCCATAGCTGACGCAATTTCCAGCACCTTTTTAAAATTTACATCTAATTCTGCCAAAAGTTTCTTTTGTATGGCTTCATCGTTAACTCCACAGACAAAATGATCTCTTCGCATCTCATTTAACTTGTCCCAAAATTGCAATGCTCTGCAATCTACTTGAGCCTCGCCACAGGAGCTGCAGTGGTGACCCTTGAGGCTCTCCCAGTTGAATCAAACATGTAACAATATACAATTACTGGGGGCTTGTGGTGGTGGCAGCCTTTGGGTAATTCTACGATCTCTGCTAATGTTTTGGTATCGGGGGCATCCGGGGAAGTTAAGCTTCAAATCAAACAGTATGTCTGTGCTCCACACGTGGTCAACCACATTATTCTCTGCTTTTCCTCTCCCTCTATTCGCACGGAAAAATAATTTAACGTGTTCTACGTACTGTACCCAATCTTCTGTATCAAGATCGAATGGCTTTAGTTTCTCAAACTGAGGCAGTTCAACTGTTCTCTTCCTTGCAGTCTGAACTTGTCTGGACTTCTTCTGAAACTCTTGCAATATGACTTTTTCCATAAATTCTAGCAAACTTCAAGAATTGGCTCCACCAGTTTACTTATAAGAAACATTTTATTCCAATTTTAAACAACTATTTATAGAATTCTTTACAACAGCCTTTCCATACTCAACCCGAGGGTGCAACTGCTGGAGCAAGTCCCAAAACATCCCAGTGAATTCCCAACTTCCGTCCCTGATTGGACTAGCAGGTCACATGACCCATCTCTTAGAGAACATCCCTTAAATAGGTGCACCCTTTAAAGGGCTAGCTACTACAATCAGCAACCACTCCCTTCACACCACACATGCCTTATCAGTGAGGGAGTCCACCACCAGCAGTCAGAGGAGAGAGCCATGCTCATAGAAGGAAGCTGAGGATGATGCAATGTGCTCAGTAGTCCAAACCATCACCATCCATCAATCGGGTGGTGGCAATGAGCACATCCCTAACTTATCTGCCCCATCTGGCTATCACCCCCTGCCTCATGGTCGATTTCCTCATTCTTTAGGACCTCATCTTCGTCATCCACCTCCACATTCTCCTCATCCAAGGAAACATGCCACTCCTCTATTGCCTCCTCAGGCAGTTCCTCCCCCCCCATTTAAGCGGCAAGTTATGAAGAGTGTAGCAAATGACCATGATACGCGAAACCCTCTGTGGATTGTATTGCAGGACTTCACCAGACCTGTGCAGGCACGGAAACCGCATTTGTAGCATCCCAATAGTCTGCTCCATCGAAGTGTGATTTGCAGCACGAGGCTCACTGTATCTGGTCTCAGCCTCACACTGTGGCCTTCACACAGGTGTCATTAGCCACATCCTCAATGGGTACCCCCTGTCTCTGAGGAGCCACTCCATAGCCACTGTGTTCCCTCAAAAATGCCAAGGATCTGAGAGCAGCACAGAATGTAAGAGTTGTGCACGCTTCCTAGGAACCTAGCACACACCTGAAGGACACGCTTCATATAGTCGCAGACCAGCTGAACACTGAGGGAGTGGAAGCCCTTGCGGCTGACGAACTGCACTCTATTGTGCCAGGGGAATTGGAGAACCACGTACATGCATCCAAACCCAGCACCTGTGGAAAGCCAGAATTGTGGCTGAAACTCATGGTTCTTGCATCCTGGCTAGCCTGATCCCGGTCAAAGTTGGCGTCATTGTGAGCCCTTGCGAAGAGCATGTCCGCCACGCTCTAATGAATTTCTGTGTGGAGGTTTGCAGGATGCCGCAAAGGCTACCCGTGCGGTCCTGAAAAGAGCTAGTTAAATAAAGGTTGAGGGCGGCTGTAACTTTCAAAGCCACAAGCAGTGGATGGCTTCCAAGTCCATGTGGTACCAACCCCTGCAGAGCCCTGCAGACCTGAGCCATTAGGTCCCTGGAGAGGCAAAGTCTTTGCTTCTCTCCTCTCGATGCGCCAGAAGAATGACAGCCAGTTCCACAGGCTCCATTTATTCCCTCGCCTGTGAGAGAGACAGTTAATGCTTAGCTTTTGCCTCCAATGGTTCACTCTTTCCCATTGGCTGCATCAGTAGCTGCATCTGGGTGGTCAGTGACTCATGTGCTGGCCACCACACTGAGGCCCTGTCTTTAATCAGTTCCGAAAATGGAAAAGACCCTGCACCCCCCATGCCACACTCAGCTTGACTGAGTGACCACAGCTTTGGCCACTCAGTTGCATCCTGAACTCTCATGTAAAGTGCCGACATTGTCGCAAGCTTCACTCCAAGATCTTGTGTGCAACCCGATCAATGGGGCATCTGACAAGGTGCACCAGCACACACATCTGATGTGTTGGGAGAACTTTCCTCAGATAGTGTGCCCTTGCTCACTGTCAAAGGGGATGAATGTGCCTGCCCACTCGGCCAATGGTGCAGGGAAACAATAGCCGTCACTGAATGAGGAGACCAGCGTGCCAAGGGGTAACTGCTGATCAGCAATCAGTGGCACTCAGAAACATAAGTGGTCAGTTAGAGGGCATAATTGGGTTCACAGTCAAGCTGCAAGTATCTTAATTAATATGTAGCTGTTTGATGTCAGCTGCAAAGGAATGTTCATTACTGACATGCCTCACTTTTAGACTTACACTAGTCAACAATGAGCCTGCAGGCAATGCACCTTTCTTGCCCAACATACTAGCCCAGGCTTCCTTTCCCAGTGTCAGGGTACTCCAAGAGGCAGCAGAAGAATGCGGCCTCAAAATGGGTCAGATTAAGACTTGGCTTTCTTCCCCTCTGGAGGTGAGTCTTCCCCACTTCTGTACCCACCAGTTGAAGTGCCAATGTCTTGAATAGGAACAGTTAAAGAGGCCCACAGCCGGGAAGGGACTGCGAAGAAATGACTCAAAGTGTGAGACAATGGAATAAGTTATGATTTCAAGACTGGAGATGGTGAGAGGAGGAAGACCATTTTTTGAGTTTTTGTCACCATGTGAATCATTGTAGGAGATGGATTAGACACAGGTCAGGAAATGATTCACACTTTTGAGGGGAAAAGATGGAAGTGAAATAAGCAAAAGAAAATTGTGGAGAAACTTTTATAAAAATTGCAAACTGAAGTAATATCAAAGGAAAAGATGAAAAGATTTTTTTCCAAGCTTAAATTTATTCAAATACTGAATGCTTTGTCACAAGGAGCTCCTGAAGTTAAACTTATGATAAAATTAGAGAAACATTCGAAGAATATTAAAGATAACAAAGTGGGGGGGGGGGGGGGCAG
This sequence comes from Scyliorhinus canicula, assembly GCF_902713615.1. Classification (NCBI taxonomy): domain Eukaryota; kingdom Metazoa; phylum Chordata; class Chondrichthyes; order Carcharhiniformes; family Scyliorhinidae; genus Scyliorhinus; species Scyliorhinus canicula. The sequence continues at coordinate 131,034,957 of NC_052161.1, forward strand.
GGAAACATGAGTAAATTGCTTTGATGAGAAGTTAGCACTGCCATTAGCACAATGGTCTGAATGGCCTCCTTCTGTACTTACATTTCTCCAGTCCTGTGACTTAAAATAAAAATGGCCGAAGCTCACATTTGCTGTGCAACATCCAAGTTACTTTTTGCATTTTTGCATTGTTTTCTCTTATCAACAGGAGTCAAGAGGGCCTGCTGCAGTGAAACTGTAGAATAAAGGCTCTGTGCATCAGACATACAGGAACACCATGGCCCTGGGAAAAATAAACCAATCTATCCTTGACAAGCAGTCAGTCGCAGTTTAATTACGGAGAAAAGGATGACACATGCTCCAAATTCTTTGATGTGCAATATGTTGTTCCTGCTTCACAAATCGACACAGGGTCTGCACACATGAATAATTTGAAATCTCTTTCCCTGGGTAAATGTATAAAACAAGATTCCCCACCGAGAGCAAAATAAATACTTTGGACATTGAAAGCATTGTGGAGCAGATGCTGCCTTCTATTACATGAGTCTCAGCAACTGTTCGCAGCATGTATATGAGGTAATTTGTAGATATATAATGATGCAGCACAATGATACCTAGTCATAGAATCATAGAATAATTACTGTGCAGAAGGAAACCATTCAGCCCATCATTCCACTGCCAGCTCTCTGGAAGAGCACTCACCTAGTATAACTCCCCCAGCCCGCAAATATTTGCACTTCAGATAATTATCAAATTCCCTTCTGGAGGCCTCAATTGAATGTGCCTCTGTCACATTCTCAGGCAAAACATTCCAGGTCCTAACCATGTGCTACATAAAAAGATTTTTCCTCATGTCACTGTTGCTTCTTTTGACAATCACCTTCAATTAGATAACAGAGGATGCTGGAAAACCTCAGCAGGTCTGGCAGTAGCTGTAGGGAGATAAAAACAGAGTTAATGTTTTGATTCCATTCGGCTCTTCTGCAAAACTGAGAGAGGAATAATCTGTTAGATTCTGTACTGGAGCTGGAAGAGATTGCAACAAAAGTGTAGCAATCATACAAACAAGAGACAGGTGACCAGGTGCAGGGGGAAGGGGAAGGAGTGTTTTTACATTGAGAGAAAAATGTATGGAACATAAAAAAAGGGCTTAAGATGGAGGAGGAAGGACTTCCGGTGGCGGCCATGGAGTGAGCAGTTGCATGTTTGGTAGCTCCCACTCACGGTGGAATTTTTCGGTCCTTTTCACGTCTGAAGGGTGAAGGTTTTGGATGCAAAGAGGTGTAGGAGTGACAGGAGAAGGTGTAACTCCTCTGGTGTGGCTGATGGATGGATCCATGAACTAGGAGTGGGTCGAAAGAAGGGAGCTGTTGAGCAGGAGAGTCTTCAAGGTGCGACACAGGTTAAGATAATGGAGGGCAAAGGGCCTGTTCTGTCCGCCCAGTGTCAACGGAGCAGCTGGTGGACTTTTAAATGCTATGTTCAGCCAGCAGAGAAGGGGGAGGGCTTGGACAAGGTAATAATGCGCTCAAAGCAGGGATTGAGTGAGTAGAGCAGAGGCTGGAGTCTGAGGACCAGGCGATCCAGAAAGTGGAGGAGGCTGTGGGGGAGCACGAGGAGCAGCTGGCCTCGTGGCTGGCCAGGTTGGGGGTGATGTGGGAGATCCAAAAGAGGCTGAAGAATAAGGTAGAGGACCTGGAAAACCGCTTCAGAAGACAACATTTGAGGATTGGGGGATGCCCGAAGGCATCGAAAGGGCTGGAGGCCGGAACGTACGTGGCCAAAATGTTGGAGAAGCTGATGGGGGAGGGGGGCCTTCGACTGATCTCTGGAGGTCGACCGATCGCACAGGGCATTGATGAGGAGGCCACAGGCGGGTGAGTCGCCAAGGACAATAGTGGTGCGGTTGCATCGCTTCTTGGACAAAGAGAAGATTCTTCGATGGGCGAGGCAGACGAGGAAGTGCACCTGGGAGGGAACGAGCTGCGGGTATCAAGACCTGGGCGCAGAAATGGTGAATAGGAGGGCCGAGTTTAATCAGGCCCTCTTCAAAAAGGGAGTGAAGTTTGGAGTGCTGTACCTGGCACCCCTCTGGGTGACTTTCCAGAATCGAGAATATTATTTTGGTATGCCAGAGGAGGCGATGGAGTTTTTGAGGGACAATGGACTGGCAGGAGAAGGAGGACATTGAACTTTTGAGGAGATGTGAGGAGTTGTTTTCTTTTTGTTGTTCTTGGAAAACATTTTTCCCTTTGAAATGTTTTGGTGGGTTTGGTGGCGGGGTGCTTGGGGAGCATCAAGGGTGAGTGCACTCTTTTTCTGTTTCTTTTTTCTTGGGAGAGTGTGGATTGGATTGGATTTGTTTATTGCCATGTGCACTGAGGTACAGTGAGAAGTATTTTTCTGCGTGCAGCTCAAACAGACCATTTAGTACATGAAAAAAAACAGCGTAATAGGGCAACACAAGGTACACAATGTAAATACATGGACACAGACATCAGGTGAAGCAGAACAGGAGTGTAGTATTGGTCTGATCAGTCCATAAGAGGGTTGTTTAGGAGTCTGGTAACAGGAGGGGAGAGGCTGTTTCTGAATCCATTTGTGTGAATTCTCAGGCTTTTGTATCTCCTGCCTGATGGGAGAAGTTGGAAGAGTGAGTGAGCCAGAAGGGAGGGGTCTTTGATTATGCTGACCACTTTCCCAAGGCAGCGGGAAGTGTAGATAGAGTCAATGGATGGGAGGCAGGTTGGTGTATTGGACTGGGCAGTGTTCATGACTCTCCGATGTTTCTTGCGGCCTTGGGCTGAGCAATTGCCATACCAGGCTGTGATGCAGCCAGATAGGGTGCTTTCTACATAGATACATAAGAACTAGGAGCAGGAGTAGGCCATCTGGCCCCTCGAGCCTGCTCCGTCATTCAATGAGATAATTGCTGATCTTTCGGGGGCAGCAGGGTAGCATGGTGGTTAGCATAAATGCTTCACAGCTCCAGGGTCCCAGGTTCGATTCCCGGCTGGGTCACTGTCTGTGTGGAGTCTGCACGTCCTCCCCCTGTGTGCGTGGGTTTCCTCCGGGTGCTCCGGTTTCCTCCCACAGTCCAAAGATGTGCGGGTTAGGTGGATTGGCCATGCTAAATTGCCCGTAGTGTCCTAATAAATGTAAGGTTAAGGGGGGGGGGGGTTGTTGGGTTATGGGTATAGGCTGGATATGTGGGTTTGAGTAGGGTGATCATGGCTCGGCACAACATTGAGGGCCGAAGGGCCTGTTCTGTGCTGTACTGTTCTATGCTCTATGCTTTACATAGAAGATAGGAGCAGGAGGAGGTATTTTGGCTCTCCGAGCCTGCTCTGCCATTTATCACGATCATGGCTGATCATCCAACTCAATAGCCCAATCCTGCTTTCTCCCCATAACCTTTGATCCCATTTTCCCCGAGTGCTATATCCAGCTGCCTCTTGAATATATTCAATGTTTTAGCATCAACTACTTCCTGTGGTAATGAATTCCACAGGCTCATCACTCTTTGGGTGAAGAAATGTCTCCTCATTTCTGTTTGAAATGGTTTGCCCTGAATCCTCAGACTGTGACCCTGGTTCTGGACACACCCACCATCAGGAACATCCTCCCTGCATCTACCCTGTCTAGTCCTGTTAGAATTTTATAAGTCTCTTTGAGATCCCCCCCTCATTATTCTGAACTCCAGCGAGAACAATCCTAACCTAGTCAATCTTTCCTCATATGACGGTCCTGCCATCCCTGGAATTAGTCTGGTAAACATTCGCTGCACTCCCTCGAGAGCAAGAGCATCCTTCCTCAGAAAAGGAGACCAAAACTGCACACAATATTCCAGGTGTGGCCTCACCGATTGCAACAACACATCCCTGATCCTGTACTCGAAACCTCTCGCAATGAAGGCCAACATACCATTATCCTTCTTTACCGCCTGCTGCACCTGCATGCTTACCTTCAACGACTGGTGCACAAGGACCAGGTCCCGCACCACCTCTCCCAGTACCGGTTCCAATATCCCAAAAATCAGAATCCCTCCCTCCTGCACCCAAAAATCTGAATCCCTCCCTCTCAAGCCACACATTCATCCTGTCTATCCTGGCATTCCTACTCTGACTAGCATGTGCCACTGGCAGCCATCCCGAGATTACTACCTTTGAGATCCTACTTTTAAGTTTAGCATGTAGGACCTCATCCCGTTTTTTCCCCCCTATATCATTGGTGTCCATTTGCATCAAGACACTGGCTGTTCACCCTCCCTCTTTAGAATGCCCTGCAGCCGCTCTGAGACATCCAGGTGCCTTGCACGCGGGAGGCAACATACCTTCCCGGATACTCGGTTGCATCCGCAGAAATGCAGTCTACTCCCCTTACAATCGAATCCCCTATCACTATAGCTCTACCACTCTTTTTCCTGCCCTTCTGCACAGCAGAGCCAGCCATGGTGCCATGAACCTAGCTTCTGCTGCCTTCCCCTGGTGATTAATCTCCCCCAACAGCATCCAAAATGGTTTACCTGTTTTGGAGGGAGATGACCGCAGGGGACCCCTGCACTGCCTTCCTACTCTTCCTCTGCCTGTTCGTCACCCATTTCCTATCTCCCTCAGTACTCTTTATCTGCGGTATGACCAACTCACTAAACATGCTATCCACGATTTCCTCAGCATCGTGGATGCTCCTGTAGCCACCTGGGGTGGCCACGTCCCGATTCCAAAAGGGATACCCGCAAAGAGTGCAGGGAAAAACGGACAACACGAGGGAAAGCAAGCAGGTGCAAGGTTTCCTGTGTACTAAGATTTGCAGAACCCAGGCTGAACTGAAACCAATAGCTATTAGCATATTAATGAGCTATCTCCGGGGACAAAAAGAAACATTGAAACAATCGAGACCAGGACAGACTCCTTGGCGCCAGTGGGAGCTAAAACAAAGGCAGACCAACGGCCACATAAGGCCCGCCCAACGATCAGGGAACAACTCTGGTATTGGAGAAAATCAATACGAACGATTAGGTAATGGTCCAATTAATTGGGACCAAGTCCGGGGTCCGCCCAAAAGGGCGCGAAACCCCTGGGGACTATAAAACAGAGTCCCTAAGGTCAGTTCGCTCTCTTCTCTTACCCTGACTCCTCTCCATCTTCAACTTGGTATTTGGCTCTCAACGACGAGAGGCTGCCAAGCACCAACCAAGTAAGTCTAAAGTCAATGCACGCTACGAGATAGGCGCTCCTAGCTACTATTCGGTACTAGTTCGAAGCCAGCAGTATCAGAACCGGACAACGGCCATTGTTCCTCTGACTGAGTGGGCCACTCTAAGCTAAGTATAGGCTTTAGTAGTAGTTGTAGTTTAGCGAGTAGAGTTTATGCATGAGTAATAATTGACTGTGTGTGTAAATAAATGTGTATTGATTTCAAGCTTACTAACTGGTGTATTGAGTCATTGATCAGTACTTGGCTTTGAACCCTGTGGTGGTATCAGAAAGATACCTGGCGACTCTTGAGCAAAGGTAATTAAAACAGAGCAAATTAAGGGAAAGCATAACGAGCAGCAACATTTACTGGCGAACTCTGATGGGACTCGACTTAGAAGTGGCCCCCCCCCCACTCCGAGAGAACCCAAAAATTTGAATTGGAAATCCATTTGGAAACAGAAAAAAACCACAAGAGTTTAAGCAGTACTGATCAATCCTCCAGAATTCGGAAGTGTGTGCGTACTAACAGGGATATAAGGTAAACCTGAGAGATTTTGTTGCGTAAAACTGTCGGGAGTTTTGTAGGCCGGAAATTAGCGTAAGCCGTACCTGTGTTTACATCACCGCTTTATTACCCCTTGTTCCAAATTTAATAGAGAACCCATAAATAGGAAAAATGGCAATGAAGGCAATGGAACGCCTTATGAACCCACAGGAATTAGAGGTCGCAGCGACCAGCAGAGTAGGACAGTGTCCCGTTTGGGAAGAAGAAATTAGGAAGTACCTCAAAGGGAAAGGATGGCCCCTTTGGAGCGAATTTTGTGCGAATGAAGAAACAGGTCCCGGGAGTATAGGACATACTTGGTGGGAGAACCTGACAGAGATTCACAAGAAGAGCTTGGGAAAAGCTCGCAAGCCGATGGCAATCGTGTCCTCTCTGGCACAATTGCAAGGCACAGAGGAGGTCGTTAGGACGCTCCGTAGAGAGATAGAGGAGAGAGATAGAACGAGTAAGGTAGACGTGAGCGAGATAGAGAGAGAGAACAGAGAGTTAAAAGGGAAGTTAGCAGCAAAAGACAGAGTGGTGGATGATGCCAAGAGGGCACACCAGTCTTGTCTGGCGCACTTAAGCAGCTTCCAGACCCAGTACGACAAGGCCTACCAGGACACACAACGTGCAGTCCTGGTAAGACAAGAAACAGAACAGCAGGTAGAGGCATTGCAGAAACAATGCAGCGATTTAAAAGCAGCCCTACGAGCACTCCATGCTTCCACAACGGAACAAAGGCAGAGCTCGGTAGACCATGCAAAGTGCCGAAAGCAAATTGCAGAATTGCAATCCCTACTTTCAGATCAAAATGGCTTTCAGAGCACATTCGGATCCCAGCTAGATCAGGAAAACGGCCCCGATTGGCAAGAATGAAATGAAACAGCCCATAGATACGTACATGGAGCATGTGCGCAGGAGAAGCCCCAGAAAAGGAGAGCACCCCAACCCCCCACTGAACAGGCAGAACACACCCCCATGAATCCGGTTACCACACACCGCAGGGCCGCAGCAGAAGGAGACACAGATTTCCTGTATACAACCCCCTTAACCGTGACCCATTTACGGGACGCGTGCGAGAAAATCACACCGTTCCTCCCCACTTCAGACCCCCACCAATTCTTTGCGAAGGTTATACAACAGACCACCATGTAAGGCCTGGACGAGAGAGAGCAGGTAAAGCTCACAGTTTTGAGCCTCGATCCTTCAGTCGTAGCAGCCCTTCCCGACCCACAGAATGTAGGAGGAGGCACCCTAGCAGAGATGCACACAGCGATCCTTGATGCGATCGGCTATAACAGAGGAGACCCAGTAGAAGGCCTGAATAGATGCAGGCAAAAGAAGACAGAGCACCCTACAGCATTTGCTGGACGCTTGTGGATTTATTTCACTGCGGTTTTTGGAGAGTTAGCCCGCGCCCATTATTCCCCAGATAACATGGCAAAATGGACTTGAATCTTGATCACTCATGCAACAGAGGCAGGACAGAGAGCTTGCGCAAATTATGACCCCTCAGATGAGGCCCACAATGAGAACTGGGTTTTAAAAAGGTTGTCCCACGCTTGGGAGCAATCCGTTCAGAACAAAACCAATTTTAAGAAACCCAAGGAAGAGTAGGCAGATGCAGATATGCACGCAGTTAAAACGCACTAGAACCCCGCATGGATAAATGAAAGTAGGAACAGCCCACCCCAGCCCAGTTGGTTTTACAACTGTGGTCAGTTAGGACACTTTGCACGAGAGTGCAACGCGCCACAGAAACCACCGAGAGCCCAATAGACAGGCACCCTAAATAGAAATAGGGCAAAGCCTATTCACAGTGTAAGCGCCCATTCAGACCAGGGAGACATGAACGGCACAGACTGACGGTGTTCGGGCTCCCCAACTTGGGTCTGCGACACCCTTTGGGATAAGTCCGGCCGACCGGTCGTAGCAGCCAAAGTACGGGGCTAGCCCGTTGAATTTCTTTGGGACACAGGAGGGTCCCGCACCACACTCAATTCCTCCACTATGTTTCAGAAGGACACATGGCCCACTACAGACACCATCACCCTCAGCGGCTTTACAGACCACTCACAGCAGGGACACATCACAGACCCTGTATCCCGACAAATCGGCAACATAACCACAAAGCACCCCATAGTGTTAGTCGATCTGCCCCACACAGCGGAACACATTTTAAGAATTGACTTTATGAGCTCCCACAACCTTTCATTTGATCCAGTAAACAAATGTGTCTGGAGAATGGCAAAAGCAGCAAGAGCCTCCGCCACGCTCACAGTAGGCGATTATTGGTTTGATCCGAGGACAATTACAGCAGACAAACAGGTTAGGGCAGTCCTGCAAGGACACAAAGCTGCATTTGCACAGCACAAGCACGACTGTGGCAGAATGGCTGGCTCTGTGCAGATTACAGGTCCTGACCCCAGAAACAGTACGGATTTCCCCAGGAAGCAGAGGGAGAAATCTAGAAAGTAATAGACAGCTTGTTAGAACAGGGCGTACTGAGATCAGTATAAAGGTGGCTGGTCTCCGCTGCTGCCCCAGTTCGGGATCCGAGGCCAGGAGGCTTTCTGTTTAGTTTATTAAACCCTCGGTTACGTTCACTGCTCGTCTTGTGCTCATTGATGGCACATCAATTTAATAAACTAAACATCTAAGATGAATTAATCGTTCAAGCCTGATCGCCTGGAGCTGGACCCACAGGCAGCCGACGCCACTGCAACATTCGAGCACTGGCTAATCTGCTTCGAAGTGTACCTCGGATCCTCCACCGAAGACTTCACCGACCTCCAGAAGCAGCAGATCTTCAACGCACGTGTGAGCCCACAAGTTTTCCTTCTCCCTTGTATACGGATAATGCTGCTGAAGGGACAATATATAAAGTCTGTAAATGAGGTGTATGCTAGGCACCTTCTTGCCACGAGGCGACATCGCCCTGGAGAATCACTAGCCGAATTCCTGCTTGCCTTGTGGGTACTTGGCCGGAACTGTGCTTTCCAGGCGGTATTGGCTACCCAACATGCGGAGCTGTTGATCAGGGATGCCTATGTCACAGGCATGATATCGCCAGCTACATCCGCCAGCGATTGCTGGAAGGGGATACACTCGGCCTCCCAGAGACAGTGCAGCTCTCAAACTCACTGGAGGTGGCCTTCCAGAGGTGGAAGCCTACACCTCCGACCACGCGGCTCCCTCATGGACCTCGTGGGCGCCGCCATCATTCGACTCGAGTGAGGCACAGTGCCGTGCAGCAGTCCGCCAACGCCGTAGGCCCACAGTGCTACTTTTGCACCAGGGTAAGCATTCCAGACAACACTGCCCTGCACGCAACGCGACTTGCAACAGGTGTGGGAGGAAGGGCAATTTTGCGAACATTTGCCAGGCCCGGTCTCTTCTAAAACTCCTAGGCCCAGCAGCGCTGCCTGCTACCTGCCAGGGCCGCCCCCAGCTGCCGTGCCACCTGCCATGTGCGACCCTTGGGCGCTGCCATATTTGATGCCATCTTGTACTCTGGCCGCCATCTTTGACGGCATCTCCGATGCCACCCGCCAGGCGCGACCCATGGGGGCTGCCATCTTGGGACCATTCCGCAGCCTCCCGGGAGCCCTGCTCACCCGGTTGTACGCTGCCATGCTACCTCCGACCGGTCTACCCATCACCTTCCGAAGCTCGCCTCCATCACGCTCGACTAGTCCCGTCCTCATCACCTCTCAAAATCTACAATGACCATCTGGTTCAACGGGTACGAGACGGCCCGTCCACTTACTAAATCCACCATTTTTCTCCTGACGGCTGAGGCCCGCCTGGCCTTCAACTGCATCTAGGCAGATATTGCCAAAGCCACGATGCACGCTGTAGACGAGTCCATTCCGTTCCAGATGGAAAGCGATGCGTCGGACCTTGCTCTGGCCGCTACCCTCAACCAGGCGGGCAGGCCCGTGGCTTTCTTCTCCAGTACCCTCCATGCCTCCAAAATTCGACACTCCTCTGTCGAAAAGGAAGCCAAAGCCATTGTAGAAGCTGTGCGACATTGGAGGCATTATCTGCTGGCAGGCGATTCACTCTCCTCACTGACCAACGGTGTTGCCTTCATGTTTAACAATACACAGTGGGGCAAAATCAAGAACGACAAGATTGAGGTGGAGGATCGAACTCTCCACCTACAACTACGAGATCTTGTACCGACCGGGGAAGCTCAATGAGCCCCCAGATGCCCTATCTACATGTGCCGGCGCACAAGTCGACCGACTTCGGGCCCTCCACAGTGACCTCTGTCACTCCGGGGTCACCCGTTTTTTTCATTTTGTCAAGGCTCGCAACCTGCCTTACTCCATCGAGGAGGTCAGGACCGTGACCAGGGACTGCCGGGTCTGCGCGGAGTGCAAACTGCACTTCTATTGGCCAGACAGAGCGACTCTTTAAGCGCCTCAGCATCGACTTCAAAGGGCCCCACTCCTCCACTGACCATAACGCATATGTCCTCAACATTGTTGACGAAGATTCCCCTTTGCCATCCTATGCCCTGACATGTCCTCTGCCACCGTCATCAAGGCCCTGCACAGTATCTTCATCTTCTTCGGGTTCCCCACCTACATCCACAGCGATCGGGGTTCCTCCTTCATGAGCGATGAGTTGCGTCAGTTCCTGCTGAGCAAGGGCATCGCCTCTATCAGGACGACCAGCTACAACCCCCAGAGCAACGGACAGGTGGAGAGGGAGAACGCGACAGTCTGGAAGGCCGTCCTCCTGGCCCTACGGTCTAGACGTCTCCCAGTCTCCCGCTGGCAGGAGGTCCTCCCCAAGGCGCTCTACTCCATCTGGTCACTCCTGTGCACTGCCACCAACGGAACCCTCACGAATGTATGTTTGCCTTCCCCAGGAAGTCCACCTCCGGGGTTTCGCTCCTGTCCTGGCTGACAGTCCCAAGGCCCGTCCTCCTCCGGAAGCATATGAGGAGTCATCAATCAGATCCCCTCGTCGAGAAGGTCTTGCTCCTCCATGCCAATCCACAATATGCCTACGTGGCACATCATGACGGGCGACAGGACACAGTCTCCCTCCGGGATTTGGCACCTGCAGGTTCCCCAGCGACCATCACGACCACTCCCGACCCTGCACCGTCTCCCTCCATCACTACCCGGCTATTTTAAGTTCTGGCACACGCAGGCCCACCGGCGACCATCACCACCACCCCACCCGCACACCACCCACCCCTCCACCGACTCAACTACTGGGTAAAGAAGAGGACGACACGCTCCCGGACGCGCAGGTCTCAACACCGGTGCCCAAACCCCAGCCGGGACTGAGGTGATCGCGGCAAGAAGGTCAAGGCCCCAGACAGACTTGATCTTTCAGTCCACTTCACCCCCGCTGGACTCTTTTTTAACAGGAGGTGAATGTGGTAAACCACTGTATTGTATTGTACTGCTGTATTGCTACATGCCTGGGCTTGTCCCTGCTGGCTCCGAACCACTGTAGTATATAATATGTGTATTTTGGTAAACTGCCGCTGTATTATATGTAATGTGTAAACCACTGCTTGCTGGCTGCGCCTCCCCTCGGGCTCGGTAAAAGTGACTGGTCTCCACCGCTGCCCCAGTTCGGGATCCGAGGCCAGGAGGCTTTCTGTTTAGTTTATTAAAGCCTCAGTTACGTTCACTGCTCGTCTCGTGTTCATTGATGGCACATCAATAGATAAGTGAAAAGGATGAAAAGCTAATTACCAGCCACCACTACTTACCAGATAGATTCAAATTTAGCAGGTCCCTTCTTGGGCAATCAAATCACAGCCCTCCTGTGACGTCTCTCTTCAGTTTCCCCCCCCCACTCTAAACCTCACCGTTTACCCACTCACCTTCCCAAGATGCCGGCTCCTCTCCCGCTCTTTTAAATCTCCGGCTCCTCTCGCGCTTTTAAATCTCCGGCTCCTCTCGCGCTTTTAAATCGCCGGCATGTCGTGTCATCAGCAAAATGTAGAATGAGTTGGAGCCAGATTTTGCCAAGCAGTCGTGCGTGTATAGGGAGCATAGTAGGGGACTAAGTGCACAACCTTGCAGGGCCCCGGTATTGAGGACTATTGTGGAGGAGGTGTTATTGTTTATTCTTACTGATTGTGGTCTATGGGTCAGAAAGTCGAGGATCCAGTTGCAGAGTGAGGAGCCAAGTCCAAGGTTTTGGAGCTTTGATATGAGCTTGGCTGGGATTATGGTGTTGAAGGCGGACCTGTAGTCAATGAATAGTAGACTGATGTAGGAGTCCCTGTTTTTGAGATGCTCCAGGGATGAGTGTAGGGCCAGGGATATGATGTCTGCTGTGGACCGGTTGTGGGTATGTGAATTACAGTGGATCAAGGCGTCCTGGGAGAATGGAGTTGATGTGCTTCATGACCAACCTCTCGAAACACTTTATTATGATTGATGTCAGGGCCACCGGACGGTACTCATTGAGGCATGTTGTCTGGATCTTCCTTGGCACCGGTATGATGATGGTCTTCTTGAAGCAGGTGGGGATCTTGGAACGGTGTAGGGAAAGATTGCAGATGTCCGCGAACACATCTGCCAGCTGGTCCACGTAGGATCTGAGTGCCCGACCAGTAACCCTGTCCAGACCCGTCGCCTTCCAAGGTTTCACTTTTGGGAAGACCAATCTGACTTTGGAAGCTTGTGACGGTGGGTATGGGTGTGCCTGGGGCTACTGGGGCTCTCAGCAGCGGATTGATGGTTTCCTGCTTAAAATCATCATAGAATGCGTGGGTTCATCGGGGAGGGGTGCGCTGCAGCCGGAGATTATGCTCAGCTTCGGTTTGTTGCCCGTTATGTTGTTTAGGCTATGCCAAAACCGACGAGAGTCTGTAACGCTAGTTTGTGACTCTAGCTTGGTCTGATATTGTTTCTTGGCATCCCGGATGACTTTGCGGAGCTCGTACCTGGAGTTTTTGTCTAGGTCAGGGTCGTCTGACTTGAACGCCTCAGACCTGGCCTTCAGTAGGGAGTCAATCTCCCGGTTAAGTCATGCTTTCCGGTTCGGGAACATAGGCACTATTTTCTTTGGCGCACAGTCGTCCCCACATTTGAAGTCTGTGACATTGCTAGCATACTCGTCTAGGCTGGTTGCTGAGTTCTTAAATATGGGCCAGTCCACTGACTCCAAGCAGTTATATAGGAGTTCTTCTGTTTCCTCGGACCAGCACTGCAGATATTCTTAACCGGATTCTCTCGCTTAAGTTTCTGTTTGTATGTCAGGAGAAGGAGCACTGTCTTATGGTCTGATTTTCCAAAGTGCAGTCAGGGGATCGATTGATTTTTGTGTAGCAGCGGTCAAGCGTGTTGCCGTCCTTGGTAGGACAGGAGATGTGTTGGACGACAGAGATAGGGAAACCCCGGGGGTTTAGGAGGTTTGAAGGCCTTGGGCGGGGTGGGTGCCATGCTAGCTAAGTGGGGCCTGTTAACAGGAGCACAGTGGGGGTTGTCAGGAGGTAGATGCGGGAGAGGGCTTTTAATACGGTCATTGAGCCAAGCTTGGACCGGTCAAGTCCGAGGTCGGTGAAGGTGTCAGTGGCAGCGAGGGAGCTAAAGGTGTTTATGGAGTGTATGGGGGGGTGGGGTGGGGGGGGGGGGGGGGGGGAGGGGGGCACGTGGGTGGACGCGTACAGGTTTGGGAGACCGAGGGCGAAGGAATTTTTGTATTTCTCCTATTTGCATAGGGATTGACTTTTTTGTGGTGGACAAGGCATTGCTGGTGGGGTCGTCGACTCAGACTATTCGGCGATTGTGGTCTCAGACCATGTGCCGCACTGGGTGGATTTGCGAGTGGACCGGGGATAGGACCCAGCGACCGCAGTGGAGGCTGAATGTAGGGCTGTTGGTGGCTGAGGTCCGTGTGCGAGCGTGTGAGGATCACCAGCAGGAGGTATGAACGGCATGGGGGAGGTCATGACCGCCATGCTGTGGGAGGCACTCAAGGCAGTGGTTCGGGGGGAAAAGGCAGAATGGGCAGAGATGGCAAGGCTGGTGGAAGAGATTCTGAAGGTGGACAGGCAGTATTCAGAGGCCCCGGAGGCAGTGTTTTCAAGGGAGAACCAGAGGCTCCATACGGAGTTTGGATTGGTGTCCACGAAGAAGTCGGTACAGCTGTTGCATTTTGCTTTCACTATATAGCTATTGTGTTTCGAGAGATGAGGGACTGGAGGGATTGTGCAGGGGACACGGACTGTCGAGCAGGGGGCACAGGGCGCCAACAACCTGTTGTTATATATTTCAGACCCACTGGGTGGCATTGGGACCACTGTGGGGATTTTGGAGGACTTTGACTGGTTTCCAGTACAAGTTGAACATGGGAAAGAGAGAGGTGTTCTTGATTGAGACCAGAGGGCAGGAGAGGAGGTTAGGGGAGCTGCTGTTCAGGTGGTGGGGGTGAGCTTTAGATACTTGGGCATTCAGGTGACGCGGGGTTGGGGGCAGCCACGGATTTTAAGAGGTGGGATGTGTTGCCACTGTTGTTGGTGGGACGGGTGCAGACAGTGAAGGTGGCGGTGCTGCCAAGGTTCCTGTTCATATTTCAGAACGTTCCGATCTAAAGTCATTCTTTAAAAAGGATAATGCGCAGATCTAGGGTGTGTAAGGACAGGAAGAAACCGGTGGGGTGGGGGTGGGGGGGTTCCCTTTGCTATGGTCAGGAAATGGGTAATGGGAGAGGGGGCGGTATGGAGGCGGTTGGAGGCAGCTTCTTGTACGGGAACAAGCTTGAGAGCATTACTAATGGCGCCTCTGCTGTTATCGCCGGCCAGGTACTCCGTGATCCAGTGGTGGTGTCGGCCTTGAGGGTATGGGGCAGTGGAGACAAAATTTGAGACGGAAGGAGGCCTCAGTGTGGGCACCGAGCTGTGATAATTATAAGTTGTACCTGGGGAGGAATTGATTGCAAGGTTTAGGGGATGGCGACAAGCAGGGATTGAGCGATTTGGGGACTTGTTTGTAGGGGGCAGCTTTGCAAAATTTGAGGATCTGGAGGAAGAGTATGAGCTACCTAGGGGAATGGTTTCAGGTACTTGCAGGTCTGTGATTTCCTGAGGAGAGAGATGCTGTCCTTTCCCAGGTTGCCGCCCTTAGGGGTGGCAAGATAAGGTGTTATCGAGGGACGGGATAGGGGAGAGGAAGGTGTCCGAGGTCTACAGGAGCTGATGGATTGGGAGGGGCCCTATGGGGGAATTAAGCGGAGGTGGGAGGAGGAGCTTTGGGGGTGGTGTGTGGGGTGGAGGTGGAGACTGGGACTTGGGAGGAGGCTCTGCGGAGGGTGAATGCGTCCTCGTCGTGTGTGAAGTTCAGCCTTATTCAGTTTAAAGTAGTTCACAGGGTGCATTTGACGGTGGCGAAGATGAGTAGGTTCTTTGAGGGAGTAGAGGGTAGGTGTGGATGATGCGCAGGGAGGCCCGTGAATCACGTCCGCATGTTTTGGGCATGTCCGAAGCTGAAAGGGTTCTGGCAGGGGTTTGCAGATGTAATGTCCGAGGTGCTGGGGGTGAAGTTGACCCCAAGTCCAGAGACAGCGATATTTGGGGTGGCAGAAGACCCGGGAGTCCAGGGGTGAGAGTGGCCAATGTAGCCCGTAGACGGATTTTGTTTGGGTGGAACTCAGAGCTGCCGAAAGCGGGTTGTAGGTGAATGACCTGGTGGAATTCCTGAGGCTAGAGAAGGTCAAGTTCGTCCTGAGGGAGTTCGGTTGATGGATTCGCTCGGAGATGGAAGCAGTTCATTGACTTCTTTCACGAGGATTGAGGTGTTAGCAGAGGGGAGGAGGCATTAAGGTGGTTAACAGGATTAGGCTGGATGGGAGGCGGGGGTAAGGCTGAGGGTGGGTGTTGGTTCTTTATTACGTTGTATAATTTTACTTCTGCTTTCATTTGTTTAGTTTGTTGTTTGTTTATGCAAATGCCTGAATAAAATATATTTTTTAAAAGGTGAAGGAGAAAGGTCACAATCGAAAACTGGAAGGGTCAGTGTTGTGTCCCAAGGGCTGCAACATGTCCAGCCAAAAGGTGTGATGCTGCTACTGCAGCTTGCGTCGGGCGTCACTAGAGCATTGCAGCAGGCCAAGGTTGGGCATATGGGCTTGAGAGCAAGGTGCTGAGTTAAAATGGCACACTACAGGAAAGTTGGGGCATGCTTCCAGATTGAGTTAAAGTGTTCCACAAAGTGATCACCCAGTGTGTGTTTAATCTCGCCAGTGTAGAGCAGATTGCATTGGGAGCAGCGAATACAGTCGACCAAATTGAAGGAGGTGCAAATGAAATGTTGCTTCATCTGAAAGTATAATTGTCAATGAATGGTGATGCGGGAGGAAAGTGGCAGGTGTTGCACTTTCTGCAAATGTGAGATGTTAGGAAAACAAAGGCAATTTTAAGGGATTTATATTTATGTTGGTAAATATTAGAAATAAGGTCTAGTTTTATGTGGGTTTAATTTAATCAAACTGTGTCCAGAAGGCTATAACGTATGGTTAGATTAATGCTGGACAACGGTGTTTGTATGTGTGAGGATTGGTTTCAATTTCAACTGTGCTCAGAGAGAATTACAGCATGAAGAATAAATAAAATTAGGAATGGTTGCTTAGCAACTGGAGTCCCTTGCAAGAATAAAAATAACTTTTAAGTTTTAGTTTTAGCTGAATTTGTTGGCAGTTCGAGACAGGATGTGAGAATGAACATCTCTCAACTCAACCAGAAGAAAGACTGGACAGGGTGGCAGCCATAAAGAGGAAGGCTTCATGGAGTACTAGTTGCTGTCCAGAAAAATAGGGAATTCCGGGGGCAAGGCCGGTGCCAGAGAGGTTGGCGCCACACCAGCCGGCGCCGAAGGGACTGCACGAGTTAGTGCATGCGCAGAACCGCCGCCGTGGTTTAGTGCATGCGCCGACCGGCCGCCATATTCTGGCGCATGGGCAGTGGGGTGTCTTCTCCGTGCCAGGCATGGCGAAGCCCTACAAGGGCAGGCGCGAAAGGAAAGAGTGCCCCCCAAGGCACAGGCCCAGCCGCTGAACGGTGGGCCCCGATCGCAGGCCAGGGCCCCCTCCCCCCCCGGGACCAGGTCCCCCTGCGCAATCCCGAGGACTGCACCTGTCGACCTACAAGCCAGGTCCCGCCATGTTGGACCATGTCCAATCCACGCCGGCAGGACTGGCCAGAAACCGACGGCTGCTCGGCTCATCGGGGCCCCGAGAATTGCGGGGGGGGCGGGGGGGGGGGGGGCCTCAGCCAACAGGCCCCGACCGGCATGGCGTGATCCCCACCCTCGCCCGAAAACCGTCGCCGGAGAATACGGCAGCCAGCGTCAGAGCAGCGGGGCGGGATTCGCGCCGCCCCTCGGGGATTCTCCGACCCAGCGAGAGGTTGGAGACTCCCGCCCAATTTATATCTTAACCCACCAAACCCCACATGATTTTGGAAATCTCTATCAAATCTCCTCTTAATCGCCTTATATCCCAGGAGAGGAACCCTGGTGTAATAACCCCCAGGAAACTCATGGGGACAACTCGATTAATCGCCCCTTGAGCATCGTGCATCATGGAGTACGAGGTCCCCTGCTGATAGGCAGCGGGTTGGTCAACTCTGGACATTAAAAGCAACTGAGTAGGAGCCGAGCTCCTGGGCAGCATGTTAGCACAAGTGGCTAGCACTGTGGTTTCACAGCGCCAGGGTCCCAGGTTCGATTTCCCCACTGGGTCACTGTCTGTACGGAGTCTGCACGTTCTCTCCATGCCTTTGTGGGTTTCCTCCGGGTGCTCCAGTTTCCTCCCACAACCCAAAGACGTGCAGGTTAGGTGGATTGGCCATGCTAAAATACCCTTAGTGTCCAAAAAGGTTGCATCGGGCAGGGATTAAAAGAATGGGGGACCTATTCATCGATGGGACTTTTGCGATCCTAGGGGCACTAGAGGAGAAATTTTGGTTACCTCCCGGGAATGCTTTTAGGTACATGCAAGTGAGGGCGTTTGTGAAAGGGCAGGTGAGGGAATTTCCGCTGCTCCCAGCACAAAGGATTCAGCACAGGGTGATTTCGGGCGTATGGGTTGGAGAAGGCAAGATCTCGGCAATCTATCAGGAACTGCAGGAAGTGGAGGAGGCCCTGGTGTAGGAGTTAAAGGGCAAGTGGGAGGAGGAGCTCGGGAAGGAGCTGCATGAGGATTTGTGGGCTGAGGCCCTGAGTAGGGTTAATTCCTCCTCCTCTTGCGCCAGGCTCAGCCTAATACAGTTCAAAGTTGTTCATAGGGCACATATTATTTCTGAGCATCTGGAAAGGCATTGCTTGATTAGGGATAGTCAGCACGGATTTGTGAGGGGTAGGTCTTGCCTTACAAGTCTTATTGAATTCTTTGAGGAGGTGACCAAGCATGTGGATGAAGGTAAAGCAGTGGATGTAGTGTACATGGATTTTAGTAAGGCATTTGATAAGGTTCCCCATGGTAGGCTTATGCAGAAAGTAAGGAGGCATGGGATAGTGGGAGATTTGGCCAGTTGGATAACAAACTGGCTAACCGATAGAAGACAGAGAGTGGTGGTGGATGGCAAATATTCAGCCTGGAGCCCAGTTATCAGTGGCGTACCGCAGGGATCAGTTCTGGGTCCTCTGCTGTTTGTGATTTTCATTAACGACTTGGATGAGGGAGTTGAAGGGTGGGTCAGTAAATTTGCAGATGATACGAAGATTGGTGGAGTTGTGGATAGTGAGGAGGGCTGTTGTCGGCTTCAAAGAGACATAGATAGAATGCAGAGCTGGGCTGAGAAGTGGCAGATGGAGTTTAACCCTGACAAGTGTGAGGTTGTCCATTTTGGAAGGACAAATCTGAATGCGGAATACAGGGTTAATGGTAGGGTTCTTGGCAATGTGGAGGAGCAGAGAGATCTTGGGGTCTATGTTCATAGTTCTTTGAAAGTTGCCACTCAAGTGGATAGAGCTGTGAAGAAGGCCTATGGTGTGCTAGCGTTCATTAGCAGAGGGATTGAATTTAAGAGCCGTGAGGTGATGATGCAGCTGTACAAAACCTTGGTCAGGCCACATTTGGAGTACTATGTGCAGTTCTGGTCACCTCATTTTAGGAAGGATGTGGAAGCTTTGGAAAAGGTGCAAAGGAGATTTACCAGGATGTTGCCTGGAATGGAGAGTAGGTCATACGAGGAAAGGTTGAGGGTGCTAGGCCTTTTCTCATTAGAACGGAGAAGGATGAGGGGCGACTTGATAGAGGTTTATAAGATGATCAGGGGAATAGATAGAGTAGACAGTCAGAGACTTTTTCCCCGGGTGGAACACACCATTACAAGGGGACATAAATTTAAGATAAATGGTGGACGATATAGAGGGGATGTCAGAGGTAGGTTCTTTACCCAGAGAGTAGTGGGGGCATGGAATGCACTGCCTGTGGTAGTAGTTGAGTCGGAAAAGTTAGGGACCTTCAAGCGGCTATTGGATAGGTACTTGGATTAGGGTAGAATAATGGAGTGTAGGTTAACTTCTTAAGGGCAGCACGGTAGCATTGTGGATAGCACAATTGCGTCACAGCTCCAGGGTCCCAAGTTCGATTTCGACTTGGGTCACTGTCTGTGTGGAGTCTGCACATCCTCCCCGTGACTGCGTGGGTTTCCTCCGGGTACTCCGGTTTCCTCCCACAGTCCAAAGATGTGCAGGTTGGGTGGATTGGCCATGAAAAATTGTCCAAAATTCTATGATTAACCTAGGACAAAAGTTCGGCGCAACATCGTGGGCCGAAGGGCCTGTTCTGTGCTGTATTTCTCTATATCTATATCTCTATATGACGGGGGCGAGGATGAGTAGGTTTTTTGAGGTGGAGGACAGGTGTGTGAGGTGCTCTTTTTTGTTTAGGTTAGAGTGGGGCATTTTCCTTACTGGCGTGTTTATTTGTTAAATAGGGGCTATTGTATTTTGTTGGAAATCCCATGTATAATTTTTGCTTGTTTTGTGCTTTATTCCTTTTTCTGTTTGGAGTGTTTTGTTGAAAATCGTTGAAAATTTGAATAAATATATTTAATTAAATAAAAAGAAGGCAAAAGGGTTAGGAGGGGTTATTGGGTTACGGGGATAGGATGAAAGTGAGGGCTTAAGTGGATCGGTGCAGACTCAATGGGCCGAATGACCTCCTTCTGCACTGTATGTTCTATGTTCTGTTCTGTGAGCTGTAGAGTAGTCCCAACTAGGACTGGGACTGTTACTTGTATATGCGTTACTTTGGTAATAAACCATTCGATTGAACTCTCCTTTCCGGACTCCTCTGTGACTACTAATCCCAGCTTTTTAATCAATGTACGTAGTTCAACTTTCTCATCTCTGGAACGGATAGGCCACAGACTAATAGTATGTTGCCTCCATGGTGCTAGGTACAAAGACTTCTCTGAGGGGTGAGGATGAACAGCCAGCTGTCATGTTGTTTATTTAGACTATCAAAGGCTTTTGACAAGGTCTCACACAGTAGATTACTATGTAAAGTTAAAGCGCAGGGGATTACGGGTAGTGTCTTGAGATGGATAAAACGCTGGTTAGCAGACAAGAAACAAAAAGTTGGAATAAATAGGTATTTTTCCAATTGGCAGACAGTGAGTAGTAAGGTACTGTAGGGATCTGTGCTGGAACCCCAACTCTTCATATTATATTGATATTAATATTAATAATTTGGGTGAAGGAACTAAATGTCTTATCTCAAAATGTGCAGATGATACAAAGTTGGGTGGGAGGGTGAGCTGTGAGGAGGATGCAGAGATGCTTCAGAGGGATTTGGACAGTCTGAGTAATGGGGCACATGTATGGCAGATGCAGTATAGTATGGATAAATGTGAGGTTATGAACTTCAGTAGCAAAAATCGGAAGGCAGATTATTATTTGAATGAGCATAAATTCAAATACTCAGCGAGATCCTCCGTGTCCTTGTTCATCAGTCGCTGAAAGTAAGCGCGCACGTACAGGAGGCAGTAAAGAAAGCAAATGATGTGTTGTCCTTCATGGCGAGAAGATTTGAGTCCAAAAATAGGGATGTTTTGCTGCAATTGTATAGGGGTTGGTGAGACCACACGTGGAGTGTGTAATTTTGGTGTCGTTATCTGTGGAAGGATGTTCTTGCTAAAGACGGAGTGCAGCAAAGGTTTACCAGGCTGATTCCGGGATGGTATGACTATCCTATGAGGAGAGACTAAGTCGGTTAGGATTATGTTCATTGGAGCTTAAAAGAGTGAGAGGGGATCTCATAGAAACTTACAAAATTCTAACATGATTAAGCAGGGTAGATTCAGAAAGGTGATTCTCCGTTAGTCAACGCTGAAATCGGGAAGTGGGATTTGGTGGAGAATAGCTTCCAATGGCAAAATCGCAGCAAGCGCCGATTTGACGCCAAATTGCAATTCGCCGTCACCTTGAAAATGGTGTCAATGCATTTCACTCCGTACGTAAAGTTGGCGCCGTTTGCATATCATTAGCGGGACTGACCCAGTACTCTCCAGGGCCTTTGTGATTCTCTGCCTCCAATGGGCCGAGTTCCTGATGGCGTGGTTCACTTGTGCTTTAAAAAAATCGTGAAACCTGCATGGCGGCTGCTGAGGGAGAGAGAGACGGTACGGAAAGTGTCCAACATAGTTTGCTGACAGTTGTTCCCTGCTTGGGGGGCTTCTGCCACGGCTGGGAGGAGTAGTGGGGATTGGCCAGGAGGTGGGCTGTGGGATCAGTGTGGATCGGACATGGAGCATCATTGCTGCAGCTAACAAGCCATGCAGCTGTACACACCGCTTACAACCTGCTTTGAACCTGTGCCACGGGTCATATAGGTGTACCCCCAGGGCACCCCCCCTGGGTGTCGTCTAGCCCCTGACCACCCATCAGCTAAATGGGCGCACTCCAGCACAACCGGTGCGTTCTTGTGGCTGGGATAAGTGTGTGTAGGGAGTGTAATGTGTATGTGCGGCTGCAGCTTGTCAGTCTCCTGGGTGTCAATCATGGACCCAGCCTATGCCGCCCATCTTTCAGTGGAATTGAGTGTGTTCCATGTGGCGTGGTGCTATCCCCTCAACGGTAACAGAATCGGTCCAGGTACAGCGCCAGTTTTTCTGTTGTAAAAGTCTACGAATTCTCTGTTGGCGTCAACACTTCGGGCTGGATTCTCTGATTCTGCGGCTATGTCCGCAGGATCCGTCTTCCGACCAAAAAGTCATCGCTGCCCCCGAACCAATCCTCCGGCGGGGGGGGGGGGGGGGGGGGGGGGGGGGGGGGCTAGCAGCTGCACCGCATAAAGCCCCCTATGGCGGCGGCCATGCCATACAACATGATTGAATTTTTATGTTTTCAAAGAGATGACCAGATGTGTCGATGAGGAAAATGTATTTGCTGTAGTCTACTTGGACTTCAGCAAGGCTTTTGATAAGATCCCACATGGGAGACTGATAGCGAAAGTAAAAGTCCATGGGATCCAAGGAAATGGGCAAATTGGATCTAAAATTGGCTGAGTGTCAGGAAGCAGAGGGTGATGGTTGAGGGTAATATTTTTCTGACTGGAAACCTGTGTCCAGTGGGGTCTTGCAGGGATCAGTGTTGGGGCCCTTGATGTTTGTGATTTTTTACATGATTTAGATATGAATGTACGATGGTTGATCAGTAAGTTTGTGGATGAAAGGAAAATTGGCAGGGTGGTAAGTCTTAGATTACAGCAGGATACAGATGGGCTGGTCAGCTGGGCTGATCAGTGGCATTTGGAATTCAATCCGGTTAAGTGTGAGGTGATGCACTTGAGCAGGACAAACAAGGCAAGGGAATACATGATAAACAGCAGGACTCTAGGAAGCACCGAGGATCAGAGGGATCTTGGTCTGCATATACACTGGTCCTTAAGGTAGCAGAGCAGGTGATACAATGGGGCTGTTTAGCACAGGGCTAAATCGCTGGCTTTGAAAGCAGACCAAGCAGGCCAGCAGCACGGTTCGATTCCCGTAACAGCCTCCCCGAACAGGCGCCAGAATGTGGCGACTAGGGGCTTTTCACAGTAACTTCATTTGAACCCTACTCGTGACAATAAGCGATTTTCATTATCATTTCATGATTAAAAAGGCATATGGTGTACTTCCCTTTATTAGCTGAGGCATAGAGTTTAAGAGCAGGAAGGTTATACTGGAACTGTACAAAACGTTGGTTAGGCCACAGCTAGAATATTGTGTGCAGTTCTGGAATCCACATTCTAGGAGGGATGTGATAGCACTGGAATGGGTGCAGAGGAGATTTACCAGGATGTTGTCTGGGCTGGAGAGTTCTAGTTATGAAGAGAAATTGGACAGGCTAGGGTTGTTTTTCTTGGAGCAGAGGAGACTGAGGGGCTACATGACTGAGTTATATAAAATTATGAAGCATAGATAGAGCAGAAAGGAAGAAATGTTTCCCCATGATGCAGGGATCAATGACCAGGGAGCATAGATTTAAAGTAAGGAGCAGGCGGTTTAGAGGGGATGTGAGGGAAACCTTTTTACCCAGAGGGTGGTGAGAGTTGTGAACTCGCTGACTGAAAGGGTATTTAGGAAGTAAATATTAAGAAGTATTTAGATGTGCACTTGTGATCCCAAGGCATACAAGGCTGTGGGCCAAGTGATGAAAAATAGACTTAGAATAGTTAGTTAGGTGGTTGTTTTTGATCAGCACAAAAGTGATGGGCGGAAAGGCCTTTTCTGTGCTGTAGGACTCTATGACACTGATTATATTCTATAAGCACAGTCTAATGGAAAAGATAGAGAGGAACAAATTTGCAAGAAAATTAAAGAAAGGTACAAACAGCATAGAGTATTTATAATGGAAGACTTTACTTATTCTATTTTCGACTGAGATAGCAATTGTGCAAAGAGCACTGAGGGGGAAGAGTTTTTGAAGTATATTCGGAAGGATTTTCCACATTGATACGTTTCTGGCTCAGTGGGAAAGGAACCACTGCTGGATTCAGTTTTGGGCAATGAGGTGAGTGAAGTGGATCAAGTGTTTGAGGGAAAACATTTAGGGTACAGTGATCACAGCAATCTCAGATTAGGTTAGCTATGGAAAAAGACAAGAAATCATCCAGAATAGGAATAAATAATTGGGGGATGGCCAAATTCAGTGGCTAAGAACAGATCTTGCCCAGGTAAATTGGAATTAAAGATTAGCCGGCAAAACCATAAAAAAAACAATGGGCCGCCTTCAAAGAAGAGATACAGTCTTCTTTGGGTACAGTCGAGGTACATTTTAAATCTCTGTTCTGACATAAGGTCCTGCTTGTAATTTTCTTGTCGGATGGCCTGATTTATAATACAAGACCACTTGTAGCTAAAACTATAAACGATTTATTAACAATAACTGTGGGTCAACTATATACAAAACAACAAATGAATAACAGTATGATCATGCAACCTCTCTCTTTTAGCTTCCTAGTCAGTCTGAGGTCACCTGGCTCTAACATTCACTTATATCAGTGCTCTTCAAACTTTTTTTCTGGGGACCCATTTTTACCAACCGGCCAACCTTCGGGACCCAACCCGGCCGACCTTCGCGACCCATACTGGTCGACCTGCGCGAACCACCATTTTCTCTTACCTTGTTTGCTGCTGACAAAAATGGAGGAAATGGTTTTGGGTCCCTTTGGCCCTCGTACACGATCCTCCAATGGAACCTGTTGGATGAAGGTGAAGCCTTCACGTGTCGGAAAGTATGGAGTGTCCATCTGTCCAAAGTTCTGATTTTTTGTCCTGTAAAATTTTATCAAATAAACCTCCCTCCCCCCGAACATGTAAAAAAAATAAAATAAAATGAGTTAAATAAATGAAAAAAACAAAACGGCAAGCATAGTATGTCCATATCTACAAATTGAGACGATCAGGTTTTCATCTGACTCTGGTTGGTCTTCTCAAAGTTTGACCTTGCGGCTCAGAACTTGTAGATTTAATGTTCTGCATGACATTCTCATGCTCAGGAACTGCTGAACTATCTGACATTACAGCTGATGTTGATTCTGATGTCCATTTCTTCTTAAAACCAACCCTTCCTCTGTTGATGGGACTGGCAGCCAATTCCTCACACCCAGCACTGTCACTGTGCATTGAATTTGTTTACCGGTGACAAGCAAACAACTGCAAGCTTTTGCAGATACATTGAGGATTGCCAACTTTTTCCTTTGAAGTGACCCCTGCATAATAAACGTTTAATGTGCTCTCGCCAACTGTGAGTATAGCTGAGTCCCGTGCACTGACTGCAAAATTCCGTAGCATTCCAAAAATACCTGCTACTTGCCTCCATAATTACCTTAATTGGCTTCCCACCATTGCCAGGCAGGTTACAGATACCAGACTAAAGCCACCCCCGATAAAAATGCTAGGAAGCAGGAATGTGTTGGGGAGCTGATCTGTATATTTTTATGCCATTTTTCCTGCTGCACTTGCCTCCAAACCGACCTCCAAAGTGATGGGAAAATTCCCCCAATAGGTTGAGATGAAGGAACCCGTTTATCTCCTCCTTCCAGAATACTGATCAGATTGTAAACTACAGCATTCTGTTTCTTAAATGAATCCTGTGCCCTCGGGGAGGGCCTCAGCCACCATTTTCGGTCTTTGTTTTCAACTGTCAATCACCCTCTTTATAAAGCACTACTTTCTTAGCCGTATTGTAAGCTTTCCGACACAGTTCCAAGTTGTGCCCCTTTATGTTCCTGGCCCAACAGAGTTGGGTTGGGAGGCAGGACCAGGAAGAACTTGTAAATTTGCACATCAGACCACATATCCAATGCCTACCTGCCTCCAAGCAATCTTGCCAGAGGCAGGGTCGAGGAAGTTTGGCTACCAATCCAACACCTGCAAGTAGCCAAATATGTCTATTCGGGACCAATTGGGAACATGTCTTTAGAGCCACGAGGATTTCCTTGAAGGAGGACGGGTACCGCAATTATGTTGGAGCCCGGCAAATAAGTGGAGGTGGCCTCCTGACTGTAGGCTGAGGCCCCATCGATTGATCTGAACCCCTGCCCCAAAGCTGTTTTGATTATTGAATGACACAGGCGCAGCTGCAGGCCACACTGTTGATGGGTTCCGCCTCCACACTGATGTTCTGGAGGCTGTGGCCACACTGATTTAAAAAAAATCATATTTCTACAGAGAGCACTTCCATCTGAGCTACCCTTGTGGTCTCATGATTGCCTCAGCAGTGCCCATCTCTCACAGTGGATCTACTCGCAGGATATTGCTGTGAGCCCTGCCATTGGACTTGCTGTTTCTCTAGTCCACTTGCTGTTTTTAATTGGACAGAGCTCCGAAGGTGGCTTCTCATTGATTTCCTCCAGGAAGATCCCAAAACTGTTCTTACAGCTGCCACTATCAAGATCAGGACTCACATGTGTCCCCAATGATGGAAAACTTTCAAGGACGGAAAGATTCCACCTTTAGTGCAGAGACAACTGTATAGTCCTCACCATCTCATCACTCCTTCTTGTTGAATGGAATTACTGTGAGCTGCCTTTTATGTAAGTCAGACAGATAAAATACACAGAGACAACTGTATAGTCCTCACCATCTCATCACTCCTTCTTGTTGAATGGAATTACTGTGAGCTGCCTTTTATGTAAGTCAGACAGATAAAATACACACTATACACTCAGTAGATATGTTTCACATAAACCCACGCAGTTTTTCCTTGACACAAAGAATGGAATATTTCAGGCTGCTCTCTGTCCACCTTTAAGTGTTTTTATTCTATTTGGCAACCAGAAGAACTTGAACATATTTGCAATGTGATGAGATTGAAAGTGCGTGTATTTATGACATTTTCAATATGTTTCTCATACATCCAGTCAAGCAGAGCTGTCAATCCAAACTTCCATGATTTGTCTACAAGCCTTTTACATTCACATCGTGCTGTGTTACATAGTGGAGAGACCATTAAAAATACATTAATGACTTTGTTTTCCGTGTCTTGTTTGTTCCTTCTAGGCTTTCTTGCAACCTAGGTTTTCTCTTTAACTGGGTAAAAATTCATATTTTTTACTTGTTTTAATATTTATGCGTAGAAAAAAACATTGTAAACATGCAAAGTTCATTTATTATTTACTCTACCTTTCCCTAATAACATGCATTTTGTTCTGTTTTTATACTTTCTACACATTATTCCTCCATTAGTTGCCTCTTCAATGATTAAGTAGTGCTTTTGTATATAAATTACTATCTATAGAGCCATCACCAAACATACCTGTCACTCAATACAAAGGAGTTGAACTCCAAAGTACTTATTGTTCCCAAAGTCCTTTTGGTTTTCTACAATTTTTGTGGAGTTGCTATTGGTGAGTTTATCGGGACTTATTTCCAACGATACAAATAACTTTTGGTTTCTTTAGTGATCTGTGTTTCTGATTTCAACCATATGACAGACATCCTTACACAAAGACCCCCTGAAACCCTCCAATAGATTAACTGAACCTAGGTTTTTCCACCTCTGTTCATCAACTGAAATTTTCAAATGCAAAAGAGCAAAAATTAGGCCTCGATCGAGGAGCTGCACAGCGGCTAGTGTCACAAAGATATTTTCAAGCAATAAAACAGATTAAAATTTCCAACTTCTTTCTTGAAGGTTCCTTTTCCTTCTCAAAGTATTTGTTTTAACTGATAAAGGGCCAGTACAGCGGCATATTTGAGAAGCATTAGAGAGGTGACAAGATAAAGCAGGCAGTGATTCGGAGGCATCAAACTTTTTTAAAAACCTTTACCTTCTGAAATATGCTAAGTATTAGGATGGTAAGATTGGAGGAAGATTTTTTTTATTCATTCATGAGATGTGACAGATTTTCCTTTATGAGAGAACCAGATGGATTTATACAACAATGGTTTCAGGTCAATCCACCATCCAAGTATTTAAATGAGCCTTCAGGCTCACTTAGATACGCAGATCTGGATCTCACTCAGTGAGGGAGGGCAAGATCCAGAACATGCCAGACGGAGCGAGTCGGGTGACTTGCGATCAGCCGGAGCCCAATTTGGGGCTTGAAGCGATTCGCCCGTAGCAGCCGGATCCACGCCAGGCGCAACAGGGTTGCTGAATCACGCCCAGGAGACACTGAGAAGATAAATCTTCTCTACCCCAGGGAACTATATTCAATGGTTGAGTATATTCATGACAGAGGCTGATAGATTTTTGTAACTAAGGGAATTAAGGGATATTGGATAACGGGAGAAATTTGAGTTGAGCAGAGGATCAACCATGATCATGTTGAGTGTTGTTTGAGCTGCACTCATCCAAGAAAGTGGAGAGCACGTCATGACACTCCTGACTTGTGCCTTGTGGATAGTGGACAGGCTAAGTCCAGAGGTGAGTTACTTGCTGCAGAATTCCCTGCTTCCAACCTCCTCTAGTAGCCACAGTATATACAATAATAATAATATTTATTGTCACAAGTAGGCTGACATTAACACTGCAATGAAGTTACTGCGAAAAGCCCCTAGTCACCACATTCCGGCACCTGTTCAGGTACACTGAGAGAGAATTCAGAATGTCTAAATTACCTAACAGCGCGTCTTTCGGGACTTGTGGGAGGAATCCGGAGCACCCGGAGGAAACCCACGCAGATACCAGAAGAGCATGCAGACTCCACACAGACAGTGACCCAAGCCGGGAATAGAAACTGAAACCCTAGCGCTGTGAAGCCATAGTGCTAATCACTATGCTACCGTACTGACTGGCTGCTTCAGTTCAGTTTCTGGTTCAAGGCAACCCCCAAGATGTTGATATTAGGAGGATCCAGCAATGGTGATGCCATTAAATGCCGATGGGAGATTCTTAGTTTCTGTCTTGTTGGAGATGGTTATCGCCTGCCACTTGTGTGGCACGAATATTATTGCCTCTTATTAGTCAAAGCTTGAATGTTGTCTAGGTTTTGCTGCGCATGGACACGGACTGCTTCAGTATATGAGGAGTTGCCAATGGTGCTGAATATTGTGCAATTGTCAGTGAAGATCCCATTTTTGACTTTTTGATGGAGGGAATGGCAGAGATGAACCAGCTGAAGATGGTTGAGTTTAGGATACTACCCTGAGGAATTTGTGCAGCAATGTCCTAGGGTTGAGATGATTGACCTCCAACAACCACAATCATCATCCCTTGTGCTAGGTATGACTCCAACCAGTGAAGACTTTTCCCTCTGATTCCCATTGACTTCAGTTTTGCTAGGGCTCCTTGATGCCACACTCAGTCACATTCCACCTTAATGTCATGGACATTCACTCTTCTTATATGGTGGTAATGGTTCTTAATGAAGTTTTATAATCTTAAGTAAATTAGTTCTACGCATGGTTAACTACAAGAGCTGAGTACATATAAACAGTAAAGCATTCAAACTAGAGGCTGTCTCCATGCTTACCAGTGCACACAGTTCTTTCCAACATTAGACTGAACCCAAGGTTTGGATCATGTGTTTTCTTACATCATGATAGGAGCTGTTTAGCACAACGCTAAATTGCTGGCTTTGAAAGCAGACCAAGCAGACCAGCAGCACGGTTCGATTCCCGTAACAGCCTCCCCGAACAGGCGCCGGAATGTGGCGACTAGGGGCTTTTCACAGTAACTTCATTTGAAGCCTACTCGTGACAATAAGCGATTTTCATTTCAATAACTGGAGGTTGTCTGGAGACAGGCAACAGTTAATTACACCTTGGTATTAATTACGGTCTGAGTCGTTAATTATTGGGGCCTCACGGTAGCATGGTGGTTAGCATCAATGCTTCACAGCTCCAGGGTCCCAGGTTCGATTCCCGGCTGGGTCACTGTCTGTGTGGAGTCTGCACGTCCTCCCTGTGTGTGCGTGGGTTTCCTCCGGGTGCTCCGGTTTCCTCCCACAGTCCAAAGATGTGCGGGTTAGGTGGATTGGCCATGCTAAATTGCCCATAGTGTAAGGTTAATGGGGGGATTGTTGGGTTACGGGTATACGGGTTACGTGGGTTCAAGTAGGGTGATCATTGCTCGGCACAACATCGAGGGCCGAAGGGCCTGTTCTGTGCTGTACTGTTCTATGATATTGTCAGTCCTGCAGTCAATACCATGTTTTTTTTTAAATATAATTTTTATTAGAATTTTTTGCAGAAAATATAAAACATAACGACAAACAATGAAATGCAACAAAATAACCCATAATAACCGTACCACCCCCAGACCGTATCGACGCATGTATCACATCCCCCAACACCCCCAACCCCAATGAACAACAAAAGAACTTCAAAATAAATTTAAATTAAATAAACAAACATAGTCATCGTCTCCCCCCCCCCCCCCCCCCCCCCCCCGGGTTGCTGCTGCTACTGTCCCCGTACCCTATCGTTGAGCCAGACAGTCGAGGAATGGTTGCCACCGCCTAAAGAACCCTTGTACCGATCCTCTCAGGGCGAATTTGACCTTCTCTAGCTTAATGAAACCCGCCATGTCATTGATCCAGGTCTCCACGCTTGAGGGCCTCGCATCCTTCCATTGTAGCAAGATCCTTCGTCGGGCTACTAGGGATGCAAAGGCCAGCACACCGGCCTCTTTCGCCTCCTGCACACCCGGCTCCACCCCAACCCCAAAAATCGCGAGTCCCCATCCTGGCTTGACCCTGGATCCCACCACCCTCGACACTGTCCTCGCCACCCCCTTCCAGAACTCCTCCAGCGCCGGGCATGCCCAGAACATATGGGCATGGTTCGCTGGACTCCCCGAGGACCTGACACACCTGTCTTCACCCCCAAAGAACCTACTCATCCTTGTCCCAGTCATGTGGGCCCGGTGCAGCATCTTGAATTGGATGAGGCAAAGCCGCGCACACGAGGAGGAAGAATTAACCCTCTCCAGGGCATCAGCCCATGTCCCGTCTTCGATCTGTTCCCCCAGTTCCCCCTCCCACTTAGCTTTCAGCTCCTCTACTGATGCCTCCTCCGCCTCCTGCATAACCTTGTAGATATCAGATATCTTCCCCTCTCCGACCCAGACCCCCGAAAGCACCCTGTCGCTCACCCCCCTCGCGGGAAGCGAAGGGAATCCCTCCACCTGCCGCCTAGCAAATGCCTTTACCTGCAGATACCTGAACATGTTCCCCGGGGGGAGCCCAAATTTCTCCTCCAACTCCCCCAGGCTCGCAAACCTCCCATCAATAAACAGGTCCCTCAGCTGTCTGATGCCCGCTCTGTACCAACCCTGAAATCCCCCATCCATGTTCCCCGGGACGAACCTATGGTTCCCCCTTAACGGAGCCTCCATCGAGCCCCCCACTTCTCCCCTATGTCACCTCCACTGCCCCCAAATCTTGAGGGTAGCCGCCACCACCGGACTCGTGGTATACCTCGTAGGAGGGAGCGGCCCCGGCGCCGTTACCAGGGCCCCCAGGCTTGTATCTCCACAGGACGCCCTCTCCATCCGTTTTCATGCTGCCCCCTCCCCCTCCATTACCCACTTGCGCACCATCGACACATTGGCCGCCCAATAATACCCCGAGAGATTGGGTAACGCCAGCCCCCCCCCATCTCTACCCCGCTCCAAGAAGACCCTCTTCACCCTCGGGGTCCCATGCGCCCAAAGAAAGCTCATGATGCTGCTCGTAACCCTTCTAAAAAAGGCCCTAGGGATAAAGATGGGCAAACATTGAAAAAGGAACAAGAACCTCGGGAGAACCGTCATTTTGACGGACTGCACTCTACCCGCCAACGATAGCGGCACCATGTCCCACCTTTTAAATTCCTCTTCCATCTGCTCCACCAGCCTGGTAAAATTGAGCTTATGGACAGTCCCCCAACTCCTGGCCACCTGCACCCCCAGGTATCTGAAACTCTTCACTGCCCTCTTAAATGGGAGTCTCCCAATTCCCTCCTCCTGATCACCCGGGTGTACTACAAATACCTCACTCCTGCCTAAATTTAACTTATAGCCCGAGAAGCCCCCAAATTCCGCTAACAGCTCCATCACCCCCGGCATTCCCCCTTCTGGATCCGCCACATACAACAGCAGGTCGTCCGCATACAGCGATACACGATGTTCCTCCCCACCCCGCACCAGACCCCTCCATCTCCCTGACTCCCTCAACGCCATAGCCAAAGGTTCAATCGCCAGTGCAAAGAGCAAGGGGGACAGGGGGCACCCCTGCCTGGTCCCACGGTAGAGCCTAAAGTACTCCGATCTCCTTCCATTTGTAACTACACTCGCCATCGGAGCCGCGTAGAGCAGCCTCACCCATTTGATGAATCCCTCCCCGAATCCGAACCGCTCCAGCACCTCCCACAGGTACCCCCACTCAACTCTATCAAACGCTTTATCCGCATCCAACGCCACCACTATCTCCGCCTCCCCCTCCACTGCCGGCATCATAATAACATTTAGCAGTCTCCGCACATTCGTGTTGAGCTGCCGTCCCTTGACAAATCCTGTCTGATCCTCATGTATCACCCCTGGCACACAGTCCTCTATCCTGGTGGCCAGGATCTTCGCCAGCAATTTAGCGTCAACATTGAGGAGCGAGATAGGCCTGTATGATCCACACTGCAAGGGGTCCTTATCCCGCTTTAGGATCAGAGAGATCAGTGCCCGCGACATCGTCGGGGGCAAAGTCCCCCCCTCCCATGCCTCATTGAAAGCTCGCACCAACAGGGGGCCCACCAGATCCGCATACTTTTTATAAAATTCCACCGGGAACCCGTCCGGCCCCGGCCCCTTACCTGACTGCATTTGTCCAATCCCCCTGACTAGCTCCTCCAACTCTATCGGCGCCCCCAGCCCCTCTACCAGCTCCTCTTGAACCCTTGGGAACCGTAGCCTGTTCATGAAGCTCTCCATCCCCCCTCTCCCCATCGGAGGTTCTGACCGGTACAGTTCCTCGTAGAAGTCCCTAAAGACCCCATTTACTTCTGTCCCCTTCTGCACTACATTTCCACCCCTATCCGTCACTCCACCAATTTCCCTAGCCGCATCTCGCCTGCGGAGCTGATGCGCCAACATCCTGCTCGCTTTCTCCCCATACTCGTATACCGTGCCCTGCGACCTCCTCCACTGTGTCTCCGCCTTTCTGGTGGTCAACAAGTCAAATTTGGCCTGCAAACTGCGTCATTCCCCCAGCAACCCCTCCTCCGGTGCCTCCGCGTATCTCCTGTCCACATCCAGGAGCTCTCCCACCAGTCTCTCCCTCTCCTTCCTCTCCCTCCTTTCCCTATGGGCCCGGATGGAGATCAGCTCTCCCCGGATCACTGCTTTCAGAGCCTCCCAGACCATCCCCACCCGGACCTCCCCCGTATCATTGGTATCAAGATACCCCTCAATACCCCGGACCCTCCTACACACCTCCTCATCAGCCAGCAGCCCCACATCCAGGCGCCAGAACGGGCGCTGGTCTCGCGCCTCCCCCATCTCCAGATCAACCCAGTGCGGAGCATGGTCTGAGATCGCTATAGCCGAATACTCTGCATCCTGCACCTTCGGGATCAATCCCCTGCTCAGGATGAAAAATCTATTCGGGAATAGACCCTA
The DNA here is from genome assembly GCF_902713615.1 of Scyliorhinus canicula. NCBI lineage: Eukaryota > Metazoa > Chordata > Chondrichthyes > Carcharhiniformes > Scyliorhinidae > Scyliorhinus > Scyliorhinus canicula. Next base: position 131,068,193 of record NC_052161.1, read on the forward strand.
TGGACATGGGAGAAAAAGGAATACTCCCGCGCTCTCGGCCTCCCAAACCTCCAGGGATCCACCCCTCCCATCTGGTCCATAAACCCCCTCAGCACTCTGGCCGCCGCCGGTCTCCTACCCGTCCTTGAACTGGACCGGTCCAGTGGGGGATCCAGCACTGTGTTAAAGTCTCCCCCCATGATCAGGCCCCCTGCCTCCAGGTCCGGAATGCGGCCCAACAAGCGCCTCATGAAGCCGGCATCATCCCAATTCAGGGCATATACATTAACCAGCACCACCTTCTCTCCCTGCAGCCTACCCTTCACCATAATATATCTGCCCTCCTTGTCCGACACCACCTCAGCCGCCTCGAACGCCACCCTCTTCCCCACCAGGATCGCCACCCCCCGGTTCTTCGCGTCCAATCCTGAGTGAAAAACCTGCCCCACCCACCCTTTCCTCAGACGAACCTGGTCCGCCACCTTCAAGTGGGTCTCCTGGAGCATAGCCACGTCCGCCTTCAGCCCCTTCAGATGAGAAAATACCCTGGTTCTCTTAACCGGCCCATTCAGCCCCCTCACGTTCCAGGTAATCAGCCGAATCAGAGAGCAACCTGCCCCTCTCCCCCGCCGGCTAGCCATAGCTTATCAACTGCTCGCCCCAGGCCAGCTCGCCCCGCCTGATCCGTTCCCCATGGCGATAACGCCTCTCCTCTACCCCCCTGGCCCACGCCAGCTCCTTCCTGGCCATTCCAGCAGCAACCCGGTATCCCCCCCACCCCCCCCAGGCTAGGACCCCACCTAGCCGCGACGCACCCTCCATGGTACTTCCGTGAGTCAGCTGACTTCTGCTGACCCGGCAGCTCCTGCCAAAACCCATCTCCTCCCGGCATGGGGTCATCCCCCTCTTGCCACACCTCCTTGGCACCGCTTCAGCGCGGGAAAGAAAACCAGTAGAGGCCACGCCCCCACCTCCAGCTCCGCCCCCCCTGCCCCGCAGCGCGGACAACCAGAGGAAAGCCCGCGCTTTCACACTGCCACACCCCACCCTTCCGATGCAGCTCCTCAAAATCCAGTTTCACCCCAACCCCCGGCCCCGTACAGAAGAGAACATATAAAGCACATACCCCCAAAGTTCCCCACATACCCCACACCCATACCCAACAGACAAACCCACCCGGAAACAGAGCAAAAAGAAAAGCAGCATAAAAAAAACACGTGTCAAAATTGAAGAACAGCAACAGCGAAAACAGCAACGGCCATAGTGTGTCCCCAGATCCTAGTTCGAGTCCAGTTTCTCCGCCTGTACAAAGGCCCACGCCTCCTCCGGGGACTCGAAGTAGTGGTGCCGGTCCTTATATGTCACCCACAGACGCGCAGGCTGCAGCATTCCAAATCTGACCTGCTTGGCATGCAGCGCCGCCTTCGTCCGGTTGAACCCGGCCCTCCGCTTTGCCACCTCCGCACTCCAGTCCTGGTAGATTCGTACTACCAAATTCTCCCACTTGCTGCTCCTCTCTTTCTTGGCCCAGCGCAGCACACACTCCCGGTCACTAAATCGATGGAACCGCACCAGCACCGCCCGCGGGGGTTCATTTGCCTTAGGCCTCCTGGCCAGCACTCTGTGAGCTCCCTCAAGCTCCAGGGGCAAATGGAAGGACCCCGCTCCCATCAACGAGCTCAACATCGTGGCCACGTACCACGGGAGATCCGACCCCTCCAGCCCCTCCGCCAGGCCCAGGATCCTCAAATTCTTTCGCCTCGTGCGAACGTCCAGCTCCTCCAAGCAGTCTTGCCACTTTTTGTGAAGTGCCTCGTGCAACTCCACTTTCCCCACGAGGACCACGGCATCCTCCTCCCGCTCAGTGGCCTGCTGCTGCAACTCCCGAATGGACACCTCCTGGGCCGCCTGGGTCCCAAGCAGCTTGTTGGTAGTCGCATTCAGTGAGTCCAGCAACTCAGCCGTCAGCTCCGCAAAACAGCGCAGAAGAGCAGCTTGCTGCTCCTGCGCCCACTTCCACCAGTCCTCGGGTGTTCCGCCGGCCGCCATTTTGTCCTTCTTCCCCCGCTTTTCTTGTGGAGCTGCTGCAGCCTTTTCCTTTGCCCCACCCCGGGTGAGCACCATAAATTATGGGGAATGCTCCTCTAGACACCTTCCCCCACCGGGATTCGTCGAGACAGCGCCATTTGGGGCCCTCAAATCGGCCCAAAAGTCCTTAAGTAGCGGGAGCTGCGGTGCGGCTTAGCCGCAACTGCAAAGCCGGTTTTCTGACCGCTCCACTCCTAGTCCAGGCCATCCACCGGTGGAGAATCTGAGAAGGAGTGTTCCCACACGGGGAAAATTCCAAACAGCACCACTAGGAGCCCTTAAAAGAGCCCCAAAGTCCGAAAATAGTGGGAGCCACTGAACGTGCGGCTTAGCTCCGCATCACCGCTACCGGAAGTCCGTCTCCGCTTCTTCAATGGCCTTGGTGAGATCTTTTCACAGTTCTTCCCTCTGCTGCTAGAATTCAGCTTTCATAAAGGCCCTCAGGTCAGCTTAAGACAGGGGTGGGCAAACTTTTCCGTGCAAGGGCCACATTCAGAAATTCACAATTTTAAAGGGCCGCATAGTATATTAAGTAAAATAATTACTTCACCTGGTTATGATTCTGGGCGCCTCATATAGAACATAGAACAGTACAGGACAGAACAGGCCCTTCGGCCCTCAATGTTGTGCCGAGCAATGATCACCCTACTCAAGTCAACGTATCCACCCTATACCAGTAAGTAACCCAACAGCCCCCCCATTAACCTTTAAAAAAAAAAAAAAAATTTATTTTTTAAAAAAAAATTTTTTTTTTTTTTTTTTTTTAAATTTTTTTATGACTTGGTGGGCCGCATAAAGACCTTTGGCGGGCCGCATGCGGCCCGCGGGCCGTAGTTTGCCCACCCCTGGCTTAAGACCTATAAGCTGGCCCTTCCCCCGCTAGCATGCTTGCAGAGGCTTTTGTTTGTTGCTGTTCAGACAAATCTTGCACTGTTTCTGAGGGTCTGATAACCAAGAAACATCCTATTCCTGGGGGAAAATACTCCTTGAACATTCACCCACGCCTTTTCATCGAAATTCCAACCCGTGCTGCCCAAAAAAGAGCTCTTTTCTGCAACCTTAGGCAGGAGCTGCCTTTGTGTGCTCACTCACTTCATGATGCACACCGGAAGTCGTCAATACCATGTTAACCCTATATGTGTCAGATTATTAGACTACACCTTCCCCCCTTTTTAAAAAATCAAGAATAAAAAAAAAACATGCAACACATTAACCAAAATTACACAATAGAAGAAAGAGACTAACAAGCAAAAGCACATATTAACTCCACCTTACCCCACCTCACATGGACAGGGTACTCCTAGGCCCAATCCCTGGCATGGGGACAATGCCATCAGGGCACCTTGACAGTGCCAGGCTGGCATCCAAGTGGCACTGCCAGGCTGGCACCACAAAGGTTTCCCAGGTGCCACCAGCAGTGTCACTCTGCCTCAGCAATCACCTGGGGCTTCCTTAATTCTGGGAGGCCCCCTCAAGTGCCATTTCTCCTGGTCCCCGTTTGTGGGGGCCAGTACTGAATGACACTCGCCTAAGGTCTCTGATGCAAAAGGGTTGAGCCCAAGGCCTTGGGATATCAGGCGAGTGCACATTAGATTGAGACCAGCTGCCTCACTGCCTCAAATGCAGATTTGCCAAAAACTGATTGTGCCCACAATGTGATGGATTCAGATGCGACGTCTTGCGTGATCCCGCTAGACTTGAAAACAGATACCCCTGGGCAAGGGCGTTAGATCACTCCCAAAGACCTAACTGAGTTTGGGTTGTATCGACCTATCTCACTGTTAAATGTGGATGTTAAGTTACGTGTTGGTGCTGCAGCTGGACCCCTGCCCCCCAAGGTGATCTCGGAGGATTAGGTTGGCTTCATTAAGGGTCGACAACTGTCGACCAATATACGTCGCCTGCTAAACGCTGCCGTATTCCCTTCCTCGGTAACTGAATCGAAGGTGACTGCTTCCCTAGATGAAGAAAAGGCATTTAATAGAGTGGAGTGGGAATATCTGTTTGAGATTTTTGGGAGGTTCGGATTTGGCCACAGGTTTATTTCCTGAATTCGACTACTATATAGGGCCCCCACTGCTAGTGTTCGTACGAATGTCCTGAACTCAGGGTACTTCCTGTTGAATAGGGGCACGAGACAGGGGTGTCCACTGTCTCCGTTCCTGTTTGCTTTGCTTTCTCATTCTGAGGCACATATAATTTTTCACCAACTCTTCAATATCTCTTTGCGCAATCATACGGGCTCGTCGTGCCTGACTCGGGACGCAATGAGAACACTAAATCTCGTGAGAGGCCTCTTGCAAGATTTGTGAAGCTTGGGACACCTCACAAGATCTCGCTCACGGGATTGGATCTGGATTTGCATATTTAAGTGAGCAGTTAGCCTCACATGTCTGTGCTGGAGTCTCCCAAGGCTCGAGATTGAATGCTTGGGGGTGGGAGACCTCGCCATGGCGCCATTCAGCATTGGTTGACACAAACATGGGCCAGGCGCGACGGTACCTGGTGGGCCCCCCAAGACATCGGAGGCCGCAGGGTGGTCAGGCTCTGGGCAGGGTGGTATTCTAGCACTCCCGCTACCATCTGGGCACCTTGGCACTGCCAGCATGGTAACTTGGCACTGCCATCAAGGCACCTGGCAGTGCCAGGATGGGAGAGGCACTACCAGGGTTTCAGGTGGGCAGTGCCAATATGCCCACGTGGCAGGGTGCCCATGTCAGGGATTGGGCTCAGGGTGCCCTGCCCTCATTAGGTGGAGTGAGGGCGGCTCAAGGATCTTCCATCAAGTAGGTTGGGGCAATGTGGGGGTCCAGAGGCCGCGGTGGAGGACTGCAAGATCGGGGTGGCATTTAAAAATGGCGCCCAATCTTTTCCTGTACTAATGAGCTGAGCTCGTCAGTGCAGGAAATGAAAAACGTGCGGCCTCAGTGGGGCATTCCTCACCGAGGCTAGAAAAAAAAACCAGAGTCCCATTAGATAGCAGGAATGTTCTCCGCGCTACGCCGAGTACTACTCCGTTAAAGGGACTCTGCTTTTTCCTTTTAAATTGCGCCCTCTATTTTCCTTCGGATACTAAAAATAGATAACTTATAGAATCTCTATGGCCCATCGAGTCTGCACCGACGATTCCAGAGAGTACCCTGCCTGGGCCCTTTGGACAGAACGGGGCAATTTAGCATGGCCAATCCACCTAACCTGCACTTCCTTTGTCAATTCACTTCCTTTGAATGTGGGAGGGAACCAGAGCAATCCATAGAAATCCCACGCAGAAATGTTGAGGAAGTGCAAACTCCACACTGACAGTCACCCGAGGCTGGAATTGATCCCGAGGTCCCTGGTGCTGTGAGGCAGCAGTGGTAACCACTCTGTCGCCATGCCACCCCAACACCTTTCTACTGCTTTCATACAGACTGAAATGAAATGAAATGAAAATCGCTTATTGTCACGAGTAGGCTTCAATGAAGTTACTGTGAAAAGCCCCTAGTCGCCACATGACGGCGCCTGTCCGGGGAGGCTGGTACAGGAATCGAACTGTGCTGCTGGCCTGCTTGGTCTGCTTTAAAAGCCCGCGATTTAGCTGAGTGAGCTAAACCAGCCCCTTGAGTTAACCAGCCCCTTGAGCTAAATCAGCTCCTCTGTCTATCTGTGAGCTTCTGATGAAGTTCGTCTGATCTTTCTCTGAATGTTAGCAGAATAATGATTCATAAGCCCGGTAAGAGGCAGTCATGACCCACACTTAGTTCACTTCGATGTGTAAAATGTTTCTACAGTTTTTAGATCTTCATCAATGACAATATACTCTTACTGATCCCAACTATAAATAACTCATCCAAGTTTAACTGTATTTTCTGAAGCCAATTCATTCCCGTTAGCGAGACTTAGTTCCCTCTCACAGCTACCAATGGCAAGTAATAGGAAGCATCATCATATTTTACACTAACATTAAAATCAACTAATAGTGGAATACTGTTATTGGAATAACCAGTCTAACACCAATTTTGCATAAGGGAATGTGACTTAGATATTACTTCTACTCTTGTTCAGAGATAGCGGACACTACTGCAGCTGTATAATGATCAAATTATGTTGTGAAGCTCCAACTTTTATTTTGACTGTGGATGTTGGAATTATATCTTCAGCAGCACGAGTATGGTGGAGAACCAACTCAACATGACTCCCTATTTCCCCACCCCCTTCCTCTCCCCAAGTCTCCTCCACTCCATCTCCTTCTCCCTTCTTCTCCTCCCTGTTCCGCTTCTCCAAATCCACCACACTAGGACTGGAAAACCTCCTGCCAACGTTATGTACAAATGAGCTGGAATTTTGCAGCATGACCAAGGTTACTCACAGCTCTCTTACTCCCTCTAGAGTGGAGCTTGTGAACTGCACATTCTCAGTTCCAGCTGATAAAAACAGGAGTAGGTTTTATGGACTAGCACTCCCAGCACGGAACTTTACTTGACAGTCGGATAACTTTTGAATGAAAACACAGAATCATAAAAAGCCTTTGAAATTGTTTATCAATTAAAATTAAATGGGAGATTGTACCTATTGTTGACCTATGCTCCCAAATTCTCAATATGCGCAGCCATTGTGCAAAACTTAAGAATACTAATTGATAAAACATTATCCAAGAGTGAATTGCCCGAGAAGCATGTGTTTTTATTATAAACTTGACAAAGGAAGTCAACTGAAATAGTATTGTTGTGCATAAATCTACACAAAACTGGCAATTTTAGAATGTCAGAATGTTGTATTTTCCTCATAAAACACAGATAGAGCTTTAGTGCTGCACAAGGCCTTATCCAATGGTTTGGCTTTTAAATCAGAGCCTTTTCTGTTAATGAGAACAATTAACAGCACAAAATAGGCAATTAAGAGGCACATGGGACACATAAAGGAACTGCATTCTTCATCGTCAAACCTACAGAATCTCCAATAAAATACAGCAAGTTGGGCATTGGCATTAAAAGTGCAGAATTTAAAGAGGGCAGAGAAAAACAGGCTTTTTTCTGCAAAAAAACATGAAGTTGGTGTTAGCATAAAGGCTGAGTGCATTGCTTCATAAATGAGCACCATTTTTCATTTTTGCTTATCATTAGGGGCTCGAGTTTGCAATGAGTGCGTTGGCACCACAAGCTTAGCTTCGGTGCAAAGATGTTTTGACTGTGGATAGCTTTAAAGAAATGTAAATTTGGAATCATCATGCACTGAACGGAGCAGATGAAGACATAATACAGGTGGCACTTTTACCCCTCTGCAGGTGTAAATTCAAAGCAGCATCAATAAAGATATAACAAAGAGGAATAAACATAGAAAATGTTGGAAATACTCAACCCGTCTGGGAACATCTGTGGAGAGAGAAACAGAAGGGTGGAATTTCTCCAGTTCATTGGAGATGGGCTGGGAGGTGAGAGCTGGTAATTTAATGGGAGTAGGCATCATGATGGAAGCCTAATATCTTCCTGCTGCTCTGGTTTATTGGCAGCAGTGGGCACCCCAGCAGCTCAGTCGCTTACCAAGCAGTAAGTTGGGTCATTTAGTAATCAAATTAAGGGTGACTTCACACCTTGGAAGGACCCACTACTGTTTTCATGGCTCTAATGTAGTGGTGGCACTTACCATCCTTGCAGAATGGCACTGCCGATGCAACACAACCAACCGGCTGGCTGTCAGGGCCTGAATACCTGGCCCTGGTTTACCCCTCAAAATCTACCTGCTCTCCAAAGTCGCCCCTCCCTCACGTTGCAGCCTCAGCTGTGACCACTGCAAGCAGGGATGTTATCGTGGCTTCTGAGCTACAGGCTCTATAAATGGACCAGCAGCCCTTTGGTGCAGGACACCACCCTCAATTGGACAGCCGCCTTAGCGGCGGCCTATCCGGACCTGGGTGCCCACCAGAGCAGTGTTGCTTCCTGCTTTTGGCCTCAGTTGCAGGATTTCAAGATCCTCTGAAAAATGCATCCTGTTCAATCCGATTTGGTCTCCATAGATGCTGTCAAACCTACTAAGTGTTTCCAAAGTTTCGTTTTTATTTCAGATTTCCTGTATTTTGCTTTTGCAATACAAAGTGTCCCTGGTGTACTTTAGACCTCCATACTTTAAACACCTTGCTACAATTAATTTAAATGCCTGCACAGAATGGCATTTGAGAAGCACATGGTACTAAGGGACAATTGCTGCTGAAACCCAAATTAGTAGGCACGTCTTTCAAGCAGCATGGGTGTCACTACCCTCCTCAGTGTTCGGGTGTGTTGCTCACAGGGAGTGGGGTGTCAGAGGTACTAGACACTCCCGGGGTCCCCTTAGTGGACGGCCCCAGACTGCGTCCCTGCCAATCCTCTATCCTTCCGGTGCCCGGGGGCCCCTATGCTCCTCCATGGGATAGAGGGGCAACTGGAGTGAGATCCAGAAGCCCCGTCACCCTCTGGTGCATACACTCATGGATTCCCACCAGTGCCTGCACCATGCAGCTGAAGCCTTCAGCCATGGAGTTCATGCCCTCAGCCAAAGAGGTCATGAGCTGTGCCATGGTGTGGACATTCCCCGCCATGGAGTGCACATCCACCACCTCACAGCTGAAGATCCACAGAAGGTGGAGGCGGGATATCCCAGGGATCTTTGACTAGGTGTGATGCCGGAGCCTAGGACAGTGCTGAGCTCCTGGCCGATGACTTGCCTCTGGCTCTGGTCCCTGAGCTGATGGAACTCCAGTAGCAAAGTTGCGATGTCACCCTTGCAGTTTTGGCCTCGTTGCGGTGCATTGACGGCACCATCTCCTTGGTCAGAAGATGATTGGACTCCTCAGTCGGCCTTGCAGTCTGAGAATGGTATGCTGTCATCCCTTCCTGATGCTCACGACTCTGTCGTTGCAGTTCCATCAACTCAGGGACCGGATCCAGTGGTACATCATCGGCCAGGGGCTCAGCAGTGACCGGGGGCTCCAGCATCCCTCTGAGTCCCCGGGACGTCCCTGCCTCCACCTGCTGTGGATTTTCAGCTGTGAGGTGCTCACCACTGAGAGACCCAGAAGCCTACCTACTGCTTAATCCCACCCAGGTGTGAGTATGGAGGTTGTGGACGATGGATGTGATGCCTCTTCGAAGGTGATGTCCAAGAGTTCTCCCTCAGTTGCTCAGGTCTGTGGTTTCCAGGGATGCGAAGATGGTCTGGGCAGCTTTTCTGATTGTCCTGCAAGGGAAGGGAAACGGCAAAGTACTCCAGGGTGGTGGGGGGGGCGGGGGGGGGGGGGGGGGGGGGGGGGGGAATGGCAAATGATGCAAGATGTTTACTCACATGAGGTTTGAGGAATGACTGTTTGTCCTTCGGCTTCTCACTTTTGTTCGCTGTCCCACTTTGCCATTTGCACAAATGGGGTCCTGCTCCTTCCCAGCCAGCTCAAGGGTTCTTTCCTAATGGAGGGTGAGGGTGCAGAGCTCCCACATGACAAAGATTGGCTGTGCCCTCTCTCACTCGATTTTGTCCTGTGGAGAGACAGATAAGGAGATTGTATGCGGGAGTTCTGTCAGTTCAGATGTTTTTTTAAAATAATCTTTATTGTCCTAAGTAGGCTTACATTAACACTGCAATGAAGTTACTGTGAAAAGCCCCTTTACTGCCATATTACGGTGCCTGTTCGGGTACATAGAGGGAGAGTTCAGAATGTCCAAATGACCTAATAGCACGACTTTCGGGACTTGTGGGAGGGACCCGGAGGAAACCCACGCAGACACGGGTAGAACGTGCAGACTCTGTACAGACAGTGACCCAAGCCGGGAATCGAACCTGGGACCCTGGTGCTGTGAAGCCATTGTGCTAACCACTATGCTACTGTGCTGCTCACAGGCAGCAGGTTGAGGGATGCCATACGTTGGACTGGAGTGGGAGTGGGGATGTGAGGAACAGAGTTGCGATTGGGGGGCACAAAGTTGGAGGGGGGGGGGGAAGAGAGCCTTGTGACAGGTGGTCAACCTGCAAGGTGACAAGATGAGAGACCATCTTGGAGGTGCACGGGTGAAGGGGTGCATTGAGAGACTGGGGTTGTCAGATTTATCCTGGATACGCAAAGAAGATCATTCATTTTTTACAGCACTGCTCCCCGTCTTCTTCTGCAGGGAGCTGGCATTGATTAAAGCTGCAATGCCCTCCCAAGCAGGGATGGTCACCTTGCTGGTGGACCACTTCCTGGAGTTTGGGTACAGGACATCCTGCCTCTGCTGGATTCCATATCAGCTTTCCTTGTGAAAATCCTGGAGCAGGCTTCCTGATTGCCATCCCCTCCAATGGAACAAGTGCTGCACAGTGCAAAGGAGGTGTGTATATGGAGCTCCCCAATGATTACAGTGATTATGTTTCACCAGGGCGAGCGAATTAATGGGAGGCCTCCAACAGCATGGCATGATATAGATAGAGAAGAAAATTTGACTTGAGAGGCACAAGATTCTGTGAGAAAACCCATCAAAGCCGTTAGCAGGATTCACACAGTTCTTCCCACCGTAACTGGCACTTTGCAATTTTTTGATATGATTCCGCCTGGCGTCTGGTTCTCAACAGAGGTACTGCTTCCTTAAATTGGTTAGGTTAGTGTCAGGCTCTTGAGGAGCACAGCTCGATTTGGACTCTGTTGGTTCTGTCTCTGGCAGATTAGTTCTTGTCATCAAAGGTTGATCCGCATTCTCCTCCATATTACCTGTCCTGTCTCTGCTAAAATGGTGGTTCACTTGTAATATGGTTCCTTGCCAGAACTTCTTGCCCCTTCAAAAACACATTTTGCCTTGTTCTTCGCCGTTTGACCTGATCCTGCTGCTTTTTCTTGACAATTTGTTTTGCCTTGTGTGGTTTTATCAAATCGAATGCTGTGCGTAGTTGATGCTTAACCATTAGCAACGCCAGAGAAACATGTGTTATTCAGTGTGCAGTATTCCTGTACGTGAGCAGGAATTGACTTAAATATTTAGACAATGAACTTTGTTCTTTAGTTACCATCAACAAATGCTTCATTGTCTGGACAAAACGTTCTGCCAGCCCATTTTTGGCAGGATGATAGGAGTGGATTAGGTGTATTGAATTCTGTTCCCATTCAAGTAGTGCACGAACTCTTCCGAAATGTAGCCCTTTCAGCCACAATTCCTGCACATGATGTCTTTCCACCAACAATCTGTTACCGAGTGCCCGGTATTTGTACACCTATGGTAAGTGCGAGTCTGTGTTTGCTTTCGGGTTTCAGCCAACATCTTGTGAATTCTTGTGCTTGAACTAAACTGTTGTGCTCCTTTGACTGCTAATTCTACGGTTACAACTTCCAAAGCTTTCTTTAAGATCAGGTTGCTTTCGGCTAACTAATTTTGAATAGCTTCGCTCCTTAAACCACAGACTAATCTATCTCTGATGGTATCATTAACACATCCTTGAATTTGCAGTGTTCATCCAGTCCTTTCAGGGTAGCTACAAAGTGTGTAATCTATTCATCTTTTTCTTGGTTGAGGAGTGAAACCTAAACCTTTCTGTGATGACCAAAGGTATCGGTGAATAGTGGCCCTGTAATATTTCCTCTATTTCATCATAGATTTTTGTACCTGGCTTTTATGGCTTTACCAGACTCCTCAGGAAGCTAAATGATTTCCCCCTCATTATGTTTAGTTGCGACAATATATCTGCTGCTATTTTGTTTGCTTAGACAAAATAGGCAAATCTCTATGTATATTAGCTTCATCGCTCTGTATTCTCGTCAGATGGTCCCACAGCATCAAAAACCGCTGCCATTTTTCACGGCGGAAGAACCTGTGTGTGCACAATTTTGAGCACTACCTTGCTTCCTTCCTTCCCAAAACAAGGCAAACATGAGCGCAGCCTGTTTTCCTTTCCTTTTACAACACCCCTAGCTCTGAATTTGTTGTTGCATTTATTTAAAAGACATTAACACTGCAAGCTGCTATCTTAGACTGCACGTTTGCCCATTAAAAACGGCGACGACATCACATGATCGCCCTCTTAAAGTGCCCCTGTGCGAGCTAGAAATAGCATAAATGCAAGACAACACCCCAACCCAGAGTCTTGAACACATAATTCAGGTTGGCACTCCAATACTGAGGGAGGGCTGCACTGTCAGAGGTGCTGGTTTGTAAATTAGACAGTAAAATGATGTTTCATTGTCCCTTTCAGCTGGATCAAAAAGAACCTTTGGCAATATTCAAAGAACATCTGCAGAGCCATCCCTGGTGTTCAGACCAATATTTATCCCTCAGTCAAAATCACTAAAATATATTATCTGGTCATTATCTCATTTTTATTTGTAGGGCTTTGCTTGCACAATCTTTCTGCTGCATTTCTGACATTTTAACAGTGACTGCATGTGAAAAGAAAGATTTTCATTCATACAGCACCTTCAACAAGGCCATCTTGTGTCATCATCTTGTAACTTATGTCCTTGGCATCATTGTTAATCTCTCCTGAGCTCCCACCTATCCTTGACCTTCCATTCTGCTCCACCTCTGCAACTATATAGTCCATCACATTTCTGCCCCTCTTCAGCTCTGAAGAAGAGTAATACAGACTAAAAATGTTAACTCTGTTTCTCTCTTTACAGATGCTGCCAGACCTGCTGAATTTTTCCAGCATTTTCTGTTTTTATTTCAGGTTTCCAGCATCTGCAGCATTTTTCTTTTATTTTACTGTGCTATCCAGGGCTTTTGTTTTGGGTGATTTAGTGTTATCTCATTTGAATTAGTACAGTACTTATGTTACACAGAGTCATTTATTTTATTTGGCAAGTTATTCTAGCTAGGAATACATAGTGCTGAACATGGACGGTACAATATTTCAACTTGCACATTGTTTCTTCCAGACAACTGTCCGAATTAACTTAACTCTGGCATTTACATTAATTCCTAAGATTCACATAAAGTTGTTTTGCTTAAAGTCCCAAGTTTAAGATGCAATGACAACTTTAAGTGAGGACATACACTATTGGCTTCTGCTATCCTTCGCATAGAATCATAAAATTTACAGTGCAGAAGGAGGCCATTCAGCCCATCGAGTCTGCACCGGCTCTTGGAAAGAGCACCCTACCCAAGGTCAACAACTCCACCCTATCCCCATAACCCCATAACCCAGTAACCCCACCCAACACTAAGGGCAATTTTGGTCACTAAGGGTAATTTATCATGGCCAATCCACCTAACCTGCACATCTTTGGACTGTGGGAGGAAACCGGAGCACCCGGAGGAAATCCACGCACACACGGGGAGGATGTGCAGACTCCGCACAGACAGTGACCCAAGCCGGAATCGAACCTGGGACCCTGGAGCTGTGAAGCGATTGTGCTATCCACAATGGTACCGTGCTGCCCTTGGCAATGACACAGTAAGAAATGAAGCTGATGACATTGATTTGTTTTTTTAAATTTAGAACCCAATTCATTTTTTCCAATTAAGGGGCAATTTAGCGTGGCCAATCTATCTACCCTGCACATCTTTGGGTTGTGGGGGTGAAACCCATGCAAACAGGGGGAGAATATGCAAACTCCACACGGACAGTGACCCAGAGCCGGGATTGAACCTGGGACCTCAGCGCCGTGATGCAGCAGTGCTAACCACTCTGCCACCGTGCTGTCCCGGCTGATGATATTTATGCAAACTGGCATTACCATGGATCCAGTGAAATCTTTGTATTTTTATTAATATTTACTGATACAAATAAAATTATCTGAAATTGGCAGGAAGTTGAAAAATACGCAACAATGGTCTTGTGAAATTCATCACCCATCATCCTGTAACAGTGTGTCCAGGATGACATGTAAGTCATATTACATAGGAAATAAGCATACAGCAGTGAGTTGCTCCTTTGTCTTTTGGATTTGAATTCAAATCCAACCTCATCTGTTGGGATGAAGGATTCTCTTTAGCCCTGAGCTATTAATGAATGTGATGGAGATGAATATAAATCTGACCAGATTGTTAACCAATAAATAAGGTCCCAAATTGAGCAGGGTGATTAGTTGGGATGGGCTATCAGCAACCAGAGGATAGAACTTTAAGGAGGCTGGGAAACGAACCAGAGGCAACATGGGGCAAAACTTGTGTTATGATTTCAAATTCTCTGCCTAAAAGGTTGATGGAAGCAGATTCGATAATAACTTTCAGAAGTAAATTAGACAAATACTTGAAGGGGAAAACTGTAAAGGGCTATGAGGAAAGAAATTGAACTAATTGGGCAGCTCTTTCAAAACACCGTAACAGGACAGAACAGGCCTTTATCTGTTGCATTATTTTATGATTCTGTGAAGCAAGGTTGCAGCAGCCTTGAACTCAACTCATTGTTGCCACAGAGAGGCTACAATGCGTACAAAGGGGATTGGTGTGGCAACCTGGCATCCTACTGTCGTCAAACTGTGGCACAAAATAAAGATTAAATTATTCTAATTTCACAAAATTCCCCTTAGATTCATTCATAAATACCATCTGAGCAATGGAATGTGACTGCATATTTTTATGTTTATCAAGGAATTTCTTACAGCATACAGCAGCATAATATGTCAGTGCCTCATGATTATGCATAGTGATAAACCCTATGATATTAGCAGTTGGATGGCACACACTAAATAGCTGGAATCACTTTGAAATAAGTCACACAACTATTGCTGATGGAGGAAATGCCCCCAGATACAGATATTTAGTTCATTGGGTTGGTCTTTGGTGGATCAAGCAAAGAAAGTCCGTCCATTACTTTTGAATGATTCTGTCAAATTCAGGTTGATCAGTAGCCTTGGTGAACGTATGCTGGATCGGCCCTTAGAAACATTGGAGATCTGATGTTCGATTGCCATTTGTTAACAAGATTATGATTGGAACGCCGCTCGTGGTCTGGCTGCAACTCAAACCAAATGATCAGGATCTCAAGCACTGCTTCAGTTGCTCCTCAAACATACGTACTGCAAGCCTGCAACATCAAGACTCGGCGCAACCACATACATTATCACATAATCTACTGGGAGAGGCAAAATACCTAATGAAAGATCTGAGAAATTCATCTCAGTTTCCCTCTGAAATGATGGGAGGGACAGAGGGCAGAACAAAGGTGGACAGGACCTGAAAATACTGGTGCCAGCTGGTATGACTGTTTCCTGACCCCATATCTTGTGCCAGCCATTTGTGTTGTGGGTTTGGCGTTACTCATCCCTACAAGGCAGGTAGCTAATTAGGCTCATTAAGAGCCTGGTTAAGCATATTTAATGGAGACCAACTGGGACTTTACAATTGACTTCATTTCCCAGCGTGACAGGGGACAGTTTAACTCCTGATGGCGGGCATTCAGTGGATAAGCGAGGACATGGGGTGGGTGGTTCAGTGCTCCAGGCAAGCCTAAAGGCCCTCGCTGCATGCCTTGGGTGCAGGTATAAATAAAGGCAGCCCTGTAGAGGGATCCTCCGTGGTGTTGTATCTTTTTTATTTAAAGTTTTTAAAATGTTGATGTGAGGGTGCTTCCATGTTGAAAGTTTCTCTTAGTTAATTACCATCTGTAGTCTCTTGGTCCTTTCAAGCTGGAAGGCGTCCAATTGGCCTTCTAGTTTTGAGAGCCCACCCATCATCCTTAGTTGGAAAGAGAACCAAGAGAATTGCATGCCAATTAATGAAAAACCCAAAGAGTGACATTTTCCCTTTGGGTGTGGGTTTGAGACCGAGAGACAGTTCTGACTCTTGTTTCTCGCCTCCATCATGGAAAACCCAGTTCGCTAGATTAATTATGCAACATTTCAAGACACTCCAATAACCCATGAATCCTTCTAATCTCAGCTAACCTAAAATCAACCCTCTACGCTGGAATACCTCCCTCTTATAAATATTTGTCCACCTCCTTTCTGACTGCAGGACATTCATATTCACTGCATGGTAATTGTTTCAGAAGAAGATGGCTCTCTGTTATGATCTTGGTCAAGACCAGTAATATATTTAATTGATTTTTAGAATCTGAAAACCCAGGTATTTACTAAACGAATGAAGGTTCATGTGGAAATCAAAAGAATTTTACAACATAAAAAGCAAAGGTATGAATATTAATAACTATGTTCTATCCTGAACAGTTACATTCAAACATTAAAAGTACAAGAAGCACAAACCTTTATACTTTAAACTGAACTTCTGAACTCAACTTCTTTCTATGTGCAATTGACATACACAGCCACCGCCCTCCTCCCCCCTCCCACCCAATAATTTAGACTATTGGAAGATTAACCACTTTTTCTAAGTACTGTTTCAAGAATTCATATGAGGGCTGATATTTCTTGGGCCTTCTGCTAATCTCCAGCAAAATTGTCCCTTCCAACCTCTTCCAACTGTCCCATGGTTGTAAATTCTCTGTTCAACATAGTTACTGCCAACATCTTAAGCATAGCCACTTCAGTGGGCAGCACGGTGGCGCAGTGGGTTAGCCCAGCTGCCTCATAGCGCCGAGGTACCAGGTTCGATCCCGGCTCTAGGTCACTGTCCGTGTGGAGTTTGCACATTCTCCCCGTGTTTGCGTGGGTTTCACCCCCACAACCCAAAGATGTGCAGGTTAGGTGGGTTGGCCATGCTAAATTGCCCCTTAATTGAAAAAAAAAATGAATTGAGTACACTAAATTAAAAGAAAGTATAGCCATTTCAAATCTGAACTTACCTTGTTCTTATAATGGGTGGCACGGTAGCACAGGGGTGCACTGCTGCTTCACAGCGCCAGATTCGATTCCCGGCTTGGGTCACTGTCTGTGCGGGGCCTGCACGTTTCCCCATGTTTGCGTGGGTTTCCTCTGGGCATGTCGGTTTCCTTCCACAATTCCCAAAAGACATGCTTGTTAGGTGAATTGGACATTCTGAATTCTCCGTCAGTGTACCCGAACAGGTGCCGAAGTGTGGCGGCTGGGGATTTTCACAGTAACCTCATTGCAGTGTTAATGTAAGCCTATTTATCACTAATAAAAATTATTATTATTATTCTTTAACTCTGGAGTCTTGCATTGAAAACTCTCTTTCTTCTCAGTTTAGCTATCCAAGACGTCCAACTCACCATTCAAGTTTTTCAGTTAAAAAGACGTTTAAACTCTTTTAGCTGGGCACACAGAATTTCAATTGAACTGAAAGGGATATTTCCTGCAGCAAGCTTGTTCTGGACTATTAAATCTAAAACCCTTGTATAAGACTGGAGCCACAACAATAATCTACTTACTGCTACAATTAATTTACTTGCTGACTCTTTTCTTACTGTTTATCTCCCAGGCAATTTGGTCGCATGATCAATTACTAGCAGTAAGGTGCTTTACCAGAAATCATCTCCTGGTGAAACCAAATGCTAAAAGAGACCCCCTTCACTCCAACATAAAATATAGGTTATTCCCCACAGCACATGGACCATACCTCTAAACAAAAATTCTAATGTCTACAAAATTATTTGCTCAAAGATTTTATGTACATACCACCTAATCTTACAATCTCCTCCCCATCACAAATAACCTATCCAACTGAACAGAATCTTGTCCCTTAATTATCTGTATTATGCCAAAACATAATCATAAATTACAGCAGTATGGCACTTTTGCAATGTGCCCCTTGCACATATAAATTTAGATGTAAAATTAATTGCTACTTGCCCAGCATTGTGGGTATACATTTGTCTCCAAGCTGGGAATCAAACCTAGCGCTGTGAAGCAGCAGTGCAAACCCTGTGCTACCGTGCCACCCATTATAATATCTATGCTCACTAGAGGTCACCAAGCCAGACATTTCCCCTGGTTCCAGTTGAGCCATCTATCTGTTGCACTTATTGGGCACTCCCCCAAGTGATCGAGTGTGCTTCTTCAAGGAGATTGATGAATCAAGTAGCATAAAATCCATGCTAATCTGACCTGGAATTGTATCAGGAAAATAGCTACAATTGCATCATGGACACACCCTCAGAACCTGGATGAACAGAATGAAAAACATGCATTATATAACATCGCCATGACCACAGAACATCCGAAAGTTCTTTACGGATAATTAAGGTCTTCTGAAGAGTTGAATTGTTGTAATGATGAAGTGGCACACAGAGGTCTCAAAAACAGCAATGACCAGGTATTCTGTTTCAGTGGAGTTGGTTGATTCATACATATTGGTCAGAACACTCAAATCTTAATAAAATGGGAAGCACCCAGCCATATGTTACAACATGTTGGCTGGTGTAATAAGGTAATTTAAAGGTATCAAAAGATACCGGTGGAGCTCAACAGATAAAGGAGTTTACTTTTACATAAATCATCCACAATAGTCTTAGGTGACACATATCTCTGAGTTAACCCTTATCCTGTCCACCTCAAACACCTTCTTTATAAAAATATGGAAAGACACTTGGTGGCACAATCAGACCACTCACCTCTGAGACCTCAATTGGAATGACGCCAGACTGATAGAATGAAATCCCCTCGACTGGTTGTGATGGTCGAACATGAAATGAGTTTGGGTAGTCTCAGATCAATTATAAGTGGACTTTGGCCCGCAGCATGAACCCCTTAATTAGATGTTAAATTGTCATTTTTCAGAGAGATGCCACAAGAAGGTAGTGCAGAAAATGGAAGAAATACCAGTGCAATAAGTGAGTACTGTCTGTTAGTGTTGTTGAGGTACAATGTTGGGGCAGAGTCTACACAGACTGTTGCTCTGCATATAACTGACTTAGCTGGACTGGCTGCTGACATGTTGCTGGAACTGAAAAGTGTTTCCATATCACTGTGCAAAGAACTCCTTGCCTCAATATCACAAATAATTCACATTTCATTTATGTGAAACCTCTTTTAGTTGTTTTCTCCACACTGTTTTCTAATATTTATTTTTGAATTCTTTGACATTACTGGAATAAGGTCAAACGACAAGGAAATTCAAGAGGAATCTCAGAGAAAAATCACTCAACAGACAGCGAGCAAATGACAATGCCCGTAATTTCACCTTTTTGCAGGGTAATTTTTTTCATAAGTAGCTTCATGACAGACAGACAAGGGCCGCCTGTGCATTGTGAGATTTATCTAATGGTTTGCTGATGAGCTGCTGGGACTTGGGTCCTTTAATGAGACCCACAAGTCTCTCTTCCCTGCCAGAACTACCAACAAATCAGCAGAGTTTGATAGCAGTCATCTGTTAACCTTAAATTTAACTGTCACCTTGCATTTTGTATTCATAACAGCAGATTAACATTTTAATAAAAGTCAACGCGAATGTAAACTTTCCCAGAATATTCCAGATTAAACAGCAGTACCATTATCACGAGTACATATTCAACAGATTCACTGAATTAAAACAGCATGGAGATGTTACCAAAAGCTGGCACAGGAGCTAGGGCAAAATACTATATTTTGAGCCTGCATGATGTCATCATGCTATAAGACTCAACACTCCAAATTAACAGAGATCTTTCACAACCCATGTCATTTATCTGTCAGCCAGCAGTAAATTAAAATGAACATATTCAAAGTCCATAATAATGAGCAAAGGACAGCAGAATAAGGCTCAATAAATATTTTGCAGTGTACAGCTCAAAGTTCAGTGGGCAGTGTGTCTATGAGAACAAATACCCATCTGTAAGATTATGGAATCAAAGAATTGTGACAGCGCGGAGAGAGGCCATTTGGCCTATCATGCCTGTGCCAGCTCTCCAAAGGAGCAATTTACCCAGTGCCACTACCCCACCTTCTCCCCATTGATCTCCAGATTATTATTTTCAGGCAACAATCCAACTTCCTCTTGAATGCCTCACTTGAATTTGCCTCCACCACATTTGCAAGCAATGCATTCCAGGTCTTAACTACTCATCTGTGAAAAATTTTTTCCTCATTACACCGTTACTTCTTTTGCCAGTTATCTTAAATCTGTGCCTCCTTGTTCTCGATCCTTCTACCGATGGAAACTGTTTTCTCTGTCTACACTATCCAGCGCCTTCATGATTTTGAATACCTCAATAAAAAACATTTCTTCTCCAAGGAAAATAGTCCCAATTTCTCCAATCTACCTACACACCTGAAGTTCCTCACTCTGGGAGTAGTCTCATTAATCTTTTCTGCACTCTCTCTAATGCCTTCACAACTTTCCTAAACTGTGGCATCCAGAACAGACATTTAGCATCATTACCTTTATTTTATATTGTCTCTCCGTGTTCTTCGTACCAAAATAAATCACTTCACATTTCTCTACATTATATTTCATCTGTCATTTTTCTAACCGTTCCACCAACCTGTCTATGTCCTTTTCAAGTCCTGCACTATCCTCCTCACAGTTTACAAGGCTTCTAAGTTTTGTATCATCCACAAATTTTGAAATTGTGCCTTGTGCACCAAGGTCTAGATCATTACAATACATCAGGAAAAGCAAAAGTCCCAACACCAACCCTTGAGAAATTCCACGACAAAACTTGCTCCAATCCAGAAAACGTCTATTAACCACTATTCTGCTTCCTGTCACATGTCCAATTTCATGTCCATGTTGTTCCTGTCCCTTTCATTCCATGATCTATAACTTTAGCCACAAGTCTGTTGTGCAGCACTTCATCAAATGCCCTCTGGAAGTTAGTTAAACATGATTTTCCCACAACAAACCTTTGCTGGCTTTTCTGAACTCACCTGTTTTTGTCCCAAATAAAAAATAATTTTGTCCGAATTATTGTTTCTCAAACTTTCCCCACGGGTCAAAGATGGTTTTAAGGGAAGAATGGTTGTAATACATTGCTGTGATAGCTCAGTGATATTTGTACTGGACTAGTATCCACAGCGCTTATGGGATGAGCTTTAACTTTCTTTACTGCTCGCAGCAGGGGAGCCCGGCAGTGTATGAAGAACCCAATGTTTTAGCAGGGCATTTGTCAGTGACATTTTCTGGCAGTCACAGCATTTGCATCTGTGTTCAGGGTTCCCCAGCCAATTAGAGAGAATGGGCATATTTCATCATCATCAATCTATTTTAGCTCAACTATTTAAAGGAATCCTGCAAGGGTGAGACTTGAAGAATTGTAGAGGTGTTTTGACAAAGAAAATCCTTCAGAAATAGAACCACAAGGTAGCAAGGCAGCACCTGTAAGAGTCCTCAGGGAGATTCTGTCCTGTGCTGACAAGAGGAGAAAGCCTGCCTCAGGAAACAACGAGGCCTAGTTGAAAGTTGCTGAGGAGATCAACTACAGGGTGGTGGTGCCACATTCCTGGATGCAGTGCTTGAAGAGGTTTCACAGCCTAACCAGGGCAGGAAAGGTAAGTGACGTGGTCCATTCCAAGTATATGCTGATTTATGTCCTACCACAAGAAACCCAATTCTGTCGTGAAAAGTCTTCTCCTGTCCATCCCTCCTCAAAGCAACACAACTTATAGCTACACCCACTCTTCTCAAATGTAGACACCTCCTCATATTCCCATCTGACATCTACCATTGACACATACCCTCATCTTACAGCAATGTCACACCTATCTCTCGCAGTGATCATCTACAAATGTTGTCTGTCCATCCTCTGAACATATTTCTCACACTCATATATTTGTCTTTCCTTCCTTGCAAGAAAAGAGAGCGCAGAACAACAAGGAGAGATAGCAAATCAGAGATGGCCATCAAGTCATCAGCATACTGATACCTGCAAAGGATGTAGTGCTGGAGTTAAGTTGATTCTTGGCATGGCCAGTCATCAGGTGGAGAGATGGGGGTCTCCCACCTACATGGTTGCGAAATTAAATATCATATATCCATGTTATATACAACACCCATGTATGCTGACTTTATATCAGCAGTCACTGAATGATGGTAATGTGCACAGAAGGTGATTTTGCATCCTCTTATCTTGGTGGTTCTAATTCATATCTTTCATCCTTTTCAGCCCTTTAAGCATTCATCCCCTCTGCTACCAACACACAGTGGGAGCTGTGTGTTACCATTTACAAGGTGTACTGCTGCAACTCACCCAAGGCTCCTTCTGCAGCACCTTTCAAACTCATGATCCCTACCACCTAGAAAGATAAGGGCAGCAGATGCATGGGAACACCACCATCTGCAAGTACCCCTGCATGCCACAAACAATCCTGAGTTGGGAAGTATATCACTGATCCTTCATTGTCGCTGGGTCAAAATCCTGGAACTCCCTTCCTAACAGCACTGTGGGTGTGCCTACACCACATGGACTACAACAGTTCATGAAGGCAACCAGGGATGGGAAATAATTGCTGGCCTAGCCAGTGATGCCCACACCCATGAATAAATAAATTGATCTGTTCTGTCACCTGAAGCACATATTCAGCATCCCTATTCCTTGTTCTACTACAGCTGTCGTGGCTAGGTGGCTGTTATTTTACCTTTCCTGGGCATCATTGTCTGCGCTCCTCACTGGTATCATCAACCACATTTTCAAAGGGTAGCCCTTGTCTTCAAGAAGTCATCTGCTAACTCTGCTTTGAGGTGTGACTGTCTCAGGGAGGTTTAACTGGTGCAGGATGAAAGCATCATGGTAGCTCCTTCAGAATCCTGCACAGGCCTGCAGAATTACCTTTTTGAAATCAGAAATGAGCTGAACATTGATGGAGTGGAAGAGATTTCTATCAATGATGACTCGAGGGTGATCTAAGGGAGCCTTGATTATTACCCGTATGCTTCTGATGACCCCTTTGGAAAGCCAGCCAGAGTGGCAAAGCTAAATGCTCATTTATTCTGATGAGCCTCATCAGTTAAAGAGTACACATGAATCCCTGAGCTGGAGAACATGGCATCTGTTACCTGTGAGATGCACTTGTGGTCAGTAGATTGTTAGACTTCTCAAATATCACCAGCAGATCCTCAGAAGGTACCAGAGTTTAAAAGAAGTGAAGGGCTCTGGAGACTCTGACTGTCACCAGGCAATGTGTTCCCATCTGGTCTACTTGGCAGGAGATCTTGCAGGAGGCTCTAAATGTCTGTGACAGGTGTTGTGAAACACTAAACTCTCTGAGGCTGTGCCACTCGGACACATCCAGGAAGCTTATCATCTGCCTTCAACCCTTGCAAACTGGATCTGTCATTCTTTCCTTTCTTCTGCAGTGTGACAGGTGGTTGATAAAAAGGCTGTTGCTGCTGCTGCTGATGATATCCATAACATTCCTACAGTGCATAAGGAGGCCATTCGGCCCATCGAGTCTGCACCGACCCTCTGAAAGAACATCCCATTCAGACCCACTTTCCCACCCTATCCCCATAGACCCACCTAACCTACACATCTTCGGACACCTAAGGGGCAATTTAGCATGGCCAATCCACCTAACCCTAACATCTTTGGACTGTGGGAGGATCTGAAGCACCTGGAGGAAACCCACTCAGACAATGGGAGAAAGTGCAAACTCCACACAGGCAGTCACCCAAGGCCAAATTGAACCCGGGTCCCTGGAGCTGTGAGGCAGCAGTGCTAACCACTGTACCACCATGCCGCCCATATCTGCTGCTGTTCAAACAGTTCCTCATTTGAGGTCCATGGTAAAATTGTATAATGCTAACCAAGGTTTGACAGATGGGAAGTGCAGATCATAGGCAATATTCTCCTAACTACTAGAAATGACCTCCAAACTGGTGGAAATTGCCTCTATAGCTATGAAACACACTCTCAAAACAAGTTCTCTGAGGTGTGAGGCCTCAGCACTAAAAGGATTTCTTGTCTGCCACTTAGTTCCCTCAAATCCTACTGCCCTCTCACCTTCATTTCCCTGGAAAGTTCCACAATGCCCTGGTAACCTGTGCACCCACAGTTAGCATTCAACTCCTCAGTTAAGCAGCTCTTAATGAGCCCTTTACATATTATTATTGCAAACCTGTCTGCCACACAAGAGTTCCCCGCACACTGCAGGTTGCACTCAGGTTAAAGGTGAAAGTTGTTGGGTTGCTCTTGGCTTCCACCCGGTGTACTGATACTTTTAACAAGCAACACACTGGCAAATCCACACATGTTATTCAGTTAAAATTCATGAGTTGAAATCCCACTATAACGAGTTGCAGAAGAGAATTCAATGTTAATATGTAGGTAGAGCATGTAGATTGCTGGTTTGTTCTAAAAACGCAACTGGCCGTACCTAGATCCAATCATAATAATAATAATAATAGCTTATTGTCACAAGTAGGCTTCAATGAAGTTACTGT
This sequence comes from Scyliorhinus canicula, assembly GCF_902713615.1. Classification (NCBI taxonomy): domain Eukaryota; kingdom Metazoa; phylum Chordata; class Chondrichthyes; order Carcharhiniformes; family Scyliorhinidae; genus Scyliorhinus; species Scyliorhinus canicula. Next base: position 131,092,384 of record NC_052161.1, read on the forward strand.
GAAAAGTCGCCACATTCCGGCACCTGTTTGGGAATTGAACCCCCACTGCTGGCCTTGTTCTACATTACAAGCCAACTGTTTAGCCCACTGTGCTCAACCAGCCCCTCACTCCATAATGGTTCATCACTATATAATGACTTTGAATGTTTTCAGGGCAACTATGGATGGGCAATAAATGCTGCTTAGCTGTCATTGCCAGCTTCCCCAGAACAAAAAATGGCAATGAGACGATAGACTATATATGGCTATCAAAATCAACTTTCAAACTGTTCTGAGCAGCTGTTGCCTTTTTAAATCTGATATTGGACGAGACAGCAGTTATACCATAGCAGACCTGAAGCCCAATCAATGCACAGCGTCTTTTGAAATCTGGTTTTCCATGCTTTGTCTTTCGAGTAATGTGCAGTCAGATCATCAACTTTGCATTTACAATCCACAACTGAATGACCACAACACTCATAACAAAATAACAATTGACAAGGAAGGAAAAGGTGAAAAAGGGTTTGATGAAAGCAAGGAAAGAAGGAACAAATAAAAGGATAAAACACAAGAATAAGAGTTATAGAGCCAGAGACTGATCAGCAAGAAACTATAATTTTTGACATGGAATTTGATATTCAGAGAAATTGCAAGGCACAGTAGAAACTCAAGGGATTAAGATTCTGGACTTAATCCGTACAGCACCAGTATTATCATTTAGATATTTAATTAAGATAATGACCCTATAATCATAATGTCATCAGTAAATGCCATTGTAAAATTTACAGAAAAGCTAGTAACCCTGTCTTAATACTGATTTTGATCAGAATCACTGCAGAATGGAAACACTGAAAGAAGTCCCAGATTCAACAATGTTTGGATCGCTAGGAATTTTGATCCAATTTACATCCTTTTGGTCAAAGATGGGGTATAATGCTCCAGAAATCATATCCCGATGAGGCATGTTTTTCTGTATTGCAATTATTGGGTTTGAGCAATGTTGTATGCCATATGATCCAACAGTTTATTTATTTCAGAGGCTTATATAAAAGTAAATGCTCATTCCCCGTATGACAGTGCAATAACTTTCACGTATACAGCATCTTTAATGTTAAAACATCTCCTCGGGACCGTCCGCCCCGCCGGGTAGGGGACAATCCCGCCCCTTGTGCCTTCGGAAGTAATTTTAAAGAGAACAGATGCCAAGTAAGGAAAAGAAAGGAGAGGTGACTGATTCATCAAATGGTAAAGTCACAGGAGGCCCAGTCTAGCTAATTCATCGGTGATGGACAATACTTCAGACTAGGAAGATTATAAAGTTATTATCTCAACTGTGAGGTATAATTAGTTTAGGAATGGAAATGAAGGAGTGTTGGAAGATACAGCTAGGATCTAAAGTTGGTAAGGTTGCTGATTGGTCCCAGCTTTGTTTTTCTCAAAATCCCATCTCTGATTCTAGAAATTCTTGGAAAAATCATGAGAACATGAGAGGCACTGTGTTGATGCCAGTTCTACCTTTTCACTTCTGCAGCCTTAAACCCACAACCAAATTCTAAAAGTTCATAATGGCTGCCTTCTTTTCCTTTGTTCTTCTTTCTGATTGATTTTTCATTCTTTCTGAAATATATTGTAACTGAACATGTTGGAGGCAACTAAATACCTGGGACTCTTGGTGTCAACTACAGAAATAGTGTTCACCCTATATTGATTCTTATTATCATCCCATTTCTACTTGAATTGCAAATCAGCCCTCCTCACCTGAGAATATGTGTTTTAACTCAGTATAATCAATGTGATGATTCTACCCAATCCTCATCTTTCCACAGAAAACCAGTACGTCTGTCTTCATTGGAGTTAGAAGAGTGAGAGGGGATCCCAGAGAAACTTATAAAATTCTAACAGGATTAGACAGGGTAGAGTTAGAAATAATATTCTCGATGGTGGGGGAGTCCAGAACTAGGAGTCATAGTTTGAGGATGAGGGGTAAACTTTTTAGGACTGAGGTGAGGAGAATTTCCTCACCCAGAGAGTGGTGAATCTGTGGAATTCACTACCACAGACAGTAGTTGAGGCCAAAACATTGTGCAATTTCAAGAAACAATTAGATCTAGCTCTTGCGGCTAAAGGGATCAAGGGATATAGAGGAAAGGCAGGATCATGCTGTTGAACTTGATGATCAGCATGATCATAATGAATGGCAGAGCAGGCTCGAAGGGCCGAATAGCCTCCTCCTGCTTCTATTTCCTATGTATGTTTCTATGTATGTAATATGTTCATAGCTGTTACTGCGCTAGCCTATCCCTCGTCACTATCACTGAAGATTTTCATTCATTCCACCCTCAGCAAGATAAATAGCCTCTGAAATCCCCTCGCTGATGTGTTGGACTGTCTCCAAGTCCACCTCAAGTTCGGAGACCGTAATATCTCAGTTGGAGATATTTTCTGTAGGTGTACTTATCCCAGTTAACATCTGCTGTTCAAACTCTCATATCTTGCAGAAGCCTCACATGACTGTTGCTTCCTAGAGCGAGACAAAGGTTAGTTACGTTTATATTCTAATTGACTTAAATTTGAATAAATATTAATTAAACTCCTTCTTCTTTGCTCCCAACTCCTGTTCTCATCTTGTTCCAGTCCCAAAGTTCTAAATTCTAAAAATCATAGTGTGAAAGGCTGAGAGGGAGTGGAATTCTTAAAATGAAGCCAGGAGGACGTTTTAAGCCAGTGTGTAGAAGCTCTTACAAGAGACGGGGTGGTCCTGGACTTAATTTTAGATATATAATCCGGGCAAGTGGTTGAAATATTAATAACAATAGCTTATTATCACAAGTAGGCTTCAATGAAGTTACTGTGAAAAGCCCCTAGTCACCACATTCCAGCGCCTGTTCGGGAAGGCCGGTACAGGAATTGAACTCGCGCTGCTGGCCTTGTTCTGCATTACAAGCCAGCTGTTTAGCCTACTGTGCTAAACCAGCCCCAGATATTAAGGCAGGAGCATTTTGCACACAGTGATAACAACTCCTTTAGATTCAAGATTGTTATGGAAAAGGACAAGGATGCACCTGAAATCAAAGTTCTAAACTGGGGGAAGGCCAATTTTAATAAGGTTAGATATGATTTGGCCTGAGTGGACTGACTGGGAGCAGACATTTTTAGATAAATCTATGACAGAACAGTGGGACACATTCAGGAAGGATAATAGGGAGAGTACAGGGCCAACATGTTCCACTCAAGAAAAAGATTGGGGCCAACAAATCCAGTGAACCTTGGATATCAAACGATATACGGCATTGGATAAAGAAAAAAAGGGAGGCTTATGGCAAATATTGAGGGCTGAAAATAGCAGAAGCCCTAGAGAACTATAGATTGTACAAGAGAGAACTTAAAAAGGGAATTGGGAGAACAAGAAGGGGACATGAAAGGATACTGGGAGGTAAAATTAAGGAAAATCTTAAATTGTTTTACTCCTGAATTAAGGGTAAAAAGATAACTAGGAGAGAGTAGGGCACATTAAGTACCACAGTGGTGGCCTGAGGACGTAGGTAAAAAACATTTTTTTAAATAAGTAGGGTTCTAAATGAGTACTTTGTATCAGTGTTCATTACTGAGAGGGATGATGTGGGTATTGAAATCATGGAGAAGGACTGTAATAGAATTAAAGAAATTGACATAGACATGGAGGAGGTTCTGAGTGGTCCGGTAGGTTTAAAAGTAGACAAATCTCCAGGACCGGGTGAAATCTACCCCAGGTTGTTGAGTGAGGCAAGGGAGGAAATAGAAGAGGCGCTGGTAATAATTTTCAATTTCTCTTTGGCCATAGGAGAGGTGCTAGAGGCCTGGAGGAGACCTAATGTGGTACCATTATTCAATAAGGAAGGAAGGGATAAATCAGGAAACGACAGGTCAGTCAATCAAGCAGGTTCAAGGGGCCTACCCCTGCTCCTAGTTCTTATGTTCTAATGTCGGTGGTGGGGAAACTATTAGAAGCAATTTTGAGAGACAGAATGAATCTGCATTTGGAGAGGCAGGGGCTAATCAAGAATAGTCAGCATGGTTTTGTTAAGGGGAGGCAATGACCAACCAAAGAGGTGCCAGGTGGGTAGATGAGGGCAGGAAGCAGAGGGTAATGGTTGAGGAATGTTTTTTGGACTGGAAACCTGTGTCCAGTGGCGTTCCACAGTGATCAGGGTTGGTGCCCTTGCTGCTTGTGGTTTATAGACTCCATACAGTGCTTAAGGAGGCCATTCGGCCCATTGAGTATGCACCGACCTCCCAAAAGAGTATTCTGCCTCAGCTCACACCCCTTTGTTATCCCTGTAACCCCAAATCCATCTAACCTGCACATCTTTGTACACTAAGGGGAAATTTAGCATGGACCATCCACCTAACCTGCACATCTTTGGACTGTGGGATGAAACTGAAGCTCCCGGAGGAAACCCACATACGTAGTCACCCAAGGCCGGAATATGAACCCAGATCTCTGGCGAACCACTGTGCTGCCCTGAATAATTTAGACTTGAATGTGAGAGGGTTGATCAGTAAGTTTGTGAATGATACAAAAATTGGTGGGATGGTAATTAGTGGATTACATGAGGATGTAGATGGGCTGGTCAGATGGGCTGATCAGTGGCAAATGGAATTCAAGCCGGATAAATATGAGATGATGCGCTGAGGCAGGACAGACAAAGCAAGGGAATGATGAACAGCAGGACCCTGGAAAGCACCGAGGATAGGAGGGACCTTGGTTTGCATGTACACTGGTCCCTTAAGGGAGCAGGGCAGGTGGATGAATCGGTTCAGAAGGCATATGGCATACTGGCCTTTATCAGGCTGAGGCATATAGTTTAAGAGCAAAGAGTTTATGCTGGAACTGTATAAAACATTGATTTGGCCACAGCTAGAGTATTGTGTACATTTCTGGAATCCACATTATAGGAGGGATGTGATAACACTGGAAATGTTGCAGAGGAGACTTACCATATGTTGTCTGGGCTCGAGAGATTTAAATTATGGAGAGGTATTGGGGAGACCGGGTAGGTTTCCTTGGAGCAGAGGAGACTGAGGGGGGATATGATTGAGATGTATAAAATTATGAGAGGCACAGATAGAGTAGACAGAAAGAAACGTTCCCCCTTGGTGGAGCAATCAATGACTAGGACTTAGATTTAAGGTAAAGGGCAGGAAGTTTAGAGGGGATGGAAGGAACAACCTGTTCACCCTGAGGGTGTTGGGAGTCTGGAACTCACTGCCTGAAAGGGTGGCGGAGGCAGAGACCCTCATAATATTTAAGAGGCATTTAGATGTGTACTTTGATGTCAAGGCACACACGGTCAAATGCTGGAAAATGGGATTATAATAATTTGGTGGTTGTTTTTGACTGGCGAAGGCATGATGGGCTGAAGGGCCTTTTCTGTGCCATAGACCACTATGATTCTATGACTCTAAATGAGAATCATGACTTAGTGTCATGCCCCTGTATTTCCCCTGTACTCCTGCACAATGTTTCTATTCAAATAATTATCTACAATGGGTCCACATTTGTCCTAGCTAATGTTTTCCTTCGTCACACACCTAAAGAAGCATTTACCGTCCACCTTCAAGTTCCTTGCTAGTTTGCAAAATGTCCTTTTCCATTAATAATTATACTACTTTGCTGGGTTCTAAATTGCTCACGATCCTCAAGCTTACCACTTTTTCCAACATCCTTATAAGCCACTCCCTTTGATCTAATACAACCTTTAATGTCTTTCGTTGACTAACCTCTCCCTTTAGTGGTTGTGCCTCAGAGGAATGATTATCTGTGTAGACCACGTAGCATTTCTTTAAATACTAGCCATTGCCTATCTACCATCAAATCATTTCATGTATTTTCCCAATCTACTGTTGTCAATTTGCCTTCATACCATCATAATATCTTGAATGAACTCTATCGTATTCAAGCTCAATGCAAAATTATATCATATTATGATTGCTATTTCCCAAATGTTCCTTTGCAGTAAGATTATTAATTAAATCCAAAATAGTTCGATCCCTAGATAACTCCTCAATGCACTTCTCCAGAATCCCATCTTGTACGCACTCCAGGAATTCCTCCTTCACAGTAGTAATGCTGATTTGGTTAAGTCAGTCTTTGTATAAATTGAAGTTGCCCATTATTACTGCATTACCTCAGTTACATGCATCTCTAATTTCCTGCCCAACATTAGCACTGCAATTTGGTGGCCCATAAGAAACTCTCATCAATGTTTGCTGCTGCCCTTGGAGTTTCTTGGTTCCACCCAAACTGATTTTACGATTTGGATCTTCGATTTAAGATCCTCGCTTGCTGATGTATTGATCTTGTTCCTTATCAAGGGTGCTGCCCTACCTCTTTTTCGTTTTTGCCTATCCCTCCTCAATGCCGAATATCCTTGGATATTCAGTTTCCATTCTTGTAGTCACAACTCCATAATGGCAATTAAATCATAGCCATCTATCTCAATTTGTGCATTCAAATCATCAACCTTTTTGTGAATGCTATGTGCATTCAGAGAGAGTGCCTTTAATTTCGCTTTTTAGTAATATTCATATACTTATCCTACTTGCTGCTTGCCCATGCTTCATCTGTCTTCAATTTTTGCTTTCTATTTTTCTACTTCCTTTTAGCAATTTTACTTCCGTCGAATCAGTGCTCCCACTGAGGTTTCCATCACCCTGCCAATCTAGTTTAAACGCTCCCCAACAGCACTAGTGATTCCCCCTGTGAGGATGTTAGTCGCAGTCCAGCCAAGATGCACCCTGGCCATCTTGTACAAGTGCCACCTGCTCCAGAACTGGCCCCAATGCCTCAGAGATCTTCTGCCCTCCTTCCTACACCAGTTAGGGGCTGGTTTAGCACAGTGGCAGAACAAGACCAGCAGCGCGGGTTCAATTCCCGTACCGGCCCCCCCAAACAGGCACCTGAATGTGGTGACTAGGTGCTTTTCACAGTAACTTCATTGAAGCCTACTTGTAACAATAAGCAATTATTATATTATTATTCTCCAGCCCTGTGTTTTATCGTTCAATTCCCCTATGTCTATGTTCAGCTCAGTAACATGTGGAACTGGAAGTAATCCTCAGGTTACTGCTTTATAGATCCTGCTTTTCAATCTCACTCCTAGCTTTCTGAAATCTACTTTCAGAACCTTTCCTATCTAAATCATTGGTACAGGCATGCACAACAACCTCTGGCTTTTCATCCTCCCCCCAGAAGAATACCCTGCAGGTATTCGGTGACATCTTTGGCCCTGGCACTAGGGAGGCAAATTACAATCCTGGAGTCACGTCAATGGCCACAGAAATGCTTGTCAGCTCCTCTAACTAACTAATCCCTTATCACTAATTATCCTTTTCTCTGCTTCTTCTCCTTTACAGCTGAGCTGCCTATTGTGCCATGAACTTGAATATGACTAAAGTCTGAAAAACCAGCACCCTCACCAGTATGCAAAGCAGAAAACTGATCAGCAAGCGGGACATCAAGGGACTCCTGCACTACCTGCCTGATTCTCTTCGTACTGCCATTCCCTCCCTGTCCCCATACTCTGAACTTATGGTGTGACTCCAGTCGCTGCTTGAGCTCCAAAACCCAGAGCTCCGATTTCTGCAGCTGGTGACGCATCCTGCACATGAAATCATTGAGATCACAATACATCCACGACTTCTCACATACTACTTCTCGCTGCTCCGCCATGCCTTAACTTTGCTTCAGTTACGTTAACTTTATTTTACTTTGGTTTACTGATATAAACTTTATTTTACTTGTCCTTAACTTACTAAATCTTACAACCGTTAATAAACCTTATTGTACTGATATATCCAACTAATACCTAGCACACATTATTAATTGCAATAAACTTTACTTAAAGCACTTCTTTCCCCATGCACCAAACTCCCATGTGAACCTAATTCACTGCTCAATCGGTCTACATCTCACCCAGTACATACCTCAGCAAAGGCCTCTTCATTATCTGTACATTTCATTTTGCAGCACCATTGGTGCTGGTGATGTGGCGGTACTAGGGTGTATTTTATTACAATCCCTGGTGGCACCCCAGTGACTGCACCATGATGTAGATGCCTTCAGCGATGCACCTCTGTGAGCGGGCTATGCTCTGCAGCATCTGCAGCATCATTACGGGGCTGGTTTAGCTGGCTTTGAAAGCAGACTAACGCAGGCCAGCAGCATGGTTCAATTCCCGTACCAGCCTCCCCGAACAGGCGCCGTAATGTGGCGACTAGGAGCTTTTCATAGTAACTTCATTTGAAGCCCACTTGTGACAATAAGTGATTATCATTTTATTTCATTTTGCCAATGTCCACCTGCTTCTGGGACACAGTCCTCAGCGACTGGGACATGCTCTGATGCACCTCAGCAATGCCCACCTGTCACTGGCTCATGCTTTGCAGCACCCCAGTAAGGTTCACCTGAAGCTGGGACACGTCCCCAGCATCTGGGACATTCTCCGCAGTGCCTCAGCAACGGGCCTACCTGAGAATGTAACATGCTCCACAGCACCTTGGAAAGGTCGACCTGTGTCAAGGACACATCTCCCAGTGACTCAGACATGCTGCTGAGGCACTCCGCCATGGCTGTCACTGACTGAGCCAAACCTTGGACATCACTACTCATGCTGCTGACATCATACTCCAGGTTCTCTATTGCAGTCGCCACCCTAGCAATGTTGGCCTCGGTGCCACTCATTGCCAGTGTTTTCTACTGCGCCCGCAGCCATTGGGACTCCTAACTTCATCTGTGGACCTGCTGGAGTATCACTGACATCCCCCTATGAATCTCACGGACGTACCCATGAACTGTATAATTTTCAGGTAAACCTTGTCCGGAGGCTCCGCATCTGACTGGGACTCAACTAGGTCCTGGGATCCCACAGACCTCCGACTACTGCCTGGCCTGGACGTTCCTACCTCCACCTGATGTCCAACTGCAACTGCGTGGCGCTCACCACATTGTGCCCCAGAAGCCTGTCCACTACTTTCGCCCACCGAAGTATGTGTTTCTGCGCTGGTGGAGGGTGGGGATGCCAGCTATGATGTGATTATAGCGGCATCCTTGGAGCTGTCCTCTGAGGTGCTCTCATGGGAGGCAAGTGGGGAGGGGAGAACTAGAGTGGTGGGGAACCACCCCAGATGGGCTGGCACTTTCGCATGATGATCCTGCGGGAGAATGGACATGTGGTCAGTGAGAAGGAAGGATCATTATTCTGGCATGAACTACTCACTTGTGACAGATCATCTGAGTGGGAGCCGGTGGATACACACTTCTGCGGCGCAGGCAGATCTCGACGTCAGTGACCGATCTGTCCTCGGCCACCCTGCGACCCATTCCCCGTAGGAGGTGAGGACTCTGATTTCCGGCACACCGCCGCCCACCTGGGTTCTCTCCCATCTGTTGTGGGCCAATGTCTCCTGTGGGCCACAGAGAGGGCATCGTGAGCCACACATTTCATGCATCGCAGGAAGGGGGGGTGCATGGGTGGGGGGGGGGGGGGGGGGGAAACAGGTGTGGGCACCATTGCTGGGCATGGGTGGGCTAGGGCACGTTATGATGCTGGGCAGGGGCAGTGCCAGGTGCAATGTCATTCGGGGGGGCAGGACCAGTGCCAGTGGGCCAATGCCAACTCACCCAGGTGGCCCAGTGGAAGTCGTTTAGCCTCTTGCAGCATCTGGTGACGGTCTTCCTGGTCACACTCCCTCTGCTGCCGGCCACTGCATATCAAAGCTCCAAAACCTAAGACTTGGCTCTCCACTCTGCAACTGGATCCTTGACTTTCTGGCCAAGTCAGTAAGAATGAACACCAATGCCTCCTCCACAATAGTCCTCAATACCGGTGCCCCGCAAGGCTGCGTACTTAGCCCCCTACTCTACTCCCTGTACACACACGACTGCGTGGCAAAGCTTGGTTCCAACTCCATCTACAAGTTTGCTGACGATACGACCATAGTGGGCCGGATCTCGAATAACGACGAGTCCGAATACAGGAGGGAGATAGAGAACCTAGTGGAGTGGTGTAACGACAACAATCTCTCCCTCAATGCCAGCAAAACTAAAGAGCTGGTCATCGACTTTAGGAAGCAAAGTACTGTACACACCCCTGTCAGCATCAACGGAGCCGAGGTGGAGAGCAGTTTCAAATTCCTAGGGGTGCACATCACCAAAAATCTGTCCTGGTCCACTCACGTCGACGCTATCACCAAGAAAGCACAACAGCGCCTATACTTCCTCAGGAAACTAAGGAAATTCGGCATGTCCACATTAACTCTTACCAACTTTTACAGATGCACTATAGAAAGCATCCTATCGGGCTGCATCACAGCCTGGTACGGCAACTGCTCGGCCCAGGACCGCAAGGAACTTCAGAGAGTCGTGAATACCGCCCAGTCCATCACACGAACCTGCCTCCCATCCATTGATTCCATCTACACCTCCCACTGCCGGGGGAAAGCGGGCAGCATAATCAAGGATCCCTCCCACCCAGCTTACTCACTTTTCCAACTTCTTCCATCGGGCAGGAGATTCAGAAGTCTGAGAACACGCACGAACAGACTCAAAAACAACTTCTTCCCCACTGTCACCAGACTCCTAAATGGCCCTCTTATTGACTGACCTCATTAACACTACACCCTTTATGCTTCAACCGATGCCAATGCTTATGTAGTTACATTGTATATCTTGTGTTGCCCTATTATGTATTCTCATGTATTTTCTTGAATTTTGTTTAATTCCCTTTTCTAATGATCTGTTGAGCTGCTTGCAGAAAAATACTTTTCACTGTACCTCGGTACACGTGACAATAAACAAATCCAATCCAATCCAATCCAATCCTCAAAGGCGGCACTGGCTGCCCTGCGGCTGACCCTCCGAGCCCTTTGGAACAAGGCAAACCATCTGGACGCCAATGTTTCCAACTGTCTGGCCAGGTCAGCATCTCCGAATCTTGGAGAAGGTCTCCTTGGTGGCATGGCTGTGTGCCGTGTGGGGTTTGCTCTGCGAGATGGGTTTAAGTGCTGCTCCACCTCATTAGCAGGGTGCTGCTGGGAGTGGTCCCGGGGAATCATCCGGCGGGACAGGCATTTGTGGCGTGATGCCCGTGGGGTCTTGTTAAGTGCACCAATTAAGCCGTGTGGAGTTTGCACGTTCTCCCCGTGTTTGCCTGGATTTCACCCTCACAGAATGCATCTTTTATTTATTGTCAGTTTTAATTATTTTTGCTATCTTCTTAATCCAGGTGCTCAAGCTCAGACCCTCTATGAAGACTTCCTGCCTCAGCTGATTACATTAGTTACAAAACAAAGTGGATCTTTGACAAACTATAGACTGAATTTAACACTTGGAATAAGTCTATATTCACTACAATGAAGGAAAAAGTTATTTAAACACTGTCACATACATGTTCACCTATGATGCATGATGTACAGCTACCTAAATGGGATGACCATCACTATAGCATATACAAGGATGAAGATACTGCTTAAATGGTCTGATTAACCAGAAATATTTTCAGACCAAATATAACAAAGGTAAGAAATAGGAAGTAGTGGTTAGACATGGATTTTCACCTCTGAGCTTTACATCCACTCTAGACAGAATTGATACAATTTCTCTCTGAATGCAAACCATAAGAATGCTATTTAAATTAACCATGAAGGGTTTCAGTCTAGTTCTTTAATAGACAAATGAGCACAGAACAAAATTGACCGTAGTTTGGAATTGAATTGACAATCTCAGTCAGGTGAGCTGTAAGCCATGGGGTTGCTGGTGTGGGAAACTTTAAAAAATGTGACACTGATGGAGTTTGTCGTATCTTCTAAGGTTGGGATTGGGTTGAATTTTTGGACACAGTAATAACAGCTTTACTTTGCATTTAACTGTGTTGTACTTAACTTGATTTGCTTAATGTTTATTCATGGGAATCAAGAACAGAAAGCCTTCCCTTGGACAGTACAAAACAAAAAGCAAGGACTTGCATTTATTTATCGCCTTTCACCACTCAGGAGATTTCAAAGCAGCTCATAAACCCATACCCACATATGAATTAGGTGAAGGAGTAGGCCACTCGGCCCCTCGAACCTGCACCGCCATTCAATAAGATCATAACTGATCTGATTGTAACTTCAACCCCACATTCCTGCCTATCCCTGATAACCTTTCATAACCAATTGCATACATTGCACGGAGATCCATCAGCCGACATTCTCTGACCCCCCCCCCCATGGTAAGTTTCTCAGTGGTGGGAGATGGCCTGCCATTGGTCGACGGCAGGATCTTCCGGTCCCACCGTTGTCAATGGAATTTTCCAGTGAATCACCCCACTCCACCAGGAAATGCACAGTAGGGGTGTGTCACCAGCAGAACTGGAACAGCCTGCCAGTGTAAACAGCCGGAAGATCTCATCCATCATCTTAAAAAGCAAAGCAATTCACAGTAAAATAAAAATCTGAAATTTACTTCTGTTAGGAGACATGGCATCATTGAACTCTATACCATTATTCAGATTGTAACAACTTTCAAAAAAATCTATTGAAAAATTTTAGCTGACCAGAAAATTTTAATTTAATATAATCTTAACTTAATTTCTTATTGAAAATACAAAACATTTATTTCACGAAACTCACTGGTTTATGGATGATTAGTTTAGTAAAACAAGTTTCTTAATTAATTTGTCTGAATTGGTGTTAATGATTTGGAACTATCAATAATCCTGAGCGATTATATTGTAAATGTCTGGAAATGATTGTCAAATAAATTGCCAAATGATTTAAAACCATTCCTCAGAAGTGTTTGATGGGCTGACAATATTAACCAGTGATCTACTAACTGATTTTGAAATCAATGTTATGCTCACAGCCCAGCAATGAGACGAAGGGAAATAAATTTTCTGGCTCTTTGAAGGCCGGGGGATGGGTTGAGTGGGGGTTGGGGAAACGGAACACTTGGACTGAAGACATTTGTACAGAAGTCTGATGTCTTTGTTTCAGAACTGGATGTTCCAAGGGTCTGACAGCATGGTAGGAGGTCATGGCAGGAGCACCTCAATGCAGCAGAAAAGGTAATTGAGGCAATCAAATTGGCAACTGAAAGCTACTTTATGTGTTCTTTTCTTCATTTCCTGGAAAGGAGGTAGAAATCGGGGCCGAGATCTATGGGGGGGGGGGGGGGGGGGGGGGGGCGTGGGAGGGGGTTATATTTAGGATTGAGGCGGGTAGTTTGGGATAAAGCTGGGTTGGGATGGTTTGTGTTTAGGGCAGCACGGTAGCATTGTGGATAGCACAATCGCTTCACAGCTCCAGGGTCCCAGGTTCGATTCAGGCTTGGGTCACTGTCTGTGTGGAGTCTGCACATCCTCCCCGTGTGTGTGTGGGTTTCCTCCGGGTGCTCCGGTTTCCTCCCATGGTCCAAAGATATGCAGGGTAGGTGGATTGGCCATGATAAATTGCCCATAGTGTCCAAAATCGCCCTTAGTGTTGGGTGGGGTTACTGGGTTATGGGGATAGGATGGAGGTGTTAATCTTGGGTAGGGTGCTCTTTCCAGGAGCCGGTGCAGACTCGATGGGCCAAATGGCCTCCTTCTGCACTGTAAATTCTATGTATTCTATGTGTTGTGTTGGGATTAATTAGTGATATTGAAAATTTTGTTTCAATGAAAATATTTTTTAAAAAGAAAGCACGAGCCTTCAGAGCCTCGCCAAGTAAGTAGATGTGACAAGCAAGTGGGAGGTCAGTGCTAGTTTCACTTGACAAAGATCAGGTAAGCGAGCGTGGCCTGCTAGAGTGGGTAGAGTAGTGTGGGCATCGCATATCACTGTCAACAGTAAGGGGAAAGGTGTCAGGACTCAGGAGCATGCTGCCAGTGGGGAGAAGGCGACTGGATAAGTGTTATTGGAAACTGAGAGTGCCCACATGCCCTGGACATTGAGATCTCTAGTGAGTAGAATAGGGAGAGAACTTTAGCCACAGGTACTTGTACAGCAGCAATCTAAGGGTTATTAGGAGCACTAGCCTCAGGTTTGGGACAGAAGAGAAGGGTGCAGAGGAGAACATGAGCCCTGCAGTGAGGGTTTACTGTCAGAAGTTGAAATGTCTTCAAATGTCCAAGTAGCAGTGTCATCAAAGATTGTGCCTCTCCAGGGAGGCCATCACAAACCTGTATCCCATGATGCTAGTCACACAATTCCAGCAATGGTGCTGAAGGTTGCCATGGTACTAAACATCTATACCTTTGGTTCTTTTCGAGGTCCATTGGAAATATATGTAGAATCTCCCAATCTGCAGCATATTGATGCATCACAATGGTGAACATTACCTTGTTCAAGTAGACCAGCCAATATATCTGTTTACAGACAGTCAAGCGAAGTGAGCCATCGGTTTTGGGGCCATTGCAGAATTTCCCCAGGTGCAGAGTGTCATTCACTGCACATAATGCCCTTAAGGCTCCCACAGGCCCACCAGCTGTCTTTGTGAACATGAAGGGCTTCCACTCGATCAATGTGCAACTTGTCTGCAGATGAAGGCTTCTCCTGTGTTGCCAGCTGAGGTGGGAATAGGCTGTTGACCTTGCTGCCTCAGGACTTGAGATGACCATGGCAGCTGTCCTCTGGTTGCCCAAGGCCTAGTGGGCTGTAGTGTGCTGAGGGTTTCCTGCATCTTCCTGGTCACTCACTTCTCAAGCGGCAGTGGCTCCCGCTTCCGGTCGTGACTTTGTGAACTTGGGCCTACCCACAAAATCTTTCCGTTTCAGTGGCATTTTCACAGGGATCTTCTAGAAGGTAAGATCACAAGTACTGTTCAATGAAAAGGCCATTATTTTGAGTGGAGGTCAGTTGCACTGCTCCAGTGTGGCCTCCTGTGAGAAGTGTACAAGAGGATTGCACTAATGGAAGCTTCGAAATGGAATGAGTTACAGCCAGAGCTAAGTGAAGATGAAACGTAGAATGCAATGACATAGAGAGAATGAAGGTTACCATCTTTTCCAAATACCTCTCACTTCTACCTAACCATTTTTTGGAACAGAGAACCATGGCCATAATTCCCTCATTGGATGGTGGAACACTGATTCTGATTGGACTGGGTACTCAAAGCCTCTTTTATTCTCTTCCCCAGTGCTAGTATACCTTAGTGGGTTTCCATTTATCATTGTGTCCTAAACCAAAATTGAGTGGTTTAGAATTGCAAATTGTTTTCATATTTACTGCAATAAAACTTACAAACATTTGTTTAATTCTAGTTGGTAACACCCCCTTTTAATTTGGAGCGCAGCTCCGAAAGCTAGTGATTGGAAACAGACCTGTTGGACATTTTAATTTGGTCACTGAACATGAACAGTTTTAAAAAACAGACTGCTGTTCCAATTTCTGTAAGAAACTTATTTTGACATATGTGTTACCACAGTCAGTTTAAAGCAGATTTCTAACTAGGCCGAGGAGAGGACCCCAGCTAACTTCGGACAAACACAGATGAATTAATTTGCAGATTCAGTTAAATGCATGACAACCAATTATTTTGAATTTATATTAAGGTTGTGAAAAATTCAACCAAGCTATGACAACTGCTGAACAACACTTGTTATTGAAATAATTTGTGAAAAGATGGTAACCAATTGGAAACATCACAGGAAAGAAAATTAACTAACACCAATATTCAGACGAGCTTGTCAGAAAGAAATGGACTAAGATTCTGAAATTTTTTTATTATAAAATGGCTTAGTGTTATATTGTAACTCATATCAATAACAAGAACATAATAAATCTTATTTATATGCAACCTTTAACATAACAAAACTTCCTAAAGTATTTCACAGGAATGCCATGAAAAGCTGACATGGTGCCACACATTAGGAAATATTAGGGCAGATGACCAAAATCGTAGTCAAAGTGACAGGTTTTAAGGAATGTCTAAAATGGAACAGAGTAAGAGAAAAAGAAAGTTTAGGGAGGAAATTCCAAACTTAAAGCTTTGGCAACTGAATGCATGTTCGTTGATGGTTAATTAGGATTGCTCATAAGCCCCGAACCTGCAGAGCACAGATCTGAAGGTTGTGGGACTGGAGGAGAGAGGGAGACAAGAGGCCATGGGGATGTTTCGAAACAAGGATGAGAATTTAAAATCATGGTGTTGCTTAACTGCTCGCTCGAAGCTACATCGCGACTCAGACATTGGTAACTTGGTGAAGCAGTGCAATTCATGCCAAGAAAACCAGAAACTCCCTCCTTCGGCCTCCCTACACCCATGGGGGCTGCCAGTGGCCACAATCCAGGTAGGCTTTGCTGGGTCTTTTCTAGGTTCTATGTTTCTGATCCTGGTGGATTCATGGTTGGAGATACACCGTATGGGTTCCATAACCCTCCACACTGCGATCGAGAAACTATGACAGCCTTTTTGCACGAGTGGCACACTGGAAGTCCTGTTTTCTGACAAGAGCACAACTTTCACTAATGGGGAATTCTAGGCCTTAGTGAAATCAAATGGCATCAGATATATTAGAACAGCACCATATCACTTGTCGTCTAATGGACTGGCAGGACAGCCGGAGGTCCGTCCAATTGGAGATTCATGGTTGGCATTTAAACCCACAGTTCTGTCCCGGGCCGACATCTCTGTAGACCCCAGGACTAGAACACAAGTGTTGTGTGCCGTGGCAGCAACCCTTTTTGTCACTTTAACAAAGGCAGTTATCATTAGAAGATTAGCCTTGGCAAAGTAATTATGCATAGGATATCAAAGACTAAATTGGAAACTTATAAATCAGAAGATAGTCTAATACCTTGAACACAATTACCAAAAATGGTTTCCTATTGTTCCCAGGCATGCTAACAAATTCTCTCTCTAGATGTCAAATTTAAAAAGATTTGAAAAAGAGAGGGATAAATCAGAAATCATGAAAGCTGTGGCAAGATTAGATGTTGAAAGACTGTTGAATGCAGTGAAAAGGCAATATGAAAATGAAAATCACTTATTGTCACAAGTAGGCTTCAAATGAAGTTACTGTGAAAAGTCCCTAGTCACCACATTCCAGCACCTGTTCAGGGAGGCTGGTACGGGAATTGAACCGTGCTGTTGGCTTGCCTTGGTCTGCTTTCAAAGCCAGCAATGTAGCTGTGTGCTGAACCAGCCCATTGCAAGGAAAGGTGGAATTCGGCAGTTAGGCCCCTGGGAAAGAGGAATTTCAGGTAGGATATTGTGTACTTTGTATTAATTTTGACACAATGAGAATGCAGCAAAGGGGAAGAATATATATGGGACAACATTTTTGAAAGTTAGAGGAGGGGACATGTAGAAGAATACTTTCGAGTAGTTGGGCAACACAGAATTGAAAAGGGTTGTGATGAAGAGATTAAATTTGAAAACATCACTTACTCCTGTTACAAAATAGAATTCGCTTTACTCTTAAACATACAAGCTTCGTAAACAGCTGAAAAATGTTTTCAGCATGTATTATGTCTTTCTGTATCGGAAATCCAGCCATAGTGTGTAAAATGGCTTACATTTTCACAACAGCTAATGGCAGTCACGTCACACTGAGTTAAGTAAATATAATGTCACTGGAATGTCTAGACTTTGCGATCTTTTTTTGATGGAATACAAATGAAACTGTTTGGTAATGCATGCATCACTTTCTTTCTTTATGTTGCTTTTTGCACTCGGTACCCTCACCTTCAAGTTGGTCATATGTATAATTAAACTGAATCGTGCAGAATGTGTAGTCTAATGTCATCAAATGCTATCAAGAGCTTGTAAAGGAAAATCCATTCTCTGTAATGTATCTTAGCTGTGCAACACAGTTCATTGGTCTCTTGATGAATGTGTTGTTGCTTAGTGCATGAAGGCGAGTTGCTTTATTACTGGTAGCTTTGCAGGTTGAGATAGGACTAAGGACAACAGCACTATAATCTAGTTATATGTTGAACCCAGGCAGTGCAGGAGAACAAACTTCACTAACCCTTTCAGAACTGAAACCTAATAGGTTCAAACAAATTTCAATCCTTTCCAAATCAATTTAAACTTTTATAAACTAACTTGATGCTCCATTATGGTTTTGATTGGAATATGCACTGTCACAAGATGCAACCCCTTCAAATGAAGTGAGGTCACATTTATCTATTCAGGTGGATATTGAAGATTCCATTGGTATATTGAGGGTTTCCTAATGTCCTACATACCCCATTAATAAGCTGAATAACTTGTTCAGCTTGTCGCTGGTTGTGCAACATTAAAGATGCAAGATGACAAGATGGTAATGTAACAAATTTCCATACTTCAAAAGATAATTGATCTTGTGAAGCACTTAAAACATGTTTGTTGATCTAATTATGTGCCATATGAATGTATTGCAGGGGCTGTTTAGCATAGGGCTAAATTGCTGGCTTTGAAAGCAGACCAAGGCAAGCCAGCAGCATGGTTCAATTCCTGTATCAGCCTCCCTGAACAGGTGCTGGAATGTGGCGACTAGGGGCTTTTCACAGTAACTTCACTTGAAGCCTACTTGTGACAATAAGCAATTTTCATTTTCATGTCATGGATATTTGGTTTTTTTTATTTCTCCAATGAAGGGGCAATTTAGTGTGTCCAAACCTCCTACCCTGCACATCTTTGTGTTGCGGGGGTGAGACCCAGGCAGACATGGGGAAAATGTGCAAACTCCACACGGACAGTGACCCGGAGCTGGGATTGAACCCGGGTCCTCCACAGCGTGAGGCAGCAGGGATAACCACTCCGCCACCATCCCACCTTTTATATTTATTTTATAAAGTAAATTCTGAATAATCACATGCTGTATTATTACAGATTATAATTAAGTTATTGATTTATGTTCAGTTGGTAGCACTCCAACCTCTGAATCTCAAGGTTCTAGATTCAGGTCTTACTCCAGGACTTGAGCACAAAGATCAAGGTTAACACTGTTGGAAATGCCGTCTTTGGATGAGACATTAAACAGATACCTCGGTCGGGATTCTCCCCTACCCGGCGGGGCGGGGGGTCCCGGCGTAGCGGAGTGGCGCCAACCACTCCGGCGTCGGGCCTCCCCAAAGGTGCGGAATTCTCCCCATCGCCCTTTGACATTCAATGGCATTACCATCGCTGGATCCCCCACAATCAACATCCTGGGGGTTACCATTGATCAGAAACTGAACTGGACTAGCCATATTAATACTGTGGCTACCAGGGCAGGTCAAAGGTTAGGAATCCTACGGCGAGTAACTCATCTCCTGATCCCCCAAAGCCTGACCACCATCTCCAAGGCACAATTCGGGAGGGCAATGGAATACTCTCCACTTGCCTAGAAGAGTGCAGCTCCAAAACACTCAAGAGGCTCAACACCATCCAGGAGAAAGCAGCCCGCTTGATTGCTAACCCTTCCACAAACATTCAAACTCTCCACCACTGACGAACAGTGGCAGCCGTGTGTGCCATCTACAAGATGCACTGCTGTAACTTACAAGGTTTCTTTTTTTTAATAAATGTTTTTATTGTTTTTTTTTTGAACAAGGTATAATTACCGTTTTGTACACAGAATAAGAAACACACATATATATATACACACATTTAGAGAAGAAGGGCACACCCCAACATAAAAAAAATACAATAAGGAGAAAGGCCTTCGCTGGTTTGCGCATGCGCCGGTGCGTCAGCGGCCGCTGATGTCACCACCGGTGCATGCGCGGTAGGGTGGTCTCTTCCACCTCTGCCATGGTGGAGGCCGTGGCGGCGGCGGAAGAAAAAGAGTGCCCCCACGGCACTGGCCCGCCGCAGATCGGTGGGCCCCGATCGCGGGCCAGGCCACCGTGGGGGGCACACCCCGGGGTCCGATCGCCCCGCGCCCCCCCCCCAGGACCCCGGGGGCCCGCTCGCGCTGCCAATCCTGCTGGCAGGAGAGGCCTTTCAGCGGCAGGACTTCGGCCCATCGCGGGCCTGAGAATCGCCGCGGGGGCCCGCCGACCGGCGTGGCGCGATTCCCGTTCCCGCCGATTCCTGGGTGGCGGAGAATTCCGGCCACGGCGGGGACGGGATTTACGCCGGACCCGGGCGATTCCCCGACCCTGCTGGGGGGGGGGGGGGGGGGGGGGGGGGGGGGGTCGGAGAATTCCGCCCCTCATCCTGCTCAGGTGGTTGGGAAAGATCTCATGGCACTATTTTGAAGACGAGCAGGGAGTTATCCCTGGTGTCGTGGCCAATATTTATCCCTCAATTGACATTAAAACAAATTATTTGGTCATTATTGTAGAGTAATGGGTCAATGGATATGTTAATGAGGCCATGGTGATATTAATAATGTGGAAGTGACATCAGTAGTCTGATGATTGAGAGGCTCCAAAAGAGCTAGGTACAGTATAGTATTTTTCTGAACACCATCATGTGTTTACCCTGTGGTCTTTGTAAATAGTTCTTAATAAATTGTTTGAAGTTAAACTACACTGGCGCTCTTTAAGTCTGTCATCGGGAAGAAAAGTCTCATTAAGGTTCAGTAAGATGAGAAAGCATGGAATAAGTAAAACCTCACTAAAGATACTGCAAAGGCAATGGGCCCTGACAATATTCCGACAATAGTACTGAAGACTTGTGCTCCAGAACTTGCCGGACCCCTAGCCAAGCTGTTCCAGTGCACCTACGACACTGGCATTTACCTGGAAATGTGGACAATTGCCCAGGTGTGTCTTGTACACAATAAACAGGAGAAATCCAACCCAGCCAGATACCGCCCTATCAGTCTGTTCTCCATCATCAGCACAGTGATGGAAGGAGTGATCAACAGTGCTATCAAGTGGCACTTACTCAGCAATAACCTGCTCAAGGACGGTCAGTGTGGGTTCCGCCAGGGTCACTCAGCTCCTGACCTCATTACAGCCTTGGTTCAAACATGAACAAAAGAGCTGAATGCCAGAGGTCAGGTGAGAGCGACTGCCCTTGACATCAAGGCAGCATTTGACCGAGTATGTCATCAAGAAGCCCAGCTAAACTGGAGTGAATGGGAATAGGGGGAAACTCACCGCTGGTTGGAGTCATACCTGGTACGAAGGAAGATGGTTGTGGTGGTTGGAGGTCCATCATCTCAGCTCCAGGACATCACTGCTGGAGTTCCTCAGGATAGTATCCTAGGCCCATCCATTTTCAGCTGTTTCACCAATGACCTTCCTTCCATCATAAGGTCGGAAGTGGGGATGTTCATAAATGACTGCACAATGTTCAGCACCGTTCACGATTCTTCAGTTAATGAAGCAGTCCACCTCCAAATGCAGCAATGCGTGGACAATATCCAGGCTTGGGTTGACAAGTGGCAAATTATATTCGCGCCACACAAGTGCCAGAAAGTGAGCATCTCCTTCAAGAGAGGATCTAACCATCGTCCCTTGACATTCAATGGCATTACCATCACTGGATCTCCCACAATCAACATCCTGGGGGTTACCATTGATCAGAAACTGAACTGGATTAGCCATATTAATACTGTGGCTACCAGGGCAGGTCAAAGGTTAGGAATCCTACGGCGAGTAACTCACCTCCTGATCCCCCAAAGCCTGACCACCATCTCCAAGGCACAATTCGGGAGTGCAATGGAATATTCTCCACTTGCCTAGAAGAGTGCAGCTCCAAAACACTCAAGAAGCTCAACACCATCCAGGAGAAAGCAGCCCGCTCGATTGCTAACCCTTCCACAAACATTCAAACTCTCCACCACTGACGAACAGTGGCAGCCGTGTGTGCCATCTACAAGATGCACTGCAGTAACTTACAAGGTTTCTTTTTTTTAATAAATGTTTTTATTGTTTTTTTTTTGAACAAGCTATAATTACCGTTCTGTACACAGAATAAGAAACATATATATATATATGTACACACATTTAGAGGAGAAGGGCACACCCCAACATAAAAAAAAATACAATAACATATGAAATGGAATAACTGGTGGGGTATTGTGCACCAGCTCGACAACAGCATCTCTGTACATCTGGCAAAATTACTCACCCCACATAAGGAGGCAACTGCCTGCGGGGGGGGGGGGGGGGGGGGGGGGGGGGGGGGGGGGGGGGGGGGGGGGGACTAGGGGGGCAAGCACACCTTTGGGTGCCGGGGAGAAAATCATAGTGTGCGATATTTGGCTGTGCTGTGTGTTGCTGTCGCCCGCCCTTCCTGGACGGGTCTCACTGCCGTCCCACCTCGCCCCAGCTTCTGCCGCTCCTCCCGTCCTCCATCTCCAGTTTCCTCGTTCCCCGCTCCTGGAGATATCATGCACGTTTTGGCATCCCGTGTCCTCCCTCCGGCTCCCGCTTCCCTGCCCCCCACCGGCCCTCCTCTCCCGTCCCCGTCCCCCCTCCACGGTTCGCCTCCCTCTCCCCAGGTTTAGCTGTCTTCCCCCCACCACCACCCCCGTGGTTCGCCCCTCCCTCCTCAGGTTTAGCCATTCTCCTCCCCCCCCCCCCCCCCCCCCCCATCCCTCTGGGTGGTGCTGCTGACCGCCAGCCAAACAGGATTCTACGGCGGGCGATCAGGCAGGCAAAGGCAAGGGCGTCCGCCCTCCTCCCCAGGAATAGATCTGGCTGGTCTGAAACCCCGAAGACCGCCACTATCGGGCATGGCTCCACCCTCACCCCCACCACTTTGGACATAGCCTCGAAGAAGGCTGTCCAGTACTCCACAAGTCTGGGGCAATACCAGAACATGTGGGCGTGGTTGGCCAGGCCTCTTTGGCACTGTTCACATCTGTCCTCCATCTCCGGGAAGAACCTACTCATACGGGTTCTTGTTATGTGGGCTCTATGTACCACTTTTAGCTGCGTCAGGCTGAGCCTTGCGCACGTGGAAGTGGAGTTGACCCGATGCAGTGCCTCGCTCCAGAGTCCCCACCCTATCTCAATCTCAAGATCCTCCTCCCATTTCTTTCTTGTTGCGTCCAGTACGGTGTTGGCCCTTTCTACCAGTCGGTCATACATGTCGCTACAGTTCCCTTTCTCTAGGATACTTGCGTCCAGTAGGTCTTCCAGTAGTGTCTGTCGTGGCGGTTGTGGGTACGTCCTTGTCTCCTTTCGTAAGAAGTTTTTGAGCTGCAGATACCGTAGCTCGTTCCACCTGGCTAGCCAAAATTTTTCTGTCAGTTCGTCCAGTGTAGCGATCCTGCCATCCGTGTATAGGTCCCTGACTGTCAGTGTCCCTCCGTCCTGCCTCCACCTTTTGAAGGTGGCGTCAGTCAGTGCTGGTGTGAACCTATGGTTGTTGCAGATGGGAGCCTTGTCCGACATTTTGGTCAGGCCAAATTGCCGCCGCAGTTGGTTCCAGGATTGGAGGGTGGCTGTCAGCACTGGGCTGCTGGAGTGTTTTTTGGGTGGGTCTGGGAGTGCTGCCGTGGCGAGGGCCCGGAGGAAGGTCCCCATGCAGGAGGCCTCCTCCGTGCGCACCCACTCGGCCTCTGGCTCCTGGATCCATCCCCTTACTCGCTCGGCTGTTGCCGCCCAGTGGTAGAATTGTAGATTCGGGAGGGCTAGCCCCCCCCCCCCGGATTTTGTTTTTTGTAGGACCTTCTTTGGAATCCTAGCATTTTTACACCCCCCCATACGAACGCCATGATTAGTTTGTCCATCACTTTGAAAAAGGCCTTGGGGATGTTGATCGGAATAGATCTAAACAGGAAGAGGAACCTGGGCAGTACATTCATTTTGATCATCTGGACTCTCCCCGCGAGGCAGAGTGGGAGTGTGTTCCATCTTTGCAGGTCCTTTTTTACTTCCTCCGTCAGACTGGTGATGTTCCATTTGTGGATCCCTTTCCAGTCATGGGCTATTTGGATCCCCAGGTAGCGGAATTTGTGTCGGGCTTGTTTGAACGGCAGCCCCTTTAGTGCTGCCTTCCTTCCCCCCCCCCCCCCCCCCCCCCCCCCCCCCCCCTGCGGGTGAACTGGGAAGATCTCGCTTTACTCATGTTGAGTTTGTAGCCCGAGAAGGCTCCAAACTCTTTCAGGAGCGCAATGATTCCGTCCATGCTGCTCTGTGGGTCCGAGATGTAGAGGAGCAGGTCATCTGCATAGAGTGAGACTCTGTGCTCTCTGCCTCCCCTTCGGATCCCCCTCCAATTTTTTTTTGCTGCCCTGAGCGCGATTGCTAGCGGTTCGATTGCTAGTGCGAACAGCAGCGGGGACAGTGGGCATTCTTGTCTGGTGCCCCTGTGCAGCTGGAAGTATTGGGAGTTGGTATTGTTGGTCCGTACGCTCGCCATGGGAGCTTTGTATAGGAGCTTTACCCAAGAGGTGAACCCTGTTCCAAGCCCGAACCGCTCCAGTACCTCTATGGGGTATTTCCATTCGACTCTGTCGAAGGCCTTTTCTGCATCCAGGGAGACGATCACCTCTTGTGTTCTCTCCCCGGAGGGGGTCATAATCACGTTCAGTAGGCGCCTGATATTCGAGGTAAGCTGTCTACCTTTGACGAAGCCCATCTGGTCCTCTATGACTACCTCGGGTACACAGTCTTCTAGCCTTTTGGCTAGGATTTTGGCCAGTATTTTGGCGTCTGCGTTCAGCAGTGAGATGGGTCTGTATGACCCACATTCCGTTGGGTCTTTGTCCTTCTTAGGTATCAGCAAGATTGAGGCCTGTGTTAACGTGGGTGGCAGTGTACCCCGAGCTAGCGAGTCTGTGAACATCTCCCGCAGGTGCGGGGCCAGCGCTGTCGCGAATGTTTTGTAGAAGTTCGCCGGGAATCTGTCCGGTCCCGGCGCCTTCCCCGTCTGCATGGAGCTAATGCTCTCCATGATCTCTCCCAGTGCTAGTGGTGCTTCCAGGTCCCGTTTTCTGCCCTCTCCCACGACTGGTATGTCCAGTCCATCAAGGAACCGGTTCATCCCAACCTTCCCCGTTGGGGGCTCTGAGGTGTACAGCTCTTGGTAGAAGGCCTTGAAGGTTTTGTTAATCCTCTCTGGTTCTGTTTCCAACGTGCCTCCGTTACCCCTGATTTGCGCAATTTCTCTGATGGCTGCCTGCTTTCTCAGCTGGTGTGCCAACAGGCGGCTGGCTTTGTCTCCGTGTTCGTACAGGGTTCCGCTCGCCTGGCGGAGTTGGTGCACTGCTTTCCTGGTGGAGAGCAGGTCAAAGTTCCTTTGTAGTTCTTTCCTCTCCGCCAGGAGCTCTACGGTCGGGGCCTCGGAGTATTTACGGTCTACCTCCAGTATGGAGTCGATCATCTTCTGCCTAGCCACCCTTTCCTCCCTATCTCTTTGCGCTTTGAAGGCAATGATTTCCTCTCTTAGTACGGCCTTTAGCGCTTCCCAGAACGTGGAGGGTGAGACCTCCCCGTTTTGGTTGTTCTCCTTGTACTCTGCTATGGCCCACACTATCCTTTCGCTGAAGGCCTTGTCAGTTAGTAAGGCACCGTCCAACCTCCATGTGGGGCGCTGGGCCCTTCCCGTCTCTAGCCGCACGTCCATGTAATGTGGAGCGTGGTCTGATATCACAATTGCTGAGTATTCCACTTTGTCTATCCCTGGAAGCACCGTTTTCCCCACCACAAAGAAGTCAATTCTGGTGTACACGTTGTGTACTGGGGAGAAGAAAGAGAATTCTTTCTCCCCCGGGTGGGCGAACCTCCAGGGGTCCACTGCTCCCATCTGCTCCATAAAGTGACTGAGTTCCCTTGCCATGCTTGAGGTTTTCCCCGTTACGTACAAGGTTTCTTAGGCAGCACCTTCAAAACCCACGACCACTACCATCTAAAAGGACAAGACCAGAAGAAAACTGGGAACCCCACCACCTGGAGGTTCCTCTCCAAGTCACTCACGATCCTAACTTGGGAAATATATCGCCGTCCCTTCACTGTCACTGGGGTAACATCTTGGAACTCCCTCCCTAACAGCACTATGGGTGTACCAAACCTCAAGGACAGCAGTGGTTCAAGAAAGCAGCTCAGCACCACCTTCTGAAGGGCAACTAGGGATGGACAGTCAATGCTGGCCTAACCAGCGACACCCACATCCCATAAATTAATTTTTAAAAAGCTCGGCAACAACATCAAAACAATGATCCTATTGCTGTTTGTGGGTGTTTGCAGTGCGTAAATTCACTGCAATGTTTCGTGCATTCCAACAGTGACTACGCTTGAAAAGTACTTCATTGGCTGCAAGTGTTTTGAGGCAGCTGATGGTTGTGAAAAGTGCAATATCAAGCCTTTCCTGCTTTGATGTGAAATATATTTATTATGTTAACACCAGAGACTGAACCAAATTGAAAATTACTTTGAAAGCAACTTGTATTTACATAATGCCTTTAATGTTAAACAAAATTCCAAGGTACTTCACAGCTAAATGTATGTCAAGCCAGGAATGGAAAGATTTGGGGAGGGAGATCCAAAACCTTGAACAAAGCCTTAGATTGTGATGAAGTCTTGAAAAGAGAAGAGAAAGGTGAGAGGCAGAAGGTTTGTGGAACTTAAAATAATAAGAATGGGTCACAAATTGACTGTAGTTTGCCTCCTCTCTGTTCCTCACCAAAGCACTCACTTACATCAAAACAGAATTCCAGATGTCCTGGCAACTTCCTAACCCCCTCACCTGATTAGAGTCAATCTTTTTGACTCATGGAAGTGGACAGAATTGTGAGCATAAAGGTTGGGTCTATGTTATAGAGCCGCCTGAACCTGTCCTCACCTGTAACCCACATCACATTTTCAGCAGTTGTTAGTTGCTAGATATCGATATAGTGGGATCCCCTCTCATCCTGAAATGCTGAGCCTAATTGCATTGTACTTATTACTACTTCTTAGTTGAGATTGACTAACCCAAGTCCGACCAAGCTTTGAAACTTGAATCAAGCTTGTCTGTATGATTCAGCACCACACCAGGCATTTGTCAATTGTCATTAGTTGGATGAGGTTGAGCAGGGAGAGGAGTCCTACAAAATCAATCATTTGAAATAATAATAACAGCCCTGGAAAACGCTACTATTTTAACAGCATCCCAGCCCCTTGCCCCAGCTAATTTTTATAATATTAGAAAGCACAACAGGATGAACCTGGAGGCAAGTGTTTTGTGGACCAGCTGAGACTTCACTGTCCCTATTGTCCCCTAAGTGAGCACATGTGATGGAGGATCTCAGTTGGGATCCTAAAGGATCATACCACCGCAATTTCCCATCGTAATATGTGCTGAGGCATCCTAGATTCAGCACACAGTGGCTATTCTGTATTTACTCCTTTGTACTCTGTGTGCTTTACTCTGGTGGGAATTTTCTTGGTATCCTTTACTCATCAGATGTGGAAGAGTGCACCAATGAAACATGTGCACTCCTCAGGCTTTTGATAAGTTCAAATAATCAACGTGGCAATCCATTTTTAGCAAACAAAACTAATTTTCTTAATGTTTTTTTTTAATAAACATTTTATTGAAGTATTTTTTGGTATTATAACAACAACACAATAAACAATGTACATGAAACTATAAACATAGTGCAAAAGCCGTCTCCCTCCCTTACAGCTCCCACCTTTATTACCCCCTGCTCTAAGCTAAACTAACCTTCCCCACCCCCCACCCCCCCCCCACCCCCGTTTTCGGCTGACGATTAATTTTCCGCGAAGAAGTCGACGAACGGTTGCCACCTCCGGCCGAACCCTAACAGTGACCCTCTCAAGGCGAACATGATTTTCTCCGAACAGAGAAAGCTAGCCATGTCCAATAGCCAGGTCTCCGAATTTGGGGGCTTTGAGTCCCTCCAAGCTAATAGTATCCGTCTCCGGGCTACCAGGGAAGCAAAGGCCAGAACGTGTCCCTTTCTCCTCCTGGATTCCCGGGTCTTCCGACACCCCGAAAATCGCCACCTCTGGACTCAGCGCCACCCTTGTTTTTAACACCGTGGACATGACATCTGCAAACCCCTGCCAACAATTTTCTTACTGTTGCTGGCATCTGCAAAATCTACAGCAAACAGAAGAAGGAAATACCTTTTGAACCTTAGCATCCTCGGGACATCCCAGAGCACTTTCTGGACAATTTATTTCTTTTGAAGTGTAGACATGGTTGTTAATGAGGGAGGCAAACTGGTACAGCAAGATCCCACATAAGTGATTGAGCAATTAATTTTCCTTTGGCTCTTGAATAGCTCCATGGGATCTTTAATGTTCAGTTAAACCGGACATTGACACCTTTTCTAAATTTTGTACAAGGTGTGATAGCATAATCATCCTATTGCTGGATAAGCCAAAGGCCTACATTAATAATCCAGAGAATGTGAGTTCAAATCCTAGCATTGCAGTTTAAGAATTTGAATTCTGGAAATAAAAAGCTGACATCAGTAAAAGTCACCATGAAGCTGTCAATTGTTTTAATGAAAACTCAGCTGATTCAGGATTGTCCTTTTGGGAAGAAAAGCTGTCATCCTCAGCCAGTCTGGTCTTTGTGTGACTTCAACCATGCACCAACATTGTTGACTCTTAATTGCTTTCTGTCATACCAGTTCAGACGGAGATGATCAATAAATGCTAGCAATGCCCGTATTCAAAGGATAAGTTAAACCTCCAAAAAGCTGTCTCCCCTCAATACCATGTCGCTGCCCAAGACCAAGACCTTGGGTGAGACTTGAATCCACAATCTTTCAGTTTAGAGGTGAGAGTGTATCCCCGAATGAGAAGATAAAAACACAGCATAAAATTTGGAATTTTAGGTAAATTGAGAATAGGGAGGTAAGAAAATTAAAGTGAAATACAATATAATAAGAATGGGTGATCAAGAAAGAGGGGAGAATGGGTTTATATTGACAAGTAGGGTGATAAAAATGTTTACATTTTAATTAAAGGGCTCTTTCATGTGTGTTGGTAGATAGTGGTGAATATTATAGCAGGAACGTTAATGTTCATATTTGAGAGTAGTTTTATCACTGTAACATTAGTGTTTGTTTCACTATTGGTGTGACAGCTGAAAATTTACAGAGTTGTCCAGCCTAGGAAATCCGTTATTCCCATGGACATGTCAGCTGTCCAGGAACTAGATTTCTCAAAGTTGAATCAAATCTATTAATATTTTTTATTCCTTCACGGGATGTGGGCATTACTGGTAAGGCCAGCATTTATTGCCCATCCCTAATTGTCCTTAAGACGGTGATGGTTAACTGCCTTCCTGAACCACTGCTGTTCAAGACATGGTCCTGTGGAAACATATAAGGAACCCAAGAATGCAGTATTTTGAACAGGTGGCAACCCTGTATTCACAATGTACACCTCTGAGAGTTAAAGAAACAACTGCCCCCAACTGAAATGTTAATTGTTGAATGATTGATGTTTTGTATGTGAAGGGTAGTAATGCGGGGGAATGTATTATTTTCCAATTTGGAGATCTGTAGTCAGCATCAAGCACTTCCAGGTCAAATGCAAAGTAAAGCTACCTCTGCAGTGTCCCAACAGTATGCATCAGTCCACACTTCAATAGAGTGCCTCCTACTGTAACAGCGTAATCGTTTTCTGTGTCTGGCATCGCCATCCTGCAGGCTGTTTGTGTGAGATCACTAAATTGGGGACAGCTTTGAGCTGTGTAACCACAGCCACCAGGCACTTGACTGAGGTGCAAGTAAGATTTGTGTTACACAATCATCAGCCAGTGACCATCCCAAACAAGCAAGGGAATAAATCATCTCCTTGACATTCAATGGCATTGCCATCATAGAGTTCCCTACCATTAATATCCTGAGGGTCATCACTGGCTAGAGACTCAACTGGAGCGGCCACATTTTTGTGGCTACATGAGCAGGTCAGAGGCTGAGTATTTTTTGACATGTAGTTCACCTCTTAATTATACAAAGCGTCCCACTTAAAAGACACAAATGAGAATTGTGATGGAATACTCTCCACTTGAATAGTTAGAATAGTCGAGTAAGGCTGTTTGAGACCATGGGCGGGATTCTACCCTACCCGGCGGGGCAGGGGGGACCCGGCGCTGAGGAGTGGCGTGAACCACTCCGGCGTCGGGCCGCCCCAAAGGTGCTGAATCCTCCGCACCTTCAGGGGCTCGGCTGGCCCCGGAGTGGTTTGTGCCGTGCCGGCCGGCGGGGAAGGGGCTTGGCGCCACGCCAACTGTTGCCGAAGGGCGTCCGCCGGCCGGCACAAATTGGCGCATGCGTGGGAGCGGCAGCATGCGCAGAGGGGGTTCATCTCCGCGTCAGCCATCGCGGAGGAACACAATGGCCGACGCGGCACAGGCCCGATCGCGGGCCAGGCCACCATGAGAGCACCCTCCGGGGCCAGATCCCCACGCGCCCCCCCTGAAGACCCCGGAGGCCGCTCGCGCAGCCAGGTCCCGCCGGCAAATACCTGGTGTAATATACTCTGACGGGACTGGCCGGAAACGGGCGGCCACTCGGCCCATCGCGGGCCGGAGAATCGCCGGGGGGGCCGCCGACCGACGTGGTGTGATTCCCGTCCCTGCCAAATCTCTGGCGCCGGAGAATTCGGGCACCCGGCGCGGGGCGGGATTCACGCCGCCCCCCAGCGATTCTCCGACCTGGCAGGGAGTCGGATCTCCTGAACTCATAAACTCTACCAATTAGATACACAAAGTCAGGAAGTTCATAAATCTGGACATCGCTAAGTATCCCTCCAAATCGTACACCACACTGACTTGGGCACAAATCGCTGTTTATTCATTGCATTTGGGTAAAAGTTCTGGAGTTCCCTACAACATTGTGGAAACACCTTGATCACACGAAATACAACAGTCCAAGAAGAAAGATCTGCACCAACTTCCAAAGGATAACTCAGGATGGACAGTGAATACTTGTCTTTCCAGTGATACCTGTACTTTGGAAATTATTTTTTAAACAACTGTCCAACATCCCAGCTTTACAACCAGAGGCACAAGAGACTTCTGTACCATCAGTCTGGGCTAGATATGAACCCAAATCCTAGAAATGAAAGGTCAATAGTTTAATGTTATGTCTATTAGAAAAACACAAAATAATGTACAGAAAATTGATCAGAATAACTTTAAAACAGGCAGTATATTGAAATATTTTACATTTAAGGATGCTGATGGGACAGGAACCATCTAACATATAGTTATATTTCAGTTTACTGGTACTTTATAGTTTCCATGCATATTTATATTTAAATATTTATAAAGTTTCTATTATTCTATTAACTATTTATTGATTTATTATTTAAAAGATTTATGCTCAACCATTAAAAATGACTAAGCTGGATTTCACCGATAAGAGATGTCAGATACCATATATTGTAGGGAATGTCTAATGTAGATTTTCCTTTCAGCACAGACTGGCAATCAATCAGAGGTGCTGGGAGTATTTTTTACATTGTTCTTTATGATTCCACAAGAAGCACTGCACCAAATGAATAGGATGTTGAGGTAGCTAACTTTTCATTTTAATTGTTGGTTTCTTTTTTACAATTTTCATATATTAATCTATTTCTTTAAGCTTCTTATAGCAATCATTCCAATCCAATAAGTTTCAATAGCACAAAGTATGACAGAGAGTTCCTTCTATGTGGCAGGAACAGTAGTATGGATGGGCATCTTCCTTACTATCCCAAACTATAGGTAAATTTTCTACTGCCCGAACTTGCAGGAAACACCCCTACTGGCCCAACCACCAGGTAACTATCTGAAAAGGTAGGTAACTCTACTTATGTCCCAAATGACAGGTAACTTGACTAGTGTCTCAATCTCTAGCTAACTCTTCTGTTTCAAAGCTCAGGTAGCTCTCCTAGTGTCCCAAACACTAGGGTCTGAATTTTAGGCTTGGAGGGGGAGCACGATGTGAAGTCCGCCCCCGCCCACAGTCAGCTCCCAGCATCAATTTCCCACTGGCTGGTCAATTAATTGGCGATCCCGTGAAACGTAGACTGAGACAGGTGCAACACTATGGGTGGGGACGGGAAGAGGGCAGGTGCCGGGAGAAATAAGGATACGGGCTGGCGGGGAGAGGGGTGGGTGCTGTTCAAATGGAGCTTACTGAAGGCTGATAATCAGGAAGCTGCTTTGAATTTCCAGGAGCCTGAAAATGTTTTTCAGTTATTATGCTGTTGGTGTCTGAAATATGTCATCTGCACCCAGAGCCCCTGCCAGATGGGATGGGAAGGCCCGGTGCCAGTTTGCCCTCCCACAATTCTGATGAGTGCTTGTGAGTTCTGCTGGAGGCAGTCAGAGCCTGGTGTGACGTATTGCTGTCGGGCGAGGGAAAGAGGAGGCCATTTCACTTAACAAAGGAGGCCTGCACAGAGGTGGCAGGCCAGGTCAGCAGGCATGATGTTATATGGCGGCACAGTAGCACAGGGTTATCACTATTGCTACACAGTGCCAGTGTCCCGTGTTCGATTCCCGGCTTGGGATTCCCGGCTCTGTGCGGAGTCTGCACGTTCTCCCCGTGTCTGTGTGTGGGTTTCGTCCGGGTGCTTCGGTTTCCTCCCATTTGTCCTGAAAGACGTGCTGTAAGATGAATTGCACATTCTGAATTCTCCGTCTGTGTACCCAAACAGGCGCCGGAATTTAGCGACGAGGAGCTTTTCACAGTAACATCATTGCAGTGTTAATGTAAGCCTACTTGTGACAATAAAGATTGGTATTATTATTACAAAGGATCCGGATCCTTGGTTCAATGACCTTTTGCACTCTGCCAGGATGAGTAATGAATCAAGTTGGAACCACGGATAGATATGGCATATTTAAATCAGCCATTCGGCTGGGGGGTGTAGGGGGGAGAAAAAGGGAAAAAACTGTCAAACTGTGAGAATTGTATTATGTTTTTGAAAGATTATGGGCAAAGTTCTCCGACCAGGGACACCGGAATTGTGAATCGCGATAGGCGAAGAATGGGGAAACAGCTGGAAATCGAGGTTGGCGGCAGGCGGCCAGCCAACGGAATACCATGCTCCAACATCTCAATGGCAACGTTAATGCATCCATGCCCCGCACTGGCGTGGGCATGGAAATCGTACAGTATCTGCCATTAACATATCATTAATGGACATGACCCGATAGTCTCCGGCCTCCTGCGGTACTCCGCCTGCACCAGGCAGAAGTGACGCCGGCGCAATTCATTTGTGGTCTCTAAAACCCAGAACCGGCCGCCGTGGCTGCTGAGGGTTGAGAGGAGGCAAAATATGTCTTCAATGGCACAACAGTGGACTGCCAGTTGTGCCGATGGCTGGGGTCACAACTGCCAGGGACTGGATAGCAGCGGGGGGCAACCAGGAGATAGGACGTGGGCCCAGGGTCCCCCCTCAGTATCAGAGTGTCACCATGGGTCCATGGTGCCCGGGCACAGACCACCGTTGCTGCAGTTTGCAAGGCAGCCATCTGGCTACAGGCTCCACTGACTCATTGTGACCCATAAATGTGCAGACCGCTCCCGCACCCCCTGGCCACACCCCCTAGGAATCCCCAGATGCCGACCAACCCATCAATGGGGCGTGCGTAACCCAGCGCAGCCAGTGGCTCAACACATGCTGACACATCACAGTGCATCCATCCAAGGTGCTGTTCCACTTGCAACCAGGTGGCATCCTGCTGATGGGGTAGCACGGGACGCACTGAATGAGGGCATCCATGGCAAACCACGTTGGGGGAGCGAGGAACAGGGGCTGCAGAGCGTAATGTTGTCAGGGACGGGTGGTTTGGCAGGAGGCACCCCTGTGACGGGCACCAGCGCGGCCAGGGCCGTGGTGCAGAGGGAAGAGTGTCGGGGTAAAGACTGGGGGGTGGGGCTAGAATAGGAAGGGGGAAGACATGAGGGGCACACACAGGGGCTCCCGTGCAGGCCGTTTTACCTAGTTGGGCACGGGAGTACTCACTGCTAACGTGCCTGCCCCTTTACCCTCTACAGAATATGGATTAAGGAGTACAGCTGGATAAGGCTGGCGGATGCATGAGGCTGCATGAGCAGGAGCAGCTCAGGGAGGACCCTGCAGAACAGTAGCCTGCCCTACAGGATAAAAAGCCAGTCGGTGACGATGGAGGGCCGGCCGCCCTACTGGCTGAGGAGGAGATAGGAAAAAGATGTTGCATCAGACCTCGTATACACCAGTGGCGCATGTTGTACGAGGACCTGCTGGACAGGGTGTGCTGCCGCCGGCTGCAGATGAGCAGGGAGACCACGCAACATGTGTGCCAGATTATGGAACATCTGGAATTGCGGGGTTATGGAGGAGGACACCTGCTTCTGGTGCCCTGAACCTTTATGCCCCAGAGTCCTTCCAGGCACCGAGTGGGAACCTATCTGGAATATCCCAGACCTTGGTGCACAGGTGCATCCGTGCCGTAATAGATAGAACAGTACAGCACAGAACAGGCCCTTCGGCCCTCGATGTTGTGCCGAGCAATGATCACCCTACTCAAACCCACGTATCCACCCTATACCCGTAACCCAACAATCCCCCCTTAACCTTACTTTTTAGGACACTACGGGCAATTTAGCATGGCCAATCCACCTAACCCGCACATCTTTGGACTGTGGGAGGAAACCGGAGCACCCGGAGGAAACCCACGCACACACGGGGAGGATGTGCAGACTCCGCACAGACAGTGACCCAGCCGGGAACTGAACCTGGGACCCTGGAGCTGTGAAGCATTGACGCTAACCACCATGCTACCGTGCTGCCCCATAATGGAGGCCCTTTATGTCTGGACGGCATTGCCTTCAACTTGGACCAAGCCCATCAGGCTGCCCGGGTAGCAGGATTCACTCCCATCGCCAGCATGCCCAAGATGAAGGAGGTGATCAACGAGATGCATGTCCCCCTACGGGACTTTCTCATCGGGGGTGCCTGTCATCAATTGGAATGGATTCCACTCCCTCAATGTGCAGTTGGTGAGCAACCACCAGATGCACATCATGCATGTCTGTGCCTTGTATACAGGCAACGTGCATGAAGCCTTTGACCTGGTACACTCTTTGGTGCCCGACACTTTTGTGGTACTCCCCTGGGTGAGGGGTTGGCTCCTGGGTCACAGGGGTTATCCACTGCGAATGTGACTGACAAGGAGAACCACTATAATGACGCCCATACAGCGACTAGGGGCATCACTGAGTGGTGCTTCGGTATCCTGAAGTTGCAATTCAGGTGCCTGGACTGCTCTCGGAGGGTTTCCTGCATCATAGTGGCCTGCTGCGTTCTCCATAACATAGTGCAGCGGAGGGGCAACATGCTGGAGGAGGTGGTCGAGAAACAGCATGCCTCATCTGATGAGGAGAATGGTCAGGGCATGAGGCCCAACGCGGCACAGGACGCCGCAAAGCGTGTGCCAGGGCAATTGCTTCACAGCTCCAGGGTCCCAGGTTCGATTCCGGCTTGGATCACTGTCTGTGCGTAGCCTGCACATCCTCCCCGTGTGTGCGTGGGTTTCCTCCGGGTGCTCCGGTTTCCTCCCACAGTTCAAAGATGTGCAGGTTAGGTGGATTGGCCATGATAAATTGCCCTTAGTGTCCAAAATTGCCCTTAGTGTTGGGTGGGGTTACTGGGTTATGGGGATTGGGTGGAGGTGTTGACCTTGGGTAGGGTGCTCTTACCAAGAGCCGGTGCAGACTCGATGGGCCGAATGGCCTCCTTCTGCACTGTAAATTCTGTGATAATCTATGAGGGCCAGCAGGGAGGTGACAACTTGATCGCCTCCAGATTCGCCAAATAGGGGGCCAGGCCATCGGCAGCTCAACAGTTCCGTCCCACCCCCTCAAACACCCCACCCCTGCACAGACACCTCCCTTCTCCCTGCACACACACACCCCCCCCCCCCCCTCACCCTCACCCAAGCATCCCACCCCCTCTCTGAGCTACCCACCAGCTATTAGGGTGTTATTCCTGGGCCGGCAGTATCAGTGGGTCTGGTCCATGGGGCGGAGGATAATGACAACCTGCTCCGCGCTGAGCTCTGGTGCTCTGCAGTGTCTGACAATGTCTGACTCCGGCCCTGGTATCACAAACCACTGTCCGCCCGGGAGATCACTGCATGCGTGCTAGCCATTCCATTACACAGGCCCACTGTCCTTCTAGGGGAGGATTGGGATCCATGGTCAGCACCGCCTCCTGCTCCTGTAGGTGGTTCCAACTGCACATGCAGCTGCTGGATTGTCGCTGACACCCCCTCATGTAGACCCCAGCTCTGTGCCTGCATTTCCAATATTGAGGGGATCGTCCTTTCCAGAATCACTGGCCCTGTCCAGGCGGAAGCTAGTCTATGGGGTCAGGCCGCCCTCCGATTGTCCGCCTCTCGGGGGTCCTACCTCCACCTGACGTGCCGCTGCATGTGTGTGTGGTACGCACCAAATAGTGCTGCAGGAGCTTCTTCGCCAAAATGCCCAACAGAAGTGAGTGGCTCTGGGATGGTGGATTGTGCTGGTGCAAGCAGTGATGAGAAGTTGGTGTCTTCTCCAGACATGAGCTCCAGTTGCCATGGGGTTGTGGCTGAGGACATGGGATCCTGGACGGTGTCGCTCGGTGAGTCGCGGGATTGTTGCTGTGGGCGGGGGACACCAGCCGGTTCTGCATCGTCTGGTAAGACAAAAGACAAGACGCATGGTGAGATCGATGGTAAGGGGGGAGCAGTAACTCACGTGCCATAGGGACATCACAACGCATTGAAGGCTCCCATGCCAACCTCCGCCTCTGCAACTGCCTGCTTTCCCACCCCGACAAATCCAATACCCTCTGCTCCGTGATGGTGACGGACCGCAGGTCCAGCGGTCCCCCTCTGATCTTTTCCCTCGCCCTGCAGATGTGGGCCATATTCCCCTGGTGGGACAAATAATCCACAGTGTGAGACACTCGGACATGGCAGCTGCTGGCACCAGGCTATGGTGGGTGGTATGGGTGTTAGCATGTTGTGTAGGGTGGGATGCCAGGGGGCTGCCAGCGGGTGGGTGTGGTCGCCCTCTTGGTGGGGGTTGGGGGGTGAGGGGTGTGGGGTGGGGAAGTGTGGGACAGGGATAGTGCGAGGTGGAGGTGGTAACTCACGATGTCTGCCCTGGGGAGGTTGCCCATCCTAACTGCCCTGCCTACCGGTCCGTCTGGTGGTGTCCACATGGGGGTGGGGGGATGTGGGATGGGGGGGTGAGGAGGAAAGGAGGTGGTGACACACCCGGGCTGCCCTGAGGAGGCCATGCAGCTTTTTCTGGCACTGCTGTCCAGTCCTCGTGCTGGGGCCCAAGATGCTCACGGCCTCTGCCACCTGACTCCAAGCGCGGTTTGCATCAGCGGGTGGCAGCCTCCTTCCCACCCTGGGAACAGGGTATTCCCCTCACCTCCATGGCATCCAGCAGTATCTCAAGCTCTGCATCCATGAATCTTGGGCCGCTCTCTGGGGTGCCATCTTCTTGGCTGGAATGAGAGCATGTGGAGGGTGGAGTGCTTATATGCAGCTCCAGCTTGTCAGGCTCCCCTGTGCCAAACCCGACTGCAGTGAATCCAACGCTGATGTCAGTTGGAACTGCACTAGTTCCACATGGTGCAAGTGCTGGCTCATGTGCATGTCCTGAATTGCTCCAGGACAAACGCCGCCATCGGAACCATGGAACACCTGTCATTCTGTTCTGGCGTCAGCACTTAGACTCTCATGTTTATGTATACTCTGTTTGAATAAAATATTTATTTCAAAAGAACTTTCCTACTGTTCCCAACTCCAGCTAAATTCCTCACTGTCCCAAACTTCTGGTAACTTCCACATTGTCCCAAACTTCTGGTAACTTCCCTGCTCTCCCAAATACTGGCTAATAGTCCAATCATCGCAAACTGTAGATAATTCACCTACTGCACCAAACTCCGAGAAACTGTGCTACAGACTCAATCTCCAGGTATTTATGACTGACCCAAACTTGAGTTAACATTCCTAATGTCCCAAACTCAAAGTGACTCTTCTACAGGAACACTGAGCAGTTCTGGGCACCACACTTTTGAAAGGATATCTTGGCTTTGGAGGGAGTCTGGTGTAGATTTAGCAGAATGATACCTGGACTCCATGGATAGAATTATGGGGAGAGAATATGCAGACTTCCACAAACGGAAATAATTGCA
This sequence comes from Scyliorhinus canicula, assembly GCF_902713615.1. Taxonomy (NCBI): domain Eukaryota; kingdom Metazoa; phylum Chordata; class Chondrichthyes; order Carcharhiniformes; family Scyliorhinidae; genus Scyliorhinus; species Scyliorhinus canicula. Next base: position 131,130,373 of record NC_052161.1, read on the forward strand.
AGATCAATTGTTCATTTTAAATTTTAAATTGATAGATTTTTGAAAATCCGACCCATGGAGTACAATACATAAATATGTTAGCAGTCGTTAGCTGTTTACTATTAAAGAAGTTGGAATGATGGAAGTGGCAAGGCATTCAGTAGTAACATGTGAAATAGAGATAAATACATTATGGTTAGCTCATCCAGTGGTACTGTGGATTAACATACAGATATGAAAGCAAGAAAGATGTCAGTTTAATCCCTGAGTTAGTGATCTCAGTTGAGGCAATGAGTAAGACAGGCAAACTTGATTTAAATGCCCCTGTGATGAATTCAGCCAGAGTTTCTGCACCTCGTCATTTTCCTGTTAGTTCTGGTGGAAAACTCAGCTGACAGCTTAATTGTGATGCTCTTGAGGTTAAATAGCCTAGCAATACTCACTATCTACACTCTTAAAACGAGAATGGCTGCTTAGTGGATAGCATTGGCTATTTCCTTCAAGAAATTAGGGTAAAAAAACACCTGCAATTCTTTTTGGTGTGTGGTTGAGAGGGTGATGATCAATCTGCAGCTTCACAAAGCCGCACCAAAAGTTAATCGGGTGCACAGGCCTATTTTTCTTGCTAAACCTTCGCTTTGCCAGTCAGAACAGGGAGAGGGATTTTAAGAACTAACTTCACACCACTTAAGATAGAGATCAGGCAGACTCCAGGACCTGCATCTTTAAAGAGAAGACTCCCCAAGAGGCCCCGATGACAGACAGATGCCTGATGGGACCTGTCGGCACTAATGGTCTGTAAAGTGCACAGTACTATCTGGAAGAGACACACTGAGTGTTTCCCTGTGGCAATAGTTATACCTGCATGGCTAATATCACGGGAAATTGTCTGATCTGTCACCAGATGTTAGGAAGTCACTCTTCACAACCTGTTGAGATTTAGTCTTTTTCAAATAAGATAAAATGTTGCTGCTGATTATTGAACAATTCAGGAATGATTCTTCGTTTTATTTAAATGAGTAAAGAATTATTGAATTATGACTGATCATGAAAGGGGAAAAGACTTATATGAATGAAAACCTTCACATTGGGCCATATGGCCTGTTTGTGTGATTTATATTTTTATAGAATTCTACATCAGATTTTCCTTCAGATATTTCTTCCTCCTTTTTCAAGAATTATTTCCCTCATTATCACCACTTTTTTTCCCTTTCATAAGATTCTCCACTTCCATATATTTTTGCCCCCCTTAACCCCACCACTGGGTATCTGCTCACAAATTGGAAAATGCTTAGAAATATCCTTTCATACTTAAGGAATGCCAACGGAATAAAAAACATTATTTGCCAGTGTGACGTACATGAACTAGTAACTGTCGGTGGAAACTGCCATTCCCAGATTAAGTCCTGCGACGGGGACGGGAACCAGGAGTGTTTCTCGCTGCGTGGACTGCTGGTAATTTGTGCGATGCTGGCCTGATTAATTACGCAGGGGATTTCTCAAGATTTTGCATGCCAGGGTGAGCTGGATGGCACTCACCCATCCTTCAGATCCAGGAGCCGTATTTAAAAGGCACCCAGACATCAATTTACTCACCATTGAAGGAGGAGTTGGTCCGCCAATCCCAGGAAGCTCCAGCCCTCACATTCAGTGACGCTTCACATGAAGTGCTGCAGTGGAGACTAGGAGGGGTGACCTCCACACAGAGAATAGAGGGAGGAGGCTGAGCTGCCAGACCAACCCTGCATGGGAGGAAGTCTCCAACAAAGTCAGCGCCCAGGGCCATCATCTGAGGACTGCCCTGCAGTGCAGGACATGGGTACACGGGTGATTGACCTTATCCACTCTACCAGAGTAAGTGAACCCTCAACTTGTCATACTCACCTCACTGAATGGTAGAAGGGATATGGGCTTTGCAAAGGCACCATCTGTGTGGTCCGTGCATAAAAGGGGTACTTAATGTGGGAAAGTGGTGCTTCATAGTGGCCCATCTAGTCTGCAGATAGGGAGGCCACTATGAGTCCCTGACCCTTCCGCACAGAGCTCAGATGCCATCAGATGTTCGGGCGTTGAGGACACCAGCAAGCACCACTAATGACATGCCTCTGCGAACATTATTCTTCTATCTGCATGGCTCACTGTTCTGCAGGATGCTCCCCCAGAACCCCTGTGGACAACCGGCAATGCAGCAATCAGATGGCACACAATCCAGTGCGTTAATTGTCAGACTGGAAGCTCGAGAAAGATACACAAAAGCCAATTTCTCACAACTCTATTTTGTCTTTTTGTGCAAGAAAAGTTGAGACACAACAGGAGAGAGAAGATGAGAGGGGGCTGGTTTGACCTCAAGAACTTCACTGACTTCAAAGAGCGGAAGCCCAGCTGGCAGGGGAGGAACCGGACTGAGTCTGGAGAGATGAAGTGGTCGGCCGGCAGCCTCCATCCGGAAAGGATCATTGCATGTCACATAGAGACATATGGTAATGTTGGAGGCAGATTATGCAGTCACTCATTCCCGCCTCTCTCACTTTCAGATGCCAGCAGGGAGAGAGAGCAAGGGAAGATGAGATAGCTATATCCAGCAGTTCATCCAGCCCACAGAGGACTGAGGACATGGGGAGAAGGAAGAAAGTGCAATTGTAGAGCCATTACAGCAGTCACCTGCACCCTCCACCAGCCCAGAAACACACCTCAGTGTCTCACATTCTGGTGGTCATTGCATGGATATGTATTTGATGCAGGAAGAGACAGGGTTAGCCAACCTCACCGCCACTCAAAAGACTGCTGAGAAGAGGTATTTGTAATGTCCAAGTCGATGAGAAGCCTCTGGAATGGCCGCTGCACAGGATGCAGAAGAAGCTGCTTGAAGGGGGCAGAAACATCAGGCTGAGGGGTCAGAAGCCGTAAACAGAGTGGCACGTGAGGTACAGAAGCGCATCTGTCTGCTCTCTGATGATGTGATACTGGCATGTGTGCACATCGTGATCTCAATGGGGAGGTTGGTGGATGCCATGGAGAACGTGGTCCAGCAGAACGCCCAGTTTCAGCCAGAGATGCTCGCAGATATGCACACCATTGCTGTAGCCATGGGCAAGATATTGCAGTGGCCACAGGAGAGGGGGGAACGGGGCACCTCTACCTCCCTGCAGTGCCCCTTCTCCTCAAGGAGTCAGGCAAGGACCCTCATGCACCCAAATAGAGGAGGAGCGACTGTTGGGCACTAATGAGAACTCCACTTGGGGCTATCTGATGTGTCCGACCCTTCAGAATCACCCTTGCCTGTGACCCCCTTCAGCTTTGTCACCTGTGACTGCTGATGGAGCAGCTACCCCATAGCAGGACAGCCAAAGTAAGCCAGGGCCCTTCAGGTCTCAGGTCTCCAGAGGGCAGCCGCTAAAATCATCCTCGGCAACAGGGCAAACTGGTCAGTGGGCTGTCCCCAGCCCTGCTGCGAATGTCAGGGAAAAACCTAGAAGTGGTAGGGAGCAAAAGATTAACAAGTTTTAATTGATATGTGGTTGCATGGGTGCACTGTGATTGTTAATGTCATGACACTTTTGTAAATAGAGTACACTTACACTTTAACAAAGTCTGATGTGGTTTATTCGCGATTCATTGACCTTAAACCTGTGCACCTGATCATCTTCAAAATGACAGGCTGGGTCTATGTTCCCTAGGGTTATGCATGTGCAGGAAGGCAAAAGTAATTTCCAGGCCCTTTGCGAGCCATGTGCAAGAAATTTCCTGCACACATTGATCCTTTGCCCTTCACAAGCTCATCTGTTCTGATATCCTAGTTTTGTAAGTAGTATCTGCTGTGAGTCTCATTCAGATGTCCAGTCGGAATGACCTGCATCTCCACACACCCCCAATGACCTGCATCTCCACACACCCCCAATGACCTGCATCTCCACACACCCCCAATGACCTGCATCTCCACACACCCCCAATGACCTGACTCCCACACAGTATCTCAAAATATTCACCACAAGGCTCTGTAAAGTTGGGAGCAGCCATGCTTTCTCTTAGCTTCAAAGTGCAGGCCTACAACTTTACCCCTTCCCCAAGATCCACACCCCCTCCTTTAAACCCTGTTGTGGAAAGACCTCCCCCTTCTGGTGGACCATTTGGCCTTTCCACAATTACCGTTTAACCTGCCCCGATCATTCTCTGTCCCATGCAGGTGAATGTCCGTAGAACATAGAACATTACAGCGCAGTACAGGCCCTTCGGCCCTCGACGTTGCGCCGACCTGTGAAACCAATCTAAAGCCCATCTACACTATTCCATTATCATCCATATGTTTATCCAATGACCATTTAAATGCCCTTAATGTAGGCAAGTCCACTACTGTTGCAGTCAGGGCATTCCACGCCTTTACTACTCTCTGAGTAAAGAGCCTACCTCTGACATCTGTCCTATATCTATCTCCCCTCAATTTAAAGCCCCTTGTGCTAGCCATCACCATCCGAGGAAAAAGGCTCTCACTCTCCATCCTATCTAAGCCTCTGATCATCTTGTATGCCTCTATTAAGTCACCTCTTAACCTTCTTCTCTCTGACGAAAACTGCCTCAAGTCCCTCAGCCTTTCCTCATACCAGGCAACATCCTGGTAAATCTGCACCCTTTCCAATGCTTCCACATCCTTCCTATAATGCGGCGACCAGAACTGCACGCAATACTCCAAATGCGGCCACACCAGACTTTTGTGCAGCTGCAACATGGCTCAGAAACTCAATCCCTCTACCAATAAAAGTTAACATACGTACGCCTTGTAAAAAAAATAAATTTAGAGTACCCAATTATTTTTTACAATTAAGGGACAATTTAGTGTGGCCAATCCACCTACCCTGCACATCTTTGGGTTGTGGGGTTGAAACCCACACAGACATGGGGAGAATGTGCAAACTCCACACGGACAGTGAGCCAGGGCTGGGATTCGAGCCCAGGTCCTTAGCGCCGTTGGCAACAATGATAACCACTGCGCCACCGTGCTGCCCCCCGTATGACTTCTTAACAACCCTATCAACCTGGGTGGCAACTTTCAAGGATCTATGTACATGGACACCGAGATATCTGCTCATCCACACGACCAAGAATCTTACCATTAGCCACTTCTCAGCCCAGCTCAGCAGTGGCCCCAAAATAGATCCTTGTGGTACACCACTAGTAACTGAACTCCAGGCTGAACATTTCCCATCAACCACCACCCTCTGTCTTCTTACAGCTGGCTGATTTCTGATCCAAACCGCTAAATCACCCTCAATCCCATGCCTCCATATTTTCTGCACTAGCCTACCATGGAGAACCTTATCAAACGCTTTACTGAAATCCATATACACCACATCAACTCCTTTTCCCTCGTCCACCTGTTTGGTCACTTTCTCAAAAAACTCAATAAAGTTTGGGAGGCACGCCCTTCACAAAACCGTGTTGATTATCCTTAATCAGATTATTCCTTTCAAGGTGATTAGAATTTTTTCTCTTATAATCCTTACCAAGACTTTGCCCACATAAGAAGTAAGGCTCACTGGTCTATAGTTATCGGGATTGTCTCTACTCCCCTTCTTGAACAAGGGGACAACATTTGCTATCCTCCAGTCTTCTGGCACTATTCCTGTAGACAAAGACGACATAAAGATCAAAGCCAAAGGCTCAGCAATCTCCTCCCTAGCTTCCCAGAGAATCCTAGGATAAATCCCATCCGGCCCAGGGGACTTATCTATTTTCACACTTTCCAAAATTTCTATCACCTCCTCCTTATGAACCTCAATCCCATCTAGTCTAGTAGCCTGTATCTCAGTATTCTCAACAATATTGTCTTTTTCCTGTGTGAATACTGACGAAAAATATTCATTTAGCGCCTCTCCTATCTCCTCAGACACCACGCACCACTTCCCACGACTGTCCTAGACTGGCCCTACTCTTACCCGAGTCATTATCGGTACATATATATACTGGGAACAGAGTGGCATTGGTAACTTATAATACCGTGTGAATCTCATTCACCACACCCGAGTCATTCTTTTATTCCTGACATACCTATAGAAAGCTTTAGGGTTTTCCTTGATACTACCTGCCAAGGACTTCTCGGGCGCGATTCTCCGATGTCGCGCCGCATCGGGAAAGCCGTCGTGAACTCGATCGATTCTGGCCCCGGGAATGAGCTAGCATCGGGGCCGCAAGGAACACGGGGGGGGGGGGGGGGGGGGCGTGACGTCGAAAGCGCGTCGTTAACGCGCGACGCCCGAATGACGCCGCTCCGCGTTGTAAAAGGGTGCGATCCACGGAAACAAAGGAGGGAGGGAAATGTTGGAGCCACGGAGAGCTGCCCCGAGGTTCCGTGATACGGACCTAGAGACCCTCCTCGATGAGGTGGAGCAGCGCAGGGGCATCCTCTGCCCAAGACGAGGGCATCGCCACCCTTCCTGAGGTGGGCACGGCGTCAGTGCTGTGGGGCAGACCCCTCGGTCTGGGGAGCAGTGCCGCAAGAAGCTCCACGACCTCACCAGGGCTGCCAGGGTAAGTGCCACGAGGGTGCCCCCGGGTCACAACCACCCCACCCCCCCCATGACCCTCATCACCCCCCACCCCCCCACCCCCCGCAGGCACGAGGGGGAGGGGGTGGCGAGAGTGAGTGGAGGGTGGTTAACAAAGTTGTCACAGACCCACAGGAGCGCTGAAACCCCCTGGAGAGATGCCATGGTGTGGCTACAACTTTCCCCCCAACCTGTGCACTGGACCTTGCTGGGGGATCTGCCACCCGGGAGGTCGCTCAATGCGAGGTTGGAGGTGTAGAACCAAGTGAGACAACCCTGCATGACAACAACCCCCTCCCTCCCCCCCCCATCCCCAGCCCATCCTCTGTCCCCTCACACTCTACCCACTGGACCCCCCCCCCATCCTCTGTCCCCTCACACTCTACCCACTGGACCGCCCATCCTCTGTCCCCTCACACTCTGCCCATTGGACCATCCTACGCCCGGCTGAGCGTGTCTAACTAACCCCGTATCATTCTGTTCCCTAGGGCCAGCTGACGAACATCCAGGGCCGTCTGGTGCCACACACAGGCGACCATCCATGACGACCACCGTACCCAGGGTCGCACGCCAGAGAGTGGCAGGAGGTCGGCCTGGTGTGCCATCCTCCAAATCCGGGACTCTCGAGCAGGACGTACAGAGGACAGACAGTGACGACTTTCATGGCTGTGCGTTGCCCGAAGGTCGGGCCGTGAGACAGGACAGGACGGGGTCAGTGGACCCAGACACACAGAGGACGGCGACGCAGTCAACGGACTCACCTGACGCTGAACCGTACATGGTCCGTGTGTGCCCTGCGCTGGGACATGACTGGGACCAGGACATTCCTGAATTTTTGATGGACGAGGACCTAGAGCTTGCGGCACTGCTGTCTCCCACACCATCCACCATCCCAGAGACACTCACCTCGGTTGGGCAATTAAGTGATGAGGTCACAGTCACGGTCTGGTGTGCACCACACAGCTGAGCCGGTACAGCAGGTGGAGGGCGGAGCAGTCGAGGGGCTGGACAGTTGGAGGGCAGCTGAGGCCCAGCATCCAGCTGGCTCCCAGACGTTTCCCGGATTCCTGGATTTACTCGACCCACCTGGACAGCCGATGCATTTTGAAACCCAGGGACACAATGACGGGATGAGAGCCGTCTTCCAGCAGCTGCAGACACAGTTAGAGGAGTCAAACCGCGTCCAGGCGCAGGGAGTGGTGCCGGTCATGGCAGCCACCCAGGCCGACACCGCACGGGTGGCGTCCGCGGTGGAGGCAATGGGTGAAACGGTATTGGTCATGGGTCAGGTTCTGCAAGGCATTGGGCTTAATTTGCACGCGTCATCCTCGGCCCTGGAGAGGGCTGCCCTCTCACAGGCAGCAATGCGCCAGAGCCAACATGATATTGCCGGCGCGCTACGGGCCCTGGCCGAGTCTCACCAGGCCATGGCCCAGTACCAGCACTCCATGGCACAGTCCCAGCAGGCCATGGCACAGTCCCAGCAGTCAGTCGCGGAGAGAATTGATCGCCTGATGCACGTGCTGGATGGCGTCGCGCACTGACAGGTTGAGGTCGCACAGTCCCTGGCGGGAATGTCTCACTCCCTGGACTCCATCTCTGCGAACGTTTGGACCCTGGCCGATACCGTTGCAGGCCTCCAGGACTGGCAGCGCCAGGTGTCGGTTGGGCGACCGGGCAACTCCCCGCTATCACCTCTGTCCCACAGTGAGGCCCGGGGGCCACCGGGCTCCCCGAGGGAGGAGGAGGTTCTGGGGCCCGTCCCATTAACTCCATCACGGGACGTCCCTGAACGCTTGGCCACCCCCATCCCATCCCTGGTGCATCGGGTGCGCAGCGGGCAGAGCCGGGTGGCACCACGTCATCCGAAATGCCCACGAAGCAGCCTGGCCCATCAAGGCCGGGTCGCCACAGGAAACGAGTGCCGACGGGGAGACATGTCGCGGGGCGTGATTCTCAGCAGTCCACCTCCACTCCTGCTGTACCATCTGGGGATTCACTTAGACATAGTGGTAGGGCCCGTAAGGCAATGAAGTGGGACACAGAGTAAGTTGGCACGGGTGAAGGGCACAGTTTAGTTGTCGGAGCTAGGGCATCTGTACATAATATTCACCATTAAACTCACTGTTGCACCTAACTTGTAAGACTGTGATTTGTCCGTTGCCACGGGGATCGTGATGGTGACCGAGTGTTGCTGGGGTTGACGAGCGGTGAAACCTCGGTGCCGGATGTGGAGTCCCTACTCCCCCCCCTCCCACCGTCGAACACCGTAGTCCTCGGCACTCCGACGCCAGCTACCCCACGCGGGCACGTGATGGAGTGTCCCTGACAAACTCAGTGACCACCGAGATGGATGGTTCAGCTATTGCTATGAGTCAGACTTTGTTTAACGATTCTGAGCTCACAGCTCATCGCAGATCGGGCTGTCATCATTCAACATGGCACTGATCACACCCGCTGACACAGCCATCAATGTCGTGCCATACCGTTTTGCCGCAGTGGTAAGGGTGATCTCGAAGTGGAGCAGTGTACGCGGAGGGGGGTGGGGGGGTGGGGGGGGGGGGGGAGGGAGGGTTGGGGTGGGGGGTGGTGGTGGTGAGAGTTGTGTGCTGTCCGTCTGCACAACTGGCGATGCAGGTGGTAGTGTTCAACGATGCCGTTGCACGTGATGTGTGAATCTTGCAGCCACCAACCCGTTGCGTGCCCGCTGTCCTCGCCGGTGCCGTCGTGCAGCCTCCTGGACATTACCAGCACCCGGGTCATGTCTGTGTGCTGCGCCCGACGCACCACCAACCTCCTCCACCTCCTCCTCCTCCTCCGTGTTGGCACCACTGCCAGTGGCTTCTCCCTCCGACTCCTCCACCAGGGCATCACCCTTCTTCATTGCGATGTTGTGCAGCGCACAGCAGACCACAACAATGCGAGCGATCCTCTCGGGCTGGTACTGCAGGGCCCCACCGGAGCGGTCCAGGCACCTGAATCTCATTTTCAGCAGACCAAAGCAGCGCTCCACCACACCACTGGTTGCCTCATGGGCCTCATTCTAAAGGGTCCGCGTTGGTCTGAGGCCTCCGTATGGGCGTCATCAGTGGATAACCCCTGTCGCCCAACAACCAGCCCCTCAGTCGGGGGGGCCGTCCCTCAAACATAGCAGGGATGAACGACTGCGCAAGAATGTACGCATCATGCACACTCCCAGGGAACCTTGCGCACACGTGCATGATCTTCATGTGGGGGTCGCATACCACCTGGATGTTCATGGTGTATGTCCCCTTCCTGGCACGGTACAGCCTAGGCCTCGATTGTCGCCTCTGGCACCCTGGCTCCACCATCAGTGTCTCCTCCTCCTCCTCCCCCCCGACGCTGCTCGACATCAGTGCCCGCATCCTGTGCCGTTCTCAGCGTTTGGGGGTCAATGTTCCCTTCGGCATCCCCCTGAATATACCGGCCATGAGTGCCTGCGGCCTGTATGGCAACGACGGGCCACTCCGCGGCCATTCCCTCTGCTGCTGCAGCTGCCCCTGCATCCACTGTGGGATATCGCTGTGGACGCTGCTGAATGTTCAACTGCAGTGCAGCGGCCCCAACCACTGCGGGGAACATCGCCGTTCGGTTCGAAAACATTATGGTCACCTACAGAAGGGTGGTGGGGGGCAGAGAAACAACATGTTAGACCGAGGTTATTCGGCAACTCGGCAGCCGCCTGCCACGGGATACCTTTGTGTCTGGTGGCCTGGTCACTTTCTGCGTCCAACGGGCAGTTAACAACGTCCTCCTCACCGGTGTGTTAGTGGCCTGTGCCCATCAGCCACAGGGCAACCAGCGGCCGTGTCCTCGTCTCCGTTCTGCCATGGCAGGGCGGCTGAGATGTTGCATCCGGGGGTGGACGACCCACTCCACTCACTCCCTCTTCCTCCCCCCCCCCCCCCCCCCACTGGCCGCTGCGTTCTCGGGGATGCCTTCTCCAGTCTGCGGAGACTCCAGGGCGGAGTCACGCCATAGGGACTTCGGTCCATCCGGGCCGGATAATAGCGTGGGTTCCGGAGAATCAGCATTTTGGATGCATCGGGCGATTCTCCGGGTTTTGGCGCGCGGAACATGACGGAACAGATTTGGCCGTTTGGGAGAATCGCGGGAGTGCGTCGGACCGGCGTCGTGTGGGAAACTGACGAGGCCCGCTATTCTCCCAACCGCCGTGACATCGGAGAATCGCGCCCCTGATGACCCCTCCTGGCTCTTAGCTCTTTCTTTAGGTCCTTTCTGGCTAACCTGTAACTCTCAAGCGCCCTAACTGAACCTTCACGTCTCATCGTTATATAAGCCTCCTTCTTCCTCTTGACAAGTGATTCAACTACTTCAGTAAACCACGGTTCCCGCGCTCGACCACTTCCTCCCTGCCTGGCAGGTACATACTTATCAAGGACACGCAGTAGCTGTACCTTGAACAAGCTCCACATTTCAATTGTGCCCATCCCCTGCAGTTTCCTTCCCCAACCTATGCATTCTAAGTGTTGCCTAATCTCATCATAATTGCCTTTCCTCCAGCTATAACTCTTGCCCTGCGGTATATACCTATCCCTTTCCATCGCTAAATTAAACGTAACCGATTTGTGGTCACTATCACCAAAGTGCTCACCTACCTCCAAATCTAACACCTGGCCTGGTTCATTAGCCACTACCAAATCCAATGTGGCCTCGCCTCTTGTTGGCCTATCTACATACTGTGTCAGGAAACCCTCCTGCACACATTGGACAAAAACTGACCTATCTAAAGTACTCGAACTATAGCGTTTCCAGTCAATATTTGGAAAGTTAAAGTTCCCCATAGCAACTACCCTGTTACTTTCGCTCCTATCCAGAATCATCATTGCAATCCTTTCCTCTACGTCTCTAGAAACTTTTCGGAGGCCTATAGAAAACTCCCAACAGGGTAACCTCTCCTTTCCTGTTTCTAACCTCAGCCCATACTACCTCAGTAGACGAGTCCTCATCAAACGTCCTTTCTGTCACCGTGATACTATCCTTGACTAACAATGCCACACCTCCCTCTCCTTTCCCACCCTCCCTGAGCTTGCTGAAACATCTAAACGCCGGAACCTGCAACAACCATTCCTGTCCCTGCTCCAGCCATGTCTCCGAAATGGCCACAAAATCAAAGTCCCAGGTACCAACCCATGCTGCAAGTTCACCCACCTTATTCCGGATGCTCCTGGCATTGAAGTAGACACACTTTAAACCCTCTTCCTGCCTGCTGGTACACTCCTGCGACCTTGAAACCTTACTCATGACCTCACTACACTCAAGCTCCTGTACACTGCAGCTACAATTTAGGTTCCCATCCCCCTGCTGAATTAGTTTAAACCCTCCCGAAGAGCATACCCGCGTCAACCCCTCATCAATTCCAGGACCTATGAGAGGTTAGCAATGACACTGAGTGAAGCTCCTGCGCCGAAAACGGCTGGAAATGACTGGGTCCCTGGCCGTGCATGCGTAAGGCAACGACCTGCAGCAGTCTTGCCGTACGACATGGTGCCGACCATGTACAGACCTGACCCACCATCCGTGACCCCCCTCCCCCCCCAGTCCTCGCGGTAGACTCCCGGCCAGCGGCACTGATCCTGGCCATGTGTGGCGGTGCTGGACACAGTTCGCAGCTGCCACGCCGGGTATCCAACCACTGAGACCGCAAGATCGGGAACTCGGCCCATCGGGGGTGGAGCATCGCAGGAGGGGCTGTCGCTCATGCGCCAACGCCGTTGCAATGCCGTGTGGCGTGCAACGCGATGACTGCATTTCAGAGGGGACGGAAACTCGATAACCGGCGTCAAACCAGCGCTGCCCCTGATTTGGACGTCGGAATGGATTCTCCGCCTAATCGCCGATTATAATATTGGCGTTGGGCAACGGAGAATCTCGCCCATTATATAACATGGAGGGACGGTGTCACATGACCATTAATTAATTTTAAGAAGAAGAAAAACATTTATTAAACATGAAAGAAATGGATTATAATACAATATTCCTTTACTCCCTCCTTACCTTAACAATTACGCACAGGTTTTAGGATTAACATGGATTACAAAGTACATCTTAAATACAATGATCTCATTAACACAGAAAATCCTTTTGAAGTACACAAGATGACTGTGGTAAGATGCATCCCTCTCAGAACCCAAGTGAATATCTGTGGAGTTCTCCTCAAAATCCCCTTGCCTCACTGAATTCCAGCTTGTACACACAAGAGTGAGTTCAAATTTTCTTTCACACTTTTAAGTCTTTTTAAAAATGCTTTCCCTCCGCTGCATCCATCAAGGTTTCTCTTTCATGTTTTACACTTCTCCTTTCAGGTTTCCTTTGTCTTAAATGCTTTTATGCCAACTCCAAGGTCCAGCCACCAATTTCCACAATTATTTCAAATAATGTCTCCCAAACTGTAGTAATTTCCCACAAACCTCAGCACTATTGGAGATATCTTTTGGGAGATAATGGGGCATGACAGAGCGGAGTCGGGAGGGTAGCAAAGCGGGAGAAAGAGTAAGACTGAGAGTTGAGCCGGGAAGATAAAAGAAGAGGAGAAAGAGCAAGTCAGACAGAGGAACCAGGAGAATAATGGGATGCAAGAAAGAACGGGTCAGAGATAAAAGTGCACAAGAAAGAGTGAGACAGAGAGCGGAGCCGAAGAGACAAAGAGCACGAGAAAAAGCCCGACTGAGAACGGAGCCGGGGAGATTAAAAAGTGTGAGAAAGAGCGAGGCTGACAGCAGAGCCAGGGAGACAAAAGAATGCAAAAATAAGCAAGACTGAGAGCAGGGCAAAATATAAAAGAGCAAGAGAAATGACGAGGTTAAGAGCGGAGCCAGGAGATAATAGAGGGTGAGAATGAGTGTGACTGAGAGTGGAGCAGGGAGGGGGATTAAAAAGCACGTGAAAGATCGAGACTGAGAGCAGAGCTGGGAGATAGAAAAGCGCAACAAAGAGCGAGACTGAGAGCGGGGCCGAGGGATAAAAGAAAATTAGAAAGAGGGAGACCGAGAACGAAGGTGGGCAGATAAAAGAGCATGACAAAGAGTGAGACTGAGAGCGGACCTGGAAGGATAAAAGAGCATGAGAAATAGCAAGACTGAGCGGAGCTGGGGAGTAAAAGAGTGTGAGAAAGAGGGAGACTGAGAGTGGAACTGGGAGGATAAAAGAGCATGAAGAGTGAGACTGAGAGAGGAGCCGGGAGGATAAAAGAGCATGAGAAAATTGAGAGCAGAGTGCTAGCTTGGAGTTTGGAACTCCAAAGATGACTTCAGGATTCAAAAATCATGCAGGGTAAGTGGAAGCAGCTGATTGGATGAGTGCGGTCGGGTAATTATTTTCTACTTTTATCGATTATAGGTTGTAAGGTCTATATTTTTTGATCTATGGCTTGTAAGGCCTATATTCTATGATGCGATATTCTGCAGTGACGAGGACTACGAAGAAGGGCCCTTGAGTAATTGATATTATTTAATTTTAAGCCCCCAGAGTACTTCAGGAAGTGGCCCTGGAAATAGTGGATGCATTGGTGGTCACCTTCCAAGATTCTAAACACTCTGGCACAATGCCTACAGATTGCAGGGTAGATAATGTAACCCCACTATTTAAAAATGGAGGCAGAGAGAAAACAGGAAATTAATGGACCAGTCAGCCTAATGTTGGTCATGGGGAAAATGCTAAAGTCCATTATAAAACACTTAATAGCAGAGTAATTGGAATACAGTGGCAGGATTTATGAAAGGGAAATCATGCTTGACAAATCTACTGGAATTCTTTGAGGTGAGCCAGTGGATGTGATTCATTTGGACTTTCAGAAGGCTTTTGACAACTTCCCACATAAGAGACTAGCATGCAAAACTAAAGTGCATGGGAATAGGGTATGACAATGGATAGAAAACTGGTTGGCAGGCAGCAAGCAAACAGTAGGAATAAATAGGTATTTTTCCAAATGGCAGGTAATGACTAGTGGGGTACCGCAGGGATCGAAGCTGGCTCTTCACAATATATATTAATGATTTAGATGAGGGAATAAATGTAGCGGGAGGAATTTTCCTAAAAAATGGCAAATGTCAGGTTCTGACTGAAAATCGGTGATTTTCTCTCCAAAATACAGGTAGGTTTTCACTCCAGGCATTCTGAAAAATTGTAAAAAAAAGCAAGGGGGTTTGCACCGTCACTCTGGCACAGCAGGGACTCATAGAGCCAAAAGGCTACCCCAATCTCAAAGAGAAAGTTAAGGGCCCCCATCATCGCCCGCATCCCCACAGAGTGGGACCCCTCTCCCCCTACCACCACCATGGGGTACCCCAGAGACCCCCAACCCTGGTGGCACTGCTCCCAGGAGTCCCGCTGCCTGACACAGCCAGGTTGGCACTGTCAGCGTAGTCATGTCCACACAGGGGCAATAATCAACTCTGAGCCCCCAGCGTGGTCATAACTACTGTTTTTGTTTTTTGGAAACCAGTACTGATACCACTAGCGTGACTTAACGCCGGCGGGGAGGGACTATCTGATGTCCCTGGAAGTAATGGCATTTAGCCGTTAAAGCATATTTAAATTAATTTAAATTCATGACCATCGTGTTCACGCCCTCGCTTGGTGTGGACCTGATTATGTGACCGGCAGGGAGGGCAGGGAAGATCGTGACCTGAGATCTCGCTGCTGCAAATTGCGTTATGGCCCTCTCAGAAGAGTTAGCAGCTATAACGGGATTTGCGCCCAGGGCGAATAGGCCCGGGCGCAAATATCTCCAAATTTGCAGATGATGCACGGCTGTGTCGGACGGTGAGCTGTGAGGAGGATGCAGAAATGCTTCGGTATAATTTAGAGAAGTTGAGAGAGTGGGCATTGGCATGGCAGATGTGGTAGAATATGGATAAATATGAGGCTATCCACTTTGGTAGCAAACACAGAAACGCAGATTATTATCTGAATGGCTTTAGATTGAAAGAGGAGAATTTGCAACAAGGCTTGAGTGTCCTTGTACACTCGTCGCTGAAAGTAAGCATGCAGGTGCAGCAGGTGGTAAAGAAGGCAAATGATACGTTGGCCTTCATAGAGAGGGGATTTGAGTACAGGAGCGGGGATGTCTTGCTGTAATTATACAGGGCCTTGGTGAGACGACACCTAGATTATTGTGTGAAGTTTTGGTCTCCTTGATTGAAGAAAAATGTTCTTGCTATGGAGACAATGCAGTGAAGGTTTACCAGACTGATTCTTGGGATGATGGGACTGACATATGAGGAGAGGTTGAACTGGTTAGGATTATATTCGCTGGAGTTTATAAGAATAAGGGGGGATCTCAAAGAAATCTATTCTAATAACTAGACAGGGTGGTTGCAGGAAGAATGCCTCCAATGGTGGAGTCGTCCAGTACCAGGGAATAAGGATATCGGGTGAAACATTGAGGACTGAGATGAGGAGAGATTTCTTCACCCAGAGTGATGAATCTATGGAATTCGTTATCACAGAAAGCAGCTGAGCCCAAAGCATTGCATGTTTTAAAAAGAAGCTAGATATAGCTCTTGGGCTAAATGAATCAAAGGATATGGGGGGAAAGCGGGAACAGGTTACTGAAAATGAAAATGAAATGAAAATCGCTTATTGTCACGAGTAGGCTTCAATGAAGTTACTGTGAAAAGCCCCTAGTCGCCACATTCCGGCGCCTGTTCGGGGAGGCTGTTACGGGAGGCTGTTACTGAGTTGGATGAATGGAGGAGCAGGCTCAAAGGGCTGAATGGCCTCCTCCCGTTCCTATTTTTCTATTTATTACTGTTCATACCTACACACCCTCCATGCCTGTTCACACCTGCGCACACCGCCCCCCTCCCCATGCCGGTTCACACTTGCACAACCTCCACTCCACTCTCCTGCCCACTTGCATTCCACCACAGCCCTTCCCAAACTCCAGACCACCTTATCTATTCTACGCTGCCCGCCCCATCTCTCTCTTTCCCCTACCAGCCCAAATCTCCCCAAGCACCCTGAAGGGCTCCACACTCACCCGTCCTTTTCATTACTCCTTCCCTTCTCATCCCTCCCTCCAGTACAGACCACAACCGTTCAACTGTACCTCCTGCAGCCATCCACCTGCAGGGATAAGATCCACGTGGTTGATGCTCCACTTGCCTCCTACTACAGTGTTCCAGGGTTTGTGCTCATTGATGGCCTCCATCTTCTGACCTCTGCAGGGTGTCCAAGGCCTCTTCAACTATGTTCTGACCAGGGTGGAATTCTGCAGATAATTGGGCGATTTCACGGCAACCTCTGGTGGGAATTGCAACCTGCCATGACCGGTGGGAGCACATGTTGTTGCCATCATCTGATGCTGACGTAAAACCAATTCCTCGGCTACCACCGCATTGCCGCACCCCCCCCCCCCCCCACCTCCATGACCTAACGAGGAAACGGGAAAATTCCGCTCTGTCATTCAGTCACAAGAATGATGTGCTGTACAAAAGAAAATTAAATGTGTGATCAGTCTGAATGAAACAAGTGAGCGTTATTTATTCATTGCTCATACGAGTCAGGCAGCAGGTGGAGAGAAACCTATATGGCACTAAATACAGTATAAAAGTGGGTAGTCTGTGCGGGCACATCTTGGGAGCAGGAGTGATAAGGGTAGGAATGGTTGCAGGTTCCCAAATTCCTGCCCAGTGATTACATTGGGACCGGGCCGCAGGCTCGAATATTTGGAAAAAAAATATAGTCCAAAATAATTCCGTGCTTTTGGGGAATGGGACGAAAACAAAGAAGAAAAATTGTAAAAGAATATCACTTGCAGGAGGGCTTCTAAACTGAAATGTTGTCATGGAACGACTGATTCTTTCCATTTCCATCAGCTTTGTTTTTCCCAAATTCTACAAGACTGAAAAAATAGCATAAAATAATCTTTAATAAACAAAATGTCTGTGTGAAAGGCACATAAATTGAAATCTGGAAAGGATTTGTTGTCTTTCTGAAAAGGCCAATGGATTTGAATCTAGCTGCTTGTGATTTATCAGCCATTAAGTGACTCTTCACAGTGTGCAATGTCATGTCTGCTTGAGCTGTCACTCCGATAGACGATGAAAATATAATTGACTGTCACAGAATCCAAGAAAAAGTCAGCAATATGCCATATATCAAGTTCATATCAACTTGTTCACAATGAAACTGTTCATGCCTTTTTTATCCCCTCTTTTTCAAAAGATACACACTTGTCAGCAGCCATTTTTCATCTTTGAACCAAGACAGTGAACGTTTAGCAGGTTATTCGAACATTTAAGGTATCACCATGCACCACTTATGCCCACCCCGCCCCCTCCAACTTCACAAAGATACTTTCCAGTCATTAGATGACAACCAGGAATGGACATCCTGGTTGATTATTGGCACCTTGACTAAGTCCAAGTATCTTAGACTTGCATCTCACTTTCCACAGGAACGTCATTGCAGTGTTAATGTAAGTCTACTTGTGACACTGAAGATTATTATTATAAGACCTTCACACCCAACAGCACATATACATGGTGCACATACCTGTAATATCTCACACAGATTATCCAAACCTGGTACCTATATCAGTCACATCTTCCAAGTAGCAGACACATGGGGCGGGATTCTCTGATCTGAGGCTAAGTGTTGACGCCGTCATGAAAGCCGTCACGTTTTACGATAGTGTCAACAGGTCCCCAGGACTCTCCGCGCCGGCCCCGACACAA
The DNA here is from genome assembly GCF_902713615.1 of Scyliorhinus canicula. Classification (NCBI taxonomy): domain Eukaryota; kingdom Metazoa; phylum Chordata; class Chondrichthyes; order Carcharhiniformes; family Scyliorhinidae; genus Scyliorhinus; species Scyliorhinus canicula. Next base: position 131,148,614 of record NC_052161.1, read on the forward strand.
CATGGCGGAGAGCTACAGGGACCCAGCATGGAGTAAAATAGGCCCCCACCAGGAGAAGCCAGTCAGCCGTTCGGTCGGCCCCGATCGCGGGCCAGGCCAAGGTGGAGGCCCCCCCGGGGGCGGATCCAACCCCCCCCCCCCCCCCCCCCCCCCCCCCCCCCCACCCCGGCAATTCTCTGACCCGGCCCGGGGTCGGAGAATCCCGGCCCTGTACACACCAGTCACATCTTACACAGGGTATTCACACATGGTATATTGCTCAGTCACATTTTACACAGGGCAACGACACCCGATACATTGAGCCGTCACCTCTCACAATGGATATCTACCCCGAGTGCCTGGGCCAATTGTGTCTCTCAAGGCACCTACACAATATCTAAGCCAGTAGTGTCCAGCAGACAACTCTAGTTTCTATATCGGAAATTTTTCAGTGTCTGAAATAATTGTGTCTGACGTTTCTCTCAGCTGTGGAACGTGTATGATGAAATAAATTAAATTCTAGAGAAACTTCTTACAATATGAATCTGTCCTCGAAAATATCAACTGCACAAAATCAAATCCACGTATCAAAGTTTGTTTCAAAGTCAGATCGTCACCATTCAATCTTTGCAACAGAAACTTCAATGACTTCTGAAATATACTTTGCTTCTTTAAAATGGCACTTTCAGAAACAGTGTACTGATCATAATAGCAGATGTTTATTAGTTCTGATATTTCATGGCTTTATAGTTTTCAGGGCTCTTTAAATTCATTGGGAAATAAATCCTGCATTTTTAAAGAGATCGATTCGACTGCTGTTTCTTCAAAGTATTGAACAGTTGCTAAATTAAATTAAAGTTCAATCACCACAATAAGGTATGAGGGGAAGGGGAGGGGGAGTTTGGCTTATTTCCAGGATCTTAATAGACTTAATAGGAAACAATCGTGTAATGTACTCTGACTGCGATTGCACCTAACCATGCGTGGAAGATTGAACTTGCTTGCCTGATCTCAGCTGTGTTGATGGAATTAAGTAGTGTGAACTTCAACGCTAGTTTTATTTTGTTGTTTTGTGCTCATTAAGGTGCAGGATGTTGGCGCTGGAGAATAGAACACTTTCCATTTCTGGCACCCGGGGGCAGAAAGTGATGTGCGTCATTCCTGTATTTCAGGAGCAAAACAGGCACAAAGAAAACCAGTTTAGCAGTGCCCACTTTGCAATGCTCCAGAGTGGAATATGACCAGTACTCTGAATTTACAGTGCAAGTTTGACATTGATGTAAAGAGGAAATCAAGTGATATGAGGAAGGTTTAAGAGATGGTCTCATCAGTAATTGTGACTAGCCAGGCCTAATGAGATGGCAAGGTCAAGGGGGTGGCCATGAATCTGAGTTGGGGATTTTACATGGAAAAGATTTAGAAGGGTAAGAGGGCAGTAAACTCAGAGGAGAGAGTTGAGATGGAAGTTGAAGTCACCGAGAATGTGAAGTCGCTTGGCGTAGCGGCTGAGGGAGGAAATCAGTCAAGGAACTGGATTCTCTGCCCACCGACGCCGAAATCGGGTTAGACGCCAGGGCAGAGAATCCAGTTTCACGCATGGAATTGGGACCAGCGCCGATTCGGCAATTCTCCCTCCCCCACCCCAAAAGCGCCGTACTCGGGAAGTGCGCCACGCTGATTATCCACCACCGGAGGCCATTTCCAGAGGTCAATCCTGCTATTCTCCGCCCCGCCCGGTCGAATTCTTGACGGCGTAGATCAGTGTTCTTCAAAGTGCCCACTTTGCATTGCTCCAGAGTCGGATATGACGAGTACTTTGAATTTACAATGGGTCGCGGGCGGGTGTCGAGAGGGTCGCGGAGCCGTTGTCCACAATGCTCCCGATCGAGCAAATCCCCACGCAGCAGCAGCTTTTCATAACGCCGGCTGCAAGCGGCCGTGAACATGTTAAAAAAAAAATTCCGGCCAGATTGCGCATGCGCGCACGATGATCGGCACGCATGCCGCAAACATGTTAAGACATTCAGCCGCAGATCGGCACGTATGCGTATTCGACGAACATGTGAAAAAATTCAGCCGCATTGCGCATTGCGCATGTGCGCCGATAATCGTTGCAGCTTTTTGTTTTCAAAGTTCTGTAGTGGTTTTTATTCATTTATTCATTTATTTTATTCATTTAATTTTTTTTTCATTTATTTTATTCTTTTTTTTACAAGTTTGGGGGGGGTTTTCATTTTTTTCATTTATTTTACTCATTGGCAGTGGGCAGTTATTTGAAATATGTCAGCTTAAACTTTTAGTGTAAATGCACCCTTAGTTGCTGTTTGCGTATGTGCTTCTAAACTTAAAGGAACCGAGCATGATGGTTAACTATATTCGTCTCCGTACCACAGCTACATATGGCAATGCACCTGGCACCTCACGGGGAACGTCTTTCAGCTGACCCTCTTCCATTTCACTTAAGAGTCTTGTTGCGGTTCAATCCATTCAGCTCCTTCTACCTTTCATGAATTATAAATCCTGACCACAAAGGTTAGTTGTCTATTTGACTTCGGAAGATGCATCAAAGTTCCATTTGCTCCGGTCCTCGTGCAGTGTCCACACATGTATGAGCCATTACATAGTGATCAGGAGTGAGAACACTAGATAGGGGTAATAAGTTAACTGTTCTATTTTATTTCTGGGGGACCGGTTTTCAGGACTGAAGGAGCTGGAAGTGAAATATGGACGGGACAGAGGGAAATGTTTAGGTATATGCAGGTCCAAGATTTCGCGAAGAAGGAGATACAGAGCTTTTCAGTGGTGTCAGCCTCAACACTATTGGAGGATGTGCTGACGACAGGGGGAATGGAGAAGGGGGTGGTGTTGGTGATTTATGGGGCGATTCTGGGAGAAGAGAAGGCACCGCTTGAGAGGGTTAAGGCAAAGTGGGAGGAAGAGTTGGGAGAGGGTGTGGAGGAGCGGTTGTGGTATGATGTGCTCCGGAGGGTGAATGCCTCAACTTTGTATGCGAGGTTGGGGCTGATACAGCTGTAGGTGGTGTATAGGGCGCACCTCACAAAGGTGCGGATGAGCTGACTCTTTGAAAGACTAGTGGATGTTTGTTAGTGTTGCGGGGGAAGACCCCGCAAACCACGTTCATATGTTTTGGTCCTGTCCAAAGCTGGAGGGGTATTGGAAGGAGGTTTTCAGGGTAATTTTGAAGGTGATACATGTGAGGATTGAGCTGGGTCCTCTGGAGGCCATATTCGGGGTATCGGATCGGCCGGGATTGTAAGCGGGTGAGAGGGCAGGTATTTTAGCCTTCGCTTCGCTGATCACCCGAAGGCGGATCCTGTTGGGGCGGAGGTCAGTTTCTCCACCCTGTGCCCTGGTATGGCGGGGGGATCTGTTGGAGTTTTTAACACTCAAGAAGGTGAAATTTAAGTTGAGGGGAAGGATGGAGGGGTTCTACAATTCATGGGCTTTGTTCATTATGTACTTTCAAGAATTGGGTGACATTGAACATTGGGTGGGGGGGTTGAGGTGGGGGGGGGTGTTGGACTATGTATGTGATGTGGCCATCAATTCACTAGAGACACGATTGGAAGTAAACTGTGGTTTTAATAGTTTTACAACTGAGCCAGCCTGCAACCAGAGGAACTGAGAGTGGGGCTTACGGCTGCAGCACTTTATACTTCTGGTAGTGGGAGAGGCCATGGGTGAAGCCAAGGGTGGAGCCCTGTACAAGCTCCTCATCTCCCGCTATGGGCAGAGCCGTGCAACGGCTCACATACAGAGCCCACAAGGACATAATGCAATGCAATGCAATACAGTGTGAATTACAATACAGTATAATTCACCACATTCACCCCTGTAAAAGAATCAAGTCCGGCGGGGGTGACGGGTCTACAAGTTGAGCCGGTCCCGTGGCCGAGTCGTCCTTTGGGATCAGCGGAGCATCGAGGTTGCAGCCTCTTCGAGTGGCTGGGTGGTGACGATCGGTGTGGGTACGAGGACGGACTCCGGGGATGTTTCAGTCCGAGCTTCATACCTGACCGGTGCGACAGGCACCGGGGGGGGGGGGCAGGAAACCGATAGGCACGGGGGCGCCGAGCGTGGGCAGGGAACCTATAGGCGCGGGGGCGCAGGACGTGAGGGGTTGTGTGAGGTGTAGTGTGAGGGGTACGTCGGCGGTGGTGGTAGTGTTGGATCCTGCAGGCGCCAGGTCGCGGAGGAAAACGTTGTCCTGACGGCCGTCGGGGAATTCAATAAAGGCGTATTGGGGGTTTGAATGAAGCAGTAGCACTCTCTCCCCTAGCGGGTCTGTTTTGTGTGTCCGGACGTGCTTCCGGAGGAGAACCGGGCCCGGCGTCCTCAACCAGGATGGGAGCAAAGCCCCCGTGGTAGTGCCCCTAGAGAAAACAAATAGTCGTTCATGAGGGGTCTGGTTGGTGGCAGTGCATAGGAGGGACCTAATTGCATGGAGCGCGTCGGGGAGGACCTCCTACCAATGGGAGGTTGGGAGATTCCTGGACCGGAGGGTCAGTAGGACGATCTTCCAGACCGTCACATTCTCCCTCTCCAGCTGCCCGTTCCCCCTGGGGTTATAGCTGGTAGTCCTGCTCGAGGCGATGCCCTTGTCGAGCAGGTACTGACACAGCTCGTCACTTATAAAGGACGAACCCCTGTCGCTGTGTACGTAGCTGGGGAAACCGAACAGGGTGAAGACACTGTGCAGGGCTCTGATGACTGTGTGGGAGGTCATATCGGGGCACGGGATGGCAAAGGGGAAGCGGGAGAACTCGTCAATGACGTTCAGAAAGTACACATTTCGATTGGTCGAGGGGAGTGGCCCTTTGAAATCGATGCTCAGGCGTTCAAAGGGCCGGGATGCCTTTACCAGGTGGGCCTTGTCTGTTCTATAGAAGTGTGGTTTGCACTCTGCGCAGATTGGGCAATGCCTGGTGATGGCTTTGACCTCCTCTGTGGAGAAAGGCAGATTTCGGGCTTTGACGTAGTGGGCGAGCCGGGTGACCCACGGGTGGCAGAGGTCATTGTGGGTAGTCTTCAGGCGGTCGTCGTGCGCGCTGGCGCATGTGCCGCGGGACAGGGCACTTGGGGGGCTCGTTGAGCTTCCCCAGTCGATATATGATATCGTAATTATAGGTGGAGAGTACGATCCTCCACCCCAAGATTTTACCATTTTTAATTTTGCCCCTTTGTGAATTGTCAAACATGAAGGCAACCGATCTCTGGTCGGTGATGAGGGTAAACCTCCTACCTGCGAGGTAGTGCCTCCAGTGCCATACGGCTTCCACAATGGCTTGAGCTTCCTTTTCGACTGAGCAGTGTCGAAGTTCCGAAGCAGAGAGGGTTCGGGAGAAGAAGGCGACTGGTCTCCCTGCCTGATTCAGAGTGGTGGTGAGAGCGACCTCTGAGGCGTCGCTCTCCACTTGAAAGGGGACGGATTCATCCACCGCCCGCATGGCGGCTTTGGCGATGTCCTCCTTAATGCAGTTGAAGGCCTTGCAGACCTCAGCCGACAGTGGAAAGAGTGTGGTCTTAAATAGTGGGCGGGCTTTGTCCGCATACTGGGGGACCCACTGGGCATAATAAGAGAAAAATTCCAGGCACCTCTTGAGGGCCCTGGGACAATGAGGGAGAGGGAGTTGTAAGAGGGGGCGCATACGGTCCGGGTCAGGGCCCAGGACTCCGTTTTCCACGACATAGCCAAGGATGGTTAGTCTGGTAGCGCGGAAAACGCATTTCTCCGTATTATAGGTGAGATTGAGTTTCTGGGCGGTTTGGAGAAATCGGTGGAAGTTGGCGTCGTGGTCCTGCTGATCATGGTCGCAGATGGTGACATTGTCCAAGTACAGAAACGTGGCCCGCAGCCCGTACTGGTCCACTATTCGGTCCATTGTTTGTTGGAACACCGAGACCCCATTCGTGACGCCAAAGGGGACCCGGAGGAAGTGGAAAAGGCGGCCATCTGCCTCGAACGCCGTGTAGTGGCGGTCCTCCGGGCGGATTGGGAGCTGGTGGTAAACAGACTTCAGATCCACCGTGGAGAATATGCGGTATTGGGCGATCTGATTAACCATGTCTGCAATTCTGGGGAGGGGGTACGCATCGAGGTGCGTGAACCGGTTAATGGTTTGGCTATAATCAACCACCATTTGGAACTTTTCCCCGGTCTTCACGACCACCACCTGAGCTCTCCAGGGGCTCTTACTGGCCTCTATGACTCCCTCACGTAGGAGCCGTTGGACCTCGGATCTGATAAATACCCTGTCCTGCAGGCTATACCGCCTGCTGCGAGTGGCTACGGGTTTGCAGTTCGAAGTGAGATTAGCGAAGAGTGGAGGAGGGTCGATTTTTAGTGTCGCTAGACTGCAGATAGTGAGTGGAGGTAGAGGTCCGCCGAAGCTGAGTGTGAGGCTCTTGAGATTACATTGGAAGTCGATCCAAGTAAGAGTGGGGTGCAGAGGTTGGAGAGTGTGTACAGCTGGAAATTAGAATAGCTGGCGCCCTGAATTGTTAGGGTCGTGACGGTGCGCCCTTGTATGTGTACTGAGTGTGAGCCCGAGGTGAGGGAGATAGTTTGCCGTGCAGGGAAGATCGGGAGCGAACAGCGTCTTACCAGGTCAGGATGTACGAAGCTCTCGGTGCTCCCGGAGTCGAAGAGGCACGGTGTCCTGTACCCATTGATTTTAACGGACATCATCGAGCTCTGGAGGTGCTTCGGACGCGACTGGTCCAACGTGACTGCGTTGAATTGCGGGTAGTCGGCAGCTCGATCAGCTGTGCTGGAGTGGCCCCGTGATGACTGTCCGCTGAGGTCGTATTCGTCGAGGTTCGGTTCGGTTGATTGCCAAGATGGCGGCCCCCGTTGATCGCACGTGGCTGGTGCTGAAGAAGATGGCGTCCAAGATGGCCACCCCCGTGGATCGCACGTGGCGGGTAGCGAGGAAGATGGCATCCAAGATGGCGACCCTCATGAATCGCACATGGCCGGCCGCGTGGAGGAGTATTGCCAAGGTGGCGGCCCCCATGAGTCGCACATGTCGGGTGGGGGCGGAGTCGGCAGACATGCTGCAGCATTACGGGGCATGCGGGCCTGTGAGTTTGGGAGGCGAGTGCTCTGGACTGCGGGGGAGTTTGGAGTTTTAGATTTTGCAAGGCATACTCGGGCATAGTGGCCTTTGCGACCGCAACTGCTGCAGGTCGCGTTGCAGGCTGGGCAGTGCTGCCATGGGTGTTGGGGCTGACCATAAAAATGGCACGCTGGTGCTCCATAGTGGGTGGGTGACCGCGGCGCAGGCCTGGGGCAGTCGCTGGTCGGGGACCCACGATGGGGTTGCCTGGTCCGCGGGGAATGAGTTCAAACTGCGGAAAGCAACCTCCATAGTTGTAGCTAACTCTATTGTGTCCTCCAAGTTCTGGGCCCCTTTTTCAAGCAATCGCTGGCGCACATAGTTAGACCTAAGCCCTGCAACGTATACATCATGTACAGCGAGTTCCATATGTTGGGAGCCTGTTACAGCCTGAAAATTACAGTCCCGAGCAAGGGCTTTTAAATCGCGCAGAAAGTCTTCTAATGACTCTGCGGGGTGCTGGTGGCGAATAGTGAAAATGTGCCGTGCGTAGACCTCATTAATCGGCCGCACGTACAGTCGGTCGAGCATAGCCCGGGCCTCAGTATATGAGGTGGTACAATTTAAGTTGCGTAGAGATACGATGGCTCACCCGTGCGCGCAGTAGGCTGAGTTTCTGCTCCTCTGTAGTCTCGGATGTGCTTGATTCAGCCAGGTAGGCCTTGAAACATCAAAGCCAGTGTAGGAAGATTTCCTTCGCCTCTGCAGCCTGCGGGTCAAGTTCTAGTCGATCAGGTTTGAGGGCTGATTCCATAGTAGTTTTCTTCAAGTTTTCTAAGACTATTAAATTGATGTGACCATCAATTCACTAGAGACACGATTGGAAGTAAACTGTGGTTTTAATAGTCTTACAACTGAGCCAGCCTGCGACCAGAGGAACTGAGAGCAGGGCCTACGGCTGCAGCACTTTATACTTCTGGTAGTGGGCGGTGCCACGGGCGGAGCCAAGGGTGGAGCCCTGTACAAGCTCCTCATCACCCACTATGGCCAGAGCCGCGCAACGGCTCACATACAGAGCCCACGAGGACATAATACAATGCAATGCAATACAGTGTGAATTACAATACAGTATAATTCACCACAGTATGTTGTTGGTGACTATGTGTAGGTGGATGGAGGAGTCCTGATTGCCTTTCTTTGATGTTTGCATTTAAAATGTTGGGGCTGTTTGGGGGTTGGTGGGAGGAAGGGATTGTTGACCAGGGGTTTGACATTGTATTTGTTACTGTTGATTGTTTGGTGGTGGGTTTACATTTGGATTGAAATGTGAAAAAGGAGGAAAATAAAAATATTTTAAAAACAATTGTTATTTTAGTAATGGGTGAGCAAACTGCAGTTTGTGCGTTCAAATTCCACAGTGACAAGTTGTGAATTCAACAATTCTGGTAATTTGTGAAATAACAAGAGAAAAATGACTATGAATTCTGCTAAATTATCATTAAATTCTTATTGGTTTACTTATGTCCTTCAAGGAAGGGATCCTGCCACCCGAGTGTGGACTGGCCTACACATGACTCTCATCATATTCTTTTTTTAAAAAATATTTTTATTGGCATTTTCACTTTTATATACATTACATTTTGTGCTTGTTATTGTGCAGTACATAAGATCTTCTTGTACCACTTTACAATTTGTCACCGTCTGTCTCGGTGCGCTGTCCTACTTCCTCCCACCCTAGCCCCACTTGATACCCTCCATGCTCACCGTGGGTGTTTCCCCCCCACCTCTACTTTGGCTCTCCCCCTTCCCCTCCTTTCTTGTGAGTTTCCACACTGTCCGCCTTGTGGGTGGGCGGGAGGGGATTTTCTTCTGCCCACTCCCTCTGTGTTGTTCTTTTTATTCCCTTCAGGATCCCTCCTCTCTTCCTCCCCTCACACTCCCCCTGGGTTGTGTATTCCTGTCATTCCTCTTTTAATTTTTAATTTTCCTCTGCTAGTTATTGCTGGCCTCGAACGGGTCCTGGAACAGGCCGACAAATTGCCCCCATGCTTCAAGGAAGCTTTCTTCCGAACCTCGGATGGTGTATTTGATCTTCTCCAGGTGGAGAAATTCGGCCAGGTCTGCCAACCAGTCTGCCGCTGTGGGTGGTGCTGCTGATCGCCAACCGAGCAGGATTCTCTGGCATGCGATTCGGGAAGTGAAAGCTAGAGCATCGGCCCTCTTCCCCATGTGTAGCTCTGGCTGCTCTGACACGCCAAAGGTTGCCACATTCGGCCATGGCTTCACCCTCACACCAACAACCTTGGACATTGCCTCGGAAAAGCCTGTCCAGAACCCAACAAGCTTGGGCAGGCCCAACTTGAATCTAATGTCTTCTGATGTAAGCCAGCAAGCCACAATCAATGTGAAGCAAAAAGCCCACTATCTTCTCATTAGAAGCTCTTCTACTGTTAGTTAGGTATGGTCAGATAAATATGGGTTTTAGCAGCATTTGTCTATGTCCTGAAAACAAACAAATATATTTTTTATTTGAAAGTATTGTCTTGGCTGGCATCAGTCAGAGTAGAGTATAAACCTGAAACTTACTGATACTTCTGATTCCATCCAGGATTATATGATACATCTATCCACTGATCCTTCAAATTCCTCTCTGGCCTCATCTGTCACTGCAATCTCTTCTTGTCCCTCAACCTTCCAAAAACGTTGCATTCCTCCAATTTTAGCCTCCCCAACTTCCATTTCCCCAACATGGGCTGTTTTGGCTTCAGCCATCAAGGCCTTTTGTGCTGGAAATCCCTCCCTCATCCTTTCCACCTCTCTACCTTTTTAAGACAGTCCTTAAAACCAATCAGCTCCGGCAGCATACCCTTGCCTGCACTTTTCCCGATTGCGTGAGGTGGCCCACAACAGGAACCCCCATTAGCAAACTGCGGGAACAGAGAATGCCGGTGAGGGCGTGCCGTGCAGGAAATTGGGGCTGGTGGGATGGAGAATCCCACCCAATATCTATGACCAATCATCTTATCCTAATATCCCTTTATATGGCTCAGTGTTCAATTTTGTCTGATAATGTTCCTGTGGAGCACTTTGGGACAATTTTCCCCACCATTGCTATGATTGAGAGACTTCAGTCTTCTGCCTGAACCTGCGGCCACTGCTTCTACTAATTTCTCAACTTAAGTCTGTGCCTGGTCAGAATATCACCTCTGCTACTTTTGAATTTTATGATGTCCTTCAACTTCACCGTCATCATTTAATTGACTCTGTACAGCTCGGGATCTTCATTTTTACAAAAGTACCTCCATCAGTGTGTCCTCCAATACTCTACCCACAAACAGCTTCTGGACTTTCACTCACTTCATCTGTATCCAAACTCAGACAACAGCTTATTGATGCTTCATGCTGATTCCACACTGCCTGAATCATCATTATTCCACAACAGAACATCCTACCTTAATTCTGGATATGTCCTATCATCATCATCATCTATTTCCTTTTTTCTCTTTACTTTCATGTTTTTATGTACACTTTTTTATGTAACTAGACCTATGTAATTTGAGCTTTCCATTTGTCCATTCAGATGCTCATTTCAGTTGGCACTCTGGACCCAAGTCCATTAGGAGCAGAAATAGTTCATTCAGTCCATTGAGTCTGCCCCACCATTCAATGAGATTGTGACTAATCTTACATAATAATCCTCAACTCCATTTTCCTGCCTTATCCTCAGAACCTTTGATTCCCTGTGGATTAAAAATCTAGCAATCTCAGCCTTGAACAGGCTTAACAACCCAACCTCTACAGTCCTCTGTGGTAAAGAATTCCATGAATCACTGCCCTCTGACAGAAACAATTCCACCCCATCTCTGTGTTAAATGGACGACCCCTGACTGTGAGATTATGCCCTCTGGTGCCAAGCTCTCCCACAAGGGGAAACAACCTCTCAGGATCTACCCTGTCAAGCACCCTGAGAATTCTGTATGTCTCAATAAGGTCACCTCTCATTCTTCAATGAGCTCCAATGAGTACTAACCCAACCTACATAACATCTCCTCAAAGGAAAATCCCTTCATACCTGGGATCAACTTAGTTTACCTCCTCTGGATTGCCTCCAATGCCAGTATAAACTGTTCACAGGATTCGAGGTGTGGTCTAAGTAGTGTCTTGTGTAGTTTTAGCAAGACTTCCCTATTTTATATTCCATTCCCTTTGAAATAAAAACCAAACATTCCATTTGCCTTCCCTATTACTTGCTCAACTTGCATGCTAACTTTTAGTGATTTATGCACGAGGACCCCTAAAACTCTTGAAAGGATATAATGATCAAGTTGTTTAGCCATCCATTGCCAGATCTGGCCAATTTGCATTAAACACTTTTACTCCAGGCATCTTTTCTCCACTGCAAACCATCTTTTTAAACACCACCACCTGTCCCCTTTTATAAAAAATGCAAGAAGTGCCTGGACTTCTTGGTCACTTAAGAGAGAACCGATCTGATCAGCTGTTTCTGCCATGTCCCTTCTTTCAACTAGCCCATCTGTCCAAACATCTTTTAATGCTACCCCCTGAGCTAGCCCTGAACTTGCACCTTTCTCTAGATTCTCTCTGTCTCCCCTCATGTGCCCTCTGAGCCAGGGCCGGCTCAAGGCACCGGCAACTCGGGCAGTCGCCCGGGGCGCCATGTGCTAGGGGGCGCCAGCAACCCTAGGGCCGGCGCTGCTCTGAGCTCATCTGTCCACGAGAACCACCTCCTGTCCACTCCATCCTATTCCCACTGCTGATCACCCAATGTCTCTTCCTGTTCCTAATGTTAGCCAATATTGTGAACATTTTTCCATTTTCAGGTGTTGATCCCTCTCTTCTTTAAATCTGCTGTCCTCACCGCCTCCTAAAAAAAAACCTTAACCCTGCTGTCCTTGCGAACATCCTTCCCCTCTCCAACCTCCCTTTCCTCTCAAGTCTTTGAACTTGATGTCGCTGAAATCCTTATTCATATCATTGTTACCTCTGGACTATTCCAGAGGTCTCCCACATTCCATTCTATGTAAACTTGAGGTCATCCAAAGCTCTGCTGTTTGTGCCTTAACTCGCAGTAAGTTGCGATCCCCATCACCCTTATGTTCATTGATGTACTTTGGCTCCAGACCAAGCAATATCTTGACTTTAAATTCTCACTTGTGTTTTCAAATCCCTCCATGGCCTCACCCCTCCTTATCTCTGTAATCTCCTCCAGCCCCACAAATCTCTGCAACATCTGTGCCCTTTAATTCCAGCCTCTTGTGCATCCTCAATTTTAAATGCTTCACTGTTTGTGGCTGCGCTTTCAGTTGTCTAGGCTCTCGAATTCCCGCCCTAAACCTCTCCACCTCTTTGCCTTGCTTTCTTCCTTGAAGACCCTCCTTAAACCCTACCTCTTTGACCAAGCTTTTGGTCATCCTATCTTTTGCTCTCTATATGGATCGGTGTCAGACTTTGTTTTTATAATACTCCTGTGGAGAACCTTGGGATGTTTCATTGTGTTAAAGGTACTATATAAATATAAGTTGTTGTTATTTTGCTGCATGAATAGCAAATATAGCAAAATAGCAAATAACAAATGGAATTTGTTTTCAACCATTGAAAGCTCCCTTAGTTTTGCAAATAGACAAGTTCAGAGCAAATGGATTATCCACCATACATACCTTATAGAATTAAATTTACAGTCTGTTGCCTTGTCTTCAAAAAGCACACTTAGAAAAAATTGTCACAAATGTGCTTGTGATCGCCTGATATGAGAGCTCTCATCGATAAAATTGGGTCTTGCACGAGGCTTATCACTTATTCTCAATACCACTGTCGGTAGAACTGTGGGTCAAAATCTTAGTATTGTGAAACTCAGGCTCCATCGGTCAATAAAGAGACTCTGTGTCTTTAAGATTTGCACCGAAATATGACTCAAGCCTGTACTTTAGTTCCTAAACTGACTCTAATTATCTGCTACCTTCTGTTCTGTGGTCCCTGCTGTGATGAAAACCAGCAACGCTAAAGCAAACTGGTTCTTAATTTTCCCTGACAGCCTGCCTTAAACATAAAGGCAAATCTCTCCTCTAATTAAAAGCACATTCAAAGTCCAAACAAATTAAGTACAATTAAATCCTCTGAATTATGAGTATCTATCACTTGGAAATATTTTTGTAAAAATTACCACATTTAGATCAAAGTCTCCTGCCTCCTAGTTTAATTGCATCATTAGGAGCATTGCAACAGGCTTCATAAATATAAAGCCTGCTCGTTTCTCTGGGAATACTGAAGGGACAGCCCTCAAGCTAATTGTTTCCATATTTCCATAAGAGGTTCATCTGTTTGAGCAAGCATAATGGGACAGACTGAGAGTTTCACCTAATTTGGTCCCCTATTATTTTACACGTTGATTTATCACTTTTTGAGGGTGCTTTTTTTCATTTTTATGAACTGCATTCATCTGAACAGCCTCCTGGTTTTTCAAATTCCTTCAAGTATCAGGCTGAGCCCATCTGTGAGATTACAATTTTCCTGTCTCAACGCACAGCAATCAATTATTGATAAAGCAACAGTCTTTCATTATGTCAGCTTACTCAGTCTGCATCTTAATCAAACAACCCGATAACACTGAGTGTTGTGGAAAGTGCAACTAAATTAATTGCTGTTGAGGAAATATTTAGCCATTTGATCGGCTGGTATCTTGAATCGCCCAAGTGTTTATGCAAATAGAAAGGATGCAGAATAATTCAGAAACCTACCCTACTACTTTATACTCAGCCTGAATTTGTTTCACAAAGCAAGTTGCAACAATCTGGAATCACTGCCAGAAGAATAGTGGTGCTTACGTTATGTTCAAAATGGTTTCCCTGATCCCATGATCTGATACAACTAAAGAGAGATAAACTACAACCCTGTAACAAATGATCCTGGACAATACTACAATAGCTCTCCACTAAATCACTATGGGCAGGATTCTCCCCTACCCGGCGGGGCGGGGGGACCCGGCGTGTCGGAGTGGCGTGAACCACTCCGGCGTCGGCCCCCCCAAAGATGCGGAATTCTCTGCACCTTCAGGGGCTAGGCCGGCGCCGGAGTGGTCTGCGCCCCGCCGGTCGGCGTGGAAGGCCTTTGGCGCCATGCCAGCGGGGGCCAAAGGGACTCCGCCAGCCGGCGAGAGTCTGCGCGGGTGCGTCAGCGGCTGCTGACGTCATCCCTGCGCATGCGCAGGTCGGGAGTCACCTACGCGTTGGCCATCGCGGAGGCTGACCGGCCGTGCGTAGGAAAAGAGTGCCGTCACGGCACAGGCCAGCCCACAGATCGGTGGGCACCGATCGTGGGCCAGGCCACCGCGGGGATACCCCCACGCAGCCAGAACGCCCTGTGCTCCCCCAGGACCCCGGAGCCCGCCCACGCCGCCAGGTCCCACCAGTAAGGGACCTAGTCTGATCCATGCCGGCAAAAAACCAGCGGGACTTTGGCCCATCGTGGGCCGGAGAATTCAGGCAGCCCCGGGGCCCATTGAGTCACGCCGGTCCCCGCCATTCTCCGGGGCGGGCGGCGCGACTCACGCCTCGCCGACTTTTGGAGGACCGGAGAATTCGGCAGCTGGCGGGGGCGGGATTCACGCTGACCCCCGGCAATTCTCCGACCCGGCGGTGGGGGGGTCGGAGAATCCCGCCCTATATCTTATATTTCTTGGTTTTATTTAGAGGGCACAATTTAACGGAAACATTTATAAGTGTGATCTTGGGAACATTTTCCGGGGTGTTCCTTGAAGGGTACCTTGGTGAGGTTAATGGTACTTAGTGCTGGAAATGGGTCCCCACAAGCTTCTCACAATCACTGGCTGTCTCAGTGTCCGATTCGCCAGACTCGCCCTTCAGCGTCTCACTGCTAACAAGGGGGAGCTCCTTTTAAATGCTCCCTCACCATTCACTCTGAGTCAACACACAAGCATGGCAGCGTGCAGACCTGCTTCTCACTATGAGGATATCGACCTGGCCACGTTTATCGATTCTGTGAATGAGAGGTGGGGCATCCTGGTCCCCGGAGGGGTCGCAGGACCAGGAGCAGGGCCACCAATACAGCCTGAGAGGCATTGGCAGCGGCTGTCAGTGCAGGCATCATGACAAGGAGGACTCCTGTACAATGTCGGAAGACCAACACCCTCCACCGAGCTGCAAGGGTAAGTTACCATCACTCTCCTGGCATCAGTTCCACCTATCACCCCAAAAAACACCGCCAACCCCCACCCTTCCCACAAATTGCTGGCTGACATCTCGCGCCCTCCACACATCAAATATTTATGGTTGCTCCTCAGAAGCCACTGGCACCAACCAGCACAACCCATTCATGTCGAGGTGCAGTGCCTGCACATGCCCCTGTTATAGATACCCACTGATCCATCAAGCATGCGGCTCACAATTACCTCTCTTTGTCCCTGCAGAAGATAGACCATAATAAGCAGGAAAGGTTCAAGACGAGGAGTGGAGTACCAGACATTCGAGTTCTCGCCCCCTCTGAGAAACAGGCCCTGGAAATCGTGAGGTTCAATGAGGAGAGAGCAGTCACCGACAGTGAGGCCTGCACCGCAGGGGTGAAGCTCAACTGCCCCATCAGCCAGGTGACCTGTTTCAGGTGAATTTTCATGTCAGACAAAATGATACTTCCCTCTCACTGACCACATTTCTATTGTTTTGCAGGATGACAATGGGGCTGTGCGATCCGGATTCATTGCTCCCTCTGCCACCCAAGAGATGACCTCGGAGGAGAGTTCTGAGGAGACCACCATTGAGGTGTCACAGCTATAATCCCCACCTTCCACCAGCACAGAGACCTCAGTGAGCCACATTAGTGGACAGACTTCTAGGGCATAATCTGATGAACACCACACAGTTGAAGGTAGGAACATCCAAGGAAGTTAGCAGTGGGAGGTTTGCTGCATCCCAGGACTCAGCTGCGTCCCAATCAGACCAAGCCTCTGGACAAGGCTGTCCCCGAGCTGATGCAGATGATAGGACACAGCTGTTAGATTCAGGAGGGGATGTCAGTGACATTCCAGCAAGTGCATAGCTGATTGAAGGAGTTCCAAAGGCTAAGGGCAGAGGAGATGATGCCGTCAATGCCTGGCACTGAGGCCAACACTGCTAGGGTGGTGACTGCAGTGGAAAGCCTGGAGCACAATGTCCACGTCTTGAGCGGTGGTGTCCAACGTATGGCTCAGTCTGTGACGACCGTGGCTGAGGACCTCGACATCATGGGCGGGATTCTCCGACGTGAATCCCACCCCCGCCGGCTGCTGAATTCTCCGCGCCGGTCGGCGGCCGCTGGCAGGGGGGGGGGGGGGGGGATCTGGCCCCGGGAGGTGCCCCCACTGTGGCCTGGCCCGCGATTGGGGCCCACCGATCCGTGGGCGGGCCTGTGCCGTGGGGGCGCCCTATTCTTCTGCGTCGGCCGCTGTGGTCCTCTGCGATGGCCGACGGGGAGATGAACCCCCCCGTGCATGCGCTGGGATGACGCCAGCACAGGTTGGCGCTCCCGCGCATGCGCCAACTCGCGCCGGCCGGAGGAGGCCCTTCGGCACCGGTTGGCATGGCGCTAAGCCCCTTCCCCACCGTCCAGCGCGGCGCAAACCACTCCGGCGCCGGCCTAGCCCCTGAAGAGCAGTCTGACGCCGGAGTTGCCCGCCCCGTCGATTCCCGCTGAATCCCGCCTCATGTCTCAGTCGGTGATTAACATGGACATGTCCCAGAGGCAGACATTGCGAAGGCATTGCAGAGCATGGCCCAGTCACTGAGGAGCATTGGTCCAGGCCATCTAGAGGAAGTTCGCCAGGGCATCAAAGTCCAGCAGGCTAAGTCCACCTCCAATGTGCACGCTGGGAACACAGTTAGACATCGCAGTAGACCACAAAATATCTGAGACGTGGCAAATATACCCATAGAAACCACTTGAGAATATTTTGTTTATTAAATGGTCAACAGGAACAAAGATTTGAAAATCAACTCCGTAACATTCCACATAACACTCTGACCATTAAACAACAAGGAATGTTCCATTCTGGTACCTAAAAAATACTATGGACGAAATTCTCCGACCCCCAGCAGGGTCGGAGAATCGCCTGGGGCCGCCAAAAATCCGGCCCCCGCCATGCCAGAGATTCTCTGCCACCCGGGAAGTGGCGGCGGCGGGAATCACGCCACTCCGATCGGCGAGGCTCCTGCGGCGATTCTCCGGTCTGCGATGGGCCGAAGTCCCGCCGCTGGTAGGCCTCTCCCGCCGCCGAGGTTTGAACCACCTCTGGTGGCGGCGGGATTAGTGGCGCGAGCGGGCCCCCGGGGTCCTGGGGGGGGCGGGGGGCGATCAGACCCCGGGGGTTGCCCCCACGGTGGCCAGGCCCGCGATCTGGGTCCCCCGCTCAGACTCCGGGCCGGTGCCCTGGGTGCACTCTTTCTCTTCCGCGGCTGCCACGGCCTCCGCCATGGCAGAAGCGGAAGAGAAACCCACATCGCGCATGCGCCGGTGGTGACGTCAGTGGCAGCTGGCCGCTGACGGCACCGCCGGCGCATGCGCCGACTGGCGAAAGCCTTTCGGCCAGCCCCGCTGCCGGGGGCGCCGTTTTTGTGCGCCAGTCTTCTGGTGCCAACCGCTCCGGCGCGGGGCTAGCCCCCAAAGGTGCAGAGAATTCCCCACCTTTGGGGAGGTCCGACCCCGGAGTGGTTGGCGCCACTCCCCTACGCCGGGACCCCCGTCATGCCGGGTAGGGGAGAATCCCGCCCTATATCAGCTAATTTTCACAAAAAAACAAACGTGTGGGCAAGATTCTCTGTCGGACGACGTCAGGAAATCAGGAAATGCGGCTGGGTGGAGAATCGGGTTTGACGCCAAAATTGTAGTGGGTGCCAGTTTCACGTCAAATCGCAATTCTCTGGTGCCTCAATCGTGGAGTCAGTGCATTCCACTCTGCACTTACAGTAAACATCGTTGGCATATCATTAGCGGGCCGGTGTTCTCTGGAGCCTCTGCTATTCTCCGCCTCCACTGGGAGGAATTCCCATGGGACTGGGAATTCCCAGGCTCGGATCACCATTGTCGCGGCCTGCAAGACAGCCAGCTTGCTGCGCACCCCACTGACCACCCACCTTGGTCCCTGGTTCTGCAGAGTGACAGGCTGGGGAGGGAGGGCTCGTGTGGGAGCAAGGTCTGTGGTGTCAATTGGATTCATCGTGTAGCCCGTTGGACCTGGTTGGGCATGGGGTACGCACCATGCTAACATGTCTGCCTTTCAACCCCTGCCGACAATGGATATTGGAATACAACCAGCAATGGTGGCCTTTCTCCTAGTCGCTGCAGCTCTGGGGATGCACTGTGGCTGCACGAGCTGGAGATGCTCGAGGAGGAGGAAGATGCCGCAGCAGCGGTGCATGCCCCAGAGGAACAGGAGGCAGCCACTGACGATGGAGAGCCAGCTGCCCAACAGGCCGAGGAGGAGGTGCATGTGGCCTTGTGTGTACCGGCAGCGCCTATCATTCAAAAACCTGCCGGACCGGGAATGCCTTAAAAGACTCCGGCTGAGCAGGGGGTCGGTATGACATATCTGCCAGATCATGGCACACCTGGCACCGCGGGGGGAATAGGGGAGGACACCCACTCCTGGTGGCCGTCAAGGTGATGGTCTCCCTGAATGTCTACGCAATGGGGTCCTTCCAGGAGCTGAGTGGGGACCTGTCCGGAATCTCTCAGAGCTTGGTGCACAGGTGCATTTGTGACGTCATGGAGGCCCTATATGCCGAGTCAGCACAATACAACCATTTCATTGTGGACCGAGCCCACCAGGATGCCAAGGCAGTGGGGTTCACCGCCATCACCGAGATGCCCTAGATCCAGGGGGTGATCGACTGGATGCATGTCACCCTACGAGCACCTGCAGATGACAGGCCGATCTTCACAAATCAAAAGGGGTTCCACTCAATGAACGTGCTGCTGGTGTGTGACCATGAGATGCACATCATGCATGTCTGTGCCCATTACCTAGGCAGAGTGAGGTAAAGGTGCAAATCCAGGTGGCGGTCAAGGAGGCAGGAACAGAGTCATTGGTCGCCATGCAAACGGCGATCGATGGACTGCAGGGAAAAACAATCCAAGAGCTTGAGAAGGTGCCGACAGACCAGAACAACAGGCTTGTTGCCCTAGAGACCGAAATCAAGAGGTTGGTGGGGACCGAGGGGAGCTTGAAGGAATCATTTGAGGACCAGGAGAATATGTCCCAAAGCCATAACATTCAGATTGTGGGCCTGCCAGAGGGGATCTAGGGCAGAGACCCAACAAGCTATGTGGCCCAAATGATAGGCAACCTAGTCGAGAGGGACAACTTCCTGAACGCTCCAGAAATTGACAGAGCGCACAGGTCGCTCCAGCCAAAGCACAAGGCGGTGGAACAACTAACAGCGATTATCAGGAAATTGCATCGGTATCAGGATCGTGAGAGGATCCTGAGGTGGGCGAGACAGATTTAGCGAGTAGCTGGGAAGGACACAGACTCCGGGTGAATCAAGATATTGGGGCGGACTTGGCAAAATGCAGGGCCGCATTTAACCAGGCGAAATCAACCCTATACAGGAATGGAGTAAAATTTGCAATGCTGTTCCCAGCCAGGCTCTGCGTCATATTCCAGAAAAGGAACATTACTTCAACACCCCAGCTGAGACGGACAGGTTTTTTCAGCTGAACGGCCTGGAAAAGGGCAGGCAAAGCAACACTGAAGGTGAAGCAGAGAAGGAAAGAGGGAAAGATGGAACTATGATGGACACACAATATGTTTGTGTGGGACTGTGCTGTCTTGCTATGATCAGGAAGACCAGATCACAGGGAAAGGTGATGGCAGCAGAACGCAAGTGATAGTGAGACATAGGCAGAGGGAGCTGACAGTTAGTGGGCATAAGACACGGGTAAAACCAGCCCCGGGAGGGGGACTGCCACCCTAGCGGGGATAGCTAGCGCAGGAAGTGCAATAGCAAGGGGGACCGCGGTGCACCTCCCGGCAGGGAGGGAGTGCCAGGCAGGATGGGGGGAAACACAGGGACAGGGAGGGGGAACGCAAAGGGGCAGATGGGGAGGGGGAGACATGGGAAGGATGGTGGGGGGGGGGGGGGGGGGGGGGTAGGATCACAAGGGGAACACGAAGAGAAGAAAGGGTTGGGTCTCAGATTGGTTTCAGCAGGTAAGGTGCAAATTGAGGGAACAAGATGGCGCCACAGGCAACCACTTTGGAGAGTCTCTAAACAAAGGGAAACCCCAGAATGCAGGGACACACCCACATGGCGTACACACAGTTGGTGGCCATGTTGGGTGCCCCTGGAATGCAGGGGCCCGGCCTCATGATGAGAATGGTGACCGTGGCCATTTTGGACAGCCTAAATCCCGGAGTGCAGGGGCGAGCCCACCAGGTAAGTATGATTGATCCCGCAGGAACAGGGGGACAGAAACTCCCCCACCTGGAATTATCACCTGGAATATCAGGGGATTTAACAGCCCAGTGAAAATATCCAGAGTTTTCGCCCATTTAAGAAGCTTGAAAGCTGGCATAGTCTTCTTGCAAGTGACACACCTGAGGAAGAAGGATCAACTATGGGTAAGGAGGGGCTGGGTGGGACGAAGGCTAGAGGGGTCGCAATACTGATTAGCATGAGGATGGTGTTCACAGCGACAAGGATAGTTACGGACCCAGGAGGACGGTACATCATGTCAGCGGTGTCCTAGATGGGGCACCGGTAGTTCTGGTAAACGTGTACATGCCAGATGACATATAGCTCGGGAACTGGGAACTTGCATGCAGCAGATGGAGGCAGTTTACCCATGACGGCTCCGACACCCCGGTGAGAAGGAATTTGCGTTCTTTTCACCGGTGCACAAGGTATACACCCGTATTGACTTCTTTGCAAAGAAATAGTCAGAGTGGAATACACCGCAATAGTCATCTCCGACAACACTCCACATTACATGGATGTGAGGCTGGAGACTGGCTGTGCCCAAGCCCTGCATGGAGGTTGGACAAGGTCTTCTGCCAGAAAACATTGAGGCCATAGGTGAGTACATCACTGACAACCAGACTGGGGAAGTCTCACCTTCCACGTTCTGGGAGGCACTGAAGGCGCTGATTCGAGGAGAGATTATAGCCTACAAGGCTCATAGAGATAGGGCGGCTAGGCAACAACTGATTGACTCCATCCTGGAGATCGACAGAACATACTCCGAGGCCTGGACCATAGAGTTTCTGGCAGAGAGGAAAGCAACAAATGAGCTTTAACCTGCTATCCATCAGGAAAGCAGTGCACCAACTCCCCCCACGATCCTCAGGTTCTGTCTCTGGGACCGGTTCTCCAAATCCTCCACATTCTCCTGTAACCGCCTCTGAATATCGCTCATCACCCCCATCTCGGCCGCCATGGAAATGAGCTGCTCCTCGTCCTCCCCCACCATCTCCTCCACCTTCTAGATCGCCTGGCTCTGAGACTGCAGACTCATCTCCACACGGTCGATCCCCGCCTTAATTCAATCCAACCTTCCTCGCCAGGTCCTCCAGAGTCTTCTTGCTCTGCTGGGTAAACTTCTCATTCAAGAAGTCCAACAGCTGCTCCATAGACCACTGAGACATTAGGGCCGGTTCCCTACCCTCCGCCATCTTCCTCTGTGTCCAAGGCACAGTTTCTAGCTTCAACTGTTCCTTTCGCTTAGAACCACTTCTGGTCCACGAATCCATCGACACATTCTTCTTCCACCGCTCCTGCACCTTTCCATCTACATGCCCGCCCTTTAGCCAGGGAAAAGATCCATAAACACCGCCACAAGTGGCACCTACCAAATGGGCGACCACCCACACCATGGCCGCCACCGGAAATACGCCTACCATTATTTTCTAAGCATCCAGTTATTACATCCTTTAAATTAATTTTAGCATTTTCCTACAGATTTCAGGCTAATAGGTCTGTACTTCACCATTTTCACTCTCTTCCTTTCTTAAATACAGGGATTACATTTGCTAACTTCACATTTGTAGGAACCAGTCCATAATCTACAGAATTTTGGAAGATGACTACCAATGCATCCACTATCTCTTTCACAGTCACTTTTTCAACATTCTCAGGCTTATTACTTTTTTTGGCAACTTTACTCTTCCTCTGACTTTGGACAACCTGTAATGTCCCTTCTAGCCATGTTTGGATAATTTTTCCTGTTGAGTTTTCGTGTCTTGAGGAATGTATATCTGTTTCAAACCACGTATTAATTCTTTAAATGCTAGCCATTGCCTGTCTCCGGTCATATCTTTTAATGTAGTTTCCCAATTTATGAAAACCAACTTGCTCCTCATACATTCATAGTTTCCTTTGTTTAGGTTGAAGACCCTAGTTTATGCTTGAACTACATCGTTTTCAAACTTAACATAAAATTCCATCATATTATGGTCACTCTTTCCCAAAGGCTTCTTTACAATGAGATTATTAATCAGCCCTTTCTCATTGCATCATACCAGATCTAAATAGCTCATTCTCTAGTTGGTTCCTCAATATACTGTTCCAGAAAACTATTTCATATATGTTCCCGGAATTGGTCCTCCACAGCAGTTTACCCAGTCTGTCTGAAGATTGAAATCCGGCATGATTACTGTTTTACCCTTGTTAAATGCACCTCTGATTTCTCGATTCATACTGTGCCCTACATTACCATTACTGTTTGGTGGCCTGTAAACAACTCCCACCAATGTTTGTTGCCCCTTGCTGTTTCTTAGCTTCACCCAAGCTTTTGATCATTTGACTGAATATCTCCTTTGTGGCTTGGTGTCGTGTTTTGTTTCATAATGCTCCTGTGGAGCGTCTTGGTACATTTCATTATGTTACCGATGCTATATAAATATGAGTTATTGTTGTCATAATATAATCTCCGTAGAGGCACAATGAGGCTCCACTTCGGGGAGTTGAGGTCACGAAAATACAAATTTGTGGGCTTTTAAAAAAGATTTGAATCAGCTGCCATTATACAGGTGCCTCGAGGAGGGATTTCATTGGGTCCCAGGATGGGGGTGTGCTAGCCATCCCTCACACTGATGGGAGTGTATATTTAGAATCAAAGATGCCTGCCAGTACAATGTTCATTACATAATTCCCAGCATCCAGATGAGGGGTTGACTGCTGCACATCCTGACTCAGAAGACAGGAATGCTATTGCTAAACCAAAGTCTCACTTCCTTCACTTTCCACTACTTTCTTAAATCTCTTCCTTACCCTTTCTTTCACCTTGACATTATTTCTAAAGTGGGTTGCGGGATCACGTAGCTCTGCCTATTGCATGCTGTTTTTGCTGTTAGCATGCAAGTACTCTGCCTTGCAGGTTCATCAGGTGAATATCTCCTTTTTAGATATACCTTGTGCTTCACCTGGCATCTTGTCCTGCACTCTTCATCAAACCAGGTTTGATCCCCCAGCTTGATGGCAATGGTATATGCCAGGCCATGAAGTTATGAATTGTGGTTGCATCCAATTCTGTTACAGCTGGTGGCCCACAGAGCCTCAGTTTTGAATTTCTAGATGCGTTCAGAATCTATCTCAGTTAGCATGGTGGTGCCACACAACATGATGGAGGGTATAATCAATGTGATGATGGGAATTTGTCGCCACAAGGGCTATGCAGTGATCACCCTGACCAGGGCTGTCAAGAACAGATGCATCTTCAATAAGTAGATTGATGAGGATTAGATAAATAGGGATTCCCCTCTTGTTGGTTTCCACACCATCTACTGCAGATCCAGTCTAGCAGCTATATCCTTTAGGATTCAGCCAGATCAATCAATAGTGATGCTATCGAGCCAGTCGTGTGATGGACATTGAAGTCCCCCGCCCAGAGTACATTCCATGCTCTTGCCACCTTCAGTTCTTCTTTCAGTTGGTGTTCAACGTTGAGAAGCACTGATTTATCAGTCCAGATGGAGAGCGATAAGTGGTAATCAGCAGGAGGTTTCCTTGCCCTTGTTTGACCTGATGCCAAGAGACTTCATGGGGCCCAGAGTCGATGTCGAAAACTCCGTGGGCATCTCCCGCATGACTGTATATTACTGTGCCTCCACCTCTGGGGCATTGTCTGTAAGGTATAATTCTGTGAATATGACTATGTCAGGCTGTTGCTTAACTAGTCTGTGGGGTCAGCATTGCCAATTTTGTCACATGCATTCAGATGCCAGTAAAGAGGACTGGGTTTGCTGTTGTTGGTTCCGGTGTAGACTTTGTGGCTTGCTAGGCAATTTCCGAGGACATTTAAGGGCCAACCATATTTCTGTGGGTCTGGAGTCACAAATAGCCAGTGTCACTAGTTAACCAGATGGTTTTTTATGACAACTGATAATGGTCTCATGGCCACTATTACTGGACTAGCTTTTCATTCCAGATTTATTCATTGAATTTAAAATCTACCTGCTGCCATGGTGGAATTTGAACCCAGGCTTGAGATTACTAGTACGGTGACATTACCACTACACTGCTGCCTCCCTACAAGAAAATGAAGAGGTCACATATTATTTGGAAAATCTAATAGAGGAGCAAAAGGAACTGAGAGTACAATACACAATTTACTAAAAGAGTTACAATCTACATCAATCTTGGATGTAGGGACCAAACGTTTGGTAGCTAAAGTTGCCAACGATACCAAGATAGGTCAGAAAGTAAGTTGTCAAGCGGTGGTAAAGAGCCCATGAAGGGATATAGATAGGTTAAGTAAGTGGGGAAAAAATTTGCAGGTGGAGCATAATGAGGGAAAGTGTGAACTTGTCCACTGCAGTCAGAAAAATAGAAAAGCTGTGTATCATTTAAATGGAACAAGATTGCACACCTCGGTGGTACAGGGGGATCTGGATGTCCTGGTACATAAATTATAAAAAGTTTGAATGCAGGTACATCAAGTGATTAGGAAGGCAAATGGAATACTGGTATTATTGCAAGGGAATGGAATGGAATGAAAAGCCAAGAAGTTTTAATGCAGCTGTACAAGGCTTAGTGACACCACATCTGCAATACTGTGTACAGTTTTAGTCTCCTTATTAGGTGTCTTCGGTAAGGCATTACCACAGATAAAAGCACAACAGGCTGAATGATTATCTTCATTTTCAAATTTTCCTGATTTAGAATCAAGTGATGAAATTGATTGGGGAATTTCTAGCTCTTTAAGAGCCAGTCTTTTTGAGATTAGGGTACACAAAGTTTGACGCAGTGTTATCTTTGTACTCGCTGACCTACCTTCGCTCCCAGTTTGTCAATGCCTTGATTTTTTAAAAAATTGTTTTCAAAATACCTCCATGTCTCCTTCCTGTCTTTGTAACTGCCTCCAGCCTTTATGCCATCCTCCAATTCTGGCCTCATACGCATCCTCATTTTAATTTCTCTATTGATAAACATGCCAAACGGCTGCCACAGTGCAGGGAAACCTCATTACTGCAAGAGTTTGACCAGGAAGAAATACTCTTGATGTTTAAATTTATAATGCTTTACCCGGAATCTCACAGGAATCAAGTACATTAAGCTCTTCTGATAGCTTAGTTGCTATCTGCATTTCCAACATGGTATTATACTGTACAGAGCAGAGAAGCCTCCAGTTTGCTCTCTGAGTTCAGCCAATTTGCAGTACTATTAAAGGCTTCAATTCCCATGGACAAGGGAGATGAAAAATTCAGTCAACATTCCTACAGTTTTGGGACTGCGTGTATGTTTTGATGTTTGATGACAGCTGAGTTAGACTTTTATTGAATTGCATGTAATGTACAGCATAGAAACAGGCCACTTGCCCCAAGTAGTCCATGTCAGTGTTTATATTTCACATGGGCCTTCTCCAGCCCCTCTTCATCTAAGCCCCTCAGCATATCCTTCTATTATATTTTTTTATCTACTGTTTAACCTTAGATTTGCATCTGCGCTATTCACCCCAACTATTCCATGTGGCAGTGAGTTCCACGTATTAACTACTCCAAGAATTTTCTCCTGAATTCCCTATTGGATTTATTAGTGATTATCTTATATTTATGGTTATCACTTGGCTGTGATAGTTTCCACAGTTGAATAACCTGCTGATAGCACCCATAAAAGCTTTGATGTGAAAAATGGGTCAACTAGACAAAGTGACTGAGGACAAATAGTGCATGAACAAACAATTTTCAAGAGAGATGGGGAGAGAATTGGAGCCACAGAAGAAATTAGCAAAGTAAATGGAAAATGCTTCCAGATGATCTTTAAACTACTGTGAGCATTGTACATTTGTACATCTCGAAACGTTCTTTTAATTGTTTTTTGTTTCCTTATGTGTTTCCTCGGAGATTATTTATTCATATGCAACTCCTCAAGAACCCATGACTAGTAAGAAAGTAAACAGAACAGAAAGTACTTTCATAATTGCTCATTGACCTCTGAACCGTCTGAGTGCTGAATTTCCTGAGCCATGTTTTGTTAAAAATATATACATCTTTTCAACATAACATCTGTAAAATGATTTTCTCTGTGCCTTTTATGCTAAGCATTGATTCATTTATTTTAAATGGAATATAACGACTGTTGGAATAGGTGACAAAGGAATGGGTTGGAAATGATTTAACTGCTTAACTGCAAATATCGTTACATTGGTTGCTGGGCCAATATTTATCCCCAAACATAATCACCATCACAGTGTTGTCTGTGGGATCTTGCTGTGTGCAAACTTTGCTGCCACATCTTCTCCCAGTGCAACAGTAAATACACTTAAAATTTACTCCTTTATTTTGTGAAGTCATGAAATGTGCTACATGAATACAAGTTCCTTCTTTCTAGTATGGGAAGTATTTTTCCTAATAAGTCTAAGTAGTGTGCAACTTTATCATCCATCTGCTTTGTCTCAAAATGTCACCTTGCCACCCATTCAAATCCTTTGCACCATTCTCTGACAATATCTGTTCAGCTCCCTGGTTAATTCACTGCCACCATCTGTCAGTACTGTTTGGCTGAGCACTTTGTTTCATAAAGTTTTCACCATTTTTTAATTGTCAAATCCAAGTGGTCTAATTTATTTTGCCTATTTTGAGAAGGTAGAAGTAATGCTGTAATTTTAAATGGATTCTATTATATGACAGATTCTCGTCCCTGATTCTACTGAATTTTCAATCTCCATGACCTTTCTCTGGGCATTGGGGTTATTCTGGGTATAGCTCAGAAATGGATTTTAGGTTTCAACATTTTCAGTGGGGTGTTGAAAATATCACTAATTCTTCAAGTCAAGAATTCAAGTCATTTTTTGGGATTTTCAATGTCAAAATGTCTACCTATTGGCGAATGTAAGTAGCCATTAAGTATGGGAGTTGAAAGTTAAAGCGGCCAGAATATAAAGGGGTCGATATTGGGATGTGTTGAGGCTTAATAACTTCTTCACCCAGATGAGTACTGAGAATGTAGATCTCATTTTCATAAGGAGTAGTAGAGGTGATTGACACAGATCCAGTTAAGGGGAAGACAGATAAAATGAGGAAGGAAAGAATAATATTGCTCGAGGCAGTTCAAGGAAGACTTCCAGTATAACTGAACACGAGTTTTTGGGAACAAGTAAAGGTAAACTATATACAGGCATAGAGTCACTAAACAGTGCTTCACTTTCTGGCTCCAGGGTCCTCTCTGTCCGGGGCCCACTCCCCAGGATCCCGTGATTTTTTTGCCATTGGGCCGGGTTCACGCATTCCTGCCCGCAAGGTCCCAAGCAGTCATGTGGACCACAAGGGCTCACTCCTTAAAGGGGCTGCGCTACTGCAGATATATTGATAAGGTTAGTTGAATTAAATAGAGTAAGAGGAGGTTCAGGTGAAATGTAAACACTATTTTAGACCAACTGGGCCAAATGGCTTAGATCTTTGATCTAGATTAGCAATGGGATGGGCCTTGCCCATTTTAAGCATACATTGGGCCACTGTTAAATTTGTCAAGCTCATTTCTAGATCCCAGACAGCCGCCTAAAATAGGCCTTAGGCCCCTTATTGATGTGACTTCTTGATGAAACTGGTTCCAGATGAATGGTGCATAAGCTGGGTCCTGTATTTTTAATTCAATAATTGTTGATGTAGAAGCAAGAATGTCCCTTCATTCACAGTATTTGTGATCACCTGCCCCCACAGCACCACACACCCCATCCCTTTTCTGGTGTTGCTGGTCCATTCCTCTTCAAGGACTAACCTTTGGCCCACTTCCTGCCAAGCAAGTTACTCAATATTTATGTTTACAAAAGGATTTAGCAGCCTGTGGAGAATCAACAGGTGCCAGAAGTTCACCCAAATTACAATGAAGCCCAATGATCAAATTCAGGTCTGTCTCACACCTTCAGCGTGCGATGTCTGCACACATCTGTTTATCGACCCAAAAATGATCCTAATCCAGTTTGTACTCCAAGATGTCAACACTGAGAACTTCTCAGTTTGGTACAGCACAAATTAGATAAAGAGTAAAGTCTGTTCCAACACAGCACCATTTTCCCTGTACCACTGGACTAGTGTCCTTTTGTCTCAGTATATGTATTCTGGTCTCTAAGCCTCACTCCATATCATGCAATATATCATGGCATAGTGGTTTTGTCACTGAACTCATAAACCAGAGACCAGAGTAATGCACTGGGGATCCAGGGTTCAAATCCTGCCACTGCAGATGGTAAAATTTGAATTCAATCAAAATCTGAAATAAATTTTTTGTGGGCAGCACGGTAGCACAGTGGATAGCACAATTACTTCACAGCTCCAGGGTCCCAGGTTCGACTTGGGTCACGGTCAATGCGAGTCTGCACATTCTCCCTGTGTCTGCGTGGGTTTCCCCTGGGTGCTCCGGTTTGTTTCCTCCCACGATCCAAAGATGTGCAGGTTAGATGGATTGGCAACGGCAAATTGCCCTTAGTATCCAAAAGGTTAGGTTGTGTTACAGGGCTAGGGTGGACACATGGGCTTAAGTGGGGTGCTCTTTCCTAAGGGCTGGCGCAGGCTCAATGGGCCAAATAGCCTCCTTCTGCACTGTAAATTCTATGATAACATCAACTGACACTTCAGTGTAGTGCTGAGTGGCTGTGGCACGGTCAGAAGTGATGTCTTCTTCATAAGATATTAGCTCGAGGCCCCATCTGCAAAGTTTGTAAAAAACACTGTGACTCTATTCTGAAGAGGAGTTTCTCCCCAGTATCCTGACTAACATTTGTCCCATAATTAACACAATTGGCAGCGATTCTCCGGCTGTGTTGTACCTGCCGCGCACATCCTGCGATCTCAGGAGAATAGCTGAAGAGCCTCTAAAGAAGGTTTGTGGCAGGCGCCAACCAATGCGAGGTGCTCCCGGCCCGCTGCAGGTGATATCATCCAGTTCACACCCTCGCAGGCATGAACCAGATTAGTGTGTTTACTTGAGCATTTAAATATGCTGCGGGCACTTTAAACCAGATTTGTCTGTCTTCTTGGTATCCTCCCTCCTGCTGACATAGCATGAGGCCAGCGGAAATCACTGGCCTCCACCACCGGAAACCAGACGTGATGACCATGCTTCAGTGGGAATGGGGGGGGGGGGGGGGGGGTTTGCGGGGAGATCAGAGGACAATGGAGTCCCGAACAATCGAGGGAATAGCAGGGGAGTGCCATAGCACTTCCCCCTGGTACCCTGGCAGTGTTGCCAGATCAGTACTGCCAAGGGTGCCAGAGGGTGCCGGGAGCATTGTCGGGTTGGGACTTCCAAAGGTGCCGGTGCAGTGCCAGGTTAGCACTGCCAAAGCGTGCAACCTGGAAAGAGTGGGGCTGGAGTGGTTGGGCATGAAGGGGACGGGGCATCTGGCGACTCCGTAGCGCGGTATCGCTAACCTGGCGGGGAGGGGGTGCTAGTACTGGCAATAGTGGGGGTTGTGCATGATGCCAATGAGAAGGGGGTATCTGAAGGGGTGGCGCTGATGCCAGCAATCTTTGGGGGTGGGAGGGAGAGAAGGGGGTTAATGCTGGTGAAGGTGGTGGTACGAAGCACTGAAGCCCCGATGCTGGTGATGTTGACTGGGCGGTTGGGATGGGCCTTGACTGTCACACAGATGTTGGGGCACCCTTTAAAAATAATGCCCTGATCTCTGTGAAGCCGGACATGCTGCCGTGTTTAAATCCCACCCCTCTCAGTGATGGTGCAAAACTCCACCCCCGCTCAGCAAATTTCTCAATGTGGGTGGTTTGCCGTCTGGATTGCACTGAACCACCAGGCAGGAAGCGCACCTCGCTTCCCACCGGAGACCACACTTCGGTTCTTTTTGGGAGAATTCGACGGTTATCTGGTAATTCATCTCATTATTGTCAGTGCAACCTTGTTATCAGCAAACTGCCACATTTCCTGCATTGCAACAAGATCTGCACTTTACAAATACCACATTCTTTGTGAAGAGCTTTGGGACATCCTAATGTAATGAAAGGGCATAAATGAATGTAAGGTTTTTCTGTTTTATTTCTTATGTGAATTCCCATCTCAGGAATCAGCTGCCAATTTGAGCTCTTACTGTTTTATTCCTAACTTGTGGCAGTTTTGGCTGAATTGGGTGAAGACTGCCAAATGTAATTTATGTATGGCACTTAACAGTGATCAGATGGAGAAAATATACATTCCATCAGGGCAGGCTGGATCCAACCCAGAGATTAGCAGCGGGATTCTCCGACCCGGCGCGAGGGGGTGGCGCGATTCCCGCCTCGCCATATTCTCCTGTGCCGTTCTTGCGGGCGGGGTTCACGCCATGCTGGTCGGGGGCCGTTGGCAGTTCTCCGGGCCTCGATGTGCCGAGCGGCCATCTGTTTTTGACCAGTCCCGCCAGCGTGAATCACTCAGCTCATGTACCGGCGGGAACTGCCAGGTAAGTCGGCTGGGGCGGTCCTCGGAGGGGGATCTGACCCCGGGGGCCCCCCACGGTGCCCTGGCCCACGATCGGGGCCCACCAATCTGCGGGCGGGCCTGTGCCTTGGCGGCACTCCTTCCTTCTGCGCTGGCCCCTGTAGGGCTCCGCCATTTTTTTTTAAATAAATTTAGATTAGCCAATTATTTTTTCCAATTAAGGGGCAATTTAGCGTGACCAATCCACCTACTCTGCACATTTTTGGGTTGTGGGGGCGAAACCCACGCAGACACGGGGAGAATGTGCAAACTCCACACAGACAGTGACCCAGAGCCGGGATCGAACCTGGGACCTCAGCGCCGTGAGGCGGTTGTGCTAACCACTAGGCCACCGTGCTGCCCTTGTAGGGCTCCGCCATGGCCGGCGCAGAGAGAAGAGAACCCTGCCCCACGCGCATGCGTCAAAACACGGCGGCGGTTCCGCTCATGCGTTGGATCACTCCGGACCTTTGGCAGATGCGCGAACTCGTGCAGTCCCTTTGGCGCCTGCTGGAGCGGCGCCAACCCCTCCGGCGTCCACCTAGCCCCCGAGAAAGTGGAGGTAAGTGTAGAATTCCTCACCTTGGGGGTCCTTTGACGCCAGAGTGGTTGGTGCCAGTTTTCCCACCGGCGTGGAGACTTAGTCCCCGGAATGGAGAATCCCGGCCTAGATGTCAGTGTGTTATCCCATTGCACCACCCAGTCCTTATTGTAAAATTAATCTTGGGAGAAATACGTTCCAACCCAAAGTGCCAGGATGTAAAAGAAAAAATGGGCTGAATGTAAGCCGGAGTTCCATCTTCTATCAAATGATAATAGTGAAAGTTCTCCCTGTCATGATGTCAGCTCATTATCAGTTTTAAAACATATTTGAAGCATTCATTGGGATATAATTTGGCTATGATCTGATTTTGGGCCCATTCCAACATTACACAGAAAGTGTGTTCCCCAAACAGGAGGTTCACTCGAATTTGAGCCTTGAGCCTTATTTTAATAATTTGAGTGAGCTGCCAGCTGCCTGGATATTTCATCAGCGGAGAAACCTGGATAAATTGACCTTGCTTAGCCTAAAGCACAATGGTGAATTACTGCCTCAGGTAGTTCTGTAATATTCATTTTCAAGATGTGGAGGTCACTGGCAAGGCTGGCATTTATTTACCCATCCTTAGTTGCCCTCTGGTTTGTAGTAGTTTGATACAACCATCAGAGAGCAGTTAAGAGATGTGAGACTGGAGTCACATTCAAGGCAGACAGGGTAAGGGCAATGGTCCGCCTTCCTTAAAGGGTGTGAATTAACCAGTTGCGTTTTTATGACAATCTGTTAACTTCATGGCCACTTTTGCCATAGCTGCTTTTTACCTTCCGTTTCTTTGCAATTTTTAAAAAACTGAATTTAAATTTTCAAAGTGCCGTGATGGGATCTGAACTCATGTCCTCTGGAATATAAATCCAAGCCTCTGTCTTTTTAGTCCTGCAGCATGAATGTAACACTACTGTATCATAGTTTCACTGATGATTGAACCTTGGACTCAAATGTTGTATGGCTCAGTCCCACCCTGAACAATCTGCCTACCCACTGAGACCTTTTACATGAGATTTTCCAGGAAACATAGAGACATTGTCTGCGGTTTACATATTGTTTTAATTCAGAATCACTCTTAATTTGCATTAAATTCAAACAAAGCAGCTGCTGGAAATACAGTAGAGTGATTCATTGCGGAGAGAAGTCGATGTTGAAATTAAAAGTGTCCATCTGCTGGCAAGGATTGAGATTGAGAACACTTCAAATTTAAACTGATTGAAAGAAGTGTGATCAAGTGTAGCTGAACCCCAGTAAACCTAGATGCTCGCTGAAAACAGGGCTTCAGAGAACCTCTTGCAGGGGCTGATCATGCTGGGGTACAGCTCTACAGGCCATTCTTTATGTCTGATGCAAGGTATTGAGTGTCAGCTGGCTATTTGACCAAGGAGGGCATTTCAGCCTTGTTCAACTCTGTTGTCACTGAACATCTACACCTCTGGCCCTGCTACGTGGATAGTGATCAGCAGTGGGATTGATTTCCTACACTCCTCCCTACTCTGCAAATTCAAAGAGCAATTTTTGGGTTCCATTTCTTGCCTAAATAAGATCAAGTAACACAGAGAACATCAGGGATCGAACTGCAGTGTTATTTGCCCACGCAGTCCAGTTTCAACCAGTTAGCTCATTCCCCAATGTGGGAATCTTTGTTTCATTTACTTGCTTATTCAAGTACTAAAATTCTCCTTATTACAATGATAATCCCTTCATTAAACCTGCTGAGAATGGTATCAGAGAAAGTTTCACTGTGTGCTTTGGGTTTCAAAAGCAGGATTCCTTTTCTGTACTTGAGCAGCATGCTTCATGCTAAACGTTAAGCAAAAGATGGAATAAATCTTGTACTGGTTGTGACTTGGACAGTGAAAGCTACAACAGAGAAACTCCATTGAGATGTAAAGATGACTGATAATATGGTAATGTTGTGACCCACTGCTGTGTTATTACCCTCCAGTGCTCTCTACCCAACTGTCTCTTATCTTACTCTGACAGTGCTAATAGAATATGCATAGCACTATTAGCATATTAGCTAATAGCACCCTCGAGGAGCAAAGCCATAAAACTTTAAGTAGAGATCAAAACAGAAGGATGAAAAAAACAGAACATTGTCACAGGCAAAAAAAATCAGGGCCTGGGGCGATGTTTGTGTAGCACATGGAGTCATAATTCCATTCCTAGTCATAATGCAAATAGAGGGGGAAAAGCAGAAGCAAAGTCCTTTTGAAATCTGAAGTTAACAATAATCATTGAGGTGGCCAATGTATTGGAAGAGAGGGTATATTTTGAGCTTTTTGTTTTATGTTGTCAGCTATAACTGGGTTAAAACTGATGACTGTCAATTATAGTTAGGATTTATCTTCAGGATGGGAACTGTGGCAGGTCATACAGCTCTCTTGGGGAGTTGGCTGCGCCTGAACAGAGATTCTGAAGTGAAAGAAAGATTTGTCCTTTTGGAAGCTATCATTGGCCTTGATAGAACTGAAGGTCATTGAAACTGTACATGCCACAGGGCTAATTTGTTCATTAATTGGTCTTCAAGTAAAAAGCCTGTGACCTGAACAGATGTATTGTCTTTTCCAGTTGCTGAGTTTAATAAAATGAATCAGGTTTTTTTTCTCTCTAATGTCTACTTTTTCTAATTACACAGCTTGTTTGCTGCCATTTTTCCTTCTCCATGAGGAAGCAAAGCAAATCAAGTAAAGGCTGGTTTACGAATTCCTGATCATGATTCTGCCATTCAAGGTGGGGCAAGCTCTTTCCCAGAAACAGGGAAAGAGGGAAACAATTCATCGGGTGAATTACTCCAAGCCTTGTTTTGCACTTATCTCACTGCCTGGATGTAGCACTACCTGGGCTGAAGGCTGGAAAAATGTTAATTGCTGGGAGAGATTAATGGAGATTAAAGGAACCTAAAGAAAAGACGTTTTGCCCCCCTCAAAGTGGGTCAATAATTTAGAATTGAGTCAGAAACAAAGCAGGAGATAGTGAATGAATCAGAGAGGTTATCCCTCAGAGAATTCTCCAGAGTTACTGTCAGTGATTGGCATTTGAGTGTTGGTGTGCTGTGCTTTTTAATTTCTTTCCTGTTGCACGTACCAGTAGTTTTGGAATACCATCAAAGGCCAGTGAAATGCCACCCAGGCTGAAACCTAGCAGATGCACTACATTAGGTTCGAGGCCCAGAATGTGGTAAACCACTGTTACACCTGTATTAGGTGATGTAAGGTAGGACCCTGCCTGCTGGCTCCGCCCAGTAGGCGGAGTATAAATATGCATGTCCTCATTCAGCAGCCATTTCGCCAGCTGCTGTGGGAGGCCACACATCTTAGAGCAATAAAGCCTCAGTTGTATCCAACTCTAGTCTTTGTACAATTGATCGTGCATCACAGATTCAAATCTCAGTTCTCTATTTGATTTCCTTTGGAGGCCAGTTTAAAATCTTGCCCGTGAATCTAAATCGTCCCTTCCCATGCCATCTGGCAAATGCCAGACATCAGAGAACCAGCAAGTGACAATAAGGGATTGGCAGTGACTCCAAAGAACCAATAATAACAATTATATTGCAGCCATCCACACACAAGATAGTACTACCAAGGGGCTAATATGTTAGTGGGTGTTGTATATAGACCCTCAAATTGTAATGGTGATGTTGGGAATAGCATTAAAGAGAAAATTAGAGACATATGCAATAAAGGAATATCAGTAATTATGGGTGATTTTAATCTGCATATAGATTATCACAATTTAAACTCATCACAATACCATAAAGGAGGAATTCCTGTAGTGTATACGGGTTGATTTTCTGGATCAATATGTTGAGGAATCAACTATAGAACAGGACATCCGAGACCGGGTATTGTGTAATATGAAAGATACAATTGGCAATCTAGTTGTGCGAAGCCACTTGGGGTTGAGCTACCATAATATCTTAATTTTTCATCAAGATGGAGAGTGATGTTGATTCTGAAACTAGGGTACTGAATCTAAATAAAGGAACCTGCGATGACAAAAGGTGCGATTTGGCAATGCTGGATTGGGAAACATTACTATAAGGGATGATGGTTGACAGGCAATAGCAAACATTCAAGGAGTGACTGGGTGAACTGCAGCAATTGTTTATTCCTGTCTGGTGCAAACGTAAACGGGAAAGGTGGCCAAACTATGGCTTACAAGGCAAATTAGATCCAAGGAGGAAGCATACAAATTGGCCAAGAAAAACAACAGACTAGAGGATTGGGAGCAGTTTAGAATTCAGCAAAGGAGGACCAAGGAATTGATTAAGAAGAGGAAAATAGAGTATGAGAGTAAGCTTGTGGGGAACATAATGGGCGGCACGGTAGCACAGTGGTTAGCACTGATGCTTCACAGCGCCAGAGTCCCAGATTTGATTCCCGCTTGCATCACTGTGCATAGTCTGCGTGTTCGCCTTGTGTCTGCGGGGGTTTCCCCTGGGTGCACCAGTTTCCTCTCACACGTCCCAAAAAAGACATGCTTGTTAGGTGAACTGGACATTCTGAATTCTCCCTCTGTGTACGCGAACAGGCTCCGGAGTGTGGCGACTAAGGGGTTTTCACAGTAACGTCATTGCAGTGTTAATGTAAGCCTACTTGTGACAATACTACAAATTATTATTATTGTAACTGACTGTAAAAGTATCTGTAGGTATGCAAAGAGAAAAGGATTGGTGAAGACAAATGTAGGTCCCTTACAGTCAGAAACAGGGAAATTTATATTGGGGGACAAAGAAATGGCTGACCAACTAAATATATACTTTGTTCTGTCTTCACAATGGAGGACACAAATAACATGCAGAAATATTAGGAAACACAGGATTAGTGAAAGGGAGGAACTGAAGGAGAAATGGTATTGGGTAAAGTGACAGGATTGAAGGCCAATAAATCCCCAGGGCCTGATAATCTACATCCCTTCGCCTCTGTCCCATTTGTTCCGATGATGCCACTTTCCAAAATGGTGCTCGAAAATGTGTTGCTTCTTTCTCAACTGTGATTTCACACCTACAGTTGTTGACAGGGCCCTCAACAGTGTGCGGTCCATCTCCCACGACACTACCCTCGCCCCTCCCCTCCCTCCCAGAACAAGGATAGAGTCCCCCTCGTTCTCACATTTCACCCCACCAGCCTCCATAATCCTCCGCCATTTTCGCTAACTCCAATGTGATGCCACCACCAAACACATCTTCCCTTCACTCTCTCTGTCAGCATTCGCAGAGACGGTTCCCTCCGAGATAATCTAGTCCACTCCTCCACCATACCCAACACCTCTCCCATCACCCATGGGACCTTCCCATGCAGTCGCAGAAGGTGTAACACCTGCCCCTTTACCTCTTCCATGCTTAACATCCCAGATCCAAAACACACATTCCATGTTAAGCAGCGTTTCACTTGCACCTCTTACAATTTGGTTGATTGCATTTGCTGCTCCTAATGCGGTCTCCTCTACATCGGAGAGACCAAACGCTGACTGGGTGATCATTTTGCTGAGCACCTTCGGTCTGTGCGCATTCAGGACCCTGACCTTCCCGTTGCTTTCCGTTTTAACACAAGACCCTGCTCCCATGCCCACCTGCCTGTCCTTGGCTTGCTACAATGTTCCAGTGAAGCTCAACGCAAACTGGAGGAACAATAGCTCATCTTCCGATTAGGCATGCAACAGCCTTCTGGTCTCAACATCGAATTCAACTTCAGATGATTATCTCTACCCCACCTCAACCCATTTGTTTTCATCACATTTCACGTTAACTGTTTTTTACCATTTCTTTCTCTCTTGTCTTTCTTTATATACATTCCCCCCCAATCTAATCCACCTTTCATTAACCTTTCTCCCCTTTGCTTCCCCTTTCCCCTCCCCCCACATCTATATCTGTCACAGTTTACCCTCTGATGTTAGTTTCTCTGCAGTTTGGCCTTTCACGTTTTTTGTTCTCTCTGGGGACTGCCATTAGCACTCTTTCCCCTTGCTTTCTTTGACTATTAGCTCCCCGTTTCCCTGGGTTTCTGTGGCTATGACCCATCTTTCATTCTCACTCAACAGTATAAATATTTCCCACTTTCTCTGTCTTTAGCTTTGACAAAGGGTCATTTGGACTCGAAACATTCACTCTTTTCTCTCCCTACAGATGCTGCCAGACCTGCTGAGATTTCCCAGCATTTCCTTTTTGGTTTCAGATTCCAGCATCCGCAGTAATTTGCTTTTAATCTACATCCTTAATTAATTAAGGAAGTGGCCTTAGAAATAATGGATGCACTGGTGGTCATCTTCCAAGTTTCTACAGACTGGAGGGTGTCTAATTTAACCCCACGATTTAAAACGGGAGGTTGAGAGAAAACGGGGAATTATAGACCAGTCAGCCTGGCATTGGTCGTGGGGAAAATTCTAGAATCCATTGTCAAAGATTTTATAGCAGAGCACTTTTTAATATTCATTCATGGGATGTGGGCTGTGCCAGCATTTATTGCTCATTGCTCTTGAGGGGGCAGTTAAGAGTCACCCACATTTCTGTGGGTCTGGAGTCACATCTAAGCCAGACCAGGAAAGAATGGCAGATTTCATTCTCTAAAGGGCATGAGTGAACCAGATGGGGTTTTTATGACAATCAACAATGGTTTCATGCTCCCCATTAGACTTCTAATTCCAAATTTGTATTGAATTCAAATTTCACCATCTGCAGTGGTAGGATTTGAACTGGGGACCCCAGAACATTGTCTGGGTCTATGGTTTCCTCGTCCAGTGACAATACCACGCCACCGCCTCCCCAGGAAAACAGTGGCAGGCTTGGACAGAGTCAGTATGGATTTATGAAAGTTAAATCATGCTTGACAAATCTACTGGAATCCTTCGAGGATGCTATTAGTAGAGTTGATGAAGTGGAGCCAGTGGATGTGGTTTATTTTCAAAAAGGTCCCACATTAGAGATTAGCGTGTAAAATTAAAGCGCATGGGATTGGGTGTAGTGTGAGATGGATGAAAAACTGGTTGGCAAACAGGAAACAAAGAGTAGGAATAAATGAGTCATTTTCCAAATGGCTGGCAGTGACTAGTGGGGTGTCGCAGGGATCAGTGCTGGAACCCTCGCTATTCACAATATATATTAATGATCTAGATGAGGGAAGGAAATGTAATATCTTCAAATTTGCAGATGACACAAAGCTGGGTGGGAGGGTGAGCTGTGAGGAGGATGCAGAGATCCTTCAGTGTGATTTGGGTCAGTTGAGTGAGTGGGCAAATGAATGGCAGATGCAATATAATTTGGATGAATATGAGTTTATCCACTTTTGTAGCAAAAACAAGATGACAGATTTTTCTTTGAATGGCCATAAATTAGGAGAAGGGAATGTGCAACGAGAGCTAGGTGTCCTCGTACACCAGTTGTTGAAGGTAAGAATGCAGGTGGTAAAGAAGGCAAATGGCATGTTTACCTCCATAGCAAGAGGATTTGAGTACAGGAACAGGGATGTTTTGCTCCAATTGTACGGAGCCTTGATGAGGCCACACCTGGAATATTTTGTGCAGTTTTGGTCTCCTTATCTGAGAAAGGATGTTCTTGCTATACAGGGAACGCACAGACGGTTTGCCAGACTGATCTCTGGGATGGAAAAACTGACGTATGAGGAGAGATAGAGTTGGTTAGGATTGTATTCACTGGAGTTCAGAAGAATGAGGGGAATCACATAGAAACCTATAAAATTCTATCAGGACTAAACAGCTGTATGCAGGAAGGATGGTCCCAATGATGGGGATGTCCAGAACCAGGGGTCACAGTCTGAGGATACAGGGTAGACCATTTAGGACTGATAGGAGGAGAAATTTCTTCACCCAGAGTGTTGTCGGCCAATGGAATTTGCTACCACAGGAAGCGGTTGAGGCCAAAACATGTATGTTTTCAGGAAGCAGTTAGATATAAGCACTTGGGGCAAAGGGGATCAAAGGATATTGAGGAAAGACAGGATCGGGTTATTGAGTTGGATGATCAGCCATGATCATAATGAATGGTGGAGCGGGCTCGAAGGGCCAACTGGCCTCCCCCTGCTTTTATTTTCTATCTTTCTATGGTTCCCAATAGATTCCAGATTTATCTCTAACAAAGACAGATGGGTGGAAAATTTCATTTAACGGTGAAGTTTTTAAACCCTGCATGCCCTCTAAGTATAGACACACTAGCATCAAGTTTAAATTTTGGCGTGTAGACAAAAATAGCGGATTATTGATGCTTGGACATGTGGTTGTGTGCCCCTTTAAGTGGGCGAATTCTCAGAGGGTCATGTGACCCGGAGGGCCAATCGGACCAGAGTGTGTGAATCCTGAGACTGAGCGTGGATTTTAGTTTAGTTAGGTGTTTGGAGTCATGGAGTACGGTCGCCTTTATCTCAATCTCTGTGTATACTTATTTGCCTCAATAAACCGTTTACTCATTAATCTACTTGGTGCTCTTTCACGATACTACAGTATGTTTAAAAGATTTTGAAAGTGGGGTGCAGCCATACTGGCTGTGATTTTCTGCCCCTGTTTTCGACGGGCTGGAATGTTGGTGGGTGGGGCGGGAAATTCAGCATGCATCCCAAAATGGCTCTCATTCTGGCGGAATTTCTGACTGGATTGTCCTCATCAATGATATAACGGGGTTCCCGCAATGATGTCTCACTAATGAAGCGTATTGTTAAAGTATATGGAAAGCTTTCATTTTGTTTTCCCATAGATCAAATAAAGGGTATAATTCGGGGAGAAATGTGTTATTGCGTGTAAACATTGTGGGATTAATTTTCTCTTCCAGAGCCTTGGTGGTGGGTGTGTTTCACAGAGTGTTTCTTTCTCGGCGGCATGAAGCGGAATTGTGCCTGATTTCACATTTGGCTCATTAATTATGCATCAGTGAGTAGTTCTCTGAATCACATGACCACATCATGCCTAATGTGGTTGAATGTTTGGGCGCCAGATTTAAACCCAAACACACACATTATTCTCAACAGGCCAGCTATGTGCAGGAAACATTTTGAAATGGTTTCACCGAAGAG
Organism: Scyliorhinus canicula; assembly: GCF_902713615.1. Classification (NCBI taxonomy): domain Eukaryota; kingdom Metazoa; phylum Chordata; class Chondrichthyes; order Carcharhiniformes; family Scyliorhinidae; genus Scyliorhinus; species Scyliorhinus canicula. The sequence continues at coordinate 131,189,184 of NC_052161.1, forward strand.
AATGTTCAGCAATGACTCCCTTGGGGCCCTCATCCATAGAGTCAGCCAGCAGCGGCATGCCCTCTATCTGAGGGATGGCTCCAGGAGGCCCACTAGTTGGACCCCACTAGCCTGGGAGGCGGTTGCAACGGAGCTTGTCAGGCATCCACCGAACAAATGCCATCCAGTACAGAAAGAGGACGAACTAATTCACCCGCTCTGCATGGGAAAGCCAACCTTCAGCTCACTCCAATCTCACGGACTCATAATGGCATTGCACACTCAAAGGATTACACTGATCAGGGATCGCATATAATATTAGTGAGGGAGACACATCAACACCAATTGTCTCACAGGCACATTAATATGACCAGCATCTCATCTATCACGCTGCAGAAACTCCATCCACAGCCCTGACTGGGCAGGCTCAGCACACACAGCAAGCATGCATACTTCCCAAACTCGCCTCCCATCTCCTCATCACATTCCATTCCATATATCTTCATCCAACTAAACTCGCCCACAACTGGAGTGTTATGTACCAGATGGGAGGAGGGACAGCAGACATCCAGGATATGACCCACTTTGAGGATGATGGCGCTGAGATAGCAGGCAAAGACAAATATCACTCTTGTGGGGATGGCAAGGTCAGCCTTTCCCACAAAGATAGTACAGATCAGCCCTTCACAAATTAATCATATCCTGTTAATTACAGTGAGTGACATACAATGTTGTATTCTGCCTGCTTAGGAACTAAATCTATCTTCTTTCTCTTACAGGTGCCAGCAGCCCAGACAGACCACCAGAACTACCATAAGCCCCAGTCCTTAGGCCAGCTCAGAGGAGGATGCATCAGAGGAAGAACCATCACTGTATTATCCTGCATCCTCCACCAGCGCAGAGACACACACCCCAGTGCGTCATGGAACTAGATTCAGCTTGGAGTCACATTCTGGGGAAAACCTCACTGACATGTCTCCACAGCAGTCGGAGGCAGTGACAGCTCAGATCTTTGGCACTCCAAGTAGTGCTGGAGATCAGACACCCGCTGAGTTTGAGTCAAATGACGAGGCTCTGGAAGAGGTCGTCTCTAACATGCTGGAAGTGCAACAACAGGTGGCGGAAAACCAAGTTGAATTGCAAGAGGCACTCAATAGACTAGAACGAAGGATGGAGGAATCTGTCCACCTTATATCTGATGTTGTAGCCCCGACTTCCAAGCACCTTGAGGTATCCCTGGGAAGGGTAGTGGCCACCTTCGGCAAGCAGATCCTGCTGGATCTGGTACGCTGGTTAAGCTCAACTTAGACTTCAGCCCTTCGGCCCATTATTCAAGTCAATTGAGAAAGCACATGAAACTTTCATTGATGATCCGGCAGACATGCAGTATCTCTCTTTCCTAACTGATGCCTACATTTTCCATTCTCACATATCTCTCTGTTAATGCTCAATTGGAGCAACCATATTGTAAAGCTAATGACTCTTGTTGAAGCACATTAAAAAGCAGCGACTCCAATTGCACCCTCTCGGGGAAGTCTTCCTTTCCATGTTGGGACTCTAAGCAGTTTGAGGGTGACCTCTAAAATGATTTCTTAAACCAGCCGTGGGCTCGTCCCACAATGTCTCACACCGCTCCTGTGCAGATTCCTTTCCAGTTTTGATTTTAAAGTGCGTAATAACTAGGGTTTAAGGTGGTGGTGCTGTATTTTTACTTTAAGACAAGCTTTTACCCTCCCCATTTTTAGTGTTCAGGTCCTTAAACCTTCCTGGAACCTGGGCAGATAGATCTTTCGCCGGTTTTTCTCCAGCACTCCCCCCCCCAGATCCATCATTGCTGTCCCCATGTCCCATGTGGAACTCACCCCTCCCATTTCAAGGCTGTGTGTATGGTCATATACAAGGGAGAATCACCCCAGAAGAGATTTGAATACTGTGCCATGCTGCCCACCTGTCCGTGGGCAGCATGGCCCGGTGCCCTGGCAACCTGGCAGTGTCAACCTGACAGTGCCAGCTGAGGGCTATTGCAGCGGTTATGTGTGTGTGTTGGGGGGGGGGGGGGGGCGGGTGAACGCCCTGGTGCTCGTGGGCGTGGGGGGTTGCCCTGGTGCTTGAGCGATGGGGGGAGGTTGGCCCTGTTCTCGTGAGGGAATGGGTTTGTTATCCCGTAGATTGGAACACCCAAAAGAGCGCTCTAATCCCTGTGGGAGCCGGCATTGCTGGCTCTCAGGCCCCACCTCGCCAGTGTGGTAACGAAAACTACCCCCATCCCAGATTTTCTGTACAGAGCGCCAGAGAATCTGGAGAGAAAACTCAGCTCTACAACTGGAGAGCTACATGTTGGTTTTCTCACCGCAGCCAGCACTCTGTGCACAGAGTGCAAAATTCCACCCATACAGTTTAATTTCCATCCACACATGTCCGTGACTGCACTCTAGTCCTCCATGTTGAGCACCAGCTTCCTAACCCTTGGTCTTCCCAATGCCTGTCAACCTTCCTCCCCCTCTCCACTCTCCAACCGCACCACAGCCCAATGTCCCCCATGTATGAACTATCCTTACCCCCCTCAAATCCTACCATATCCCATTGCCTCCATGTGTCTATTATCCCTCCTTTCTAACTCTGCCATACCCCATTGCCCCCATATGGTTGTTATCCCCCCTCTCCAACCCCACCATTCCCCATTGTGCTCCATCTGTTCTCCTTCCCCTTCACTCGTCCCGACACTGGTAGCAATGCTGACGTCTGTTTCCAAGTGCCTGTCTGAGACCCGCAGCACACATTTGAGAGCTATCCTCCTCGTGTATGAAGGCACCCACCATGAGGAGACCAACCCTGCACCCCCACCAGTGCGGTGTCACACTGGCATTGCTGAGAAACTGGGGTGGCACAGTTACAAGTAGGCTTTGAATGTTGCAATCACCTCAAAGTCCCAAGCAAAATGAGGGTGAACAGCGGCCCGCCACTTGTATCTGATTGTGATTGAGACCGGTCTAATATCCTGCTGGCAAGGAACACTGTTAGGAGGAGGAGGCTGATTCTAATGAGTCGCGTTTTTAGTGAGTAGCCGTGAAATGGAATTACATACAAGTAGTACTCCTGTCATGTACCAGCGGGAACCCAACCCACCATCAGCCTGACATGTACCAGCGAGAAACCCAACCCACCATCAGCCTGCCATTAAAGTGGTGAGAGAAAAATTCCGATTTGATTTGCTGTTGGCAGGATTCCGATTTTTGACCTCTCTCCGGATTTTCTGCTTCCACCCGCCCATCACGAAACCTGTCGTTGGCAGGACTGGAAAATTCCACCCTATGTTCCTTCAGTGGGATATCATAATATTGCATATACCTCTGGCTTTTTTTCAACCCCAGTAATAGGGCATTCAACTGACAAAGACTACTGTCTCTTTAAGAAAGCTTAACTGCACAAAGCAGAAATCCTAAATAGGCTTGCGTATTATTAAGGGCAATTTATTCCCTGATGGTTACCAGGCTTTATCATTTAAATGAAAAAAAAAGAGACGAAGAAATAATGATATGAAAAATGTACTGGTGAAAAGCTACTGCTGCTGATAATATGACCCTGGTATTGTTATGTCTCTCAATGTGTCCTCTGAGGCTTCAGTGTAAAAATGGTCAGAGCAAGAAATTTAGAGCATGTTGGGGTCATGGGCTGGGTCACTGGGTGGCAGAACTCAGTAAATGATTCCCTCCCCAGGCTGTAATAATAGTAACTGTCAGGAAAAGGGAGCAGTCACAGACAAGGCCAGCCCAACTAACTCTAGACGAAATAAGAAAATCGTTGCCTGAGGGGGCCTGTGTTCAGGATCTTGAGCTGTGCTAAAGGTGGGCAAACACACTGTTGTGCTTATTACGATCCACCTCCTCCCCATGCCCTCCACCCCTGAAGAATTATAAAGGTGCAGTCACAGGCTCTGAGGACTGCCGCAGGGGAAAACCTTGGAGTTTGTGGCAATTTTCTGCATCAAATGTTTTGATAATTAAGCAAAGCTGATCAAGAGAAAAACAACTAGTCTCCAGAGCTCAGAAGGCAAAGGCCCATAAAATGGAATATCCAGAAAATGCCAAAGGCTGCCTTTGCAGATTAATGATGCTCGAGTAATAGATTTTTCCCATGCAAAGCATTAAGAAGCAAGGTCTTAAAAAAATGTGCAGGTGTATCAGAGAAGTACCTACAGGTTGTGACATGGGGCACACTCCTAGCAATAGCTAAAACTGCTCAACTGAAACAAATGCAGCCAACGGAACAAATGCAACTAACATTTATGAAAGAAGTGATTGTAGGTTATTCATTAATTACCTCATAAAAGATTCCTACTAATTCCCCTTCATGCCAAATCTGAAATACGTGTTTCTTAATCAGGTTGCAACTATTTGCTTATTATTTCCCCCCACACTCTAATCTGCTTATAGTTACCTGCAGGTTATAAGACTAATTTCCACTCCTGAACTGCGGAAGTGTTTTCGGGATGCCCTCAACCCATCCCCCGAAGAGCACAAACATCCCCACCAACGCATGGGAGTCCCTGGCTTGTTACTGACCTAAATGGAGAAAGTTCATCTGGAAAGGCACCCCGGACACATTGAGAGACGTTATCGAGGATACAGAAAGGCAAAAGTAGAGGTTCCAGAGGGAGCACACAAACTTCCAAATAACCCACCCAGTCAGCCCTTCAAGCACCATCTACCCTGCAGATGGCAACATCAGCCATCCCTGAACTCGTCAAACTGGAATGGAACAAGCCATCCTTGATCACAAGGGACTTTCCAAGAGAAAAAGAGACAAAATTAGTTTTCTGTCTTTCAAGCATCTGACAAAAGGTGATCCAGGAGGAGGATGATGACTCCTGGATTCACATCCATACGCTTAATGAGCACGTATGATATTCTTTTGTTTGTTCTTTCTGTGTAGGTGTTAGTCCATTCATTTAAAATGACCAGCGTCACCATAAAAATAACACACAAAAGGGTGCAGTATGAGTCCATTGAACATCGACAATCAAATTGTTTGCCATTAGTTTCCAGAATTACCTTTTCTCACCAAATGGTCATTTCAAGAAAACGTATTCACCAGTATTCTCCGTTGCGAGTCCACCCCGCTACTGCTGCTAGCATGGAAGGAGAATTTGGCGCTGAGCCAAAGCTCCCATTCCCTGCAGTAAGACCGGAGAATCCCGCTGCCGTAAATGGACGGAGAATCCCACCGATTTTCTTCCCGACCAGCAGCAGGAAGAAGCCTACATGTGATACAAAAAAAGGTGTGGTTCAGGTTGCACATAAAGTCAGCAGCAGGAATGTGATGCCAGGCTCATAGAATCAATACTGTAAGTAATAATAATCTTTATTATTGTCACAAGTAGGCTTACATTAACACTGCAATGAAGTTACTGTGAAAATCCCCTAGTCGCCACATTCCGGCGCTTGTTTGGGTACACTGAGGAAGAATTCAGAATGTCCAATTCACCTAACAAGCACGCCTTTCGGGAGGAAACCAGAGTACCCAGAGGAAACCCACGCAGACATGGGGAGAACGTGCAGACTCTGCACAGACAGTGACCCAAGCTGGGAATCGAACCTGGGACCCTTGCACTGTGAAGCACAGTGCAAACCACTGTACTACTGTGTTTCATGACCTAAGCAGGACAGGAAAGGTGAGAGCAGTGGTTGATTCACCTACATCTCAACATGTGTATCACCCCAATCCCCTCACCCTGACTTTTCAAGCCAAGCCCACATTTTACTCCTCTCACAAACCCACATCCATATGCAATGGCATGCCTCTTCCTTATTGTCACCCTCAACAAATGTTCTCCATTATCCATTCAACACATGCCATTGCTTTCATTCATTTGTCTATTTTCCTCCTTGCAAGAGAAGAGAGCATAGAACACAAGGGAGAGGAAGAGGACTGGAGGTCAGCCTCCAGCTATCTTGCAACTGGCAGCCACAGAGGAGGAGGCACTGGACATCATTGGAGTCTCAGCATGCCTGGCTGTCGGAGGTGGGGGCTCCCAGCTCCCTGGTGACATCATTAATTGTTAGCTGACCATGTGGAAAATAATGCTCAACCATATTGACTTATCACAGAATCCCTACAGTGCAGAAGAAGGCCATTCGGCCCATCAAGACTGCAAAGACCCTCTGAAAGAACACCCTCTTGAGGCCCAATCCCCCAGTCTATCACTATAACCCAGTAACCCCACCTAGGGGCAATTCAGCACGGCCAGTCCACCTAACCTGCACATCTTTGGACGGTGGGAGGAAATCGGAGCACCCGGAGAAAACCCACGCAGACACAGGGAGAACGTGCAGACTCCACACAGATAGTTAACCAGTGCCAGTGTTTAACCTTTGACCCTGGTGCTGTGAGATAGCTGTGCTAACCACTGTGCCACTATGCTGTCCAGGTGCCAGACTAGCAGTGGCAAGGTGCCCAGCTACCACCGCTACTGATGCTCGGAAGATTACGCTGCTTTTATCAATGGCAGGACAGCATGCAATTGAAATTTATAATTCATTTCTATACTCTGAAGGTCAGGACAAATGCAAATTCAAAGTTATACTAAACAAATTTGATGACTACTTCAAAATTCAAGCAAATGAAATCTTTGAAAGATTCAGATTCAACAAGAGATTGCAGAAAACTGGGGAATCATTTACAAGCTTTGTCACCGATTTAAAATTACTAGCACAATTTTGTAACTGTACAGCACTGCATGGCTTGATAATCTGTGATCAAATTCTGTATGGCATAAGTGATGAGAATTTAAGAGAGAAATTATTAAGACAGCAAGATCTTACATTGAAAATAGCAATTGAAAAATGTTTAGCTCATGAGCAAAGTTAAAACCAATATAATGAATATTATAACTGTTAAAAAGGTGCGAATTTCCACCACGAGGTTGAGTGTGTAAAAATGGTGTCACAATCGATGAAGAAGCACGTTTCGGACGGCAGCCATCTTGTGAGATGTCAGTACTTATTAGCATATTTCCCTGTCAGGTCTTCAGCACCCTTGATTATAGGCTGCTGTATTCTCACCTTGCTTTTACTGGCACGTTCCAGGAAGTCCAAAAAACCCACAAACCCACAGTTAAATTTCAAAGTCCATGTCAATATTGCTGCATGTGATTGATTAACATATTGAAATTGACAACCCACTTCTCCTGGGGGGCGTACACTCATGAAGTCGAAAGTGCTGCAGTTAAATGGAGACGGTAATGGGTTGGAGCTGGCTTCTCACCCTTCCATGACTTAACAGCTCACCCACACCCAAACCTATGTGGTCATCATAAAATTCTTCCCAAAGTACTTGTTTAACATCACTTCCATTTCCTTCTTCTTCATTGTAGTTTCTCCTATTTTTGCCTCTACTGGGCCCACATTTTCTTTTCTAATCTCTTCCTTTCTATGTGCTTGTTAAATTTCATACAATCTGATCATGTTACTCTTTGATTCTATTTTTCACCTCTTTATTGATTACTTGGTCATCCATTGCTGGCTTTTGAAACCTCCCAGTGATCAGGTTGAACTCTTTGTGGCAAAATTATAAGCCTGCTCTTTGAACTTAATCTGAACTTCATTAGTTCGCTATGATTGCAGCACTCTTCCAGTGGATTTTTATTCCTGTAGAAAATATATATTTGTTGAGAATGATTAATTATTTCTTTAAATATTTGCCATTGTTTACATAGAACATAGAACAGTACAGCACAGAACAGGCCCTTCGGCCCTTGATGTTGTGCCGAGCAATGATCACCCCACTTAAACCCACGTAACCCGTATACCCATAACCCAACAATCCCCCCATTAACCTTACACTACGGGCAATTTAGCATGGCCAATCCACCTAACCCGCACATCTTTGGACTGTGGGAGGAAACCGGAGCACCCGGAGGAAACCCACGCACACACGGGGAGGACGTGCAGACTCCACACAGACAGTGACCCAGCCGGGAATCGAACCTGGGACCCTGGAGCTGTGAAGCATTGATGCTAACCACCATGCTACCGTGAGGCCCGGTAAACATACCATCATATATTTTAATCTAGTTTTTCAATCTACCTCAGCGAACTCGATCTTCATACCCTGTTAATTGGCTTTGTTTAAATTGAAGATTCTAGTTTCTGACTGAACCTCATCATTCTGATCACTCTTCCTGAGAGGGTTCTTTAATATAAGGTTATTCATTGATCCCGCCTCATTACACAATACTAGATCTAAAAAATCCTGATGCTTAATTGGTTCCACAACATCAATCCAGAGCAGCTGTGGTGCTGGCAGTGGCCCACAGTTAGGACGTGAGAATGGGGTAAAGGACTGTATCGCAGAGGTGGTTATTAGGAGAGGAGGGAGATGATTGGGAATTGAGGTGATGATCAGAATGGGAATAGGTGATTGGGAGAGGCAATGAAGCATTTGGAAGTGGGCATTGCTGATTGAGAGGGGGTGGCAAGCAGGCGAGGAGAGGTGATCAGGGATTGGGGGCTGATCAGAAGATGGGAGAAGTGATTGAGAGAGGACAGGAGATGACTGGGAGATGGAAGTGGTGATTGGAAATGGGGTAGATTGGGAGGCAGGGCAGTTGAGAAGAAGTAGTCTGGTAAGTGAGAAGATGAGCAGGGAAGGAGACTGAGAATAGGCAAAAGATGTTCATGAGAGATGAGGCGATCTGTGTGGGCCAAACAAGTCCAGCACTGAATAGCCTAGTAATCAGTTCCCATGAGAGGAGCACTCCTGCACCTTCTTGATTCCCAGGGAAGGGTTTTCTAAACGTTTTCACTCCTTGTTAATGGCCACAGGACTTGATCAAGAGCAAGATATATGCTGGGTCGCCATATATTGCCCATCCCTAATTGCCCTTGAAGGAGCATCTAAGAGTCAACCACATTGATGTGGATCTAGAGTCACACGTAGAACAGGTAAGGATATCAGATTTCCTTCCCTATAGGACATTAGTGAACCAGATGGACTTCCACGACAATCGTTTCATGGTCATCACAAGACTTTTAATTCCAGATTTTTATTTAATTCAGATTTCACAATTATCAGAGCATTAACGTGAGTCTCTGGAATACTAATCTAGTGACAATAGCACTACACCACTGCCTCCCCACTGGCAAAAGGGGCCTTTTACTTGATTGGAGGGTTCTAATTTGCATATTAAAAGGGCCTAATACCTGTCTAATACTTGTTTGGTTGTCCGTCAATGAAGCCGCGGAAAAAGGCCCCACAAATTTAGCACAAGGCCCAGTGCTAAATCAATATACATTGTGTCTAATTTGAACCCAAAATATACGCAAAACGCAGTCTTATCTTTACCCCAACTTCAGTCATGATAAATATTGGGCTTAAAGTTAATTGTAGAGCTGCTACCATACTATCTACCCCAGTAGTGGTACTTGGTTTAATATCAAAGATTATGGGTTGGGTTCTCTGATTGCCGACGGCAAAGTCGCGATTGGCGATCGGCCGGAGAATCCCCGTTTACGCCGGAATCGGGGGCAACGCCGTTTTTGCGATGTTCCCCCCCCCCTCACAAACAGTATACTTGGGGAGTACGCCTCACGCCATATAGACGGCCTCAGGACGTCACCTCAGGCCCTCCCCCGATGCTCCGCCGCCAATAGACAGAGTCTCCGACGGCTTGGGGCACGTGTGCTCACGCCATTCGGGGGCCTCGCGTGGCTTGCGGACTGAGCCCAGTGCCGCCACAATCGGGGGGGTCCATTCCGCTGGCGGGAGGGACTTGAGCGGGCACTGGGGGGACTAGTGGGGGGGGTGGTCCGGGGATGGCGAGGCAGGTTACAGAGGGGCAGTTTTTGACAGGCCGGGTCCACGCGTGGTCAGCGCCTTGTTACATGGCGCGGTCACCACAGGCCCGCCGCCTTGCGCATGTGCCACGGACCCGGCCATTCTCTGCCCGTATCCATAGGTAAAGCTGGGGGCTTTATGCTGCGGGGCTGCTGGCATCCCCCCCAACGGACAGAGGATCGGTGTGGGGATGGCGCCGACCTTCTGGTCGTAAAACCAGACAGATCCTGCGGACACAGCATGAGAATCTAGCCCAAAATGTATGGCATTATAACATGAAGGCACACTGCCATATTTACAAGGAAGGCAATGGGTATAATGAATCATTATTATTTAATTAGGTGATCAGTTGCAGTGTTTTATTGACTGAGGAATAATTAAATTATTGCTCTCCCAGGGGGAAAGGATCATATCGAGGCAGTACCCTGGTACCGCTCTTTGAACTTCCCCCGGTTGCGGTGTTGGGAGAAGTGTCCATGTTTCATTAGCTGGGGTATTCCACGGGGAGGAGTTGTTCTGTGGAATGGTTTTATTTTAAATTTTTTATATTGGAGAAAGCACACCTACCTTTTTAAAACAAAATTTCTGGCAGGGTGACTCAATCAGAGCCTGCACCAGCAGCATGACATTGTGGGACCAATCCAATCACTTTTTAAAAAAACTAAGTCCCTAACAATATTGCAGAGGATGCCACCTATGGGCCGGTGGCTTTGCGCTGTTTTTCCCACCCGTCACGACACTGAAAAAAAAGGGTAGATTCCGCCCAGTGTTTCATTAATGAGCAGTGTCATTGGGTGAAATTTCCCTCTCCTGCGAGCATTAGGAATTGTGGCAGACAGGGGCACAAAAATTGGAGTGACTATAAAAGTCCATGTATCACAGGCAGTTCCAAGGCTGTACAGGGGAGACAAGCTTATGGGAGAATGTGGAAGGGTGGTTGTCTGGGGAAGGTGGAGAGTGTCTTTCAGGGTGGGAATGGTGGGGATGATGGATTTGATGGTGGGGTCTAGAGGGTGGAGTCAAACTCAGGATACTGATAGCAGGAGGGAGCTGTCACAGTTAGAAGGGAAGTGGGATGCAACAGGTGATGGTGTGATTGAGTGTGTAATGGGGGTGGACAAGATTGTTAACCGGAGGGAACAGGGTCAGGTGGGAATGGGGATTGTAATGGGTGTCAGCTCTGAGGGGAGGTGGATGGTTGTGTAATGTCCAGGTAAATGGGGGAGGTTCAAGGGTGACAGAAGGGAAGTGAAAGGTGACATTGGGTGGGTTTATGTTGAGAAATGGAAGTTGGTGTGTGATAGAGGGAGTGTAGGAAGTGGTGGAGTATGTCTGGAAAGTTACACGCATCATCTTTCTATTCAATGTAAAACTGAAATGATTCAAATTGGGAGGAAGGCCTTTTTGGGTGGGTGAAGTTCAAGGTCAGCACAATTGGCCAACTAAAGGGACACCCTAATAATCATGAGGAACCTAAATGACAACAATGCTCAGTTGTGTTCTGCTCTCTATAGTGAAGCCCACACGATAGATTTGTTATCCACTCATGGGTCTCATAACCTTGAGATTCTAGCAATGTGTGGAGCTGCTCTATGCCATCAGCTGCAGTCAGGCAGAATGAAGGGAGGGAGGGAGGTAGTTACCTCCCAGGGGCACCACTGGTGGACGGCAGCCAACACGTGACTCCAAACCTGCCAATGCTGCCAAGGCAAAGGTTTTTCTAGAGTTTCAAGGATGGTGGAGACAAGCGGAAAAGTGTCCACTTCCTGTACATTGCCCCAGTCAAAGAGCATTGTCTTCATGAGCAGGTCAGACGCTGGGAATTCTGCAGCGAATAACTCACCTGACTCCCCAAAACCTGTCCACCATCTATAAGGCACAAGTCAGGAGTGCGACGGAATACCCTTCACTTGCAGAATACTCTTCACTTGCCTGGATGAATACAGCTCCAACAACATTGAAGAACTCAACACCATCCAGGACAAAGCAACCAGTTTGATTGGCAACACTTCCACCACCTTCACCATTCAGTCCCTCCACCACCGACACACAATGACCGCAGTGTGTACCACCAACAATTGGCACTGCAGCAACGCACCAAAGCTACTTCAACAGTACCTTCCATACCTGCAACATCTAGCACCAAGAAAGTCAAGAGCAGCAGTTGTTTACGACCATCTGCAAGTTTTGTTCCCAAGTCACACTATCCTGACTTGGAATTACAGCAGCATTGCTTCCGTGTCGCTGGGTTAAAATCTTAGAATTCCCTTCCTAACAGCACTGTGGGTGCACATAACATATAGACAGTAGTAGTTCAAGAAGGTGGCTCACCGCTCCCCTCAAGGGCATTTAGGTGTGGGCAATAAATGCAAGATGAGCCAGCGATGCCCACATCCTATGAAAAAAAGATTAAAATGTAGCTGCCATATTCTGGCAAATATTTAAAGGTCCAGTATTTTAATGAGTGTGGCTTAGTGAAAGGCTAAGTTAATTGGTGAGTGAGTGACAGGATGAATGGGTGAGTGAGTGAATACGTAGGTAGGTGGGAAAATAGGTTGATGAGGTGTGAGGTGGGTGAGTTGGGTAGTTGGGCAGGTGGGTGAATGGGCAGGTGGGTGAGTATGTGGATGGGTAAATGGGTGGGTAAGTGAGTCGGTAGTTGAGTTGGGGGATAGTCAGATGGCCAGGAGATTGTTAGGTCAGGTCAAAGAAGGTAGTCAGATTGGGTGGGGGGTGTTATTCAGGTGGTCAGGTGGAACTAGTGAGGTGGTGGGGAATTAACTGGAATGAGGAAGGAGTGTCAGTTGTAGAGTTACCCAGTCCGGCCAGTTTTTAAACTGTTTAACATTTCCTGGGTAACTATCAAAGTAAGTCACGCATATCCAGCTCAAGTCTCCGCCTTAAGGTTCCAGGTCGGAGATATTCGTGCAGGGTCCTCAGCAGCAGGGAATTATCAGTCAGAAGTTTAAACTAACAAGGTAATTTCCACATACATCCATAGGTCAGCACTTACGCAGGATGCTGACATTCATCTTCCTTCACTGGTGTCCAATGATCCAGAAAGGGGGCAACTTATCCATGCCAATTATGTCAATCATGGTAATTGTCTATTTTTGTGCATACATTTCAGTATTTGGTGCCAGGTACCCAGCAGATGTATTTCAGTGCAAAATGCCAATTTGAATTTGTAGCTGTAATTCATAATGCAATGAGTGCATGCCATGGCACGGTGCCAGTATTTGAGTAGAAAGAGCAGTAGGGGTAATACTCCAAGACATGGAATTTTGGATTTGGTGCCAGCTTCCAAGGAAAGCTCCAGGCAAGCATTGATAAACATGTTAATCCCATTTTGTGAGTGCCCTAACAAAGGATAATACTAAATCAATATTTTCCATCTCTCGTGAACAATTTCCTTCTTATACTTGGATTGGCATTTGGATAAGCAATTGGACTGTCATTTCATGGAATTCGGTGAGCCAAATTAGCCAATAAGTCTTTGCCATGATCTAATGCTTACACGTGTAGCCATTTTAAAAAACCTAATGTAGCAGTATGTTTATCCACCTCAGGAGGTTGCAGAGCAACATTAGTACACTAATCTTGTTTCTATGCTCCTGTTTGTTTTGAGAGTGATAGCACGGGCTGTGTTCCAGCTCTATGGGCACCGGCTGTTCAATGGTACCTTACTCTTTCTCCACGAGTGCCCAGAGAGTGTCAGCATGCTGACTCAGCAAACATCAGGAATTGAACAGAACTCAAACTCTATGCTCCTCTTCATGCAGTGCCAATAGATCTTGTGCAACCACACAAACAGGCAGATAAGATCTTAGTTTTATGCTTCATCCAACAATTCGGCATCTGCCTCTATAGCAGTGAAGTGTCAAATTGGCTATGTGCTCAGGTCATAACATAGCCATAACTCCAGTTGCCAAGGCCCAAGCTTTGCAATTATCTTGCCAAACCTCTTCAATTCCATTGCATTCTATCCCCCTTTAAGACGCTGCTTAAAACGCACCTCTTCCCTAATATGTTACCTTACGTGGTTTGGTGTCAAATTTTGTGAAACACATTGGATATTTTACATTAAAGGTGTTCTGAAAATATAAGTTATTGCTGTTTTGTCCTGGATTAGGAATTAAAACCCACAAACTCCTGATTTAGAAGGAACAGTGCTACTAGCATAATATTTTAAGATGTGTCAAACTCATTGCTAGACCAGCGAAGCGCATGACATTACATTAGCATGGGGAGGAAGATGTGACATACTGGTCTATATTAACATAAATCTCTTCAGCCTCTAAAATACCTGAATCTAAGGAATCAAAAGACAACCAACTCAGGTACTTGCTCATGTTTAAACATCCAAATGACTAGGCAAATATTTCCAAAAGGGAGAAGAACAACTATTCATAAAAATGGATCCCGGGATAAGGAACTTCAGTTACTTAGATAGATTGGGGAGGTTGGGACTGTTTTCCTTGGAGAAGTGAAGATTGAGAGGAAACTTAATAAAGGCATTCAAAATCATAAGGGGTCTGGATTGAGTAGACAGGGAGAAACTGTTCCCATTAGTGGAAGCATTGAAAATGAGAGGCATAGATTGAAGGTAATTAGCAAAAGAAGGAATAGTGACATGGGGAAGTGGGTAGGATCTGGAATGCACTGTCTGACAGTATGGTAAAGTACGTTCAACTGGGGTATTAAAGGGAAAATTGAATTTTTATCTGAAAAGTAAGAATGTGCATGGCTACAGGGAGAAGGCTATAAGTGGTATTGGGTTCATTGTTCCTTCGGATAGCCAGTGCAGCCACAATGGACTAAATGGCCATTCTGTGATTCTATTGCTTAAACCCTGACCCAATTGTTTCAAAGAAGGTTAAGAAGAGATTTAGTAGAGTGTGATGAACGGTATTAATAACTGCTGTAAACTGACCTTTAATACCTTGCCCCTTTAAGATGCTTGGAACCCTGGGGGACTCCGCCTCTGGCTACGCCCCCAGGAAACGGTATATAGGATAAGGCTCCATGTGGTGAGCACACTTCTCTCGGATGCTGTTCAGTTCTCTGTAGATTAAAGCCTTTTGATTACTGACCTCGCTCTCGCGTCGTAATTGAGGGTGCCTCATAGAGTTTTCAGAAGTAGGAGTTGTTTTGATGGAGAACATAGGGAGACACTGTTTACACTGCTAGGAGGATCATTAGCCAAAGGATGGATACTGTGGCATGTTGGTTGTGTTACTGGACTGGTATTCTGGAGGTCAGGAATAATGATCCAGAGGCATGAATTCAAATTCCATCAGTGCAGCTGGGAAATATAAATTCAGTTAACAAAGTTTATCTGGATTACAAAGCTAGTTTTAGTGATGATGACATGAAAGTACATTTGATTGCCATAAAAACCTATGGTTCATTAATACCCTTTAGGGAAGAAAATCTGCTATCCTTTCTAGCCTCACCTATATGTGACTCTAGACACAGAGCATTGTGATTGATTCTTAACTGTCCTCCAAAATGGTCCAACAGATTACTCAATTGTATGAAACTGTTATGAAAGATCAATAAGGATACACTTAGCCAAAATGAAAATAGTTACTGGCTACAACAGAGGCACTCACAACCCAATCAGCGATACAAAATCCTGCTCATTAACATCTGAGACCTCCAGATGTCATGGAGTCTCATGGCATCAGGTCAAACAAGGGCAAAGAAACATCCTGCTGATTACCACTTACTGCCATCCCTTAACTGAGGATCAGCACTCTTCCATGTTAAATGTCACTTGGAAAAAGCACTAACCACATTAAGAGTACAGAAACTACTCTGGATGAAGACATCAATGTCCATCACCAATAATGGTCTTGGTAGCACCAATGCTGACTGAGCTGGCCAAGTCCTGAAGAACATAGCTGACAGTCTGGCTCTAGTGGTACATAATGAGAGAACCAACTCAATGGAAAAATATACTTATCCTCATCAAGTTACTTGACACAGATGCATCTGTCAATGACAGTATTGATAGAGGTAACCTCTAACACAGTTGTGGAGTTGAAGACCCATAGTCACACTGAGCACATCTTCCTTTGTGTTTTGTGGCACTATTACTGAGCTAAACGGGATTTAGAACAGATTTGCAGCTCAAAACTGGTCATCCCTGAGGGACTGTGGGCCCGCAGTAACAATAATTATATTCCATAATTTGTAACCTCGACATGTCCCTCACTCTACTGTTACCATCAGGTCAAAAGGGCAACCCTGGTTCAATGAAGAGTGTAGAAGTGCATGCCAGGAACAGTAACAGGTGTACCTAAGAGGAATTAAATGTGACCTGGTGAAGCTACAATACAGAATTACGCATGTGCTAAACAGCAGAAGCAACATTCTATGGACAGAGCCAAGCGATCCCACAACGAACAAATCAGATCAAAACTCTGCAGTCAGATAATTAAACTACTCACAAGAGAATGCTCGATGAACATCCCAATCCTGAATAATAGCATTAGTACAAAAGACAGAGCTGAAGAATTTGAAACCTTCTTCAACCAGAAGTGCTGTGTTAATGATCCAGTTTGGCCTCCTCCTGACGACCCCACCATCACAGAAGTCAGTCTTCAGTCAACATGATTCACTCAATATGATATCAAGAAATGACTGAGCACACTGGATACGGCAAAAACTGTTGGCCTTGGCAACGTCCCAACTGTGGTACTGAAGACTTGTGCTCCAGAGTTAACCTTACCTCTAGCCAAGCTGTTCTCGTACAGCTACAACACTGACATCTATCTGACAAAGTAGAAAATTACCCAAGTATGTTCTGTTTACAAAAAAGCAGGACAAATCCAATCTGGCTAATTACTAACCCATCGGCCTAATCTCAATATCAGCAAAATGGTGGAGAGTATCAATAATACTGCTTACTCACCAATAACTCACTCATCGGTGCTCATTTAGATTCTGCCAGGACCATCCATAGATCATGGTATAGCCTTGGTCTAAAGATGGGCAAAAGAGCTGAATTCCTAAACTGAGGTGAGAGTGACTGTCCTTGACATCAAGGCAACCTTTTTCATGAGAGTGTCATCAAGGAGCCTTAGTAAAATTTAAGTCAATGGGAAATGGTTGGGGTATGGTTGGGTGAGCGCGTGGGAGCTCTCCATTGGCTGGCGTCATATCTATCCCAAAGAAAGATGGTTGCGGTTGTTGGAGGCCAATCATCTCGGAGCCCAGACATAGTTCGAGGAGTTCTTCAGGGCAGTAGGCCCAACCATCTTCAGCTATTTCACCAACAACCTGCTCTCCATCATAACGCCAGAAGTGAGGATGCTCACTGATAATTGCATTGAACTCAGTTCCTTTCATGACTCCTCAGATAATGAAGCAGTCCATGCCCATATGCAGCAAGGCCAAGATACATTGCAGGCTGGCTGATAAGTGACAAACAACATTCATGTCAAACAAGTGGCAGGTAATGACTATCTCCAACAAGAGAGATTCTAATCACCTTCCTCTGACATACAGGAGCATTACCAGCACAGAAACCTCAACAACAGCATCCTGGGGGGGGGGGGGGGGGGGGTCACCATTGACCAGAAACTTGACTGGTGCTTTTTCTACAGCACCAAACTTTCAACTTTCACCAGCTGTAAGGACAAAGGCAGCAGACACACATGAATATCACCAGCTGCCAGTTTCCTTCCAAATCATCCTGACTTGAAAATATTTGCTGTCCCTTCACCGTCACTCGGTGAAAATTCTGGAACTCCCGAGTTATCAGTGCTGTGGGAGCAGCATCACTACACAAACTACAACAGTTTGAGAAGGTAGCCGGCTGCCAACATCTTAAGGATAATTTGGGGTGGCAGTAAATGATGATCTTGTCAGTGATGCCAACACCCCATGAATGAATAAGGAAAATTTTTAAATAACTGACAAAAAAAGAGAAGAGGGAGGTAAGCAGGAATTTTGTAACGCAGTGACGTCTGATGATTTGCAATGCACTGTCTGAAAGATTGTTGGAAATAGGTTCAATTTTCAAAAGATAATCAAATATATACTTGTAAAGGAAATTTTTCAGAGGCATGGAGATTGAATTGGAGAGCGCATTCAAAGCAATGCCACAAGTACAATGGACTGATTGGCCTACTTCTGTACTCCATGATTCTTTGACTTGCAGTTTCCTTTACATAGCTACTGTTTGAGGAATGCTGCCAGTATTTCTTATAGTTTTGATTTGGGGTGCAGTGCACTTCATGTCATTATGTGCACTACAACTTGCTGTCCAGGGTTCTATTAAATATCATTAAGGATGCTGTGACAATCAATGTGGTAAGTTCAATGATTTGCAGTTCAATACCAGAGTATCTAGTGGATGCAATTTGGGATCAAGTGTCAGCGTGTTGAAAAGGTATATTGAAGGATTCAATGCCTGCATTCCCAATGGTTCACCAAAGGACTTGGTACCAATATGCTGACTGGTTAAAAATTAGATGCTGCCTGGATGAAAATTAGATACGTGTCCACAATGTCTAGTCACCGCAATTTAGGATCATAACTGATAGGCCTAGTGCACATAGTTCAGCATATGCAATCAGTATGTCCAGCCGATGCACTCCACAGAATCTATTAGAAGTGGGTAGCACTGTCATCTCTTGGCCATAATTTCATAGAATCATAGAATTTACAGTGCAGAAGGAGGCCATTCGGTCCACTGAGTCTGCACCGGTCCTTGGAAGGAGCACCTTACTCAAGCCCGCACCTCCATCCTATCCCCTTAGCCTGACCTAACCTTTTGGACACTCAGGAGCAATTTAGCGTGGTCAATCCACCTAACCTGCACATCTTTGGACTGTGGGAGGAAATAAGAGCACCCGGAGGAAACCCACGTAATGACGGGGAGAAAGTGCAAACTCCACACAGACAGTCACCCGAGGCCGGAATTGAACCTGGGTCCTTGGAGTTGCGAGGCAGCAGTGCTAACCACTGTGCCACCATGTTGGATGCAAGCCCCAATTCAGAGGCTTCAGCACATAATCTAGGCTGACATTTCTCTGGAGCCCTGAGGGGACAATGAGAGTGCTGTCCTTTGGATCAGACATTTAACCAAGGTCTTCTCGGGTAGGCATAAAAGTTCACATGGTACTACAGTATTCCAAAAAGAGTAAGGAAGTTCTCCCCAGTGTCTCGGTCTATAGTTTCTAAAAACAGAATGAGCACTCATCTGAGTAAGCAACTAGCATGAATAGATTTTGTTGATTGTAAAACAAGCATAGAGGAGACATGGAAAATGTATTTTATGCACCAAATTGATCTGGGATGCACTGCCCGAAAGGGTGATAGAAGCAGATTCAATAGTAACACTCAAAGGGAATTGGATCTGTACTTTGTAGTATAATGGTCTGGGACATATAGGGTTAATGTGACACTGGGCACAGTACCATCCACACTGATGTAAGAGTATATAATCCACACCCTAGGTCAGTTGACTGTTGGCCAGATCCATGAGTACCAATAAGCATGGAGACAGCTCCTATCTTGTACCCTTTTTTGTATATTTGTACATAGTTTTAATAGTCAATAAAGACTCACATTTAACCTACATATGAATAAAAATACTTCTTCAGACCTATTGAGCTGTATTTAACAGCCTACAACATGGTGGCAGCTTGTGGAAAAACCCAAAACCTCACAGAAACAGCTGAGAATAACTGAAATGCTGGAAGACTGAGAAAAAATTTAACAAAGCATTCTGACCTGAAAAGAAGCTCCAAAGCCCAGGAACAGGCTCCAAAGAAAGTCTTGGAAGCTTGAAGGAAGAAATTTAAATTTCTTACAGCAGCAGAAGATGCCATTGAATTTCCTTTGGAAGCCCAGCTTCAAATCCCATGGCACAGAGTTATCAGGTCTAGCAATGTTTAGTTAAAGGTTTTAAAATTTCAGGCTACAGCAAGCCCTGAGAAATCTTTAAAAATTTCAGAGCCAGAAGTGCAATTTGAATAAAGCTATTGCTGAAAATTCAATGCGAGTCGGCACCTTAACACTCACTCGGAAAAAGTTTATAAATAATTAATTGAATGGGGAGAATCGTGACATTTTAAACCCAGCTAAAGTTAAGCAAAAGCCAGAATGCAACAAATTTGCAAATTTAAACACAATTGCTGAGCTAGAGAACACAGGCTTACAAGGCTATAAGGAAAGAACAGGAGAGCAGGGTTAATGGGGTAGTTCTTTCAAAGAGCTGGATAGTTATAATAGGCTGAAAGGCCTCCTCTACTGCTATATTATTCTGTATTCTTATTCCTCATGCTGTCTGTCCAAGGGCCAGTACAAGCAAAGATTTTGTTTAGCTCATTGGAGTTTTAACTATAAACTTTGGGCTTCACTGCAAAATGATAGAAACTTAAAAATTATATGGATTAACTTTTCCAAATGCTTATCTGATATTACGCATTAGACCTCTATTTTTTATACCTTTTCAATATCCCTCTCTTCTGAAGCCACTGTCTCACAATGAAGTGTGCACCTACTGGCAAAGTAACTTTGACAGCCTATTCCACCATAGGATTTTGTGATTACTCAGTGCCCATGCACGCAGACTTTCCAGATGTTGATGGATAGTGATTGGATACACAATTTTGGCTGCCCTTTCTCCCTCCCTTGCCCAATTGCACTAAGGCCAATAGTAAATTCCAAATTGTCGTACACTAACTGAGATCAACGAACACAGTCAAGGTCAGGGAGTGAATTCAAGCTCGTCTGAGACTATTTAGTGAGGTCAAACACTGCACAATACATTATCAATAAAGCTACTGGGTGATGTCACAAATTCACATCCCTGCTTCAACTGTTTTTCTGTTAAAATCTTCAACTCAACTATTGCAATCCTTTCCTAATTGTCCTCTTAACTTCACCCTCATTAAATTTGAGCTCATCCAAACACTTCTATCCATGTCCTAACTCAAACCAAGTCCTGTTCACCCATTACCCTTGTGCACGCTGATCTACTTGGGCTCTAATTCAAACATCTTCTTAAATTTTAAATCTTCACAGATTACCTCTTTTTGTAACCTTCTCCAGCCCTTAATCTTCTGACAACTCTACATTCCTACAACTCTGACTTTTTGTACTCTTGCACATCCCTGAAATTCCTTTGTCCCTCTCCTCCTACCACTATTAGTTGAGTTGTCTTTGGTTGTCTGGTCTCTATGCTTGCTAAAAAATGACCTACTCTTGTTTTGGTTGTCTTCCTTAATATTCCCTTATATGGCTCATTGTCAAATTTTGTTTGGCAATGCTACCATGAGAATCTTGGGATGATTTTTGCAGCTATTCATCTGATTCAGTTTGGCCTTTTATTGGGATAAGGTCTACATGTAATGAATGGTTTAAATTGGACCAAATGCAGATTTATCTGTATGACCAAATCTGTTTAATCCAGACTCTTTTGGGTCAGGATATGTGTCTCTCTGTGGAAAAGTGGTGGCATTTTTGTAGGATATCATTTTGCTTGTCATGCCAAAATGTTTGACTACCTGAATAGTGTTGGCTCCAAAGAACCTCAGTAGTCAGAACTCAGAGTAATGTAAAAAGTAGATACTTTTTCTTGCTTTGACAAGTAATTTCAATACTGTATTGATGAACTAAAGCTCTTTTTTGCCAGTGAGAAACAATTGCGTGGATCACTAATGTCTTTTTATTCAATCCATTGTAGTCATGGATGGATGTGTCAGCATGGCATGCTGGATAGGTCTCCAAACTCAACAGATCCAGAAATGTTGTTCAGGCAAGGGATCCTGCCACTCCTTGTCCATATGTGACTACGGTCACACACTATGTGATCAACACTTAATGCATTCTGAAGCAACTTAGCAAGCCATTCAGTTATGAAACCAATCACTATGCAAAACTGCAGATGGGCAATAAATGACCCTTTGCCAACATTACCCACACACTTGGAACAATTTATTTTAAAATCCCTTTTTGATAGTCAGGAAAGGGAGAAGGCTATTTAATATTGTTGTTGCGGATGTGGACAGGTGGCTGGAAATAGTATTCGAAAAAGCAAAATAGCCCACAAAAAACATCAAGATGACATTAACAGTGCATTCATATACTTATTACTGACGTGTTCATGGAAATAAAAATTATGGTATTAAAAATAGATGAGCTATCCAATTCAACTGTAACCATGTTCTGATAATGCCTTTAATAACAGTTTTCATCACCATTATTACTTTGCTTCCAGTGGCTGCTTTGATTTTAAATTTGCAGAAAACATTTTGTGTAATCCCTTGAGCCAACTTTATATTTTTACATCTTTCACAAAAGATGATGGAAATCTGCATTTTCCATTTCATTTTTTTTAATGCTATTATGTCAGATGCAGGATTGACCACTGGAGTCAGCTAGCATGCAGGCAAGGTCGAATATGGACCTATTGAAGTAAGACAATCATCTTGGCTCTCAATGCACGATTAATGTCACGTTATTATGTCCTGGTCCAACACTTCTACTCTTCAGCAAATAACCATCAATCACCTGGCTGCTACCAATCAGATGTTTGTCATTGTAACTAAGCACTAATATAAGGGGAGCTACCTCAGTATTGGATGTGACATGAGGATATAAATCTGCCTCCAGCCAACTGACTCAGAGTGATCATGTGTGAATGGGGGAGGGGTGGGTTTATGGTGCTGGGGGAGGGGAAGGGGGGGGGGGGGGGGATGAGTCCCAATGCTAAAAGGCTGTAAATATATCAAGAGCGGCAAAATATAGTTCTAAAGCATTTGGAGACACTGCAGACATTTTATCACTGGATGTTTGTGTGCCAAGCAACACCAACTTGCACTTGAATAAATATTGTAAAATATCTCAAAGTGCTTTACAGTGGCAGAAGCAGAGGCGAGAGAAGTCACAGGGGAAAGGTTTGGAAAGGCACAAAGAAAGGTTTTGAGGAGGTTGTAGAAGGAAGACAGGCAGTAAAGAGAGGAGTTTTCAGAAGGAGTTTCTGAATTTGTCTGAAATTTGAATTTGTGAGCACTTACACTACTTATTCAATGCAAACGAATGATGGCCAGATAATGTATCTCCCATGTCCAAATTGCCAATATGTACTCATTGTAGACAAGGCCACTTTCAAGAAGTGGACAGTTGCCCCATTATCCTCAGTGTTCTGGAATGAGTTGCTTAACGCCAAACAGCATGAATAAAACCAAATCCAATGAATACAAGGCAATCAATTCTCCACACCTGTCTAATAACAAAGCAAAACCTTCAATATTTACCTTGGTTTATCTATTCCTTTGTATAGTTAGATAACACTGTAGTGTCAGTTCTTTGAGCTGCCCTATCTTTGATCACAAACCCCCCTGGGAGCTCAAGACGAGCAAATCAACCCTAAAACCAAGTCCTTGTGTGAGTTTTAGTTCTGTTCAGAAAAGCTCATTTTGAAGCCCAAGTTCCAACTTCATTCACAGACCAGAGTTCAAGTCCAGTTCACAGGGCTTGAGTTCCAAGCCCATTCACAGGGTTCAACTTCCAATCTCATTTTCAGGCTCTGAGTTCCAATGACACAGGTGTTGAGTTCCAATGGCATTCACAGAGCTCGGGTTCCTATCCCAGTCTTTAATAACATTGAACTTTGCATTTACTTAGTAGTCATTTGAGTTACTAAACATAACACAAGGATTATCGGGTTCATAGAATCACACAACACAATAGACCATTCAGCCCATCATGTCTTTGCTGGCTCTTTGAGCTACCCAATTCATCCTGTGTTCTGCTTTTTCTAATAACCTTGGAATTTTATCCTACTCAAGGATATACCCAATCTCCTTCAGGCAGTGCATTCCAGGTCATAATAATGTGTTGTATGAAAAAACTTTCCATTTCCTCATCATTCATCTAGCCAGTATTATTTACAACAAAGGGCATTTATTGAAATAGATAATCTCACTGTAGCATGTGCCAATCTGGTTCTGGCTTTTTTGTAGTAAATTTCAGACGATTGACCTCTAAGAGCAACGATTTAGGATAAGATCAAAGTTAAGCCCCATAGAAATGAATCGTCAATGACACCTACCATTGAGACTCATTTGCCAAAGTAAAGCTGTTCTATGAGGGTCAAATGGATGAAAATAGAGTTAATACTATTGCTAACACTGTAAATTGAAGGAATACCCCATATAGTAAAGTGCATTGGACATCATGATTGATTTGAGATGTTTATAGAGATTATATAGAAACTCTTGTTGCACCCGGAGCTAAGCAAGATTTTTATAACTTCTAGAAATAACTGTTGCAGTCACACCAGGTGAAATCTTAACAACTTTAAAAATAATCATGTGGAGGAGGCATTTTCTTGTCCCAACACTGCACTTGAGGGGGCCATGTGCCCAGCAGTGTGGTCATCCAGAAAGTGGCCTCTAATTAGCTGCATCCATGTCCACTGTCCAATTAAGGACAGTGAGAGGGCTCCCTCCATCTTGTGCACTTTCTGAAGTCTGAGCAATTTTGTTAAAATAATCTGTGGCTGCCAAGCCACCAACGTAGAGGGGAAACAGCTGTGTCCATCTGATCCCTGTGGCTCTGGTTGAGGATGTGACATAAGTGTTTGACACCTCACTGGACCCCTGGCCGATCACTGGCTAGATACCTTCAGGTATTTTCTCTCATTTAGCCTCAGCAGTGTGTGTGTGTGTGTTGGGGGGGGGGGGGGGGGGGGCAACAGTATCCCCAAGTTGCACAAAATTGAGCACTTACATTTGTCATGAATCTAAAAAATTGTCATATGTAATATTTTAGACTCTTTGCTGCAAGGGTTTTAAAACCTGGGTTACGATACATATAGACAGTATGACTGCTAGAGCAGTGATTAAGGTATCGCAAAAGTGAGGTAATCATTGATTTGCGGGGGCAGCATGGTGGCCTAGTGGTTAGCACAACCGCCTCACGGCGCTGAGGTCCCAGGTTCGATCCTGGCTCTGGGTCACTGTCCGTGTGGAGTTTGCACATTCTCCCCGTGTCTGCGTGGGTTTCGCCCCCACAACCCAAAAATGTGCAGAATAGGTGGATTGGCCATGCTAAATTTCCCCTTAATTGGAAAAAATAATTGGCTAATCTAAATTTTTTTTTTTAAATCATTGATTTGCAGGTGAAGTATTTGGCTTACAGATTTTGAGAACCATTAACTTGTTTACAGATAGCAAGATAATAGAATATTGTTTCAGTTTGAAAGCCCGCTGGGGTGTAGATAATTTATCTGGGGTATTGTGTTCGATCCTGGCTAAATACGTCAAGGGACACCTTGTAAGAAGAGACAAATAAATGCCTTATGCTTTGGGTACAGATGGTGCGGTTAATGGGAGGAGCCAGGTCTGTGAAGAGTCAGTAGGTCTGAGAACTCTAATCTGAACAGAGGTTTTCCAGTTTGTTCACAAAAGATTCTCCCTCCAAAGATTCAACGTAAACAAAAGCAAGAAGAAACCTGGTTGTTAATTTGATTCATGAGTAATATTTAACATATATTGGTTTGCTTAATTGGAATATAGTGGCAGGTTTTGGAAATAAGTTAAGGGGTGCGATTCAGTAATCACATTGTCACCAGCATGGAGCTGTATGCGCTGGATGAATCCCGGGAGAACCCCAAATCGAACTCCGCACCACGTCACCTGACTCGCTCCGCCTGCTGTCGTCTGGATTTCACCCAGCGAGGGCTGATTTAGGCTCAATTAAATACCTGGATGCCGGATTCATCTAGGGCTCAACAGCCGGACCTGCGAGACCCGCAATGGTGTCATTTAGTACTGTTTCACACAAATGTGAACCAGGCCTAATGACACCTCAGGAACATTAGAGATCCCCAGGTGGTCAGAGACAGGGTGGGGTGGTACCCTGGCACTCCCCCTAGCACCCAAGAACCTTGGCACTGCCATGGTGCCACTGGCAATGCCACATGGACTCCCTGGCAGTGCCATCTTGGGGGGTAATGGGTGGGGGAGAGGGAATGAGAGAGAAGGGGGCACATTGGTGGGAAGGGGGAATGGTTAAGAGGGTGGTATGCCGGACAAAGCCACGTCCTACATGAAGCAGGCAAGGATGATGGCCTACTGGTCCTTTCGGCCTGCTGGACCTTCACCGCCATCTGTCCTCTATCCTCTGGGTCCTCCCTGAGCTCATCCTCCAACCCCTTCTGGACCGGCTCCTAACCATCCCTCCTCCTCAGGCGAGGCTGCATGGTCCCTCCTCCTCCACCTCCAGCACGTCGCCCCATCATTGTGCCTTGTTGTGGAGGGCACAGCAGGCCACCGCAAAGTGAGCAACCCTCTGGGGAGTGTATTGCAGTGCACCACCAGAGCGTCCCAGGCATCGGAACCACATTTTGAGCAATCCGATGCACCGCTCAATGGCAGCACAGGTGGCAACATGGGCCTCGTTATACCGGGTCTCCGTATCGGTCTCCAGCCTCCATACTGGCATCATTGGGCAGGACCTCAGCGGGTTCCCCTTATCCCCCAAGAACCAACCTCGTCATCCAGCGTGGTCCTTGAAGATGCCGGGGATCTCCAAGTGCCCCAGGATGTAGTTGTCATGTACATTCCTTGGGAAGGTGTGCACACCTGCATGATCTGGAGGTGGTGGTCGCACTCGAGTTGGACATTCAGGGAGTGAAACCCCTTGCTGTTAATGAAGGGCACTCCCTGATGCCCTGGTATGAGCAAGACAACATGGGTGCCATCAATTCCTTCAGAGAACTGGGGCATCCTGTCGATGGAGGAGAATCCTGCAGCCTGGTCATTCTGATGGGCTTGATCCAGCTAGACGTTTATGTAGTCTGATGCCCGGGCATGAAGTGCATAGTGACTGCATCGGACGCAATGCGGCTGTTAGATCGCACCCAATGATAATTCATCAACAAGCACCATTGTATTTGTAAAGTGAGTGAGAAAAGTATCAAAATGGGTTTGAATATGGAGTGGCAGTGGAATTGCAACAATTGACTTCAACATCCTGGCCGGGATACTCCCCCACCCAGCGGGGCAGGGGTCCCGGCGTGTTGGAGTGGCGTGAACCATGCCAGCATCGAGCTGCCCCAAAGGTGCGGAATTCTCCTTTAGGGGCCAAGCCCTCACATTGACGGGCTAAGCCCACACCGGAGTGGTTCCCGCTCCGCGAGCTGGCATGAATGGCCTTTGGCGCCTTGCCAGCCGGGGCCGAAAGGACTTCACCGGCCGACGTAAGTCCGCGCATGCGCCGGAGCGTCAGCGGCTGCTGACATCATACCGGCGCATGCACAGGGGAGGGGGTCTCTTCCGCCTCCGCCATGGTGCAGACCATGGTGGGCCCCGATCGCGGGCCAGGCCACCGTGGGGGCACCCTCTGCGGTCAGATTGCCCCGAGCCCCCACCCCAGGACCCCGGCGCCCGCCCGCGCCGCCAATCCCGCCGGTAAGGTAGGTGGTTTAATCCACGCCGGCGGGAGAGGCTTGTCGCCGGCGGGAGAGGCTTGTCAGCGGCGGGACTTCGGCCCATCGCGGGCCGGAGAATCGGCGCGGGGGGCCTGACGACTGGCATAGCGCGATTTCCGCCCCCACCGAATCCCGGGCTGTGGAGAATTCGGGACACGGCGGGGGCAGGATTGACGCTGGCCCCGGGCGATTCTCCGACCCGGCGGGGGGTTGGAGAATCCCGCCCCCTATTCCAGGGAAGTTGAGGTAGGCGGTCGGGCCCAGCTAGGTTCTAACATCCATTCATATTTCCAGTGACCTTTACTGTGCTTGGATGTTGGACGTTGAGACTAGCTCAGGACCTGGATGTAACAATGTTTTATACATCTGAGTGATACAGTTCAGAGGACAAATAGGTGTGGGACAAGATTCAAATCTAGGCCAGACCAGGTAAGTAGGGAAGCTTTCCTTCCAAAGATATCAGTGAACCTGTTTAACAGATATCAGTGACCGTTATATGATCATTTCTGTTCATAGTCTCTCTTTATTTCCAGATTTTTAAAAACTGAATTAAATGATCCGGCAACCATAATAATCTCTGGATTATTTATACATCCCCATACCCCTGAGAGGACCCAATTATATTTACCTTCATCAAAAGAATAATCTTAAGGTACTGGATCAGGCATGAATCAGGATAAATCTAACATGAAATTGTGCTCCAGCCTGATTTAACGCTTTCAGGAACCATGGAAAGAAAGTCGGAGGGGAAAAAATACAACTAAAAAGAGAGATATGAGTAGGGGAAAAAAAAATCACAGGCACACCGCATAAAGGAAAGCAGGATTAGTTTGAAGAGCCACACAGCACTTCGACAGTTAACAGCAGTTCTCTGCAATCAAATTAACATTAATTATTTAATTAATTAAAGTCCAATGCTTCAGAGTAAGATTGATATCAAGATAGGTTTCAATTAGGCTAGCTTGTTAGCAGTTAGAATCCAGCTTTTTTATTTCTCCAGTAACTTGTATTAAGGATTCTCCGTGCCTTGCTGTATTTTCTTTTCAGAACATCGGGATTATAAAGATTCTGAACATTTTCAACTGAATTTTAGTTTCCACTTTTAGCATTTAGCGTAAACATCAACCCTCCCAGGTTAGCTGCAGAAAGGCTGGAATGCAAGATGATGCTCTCTCAATGCTGACTAATAGGGGCGGCACATGGCACAGTGGTTAGCACTGCTGCCTACGGTACTGAGGACCCAGGTTCGAATTCCATCCCTGGGTCACTGGCTGTGTGGCGTTTGCATATTCCCCCCTTGTCTGCATGCTGACTAACAGGTAGGCTTTGTGTAATAGACCTGTATTCACTGGCAACTGGATGAGATTCCCTAAACCCATTTCATTTACAACCTGTAGAGAAGGGGAAAATTTACCCATCAGTTTCAGCTGCACTGAAACACAAATTACAGAACAGAAACTGCAATGGTAATAAAGTCCCTCCAAGTAACGACATTGATTGACAGTCCTGTAGAATTCTCCCTTCACCATTACTGAAAGGCTCTGATCCATAGATCCTGTATCATCACAGTTAGACACTGACCCAGAGAGTGCATCCTGTACCAACATTGATTGACACAGACTAATAAACTCCACTCTGTACTATCATTGATAAGTACTGTCCACAGGGGTAGAAATTTGTCATGGATGGTAGTGCTAAACTGGCAAAATCATATCAACCATCTATTAAAGATGAGTTTCTACATCTATGGGTCAGTATCTTGATTTTGAATTTTCCCTTGCAATATCCCTGAAAGACACAAAACTATTCATCATGACAAGCAACATGTGGGAGCAGGGTAATGAGGTGGTCCAAGTTGGAGTGTAGCACACAATTCTGGTCGCCACACTACCAGAAGGATGTGAAGGCTTTGGAGAGGATGCAGAGGAGGTTAACCAGGATGGTGGCTGGTCTGCAGGGTGGTAGCTATGTGGAGAGGCTGAATAGACTCGGACTGTTTTCATTAATAAGACAGAGGTTGAGTAATGACCTGATAGCAGTCTACAAGATTAAGAGGGGCATGAAAACAGTGGATGAATAGGCACTCTTTCTCAGGGTGGCAGGGTCATTCACCAGGGGGCATAGGTTTAACGTCCATGGGGCAAAGTTTAGAGGAGATGTGCGAGGCAGGTTTTTTCACGCAGAGGGTGGTTAGTGCCTGGAATGCGTTGCCAGGGGAGGTTGTGGAAGCAGATACATTAATGGCGTTCAAAAGTCACCTTGACAAACACATGGATAGGATGGGTATAGAGGGATACGGCACAAGGAAGTATTGAGGGTTTTGGCAAAGGTTGGTATCATGACTGGTACAGGCTTGGAGGGCTAAGGGCCTGTTCCTGTGCTGTATTGTTCTTTGTTTTTATTTGTGGCAAAAATCTGCAATACAGCATTGGGGATCTCTGTTCATCGGTCTCTCCGTGATAACAGTCAGCTCAAGGGAAGTGGAGTCTGTACAATGAAGGCAGTTTTGAAATTAATAAATTTCAAAATATTTCAGAACCAGGAGCTATGTGAACATGTACATGTCAGTGATGTGCCCGTTTTAGAGATGCATTATTGTATATCCCCCATCTGTAAACTCCCTGCTTAAGAAACCCATTATTAATTCACACAAGAACAATGGATTTCTTTTCATTATTGATCTTCAGTTGTGTCAGTACAACTATCAATGCTACACAGCAATATTGGAAGGGCAATTGTATTTCAATTATGGAGAAATTGTTTCATTTCCCAAACATTTTAAACCTTCTCACCATGATTTCAAATACATTATCAAATTTTTGCCTTTTGGTTATAGGGTTCTTTCGAAGTTTTTCGAGGATTTTTCTGTTCACAACATCAATATGCACAAGTTTCTGAAGAAGAAGCACATACTAGATAAAAATAGAAATAACCTAAATAATTCTTTGAACTTTTAATCCTGAATACTGGATCGTGAAAAATCCTATTTTAGTTCTGGACAGGCACCATCTCAACTGATGGATGGCACGGTAGCACAGTCTTTGGCACAGTTGCTTCACGGCTCCAGCTGTGCGGAGTCTGTACGTTCTCCCCGTGTCTGCGTGGGTTTCCTCCGGGTGCTCCGGTTTCCTCCCACAATCCAAAAATGTGCAGGTTAGGTGGATCGGCCATGCTAAATTGCCCTTATGTACAAAAAGGTTAGATTGGGTTACGGGAATAGGGTGGAGGTGTGGGCTTAGATAGAGTGATCTTTCCTTGGGCCTGTGCAGACTCGATGGGCTGAATGGCCTCCTTCTGCACTGAAAATTCTATGATCTATGATGGGAGAAAGGTTCTCCAACTGTATTCCAACTGTAAAACCCTACTTCAATAAGTTTGTTCAATCTTTATCTAGTTCCTTTTAGCCAATTTTTACAGCACAATGCTGTCCAGACCTTCTGAGTCAGAAAGTTGTGCATTCAATTTTGATGCTATTATAGAAAACAGAAGCTCAGAAACATGTCACAGTTTCTCTCATCAATAGCTTTAACTTTAATGAGCATAAAAATATTTAAATTTTTTAAATGCTGAATAAACAAAGTTCTTAAAAATATCCTTATTGTCCTACACTCTGGAATTTTCTTCCCAAGTCTCTCATCATTGATACATCTCTCCTAACTTAAAAATCCCCCTCAAAACCTATTTGATCTCACCTTTGGTCCCCTTCCCAATCCTTCTGACCTCTCCTCAGGTTGACACAATTTACTTTTGCATTATTAAGGATAACATCTGAGTGCATATCATGTTTGCGAATGCGAGCAGCTTTTATTTTTTACAGTCTGTCTCACAGTAATTAGCAATGATGATGGGGGATGGGCAATAATTAAAATGAAGAGATATCTAACCACTACTCGCAGGAGGATTGATAAAGGCATGACACATTTAATTAACATTCATTAAGCTATCTGATTATTTAGTGAGTAAATGCAGCACTTGATCTGGAGCAGACGAGGTGGCTCCCATCTCTTATGTCCAACTGGTGTTAATTGGTTTCCCTCAACAATGGCAGAAGCCGAGATACTTTGATTTGCATGAACATCCTTGTATTCATGAGGCACAAAATCCATCAACCAGATATCTTGAGTTCTTTGCAATGAATTCTTCTGGAAAACAAACATATGCTGATGTCAAGATCATGCTCAGGGGACTGTGATGGCCTCCACAGTCAGAATGCCGCATAACACTTACAGTGTGCAGTCACCCGTGAAGGACAGTTGGTAGGGCATGGTAAGGGAATGCTGCCAGGCTCTGCAGAATTGTACCCCTTCAGCCATCTGCGGAAAAAGAGGAAAGAAAACTTGGGGCCCCAAGGCAATTTAACATTCAGTCAGCTCAAGTTAAGAAGAGCAAACTCCTGGATCCAACCTGGTATAGGAAATGGAGATTGTGAGACGTAACTTTCGAGGTAATGTGTGTTTATTCTTAGAGTGATAACATTCCTGCTTTTCAGAAATGTCTGTGTTCCCCAATTTACAGCAGGTCATCCCTTGGAAAGCTACCTTTTGTTCCCCAGCACTGTGTCATTCTGGTGTTCCGGATCCAGTATTTTCTATCCTAAGAACAATGTGCTTTTTCATCCACTTTTGCATGAATAAATAAATAAATAAATATGTTTTTTCAATAGCTCGGATGGAGCGGCAATTCACAACAATTTATATTCACGCCAGAGTGCTTTTTTACATCAATAATTAATAGGAAATCAAAGCATTTGAGGGACACAACAACATATTATTTATTCACTCTACTTTGTTTTGTGCAAATCACTAGCACGAAAGTAGTGCTCAGAAACTTAAAGGAGACAAAACATCGGAGTTTTCTTAGAAGGGGCCTGTGACACGGCCTTCTCACTCAGACTTGATGGAGTGAGTTACTAGGGAGTGAAGGAGGCATTAGATGAATGTGAGTAGGCAGCCTACCACCAACACAGCTTAACTGATGGCAAAGATTCCTAGACAGAAGAACGTCACTTTACATTTAATTCATAGTAGGATACTCCTAACTACCTCCAGACGCAGACAGATAATGATTTAACAGGCATTCTGGTTTGACTTAAGTCCTTGGTAGTATATCTATGGATCAGGTTTCATAGTCAATGAGTAAAATACTTAGGCTCATTCCTGCCCAGTAAGAGGACACTATATCACCAGAAGCATTTCCAGATGTTGAGGGCATTGAGGAAATACAGGCAGAATATTGTTGCAGTAGCACATTGCCATCTGCTGTTGGACTCAGGCCCCGGTAAATGTTCTTGAGGGATAGTCAGTGCCGAATTTTAAAGCTGAGAATACCCTAAGTGGAGAACCAAAGGCCAAGGTTCAGGGCTGCATCAATATTGAAATAGTTTTCCAGTCATATCTCATTGCTGTCTGTTGGAGCTTGCTGTGTGAAAATTTGCTGCCACATTTCCGACGTTACAACGGTGACTGCACTTCAAAAAGGATTTAATTGGCTGTCTAATGACTGCGGAGCATCCTGAGCTTGTCAAAGGCACTACAGAAATGCAAATCTTTTCTTTCTATTGTTGTAATTGGTCCTATGTATCCTCTTTGAGACACTACTGTTTCCAACAAGGCTGTTTCAGTGCTTCCAGGTACCTGGCAGGCAAGTCTTGTTAACTCTGTTCCCCTCAGCCCTATTGATACATCCCATCTCATGTCTTACAATCACTTTGAATTATCTCTTATTTTCTCTCTCCTGCAAATTTTTTTTTGTTGCTGTCATCTATTCAGTTTAAAAAATAAATACATTTAGAGTACCCAATTCTTTTTTTTTCCAATTAAGGGGCAATTTAGCGTGGTCAATTCACCTACCCTGCACATCTTTGGGTTTCGGGGTGAGACTCACGCAGACATGGGGAGAATGTGCAAACTCCACACGGACAGTGACCCGAGGCAGTGATCAAACCCGGGTCCTCGGCGCATGATGCAGCAGTGCTAACCACTGCACCACTTTGCCGCCCACACCTATTCCATTTTCTGATTTGTTTTGTCTATTCTCTTACTTTTCAACTTGACAGTATTCTATACAATAGATCACCAGTCTTCACTACAAATTGGGTTGTTAAACTTCCAAGATTCTCCTGGAATGTTTAGAAAGTGTAGAATAATCTGCGAGACAATTCTGCAAGCAATCCCATGGGGAAAAATTACATGGGGCATTTATAAAGTAAAGTTCATTCTTTTTCTTTTTTTTAAAAATGTTATTCGTTACAAATAAGATTGGACTGAGCAGTTGGAGGTAGGAGGTCATATGATGAAACCTCCAGAAGTTGCCAACTTTAATTGTACCTCTCTGAATGAGATCAGCCAACAGAACCAAAGCCAGGGGCAGAACATGAACACTGGTCTTGTACGCATTAGCATTTTCCTGTCCCAGAAGTTCTTGGCTCTTATCTGGTGACCTCCATTGTTGAAATCACGTTTCAGACAGGAACAAAGACAGGGTTTCCACCCACCATGGTGATGTCACAGAATCGCAGAAAGAGGCAGAAAGAGGCCATTTAGCACATCATGTCTGCTCCAGCTCTCTTATTGAACAACCCATATATTCCATTCCCTTACTGTCATGTGAGTGTTCCTTTAAAAATGTTTTTGTCTTATCACGTGGCTTCAGTGATGTCATTGTGTGGGTGGAGCTGGGCTGTGGCTCTGTGAGTTATGCTATGAGGAGCAGTTGAATAAACTCGGTTTGTTCACACTGGAACGACGGAGGTTGAGGGGCGACCTGATAGAGGTCTACAAAATTATGAGGGGCATAGACAGAGTGGATAATCAGAGGCTTTTTCCCAGGGTAGAGGGGTCAATTACTAGGGAGCATAGGTTTAAGGTGCGAGGGACAAGGTTTAGAGGAGATGTATAAGGCAAGTTTTTTACACAGAGGGTAGTGGGTGCCTGGAACTCGCTGCCGGAGGAGGTGGTGGAAGCAGAGATGGTAGTGACGTTTAAGCGGCATCTTGGCAAATACATGAATAGGATGGGAATAGAGGGATACGGACCCAGGAAGTGTAGAAGATTTTAGATTAGACGGGCAGCATGGTCGGCACAGGCTTGGAGGGTACTTTTCTTTGTTCTTTGTACTTTTGCTTTGAGTTTTGGAGCTGGTTTGTGGCTCTGTAAGTTTTTATGTTTCCACATTTGGCTGTTATAGACTCAGACAGAGAAGTGTTTTGGCCTGTCTCTCTATATTCAATTTTAAAGAGTTATTCCAAGGAAGAAACTCAATGATTATAGTTACTTGCTGCTTTGGTAAAAAGGGGTTTTTGGTTTATGGGACCTTGTCATTGAATTGGAACAGTTAAGGGGAATTCATTCAAGGTTAGACATAGATTACTGTAGCTGTGTGGGGTCTTCATGTTTGTAGTTGATAATAATTCTTTCTGTGTGTGTTTATACAAATGTTAACTAAATTCATATAATAAAGCTTGTTTTTTGAATAAAAGTGCCAAAGAACTTTGTTGCATAACACCGGAA
Source organism: Scyliorhinus canicula (assembly GCF_902713615.1). NCBI lineage: Eukaryota > Metazoa > Chordata > Chondrichthyes > Carcharhiniformes > Scyliorhinidae > Scyliorhinus > Scyliorhinus canicula. The sequence continues at coordinate 131,223,963 of NC_052161.1, forward strand.
AGGCAGGCTCTTGTGCTCATCCTGGCCAAATTTAATAAACAGTTGTAGGTCAGGTGAATTCCATGATATATTTTGAAGTTTTCTAAACCCTGGCCCATAACACTTACCTTCTCCCCATAACCCTGTACAAACTTCCCTTTCAGATGACAATCTAATTACTTGTCAATGTTTCAATTGAACCTGGCTCCACCACATTCTCAACAGTGTATTCCAAACACACTGCATATCACTTTTGCCGATTAATTTAAATCTGTGCCCTACCATTTTGCTTCTATCACAGTAGGAAAGCTTTCTCCCTGTCTACTCTGTCCAGGCCCCCATGATTTTGAACATCTCTATCAAATCATCTCCCAACAATTTTTTTTCTAAGGAAAACAGTCTTAACTTCTCCAATCCTATCTTCATAAGTGAAGTCTCTCATCCCTGGAACCATTCTCATGATTTTTTTTCTGCACTCATTCCAATGCTTTCCATCTGCCTAAAGTGCAGAGCCCAAAGTGTAGTACTCCATCTGAGGCTGAAGTAGTGACTTATACAAATCAACACAACCTTCTTGCTCTTGTACTGTATACTCCTATTGACAAAGCCCAGGATACTGTAAGCTTTATTAACCGCACTCTCAACCTGTCCTACCACCTTCAAGGATGTATGCACATGTACCCTCTTCTCCTGGGCACCTTTTAGAATTGTACCCTTTATTGTATATGGGGTGGAATTGTTTTCATTTTTTTGGTAGTGTGTGGTAACAGCCAGGAAAAACAACATGGAAGCCATCGGCCCTAACAGCGGCTTCCTCCGCTATATTTTTAGGGTCATTGAAAAAGAAAATCCAAAGATCCCATGGTGTCATGTTGGGGCTGGATCTCTGATTCAGCCTGCCCTGCCAGCAACTTAAGTTTTAAAAGACCTGTCGCGTACAAAAAAAAAATTAAAATTAGAGGGGCAGTGCCAGGGCATGACCCTCTCCTCCCAGAATGATGCACTCACCTTAACTCCTCTGGTGGGTTCTGCTCACCAGGTACACACCCTGGGAGACCTGCTTTGATTCACATTGGCATGCCCTCACGCCAAGGTGAATGGAGAATCTAATGGGGAGGGAATTATCAGGTGTAAAGGCCTGATAATTACATTTAAATATATTTAAATGGGGATCATGACATTCAATGTCGATATTCCCATTATGTCATTGTGGGGGAGGGGGCTGAGGGTAATTGCTGCGGGAAATACCATCAGAATAAACCATGTTTTGGGACTCCCATGGGATTTTCCACTCCCGCCACCTATGTCACCCCCTAAAACGAGAGAAGAAAATCCCACCCCACCATTTTCTCTCATTTTCTTCGTACAAAAATGTATCACTTCACTTTTTGCTGCATTGACCTTCATCTGCCCTCATCCACCCATTTCACCATCTTGCCTATGTCTCTTTGAAATTCTACACCACCCTCCTCATAGTTCACAATGCTTCCATGTTTTGTATCATCCACAAACTTTGATATTGTGTCCTGTACAACAAGACCCACTTTAATTATATATATCAGGACAAACAAGGGTCCCAAGGGGCCTTGTTTGAGACCTTGTGAGTCCCCAAGCCCTGGGGACGCCACAACAAACCTTCCTCCAGCACGAAAACATCTAATAACCACAATTTTGTTTCCTGTCACTCAGCCAATTCCGTACCCACTGTCCCTTGCTACTGTCCCTTTATTCCATGAGCTGTAACTTTGTTCACAAGTCTGTTCTGCGGCATTGTATCAAATGCCTTTTGGAAGTCCATGTACACCACATCAACAGCATTGCCCTCATCAACCCTCTCTGTTACCGCTTCAAAAACTGCAGCAAGTCAGTTAAAACATGATTTTCATTGAAGAAATCAATGCTAGCTTTCATTAGTTAACCTGAATTAGTCCATGTGATTATTCATTTTGTCCCGAACTATTGTTTCTGGAAGTTTCTCCATCGCCTAAGTTGAATTGGTATGCCTATAGTTCCTGAGCTGACCTTTACACCCTTTTTTTAAAACAAGGATGTAATATTTGCAATTATCCAGTCCTCTGGACCACTCCTGAGTCGAAGAAAGATGGATGAATTATGGCCAGTGCCTCTGCGATTTTCACACTCACTTCCTTCAGCATTCTTGGATGCATCTCATCACGTCCCGATGCCTTATCAACTTTAAGTACAGCTAACCTATCTAATACCTCCTCCTTTTCAATTTTAACCCCATCTACTATCTGAATTAGCTCATCTTTTACCAGGGCCTGGGTAGCACCTTCTTCCTTCATAAGACAGATGCAGAGTATTAATTCATTACCTCTGCCCCCATGTGTAAAGCCCCTTTTTGGTCCCTAATCGGCCCTACTCCTTTTACCAGCCTTTTACTATTTATATGCCTGTAGGAGACTTTGGGATTTAATTTCATGATAGCTGCCAGTCTCTGTTCATATTCCATCTTTGTTTCCCTTATTTGCCTCTTCGCCTCCCTTTTGAACCTTCTACATTCAGCCTGGTTTTCAATTATATTTTCCACTTGATAACTGTCTGAAGCACACATTTTCTTCATTAACTTAATTTCTATCTCCTTTTGCATCCAGGGAGCTTTGGATTTTTTTGTTTTACCTCTCCCTTTTCAGAGAATACACCTTGACTGCACCCAAATCATCTCTTCTTTGAAGATAGACGATTGATCAGCTACTGTTTTTCTTACCAACCTTTGGCTCCAATTTATTTGGCCCTGATCCATTCTTATCCCATTGAAGTTGGCTTACTCCCAATTAATTATTCTTACTCTGAACTGTTCTTTGTCCTTTTCCATAGAAAGGACATTCTGAATTCTCTCTCAGTGTATCTGAACAGGCGCTGGAGTGTGGCGACTAGGGGATTTTCACAGTAACTTCATTGCAGTGTTAATGTAAGCCTACTTGTGACAATAATAAAGATTATTATTATAGTACAGTGGTACCTGAGTCATTTAATGGTTTCAAGAAGGAGGTAGATATATTTCGGATACAAAATAGATTAAAGGAATATGGGTATCAGGTAGGGAGGTGGATTTGAGACCAAGAAGAGATCAGCCATAATCTGATTGAATGGTGGAGCAGGCTCTAAGGGCTGAATCTCCTGCTCCTAATTTGTATGTTCCTATGTCCTATGTAACGTAATTACACCTTCTTTGTTTCTGGGCTCTAGCCAAATTGATTCTGTCCTTGATCTCTCTGGAAACTCCTCTTTCTCCAGCACTGCAATGCTCTCTTTTATCAATACTGCCACCCCACCCCCTTTTATGTGCATCTGAGCTGGCCAATTTCCAGCCCGAGATTAACTGATATCTTGCAGGCCTATTGCAACTTTAGAGACAAGCTGCCTTAATGCTGCTGGCATTATTTGGGCTCTATTCTCCCAAAAGGGAACAAAGTTCCCTGGTGAGGGTGTTTAGCTGCTTGTTTCCCGGCGTTCACAGTGCTGAGAAACAATGCAACGCACATTGAATAAGGGACATGAATGGGGAATTCTTGGCCGAAGCCACACGTAGTCTTTGTACAATGGGGAGCTCCGCTCTCTAAAACTCCTATTATAACAAGATTGAATGATTTTTCTCAATGGCGTCCGGTCTCTGAGACCCCCAAAATAATCACCGACCTATCTCTTCCCCCCCCCCCCCCACCGCCCCCACCAGCCCAACCGCACTATGGGAGGGAGGCCCCCCTCCTGCACCCCCTCCCAGATCACCCAACACCCACGCCGGGCACCAGCATGGCACCTTGGCAGTGCCAATGTAGCACCATGGCAACGCATATGCCAGCTGGCAGTGCCACTTGGGCTCCATGGTAGTGCCAGGCTGGCACCCAGGTGGCCCTACCAAGGTACCAGGATGGCCAGAATGGTATTGTCAGGGTTCCCAGGTAGCACCAGAAGTGCCAGGGTACCACCCTGCCCAAAGGGCATGCAGCTGGGCGCCTCCGATCCCCTGGGAGACCCCCACAAGTGATGTTCATCTGGTTCCCGTTTGTGGGAACCAGTGCTGAATGACGCTCGCCCGAGTTCTCTGAGGCAAAGGGGTTGAATCCCAAAGTCTCTGGAATCTGCACATTAGAGTGAGGCTTACTGCCTTACTGTGGGCGGGATTCACATCGCAAGGTCTCGCGTGATCGAGTTGGATCTTGCGAGATGTGGCGAGCTGGCTAGATCCCGGGAGAGGGGTCTCCCGGCTTTCAACAGCCACCCTTCACCACAGTGAGCTCCTTTTCGGGCGCAGTGTGGCCGTTGGATCGCGCTCTTATTTTTTCATTAAATATCGGTGATTTATCTTCAGCCTCTGACACTGCAGTCAATTAACCTGTAAATATATGCTCTGATGTACAAAATAATAAGATTCTGTACCTTCATTGCCATCTGGAAAAGGCTGAACTCTTAGCCTGACAGTTGTACTTTGTGTCCAGCAACAGGCTCAGGCTTTCACTCAGGCTTGTCATAAACAAAATACAGAGCCATGTGATGCATTTGTTCATCATCCCTGGATCCTGCGTCCTTGGCGATATTCATACAGGGTGCAATCTGGCATTAGATCTGTGGAAATAATTCACCAGGAACTGAAAGTGCTGGCAGCAGAGGAGGACGTCCTTTGTCTGTTTTTGTTTGCCTGTAATCACCCTCTTTCCCTGAAAACATTGACTTCACATGGAGCATAATTCCAGCGGCAGCAATTGAAATCCTTTGACTCATGTCAGAGGCCATTCTTCATATGTAATCTTAGTTTATGAATATCTGGTTTGTTGATCATGAAAGACACCAATCCCAGGTTATGTCTTGCCCTAACTATCCACAATTTACAGTAGGGGCGCTGGCACAGTGGTTAGCACTGCTGCATCACAGTGCCAGGGAGCTGGACTCAGTTCCCACCTTGTGTGATTGTCCATGTGGAGTTTTCACATTCTCCCCGTATCTGCGTGGGTTTCCTCCGGGTGCTCCGGTTTCCTCCCACAGTCCAGAGATATGCAGGTTATGTGGATTGGACATGATAAATTGCCCCTTAGTGTCCGAAGATGTGCAGGTTAAGTCGGGTTACAGGGATAGGGTGGGGTGGTGGGTCTAGGTAGGGTGCTCTTTCAGAGGATCGTTGCAGACTCAATGGGTTGAATGGCCTCTTTCTGCACTGTAGGGAGTCTATGGATTCTATGGGATTGGCGAGTGATGGAAGGATGAATCTGAGCCTTCATTCATCAAGGAAGCCAATCTCAACTTTGAAGCTGTGATCAGGATTTGAAGTTTCGACTGAAAATGAAGTAGGGGGGCCAAATAGCCTCCCTTATCTGGGCATTTATCTTTTTAAAAACTTTAAGCAGCGGAGCAATGTTACACAGAGGTTACACTGATTTTCGTCTTCACTTAAGTCAGGAGTTATCACAGATGAAAGTAAACTAGAAATGATTCTGAATTCTCTGTAAGGTCAGAGACATGGAACTGCTCCGAAGGGTCAGTCATTGTGTTGAGCAGTAATGATCTCTGAAGCCAAGGCCAAGAGGGTTGGCCGGGGGGGGGGGGGGGGGGGGGGGGGGGGGGGGAGAAAAGCAGGGGTGGGGGGGGCTTTCTGCGACACAGCAGGGGGTGAGAGATGACATAGTCAAGGGCGAAGAAAGGGGCCATCTGGGATGGACTAGGTACAGAGTGGAATTAAAGGGGCAGGAGTTAAGTGGGGAAGATGACAGACAGTAGAGGGGATTGGAGGTGCAAGCCTCTGTTAAGGTTGGTAACATGGAACGTCCGGGGACTGAATGGGCCGGTTAAAAGGTCGCGTGTGTTCAAGCACCTCAGGACCTTGAAAGCAGGGGTTATCTTTTTGCAGGAGACACACCTCCGTGTGAAGGACCAGGTTAGGTTAAGGAAGGGGTGGGTCGGGAAGGTTTTTCACTCGGGGTTTGATTTGAAATAGAGGGGTGTGGCCATTTTAATGAGCAAAAAAATGGGATTTGTGAGTGCGAAGGAGGTGAGGGATCCAGGCGGGAGATATGTTATTGTGAGTGGGGTATTGGAAGGGGCACTGGTAATGTTGGTAAATGTGTATGCCCCAAATTGGGATGATGTGAGTTTTATGAGGGGGTTGCTGGCAGCAATCCCGGATTTGGCCACATACCAGTTGATCATGGGAGGAGATTTTAACTGTGTCCTGGAGCCGAGGGTGGATAGATCAAGCCCATGTCGATGGGTAGGGTACGTATGGCAAGGGAGTTGGAGGGGTTTATGGAGAGGATGGGTATGGTGGATCCATGGCGCTTTGAGACCCAGGGGGAAGGGAGTATTCCTTCTTTTCCCACGTCTATAAGGTATATTCGAGGATTGATTACTTTGTAGTGAGTGGGGAGATTATGATTGGGGTGGAGGGGGCAGAGTTTGCGGGGATAGTTATCTCAGACCATGCACTCCACTGGCTGGATATTCGGTTCCATACAGGACGAGAGCAGAGGCCAGCGGTAGTGGTTTGACTCGGGGTTGGTGGCGGATGGAGGTTTTTGTGAAAAGGTGCGGGCAGGGATTAAGGAGTATGTGAAGTTCAATCAGAATGGGGAGGTGTCAGCGGGCATTGTTTGGGAAGCACTGAAGGCAGTGGTCCAGGGAGATCAGGAAAGGAGGGCGGAACATGACCGTCTAGTGAGCGAGATAGTGGAGGTGGACGGGGATATTTCGAGAGTGCCCACCGTAGAGGGACTCGTGAGGAGGAAAAAGTTGCAGGGGCAATTTGACAGGCTGACAACGGGGCGGGCAGTAGGGCAACTGCGTAGGGCAAGAGGGGTGCAATACGAGTATGGGGAGAAGGCGAGCCGCATGCTGGCGCACCAGCTGCGGAGGCAGGCTGCATCCAGGGAAATATTGAGGATCTGGACTGGGGCTGGGGATGTGGTGTCAGAGCCAGGGAAGATAAATTAGTGAATATTACCAGGGACTTTATGAGGCAGACCCAAGAGGAGAGGAGGGGGACATGGGGTGGTTTCTGGATGAGCTGGAATTTCCCCAGGTGGAGGAAGCAAAGAGGTAGGCGTTGGAGGAGCCCCCGGGACTGAGGGAGGTGCTGGATAGTATCAGGGGTATGAAGTCGGGGAAGGCCCCTGGGCCGGATGGGTACCCGGCAGAATTTTAGAAGGAATTTGCGGCGGACCTGGCACCACATCTGTTGGGGACATTTAATGAAGCACTGGAGAAGGGGGAGTTGCCGGAGGCGATGAAGCAGGCAGTAATCACACTAATCACAAAAAAAGGGAAGGATCCGGTGGAATGTGGGTCGTATAGACCCGTATCACTATTGAACACGGATGTGAAAGTATTGGCTAAGTTGTTGTGGTGGAGGATGGAGGATTGTGTCCCTGGGGTGGTTGCAGGAGATAAAACAGGCTTCATGAAGGGCAGGCAGCTCGCAAATAATATAAGACGGCTGTTGAATGTGGTGATGAATCCGTCGAGAGCTCTGGTTCCCGGAGGTGCTGGTGTCCATGGACGCGGAGAAAGCATTTGATCGGGTGGAGTGGCAGTACGTTCGAAATTTTGGGAAGGTTTGGGTTTGGGCCGAGGTTTGTGGCATGGGTGCAGTTGCTGTATGTGGCGCCAAGAGCAAGGATGAGGACGAATGATATGAGCTCACGAAGCTTTGACTTACACAGGGGAACGAGGCAGGGGTTCCCACAGTCGCCACTGCTGTTTGCGCTGACCAGAGAGCCATTGGCGATGGCTCTCAGGGGATCGGCAGAGTGGCAGGGGATAATGAGGGGACAGAGGGAGCATCGGGTGTCGCTCTATGCCGCTGACCTCTTGCTGTATGTTTCGGATCGTTGGAGAGTTAACGAAGCTGGTGGAGGAGGCCAATGAGGATCTTAAGAGGTGGGATACGCTGCACTTAACTTTGCGGGGAGAGTGGTGAAAATGAATATTCTGCCGAGGTTCTTGTTTATCTTTAAGGCTCTCCCGATCTTTATACTAAAGGCCTTTTTTCGGAAAGTGGACACAATCATCTCTGACTTTGTATGAGCGGGGAAGGTGCCGAGGATGGGGAGGACCTTGCTACAGAGGCAGCAGGGGGGGTTGGCTTTGCCAAACTTGCTTCATTATTATTGGACGGCGAATGTGGACAAGGTGTGGCAGTGGTGGGAAGGAGAAGGGTTAAAGTGGGTTAGGATGGAGGAGGAATCTTGTAAGGGTCTAATTTGAGGGCTGTGGTGACGGTAGCATTGCCAATGGCTCTGAGTAGATATTCAGGGAACCCAGTGGTGCAGCCCACGGTGAAGATATGGAATCAGCTAAGGAGGCATTTTAGGGTGGAAGGGATGTCGGTGCTAACGCCGCTGTGCGAGAATCATGGGTTTTAGCCCCCGGGGGGGGGGGGGGGGGGGGGGGGATGTATAGTGTATACAGGAGGTGGAGAGAAGTGGGGCTGGTCAAGGTGAGGGATTTGTATTTGGAGGAAAGGTTCACCAGTCTGGAGGGGTAGTGAGTTCAGGTATCTACAGGTTAGGGACTTTGCACGAAAGGTCTGGAAGGGGTTCCCTAGATTGCCGAGATACACCCTGCTGGAGCGACTGCTACTTCCAGATGTGAAAGGGGAGGGAAGAATTGGGGACATATATAAGTGGCTGGGGAGCAGGGAGGTGAGCGGATGGTGAAAATCAAGGAGAAATGGGAAGCGGAGTTGGGATTGGAAATCAATTGGGGAGTATGGAGTGAGGCACTGCGAAGGGTAAACAGGACCTCCTCTTGTCCAAGGATGAGCCTGATACAGTTTAAGGTGGTGCACAGGGTGCATATGACTCGGGCGAGAATGAGTGGGTTCTTTCAGGGGGTAGCAGATGAGTGTGAGAGTTGTGGGCGGGGGCCAGCGAATCATGCGCACATGTTTTGGGGTTGCGAAAAATTGGGAAGATTCTGGGCGGGAGTGTTCGCGGTCTTAGCCAGGATAGTGGAGGAGGGGGTGGACCCGGACTCCTTGGTGACGATATTTGGGGTTTCAGAGAAGCCGGAGCTTATGGAGAGGAGGAAGGCCGATGTCTTGGCCTTCGCCTCTCTGATTGCACGGCGATGAATTTTGCTGGAGTTACAGTAGGCATCGCCACCGGGGGTAGCAGCTTGGTTGGGTGACCTGTATGACTTCCTTCGGTCGAGAAGATAAAGTATGAGTTAAGGGGCTCAGCAGGGGAGTTTGAGAAAAGATGGGGGATGTTTGTGACAGTGTTTTGGAGCTGTTCGTCGCACGGGATGGGGCTGTGTAATGGGGGGGGTGAAAAATCTGTACAAACTTATAGTTGATTGTTGGGAAGAATATTTCCAGGGGTGTTTATTTGCTGTAACCTATTTTTGATGTAAGTTTGAATAAAATGCGTTTTTTTTTAATGAGCTCTGAAGCCTTCATTCACAATATGTTGAGCTGGATCCTGAATCACCAGCCATCAGCCTTGATGTCTATGTTAGCCCCAAAGGGCAAAACAGGTTCTACAAATACATCTGCTGTGGAGGTATGTCACCAATGCTTTATTTTAGTCCCTAGGTCACCTACAGAAAGGCAGTTTTTGAAAAGCTTCGGTAGAAAACTAATCCAAGAGTGTTTACATTGATTTACTGCAGCAGAGATAACAGTGCCATAAAATGCTGAATAATGCAAATTTATGACAGTAGCACACAGCTACCAACTGTATTGGAATTGACACACCCAAGAGATGGTTTTTTCCACCCTATTTTAAGTGGTTTAACACTTTCATTAAAATATCAGACAGATTAATTTCATACAAGTACAGTAATATCATCGAGCAACATTTCACCTGACCAAATAATTTAAATCATCGGCCTTGTGGTATACATTCTCGCACATCCAGAGTTCTGACAAGCATGTATCTTGGGAACTCGGGGCAGCATAGTCCATGTGTACATCACGCCCCACTGAAAGTACCAAATCATGGAATCAGTTCTTGTATTTGCAATAATGTACTACCTGTATTAAATATCTTGTGTACATGTGACTTTTCCATTCAGCCTTCAGTCCTCATGGTTTTAGGTCCCACGTTTTGTCAATTTTCAACATTGAAACTGCCTATGTACACATATATGGAAATTCTGTGGTAAACAGCAGCTATGATACAGTTGCAATGCCTGGTCAGTGGGTGACGCTATGCAGGGACCGCTCTCAAATTCCTTTTCATCTTGCTTTCATCAACTGACTGAAAAAAGACATGCATTTCTGTCGCATTTTTCATGACCACTGGAAGCCTTAAAGCACTTTACAGCCAATGAAGCACTTTTCAATTGTAGCCATTATTGTAATGTCAGAAGCACAGCAGACTCCCACAAACAACAATGTGATAATGACCATATAATCTGCTTTTGTAATGGTGATTGAGTAGAATAACATTGGCCAGGACACCAGGGATAATTTAACTTTTTTTTCAAAACAGTGTCATCCACCCAAGCAGGCAGATTGGACCTGGGTTGAACAGCTCTTCCAAAAGAAGGCGCCTCTGACAGTGTAACACCCCTTCCAAACTGCACTAGAGTAACAACCTTCATTTTTGACCTTCAGGCCAAGAGTGGAACCTGTCCCTGGAGCCTTGTGACTCAGAAAACAAGGGACGGGATTTTCTGTCTGCTCACGGTAGCAGGATTCCACTGTCCCGCTGCGGTGGATGTGAGATTTGGCTGAGCACCAAATTGTCCGTCCTCACTAGCAGTGACAGCAGGGTGGACTTGCAAGGGAGAATCCCAGCCAAGAGTGCTACTAACTGATCCACAGCTGGCATCAAAGGGTAAAAATGGAAGGTAACACCTTGGACGATTTAGTGGAATTATTTAATTTATGGCACTCTAGATATTTCTCATTGTCGGATAATATTTAATAGCTTGTCATTTTTTTCTCCATATAAGGGATAGTATATGATAACACACTGGGTGGAATTCTCCATTCCAGCAGTTAAGTGCCGGTGCCAACGGCAAATCCACGGGTGGATCACGATGGGAAAATTGGCGCGAAACCCTCACCTATTCCGGTGAGGGGCTAGCACCGATGCCACGTGAACTATCTGCGGATTGTGCGGAAAACAGCCGGCGAATTGCCGGGTCCCGGGCCGCACATGCACAGGCCTGACGAGCGGCAACGGTCTACCCCCCACCACTCCCCCCAGCCCTCTCAGAAGCCCCCCCAGCCAGCGACACCGATCCTGGACGAGTTTGACAGCAGTGGACACTGTCCGCAGCTGGAACTCCGGGTTCCTGACTGCTGGGAACACACATGGCCCACGGCGTCCCTTAGCTCCTCCAGACTGGCGAACCCTTCCTCCAAATACAAATCCCTCACCTCGACCAGCCCCACTTCCCTCCACCTCTTGGATACACTATCCATCCCCACCGGCTCAAACGCATGATTCCCGCACACCGGCGTTAACACCGACATCCCTGCCACCCTAAAATGCCTCCTCACTGATTCCATATCTGCCCGGTGGACTGCACCACTGGGCTACTTGAATATCTACTCTGAGTCATTAGCAACGCATTTGAGTTTGAGCCATTGCCCTCAAACTAGATCCCTTACAAGATTCCTCCTCCATCCTAACCCACTCTACCCCTTCTCCTTCCCACCACAGCCGCACCTTGTCCACATTCGCCGCCCAATAATAATGAAGCAAGTTCTGCAACGCCAACCCCTCCTGCTGCCTCTCTAGCAGGGTCCTCTCCACCCTTGGCACCTTCCCCGCCCATACAAAGTCTGAAATGACCGTGTCCACTTTCCGAAAAAAGAGTCCTTTGGTATAAAGATCGGGAGAGCCTGAAAGATAAACAAAAACATTGGCAGAATATTCATTTTCACCACTTGGATCCTCCCCGCCAACGTTAAATGCAGTATATCTCACCTCTTAAGATCCTCTCTGGCCTCCTCCACCAGCTTCGTTAAGTTCCACTTATGGAGCCCCGCTCATTCCCTCGCTACCTGAATCCACAATTACCTGAACCTACCCCTCGCTATCGAAAATGGCATCCCCCCTAAATTAGGCCACTGTGCCAGCTCATTCACCGGGAAAACCTCACTTTCCCTGCATTCAGTTTGTACCCTGAGAATCCTCTAAACTCACCAGCGGCCCATAATCTTTCCCATACTCTCCAGCGGATCCGAAACAAACAGCAACAGGTCATCAGCACACAGCGACACCCGATGCTCCCTCTGTCCCCTCATAATCCCCGCCACTCCGCCGACCCCCTAGAGCCATCACTAACGGCTATATGGCCAGCACAAAGAGCAGCGATGATAACGGGCACCGCTGCCTCGTACCCTTGTGTAAGTCAAAGCTTTGTGAGCTCATATCATTTGTCCTCACCCTCGCCCTTGATGCCACATACAGCAACCGTACTCATGTCACAAATCTCGGCCCGAGCCTTCCCAAAACCTCGAACAAATACCGCCACTCCACCAGATCAAATGCCTTCTCCGCATCCATGGACACCACCACCTCCGGTACCAGAGCCCCCGACGGATTCATCACCCCATTCAACAGCCGTCTTATTTATATTACCCGCGAGCTGCCTGCCCTTCACGCAGCCTGTTTGATCTTCTGCAACCACTCCAGGGACACAGTCCTCCATCCTCCCCGTCAACAACTTAGCCAATGCTTTCACATCAATAGTGATATGAGTCTATACGACCCACGTTCCACCAGGATCCTTCCCTTTTTTCGGGATTAGTGTGATTACTGCCTGCATCATCGTCTCCAGCAACTCCCCCTTCTCCAGTGCTTCATTAAATGCCCTCAAATTCCGCTAACCTTTTCAATAGCTATTTCAATCGAATTGGTGTTATTGGGAGAACTGATTTTGTGCTTTTTTTGTCTTATGAGCACATTTAACTTTGCAAAGGTTTGTACTGAATTAGGCACTGCTGGGGCATAAACTGTACTATCAGCATTCCAGGTTAGTTAATCAGATCATGCAGCTCTACCCCAATTCATATATTAGCCTCAACCCCAGAAGAGAGAACCATACTGGGCCAGGGGAACATTTCTCCCTCATCATAAGAATGGTAATTTATGGGGAGATTTTCCATTCTGGCCCCTCAGACCACACTGTTGGTCTATATGGGATACTGCCCCACTCTGTGATTTTCCATCCATTAATATTCATCACAGTTTTCCCATGTGGGCTTCTGCGTACTGAGGCTGCGTACTCAAGGCATGGAATCTCCCCTTTTGTGTCAATTTAGGTCATACCCTGTGCCCACTGGTAACTCGGCGAAGCTTCCTTGCTGTATCCCTTCATATTCTCGCAGTCTAAGCTGGATCTGAACCTACCCAGGAATAAAAGGTCAATATCTAACCAAGTGTGTTACCCTTTCATTCTTTCAATATGTTTTTAAGAAATGAAATATGTTTGAATTAATAAAATAATTTTAAGGAAACGAAGCTAAACCAACAACAACTTGCATTTATTTACAAGTCTTTAATGCCATAAAACATCCCGTGGTGCTTCACATAAGCAGTAATAAACGAAGTTTAACACTGAGCTGGATAAACAGAGCAGAGAATTGTAAAGTAGGAAAGAGAGGCAGTGAATTGAAGGCGGTTGCAGAGTCAAGGAGGAACAAGGTCATGAAAGAACTTGAAAACAAGAGTTAAACCAAAAGCAAGCACATGCATATGCCTTTCGTGATGTTGGAAATACCAAAAGTGCTTTACAGTCAATGAAATACTTTTGGAGTGTAGACACTGTTATAACGGAGCCAGTGAGGCAGCCAAATTGTGCATTAAAAGATCTCACAAACATACGATAAATGGCCAGATGATCTGTTTTAGGAATGTTGCTTAAGGTATAAATATCGCCCTGGACCATTGCAACATTTTTCTCCTAATTACTCACTCCCATTACTCTTAAATAAAATTCTCCCTCCCTCGTCACTTTCATAACAGCAACCTCTGTTCAATTAAGTTTTTTTCTCTATAAAGCTGCAAGAAAAGTATAGAGTTTCCATTTTGAGCAAAACATTATTCTCTTAAATACAGAGCAGGCTGCCAAAAGGATTTTGGTGTTTTAATTTAGAACCCTATCTCCATGTTCAAATAAAGCGACAAGCCTATTGATGGGTAGATTCCTGTGTTTGGGAGCTCCCTCCCTGGAAACCTTACGCTGAACGACCTATTTGCTTTGCTCCCATGTGTGCTGAGCGCCACCTGCTGGTTTAGCATTGGGCGTCTCCCACAATTGACAATTGAGCAAAAAGGAGAAGGTGGCCCTTGTCAGTAACATGTATTAACCCATCACAAATAGCTGCCCAGAGTGGATGTTTCTTCCCCAGAAGTACAGTGTTTTCTAATGGTTAAATTCTCAAAGATGGTATACAAAGATATTTGACAGGTTGGTCTGTGTTTCTATGCATGCAAGTCAGTGTCGTGGAAAGGAATTGCTGCCCAGAAGTTACCATGGACAATACAGTATTACCACATGAACACTCCATACCTTTGCCCAACATTCTTTGATCGATATTCTAAAGCACAAGATAGAAGACAGACATACAAACAGCCCACAAAGAAAAAAAACAGCAAAATGGGGCAATAAGAATACTGTTCTGAGCTGGTCTTGGATACTTTAAAAAGGAATGCCAGGAAAATGAGGAGATAAGAAGATTGGTCTGAACTGGTTTTTCCTTCTGAGAGGTTAAAAGCTGGAATAATAGAGCACAGAGAGGCATAATTCAGCCCATTGTGCCCAGGCTGGGTCTTTTAAAGAACTATCCACACTCCTTTGCTCTTTCTCCATCGCCTTGCAAATCTTTCTTTTTCAAGTATACATCCAATCGTGTTATGTAATGGAGTGAGGTCTAACAGGGAGGGTGTTATAACTGAGTGTTGTGTGTAGAAGCATATATCATAGAGACTTATGCTAAAGACCTTAGAATGATGGCGAGAAGTAACACAGAGGGAAGAAAGGAAGCTGAGTATTGGGGGAAGGTGTGTAAAGGATAGAGGGAGCAATTGATTGGGAAAAAGCAAATCTTTTATTTTCTACATTAATTTTTGAGTGTATTTTTTTTAACACAAAGTGTTTAATTCCCTATAGAAGTTACAGCAAAATATTTTATTACAGCCAGGCAGCTACACTAAGATCTAATAAACAGATGAGTACTTATACAAGAGCTTAGGGCAGTATGAATACAGCAATAAGATAAACACTTCAATAGACAAACTGTGAGAGGTGAAGAATAGTCAGCATCTTAATTTTGTAACTTAGCCCCCAAGCAGTGTTTGAAGATTACTTAAACCTCTGGAGACTGAATTCCACTGATGCCTTTCTCAGTCTGTCTGTTTCAGTACACTGGGCAATCCCATCTCACGTTGGTCTCAGGCACAGAACAGCTGGAAGTTTCCCACTGAATTGTCCTCTCTGAAATTAGATAGTTAACTTCAATCCCTGCAGCATTGCTCGTGGGACAGTGTCCCCTGGGGTGTGGATGCAAACATCATTGGCAAGGCCAGCAATGCTTGTCCCTCCCAAATTGCACTTGAGAAGGCGGTGAACAACTTTCGTGAACTACTGCAGTCCATGTGATGTAAGTGTTGTTAGGAGGGAGTTCCAGATTTTTGACCCAGCGACAGTGAATTCCAATTCTCTTCCCATACCTAGCAGTGCACTAAGGCAGACTTTTGTCTGTTTCCACAGCTTGTTATTCCTGGAACAGGTTGCTAGTCTGTTGTCTGAGACCTATAGCTTAAGGAGCGTCACTCTGCATAAAGCGTGGCTGACCAGGAGTCTCTCCTATTCTTACCGCCAGCCATTGGCATTTTGGATGAATTTGTAGGTTGACACTCAACCTGTTAGGTGGCATTATGAACGCACCTTCCTTGGTCATCAAGTCCTGGCGTGGGACTCGAACCCAGAGCTTCCAGCTCAGAGGCAGGGACGCTACCCACTATGCCACAAGACCTCCAACAGCGACAGTGAAGGAACAGTGATATAGTTCCATGTTAGGATGCTTCATGTGGAGAGGAATCTGCAGGTAGTGGGTGTTCCTCTGTGTCAGCTGCCCCTGTTCTTCAAGGTGGTATGAGTCACAGGTTTGGAAGATGCTCCCAAAGGAAACGTGGCAAGTTTCTGCAATGCATCTTGTGGATTGACATACTGCTGTACTGCGAGTTATTTGTGGAGGGAGTAAATGTTTAAGATGGTGGATGGGATGCTGATCAAGTGATGTAATCTTTTTATTATTGTCACAAATAGGCTTACATTAACATTGCAATGAAGTTACTGTGAAAATCAGTTGGCAGTTTTGTCCTTGATTGAGTTGAATTTCTTCTTGAGTGTTGTTGGAGCTGCACTCAGCCAGACAAGTGGAATATATAGCTAAATGAGCACCAGTGAGCAGGTTATTGGTGCAGAAGTGTTCCTTGATCGGACTGTCAATAACACCCTGTCATTGCTTTGTTGATGATTGAGAGTACACTGGCTGGGTTGGATTTGTCCTGGTTGTTTGGACAGAAGTTTTCTACCAAAATGAAAAGCAAAATACTGCAAATGCAGGAAATTCGAAATAAAAACAGAAAATGCTGGATGAACTCAACAGGTCTGGCAGAATCTGTGGAGAGAGAAGCAAAGTTAATGTGTGCAATTCAGCAGCCTCGTCGTACCCAGATTGTGTAGGGATGAGGCCGTTCGCAAGATTTGCGATGCTCGAAATGCTTGATCTGGATCTCGCACTCAATGAACATGATCCAGATTTGCATATTTAAATGACCCTTTAAGCTTATTTAAATATGTGTTCCCGAGATTCTCCTGGCGCCTGGGACCTAACGGCTGTGCCTGGGAGACCTCGCCAGCGCAAACGAGTTTCCACAAACGAGGACCAGTCGTAGTGGCACCTGGGGGTGTCTCCCAGGTCATTAGAACCCCCGGGTGGTCGGGAACAGGGTAAGGGTGGCATCCTGGCACTCCCTTTGGCACCTGGGCACATTAACACGGTCAGCCCGCAGTGCCGCCCATACACTCTGGTAGTGCTACCCTGGCCAGGGTATCAGGTTGGCAGTGTCAAGGTTGGAACAGCCGGGGGGGGGGGGGGGGGGGGGGGGGGGGGGGTGGAGGGGGCTAAGGGGATTTTCCTGGGCCTCACCGAGGTTGGAGAGGGAGGAGGGGGGTCAGAAATGGTGGGGAGGGGAGGGGCACTGAAAAAGGGAGGGGGGGGGGGTCGTGGCAGCCAGACAAAATGGCACCACAATCCTCGTGGAGACTTTCCTTCTGGACTCACCAGCCGCGGCAGAGAGACACTCCTGAAGGCCAAAAGAAACAGCAGAGTGTCGTTGAATAGCGGGTGATTTCTCTGTGCTGCAGCCGCCGAGAAACACCTCGCTAAACGTGCCCAAAACCGGGCATAGATTCTATTCCGGGTTGAATCGCGCCCAATGTTTCAAGTCCATATGACCTTCTACAGAACTCAAGAAGGATAGAAATGTGATGAATTATATAGTTGGAGAGGGGAATGGGGCAGAATGGATGGTCAGGGTTAGGCCAGAGCTAATTGAAGAGAGGATTGTTTGTGGGCGGCACGGTGGCACAGTGGTTAGCACTGCTGCCTCACTGCGCCAGGGATACGGGTTGAGTTCCAGCCTTGGGTGACTGTGTGGAGTTTGTATGTTCTCGCCATGTCTGCAGGGGTTCCGGCCGCATGCTTTGGTTTCCTCCCACAATCCAAAGACATGTGGGTTAGGCAGATTGGCCATGGTAGGCTGCACCTTAGTGTCCACGGATGTGCAGGTTAGGTTACGGGGATAGGGCGGGGTGGACGGTGGAGTGGAAATGGGTAGACTGTTCTTTCAGAGAGTTGGTGCAGACTCAGTGGGCTAAATGGCCTCCTTCTGCACTGTTAAGGATTATATGTATGACAAAGGTGTCATGAACATCAGAAAAATGGGGTGTTAATGGTGTCAGGAAGGACTAAAGTGTGTTAATCGTGGCATAAAAGCAAGATAGCAGAATGTGCTAAGAGGAGAACAAAGGTCAGTACTCAGTGGAAGCAAAACTAAACAAGGGACAGGTGGCCATGTGGGGCGAGGTGGGGCTGTGTTGGGGTCAGGCAAGGGAAGCAAAAATGAAAAGGAGGTGCGGGGTCAAGGTGAAGGGGAAAGTTCACAGTCTAATGCTGTTGAACTCAATGTTGAGTCCAAAAGACTGTCAATTGCCTAATCGGAAGATGAGGTGTTGTTCTTCCAGTTTACGTTGGGCTTCACTGGAGCATTGCAGCAGGCCCAGGACGAACATATGGGCATAAAAACAAGATGATGAGTTGAAAAAGAGAGGGATAGGAAGGTTGGAGTCCTGCTTGTGGACAGAGCAAAAGTGTTCTGCAAAGTGGTCACCCAGTTTCCGTTTAGCTTCCCCAATGTAAAGGAGACTACATTGAAATGAAATGAAAATCGCTTATTGTCACGAGTAGGCTTCAATGAAGTTACTGTGAAAAGCCCCTAGTCACCACATTCCGCCGCCTGTTCGGGGAGGCTGTTACGGGAATCGAACCGTGCTGCTGGCCTGCCTTGGTCTGCTTTCAAAGCCAGCGATTTAGCCCAGTGTGCTAAACAGCCCCTGGGAGCATTGGGAGCAGCAAATACAGTAGATCACATTGAAGGAGGTGCAAGTGAAATTTTCGATATTGTTGGTTGATACTTCTGGAAAGAATTAGAAGCACCTTCCCTACAGATACCCAATCGAAGTACCTTCACAATAGAGATGTCACTCTCAGGTCATTCTTCCACCTCCTCTTTTTTTGAGAAATAACGGTAACTTGTTGAGATGATACCGGAATTCGCTGACTGTCCGACTCGAATATAATTGTTGACACTTGGGCTTTCACTTTTGCTGAGAGGTGTATGTATTGGACAGGAAACGCAAGAAAGAAACAACTTATGTGGATCTTTGGGTTGTCGGGAGCCCAAAGGAATGACTATCAGTGTAATGCTGGACTGGGCATGAGCTTTGACATTTGATGCCAGCGCGCAGAGAGAGACAGGAAAAGCTGGGCTGCAAAACCATGGGCACTGGACAAACAATTTTCTGTTGCACCCTCTCAATTGCCAGAGGCCAGGAGGAAAATTTGCACCTGCCCACAACAAAAGAAACAATGAAAAGACTTCATTACATTTGAGTGTGTATCCTTCCATTTTCATTTGTATTAGAAACTCCCAATTGCATTAAAGTGCACTAATCTTTCAAAGGTTAATTTATTCATAGATGTCTTGACAGAGATGTATGACTGAACCACCGTCCCAGGAGAGCAAGGCAGTGCAACGCTGTGTCACAGAAACTAGCCTTTCCACAAGCCGATCCTTGAGATTCTGTCGCAGATGCATTCAGTGTGGGCCCAGTAGGAAGTTGTCAACCCTATCCCTAATTTCAGATACTATAGAGATAATCATGATCCCCATGTTATGAACAATATTGTGGGGTGAAATTGGCTTGGATAGCATCGCATTCAGTGTTTGCCCCATATTCAGTTCTGTCAAAATCAGTGGAACTGCACATCAAGAGTGATGCAGATATAGCAGGCATTAAATACAATACCATTTGCTTTGCCGCTCCGCCCAATCCCCCCCCCCCCCCCCCCCCCCCCCCACCCCAACATGGTCACGGGCCCCTTAGACTTTGAGCGGTAGTTTAAAATGGGCGATATCAGAGAAATCAGTCATTGAAGTCAATGTAAATTTAAACTGTGAGAGCCACACAACAGGTAGTTGAGCTCAGATCTCTTAGTTTACACCTTTCCCAAAGTCAAAATTATTTCTGCCCCATCCCCCACCCCTCCACCACCATCGACTCACTAGCTGTACAATCAGAGGCTATTGTCTTCGCCTTTGCCAAGTCTGTGTTAGGGGCCCAGTTCTGGAAGCCTCATTCCCTGAATCCAGCACCAACATTTTTGGGAGGGTGGAGGAATGGAGGCAGGTTGTAATTTGCACATCTATGGTCTGCAGAAGCAGCTGGGCATGTAAAAGTACAGCCACTTTTAAACATATCTAATTTTCATTTGTGGGATGTCCAAAACACGATATATGAGGGGCCGTTTAGCACACTGGGCTAAATCACTGGCTTTGAAAGCAGGCCAGCAGCACGGTTCGATTCCTGCAACAGCCTCCCTGAACAGGTGCCAGAATGTGGCGACTAGGGGCTTTTCACAGTAACTTCATTGAAGCCTACTCGTGACAATAAGCGATTTTCATTTCATTTCATGAGGTTCAGAAATTTAAGCAAAAGGCAGCACAGTAGCACAGTGGTTAACATTGTTGCTTCACCGCACCAGGGTCCCCGGTTCATTTCCCAGCTGGGTCACTGTCTGTGCGAAGTCTGCACGTTCTCCCCGTGACTGCGTGGGTTTCCTCCGGGTGCTCTGGTTTCCTCCCACTAGTACAGAAAGACGTGCTGTTAGGTAATTTGGGCATTCTGAATTCTCCCTCTGGGTTTCCGAACAGGTGCCAGAATGTGGCCACTAGGGGCTTTCCACAGTAACTTTATTGCAATGTAAGCCTACTTGAGACAATAAATATTATTGTTACTAAGATTATTATTATTATTATCAAGCTATCGGAGTTATTTGGAGAGGTAGGGTACTGTAATAATCCCCACAAGGCCCACAGTGATACCCTGATTTATCTCCCATGGGACTAGCAGAATATGAGCTTCCCCACCAGTGGACAGAGGCCCACCCAGCTGGGACTCAGAAGAATGTAGCATAAAGGCCGGCCCAGACAGGGACTGGCATGTTGGTGATCCCAACGGGAATGTATTCTAAATATATTCGCTGCCTTAGACAGCCTTCCTGTGACCGTAAATAAATAGGCGTTCACCTTACCACTTGTCTTCCTGGGTTTTAATAGGTACCCTTTTGGATAAGTCCAGGTACCCCTTAGGAAGAGGTAACAAGCTTTTTTGGCAGAGAGATAGGTCGGCAGACCTTTGGAATTGTTAAAATTAGACAAGAATGTGAATAAGAAGTGGATAAATTCAGTGAAACTGTCAAGCTACCAAAGCATTTAAATCCCCAAGCTCTTTAAATTTTGGGAGGGGTGGGAGAAAAATCTATAATTGAAAAAAAGTAGTGTTTGCAATTTTACTAGCTACTGGATCATATAAGTTTCATAACTACCATTATAGGATTAGCGCTGCATGACTGATTCCACAACCTTTCATTATCGCAGTGGGGGTGATGTATAAATTGACCCATTTGATTGACAGCTCCAAATAGTTATAACGTCTTTTGGCTGAGGCTACAAAGACAAAAGTTTGTTTTCATAAATGCTTAAGTACTCGAAGGAAATATTTGTTTTATGGGGGATTATGTACTTGAATGAATTTAAATGTACTAAATGGGTGTTTAATTAATGAAAGTGTTGTTCTTTTAAATATTGTGGTCACCAATAATGTCTTAGAGCTATATTTTATTTTATTTCACAATGGCTTCTGAGGTCTGCCCATGGTGGATACTGGGTGAGTTTGCTTAGAGTATGTAAGGGCAAAGGGTGGAATAAGGGCTATAAAGGACCGTGAGGATGTGTGGGGTGTCATGGGTTGGCATGGAGCATTTGAGGGGTTATTGGAGGTGGGTGGAACATGATGTAACATTAGTTGGAATAGGGAGTGTGTGAGGAGTGAGGGCTGTTTTTGTTTTTATTTACAGCTGGGATGAGTTTCCAGAGAACTGAGATCAGACATTTAAACATTTCACCTCTGCACGCGGCAACCCTGTGACTGTCTCCATACTGTTTCCAGGGAGAGCAGGCCTGACCTCTGTGAATACTCAGCCCCTGGAACAAAACACTGAATATCCGGAGCACTTTCTCCCATGTCAGGTTTTCAGAGTCTGGAAATTTCTCGATTTTGCACTCTTGATTCACGAGTGAAAATTTGTCCCTTAGAAGCACAGACATGGCAGGTGGGAAAGTGAAAAGATGATTTATTTTTGTCTACAAAGGGTTTGAATGTATGGGGTGAACTATCAAGGGGGCAGATTGAAAGGATAATTGGATATGTAACTGGAGGTGAATGTGAGGTACAGTGTGTTGTAGTTTCCTGGTGACAATACTGAGGCCAACCAATTGCATCACGGTGGCCATTTCCAGCTCTGTGCGCATGTGTCAGCCATGACTTAGTGGTATCACTCTTGCCCCGATTCGGAAGGTTGTGGATATAAGTTCCACTCTGGAGACTTGAGCATGTAATCCAGGCTAGCATTTCATTGCAGTGCGAAGGGTGCCCTACACTGTGGGAGAGGCCATCTTTCAGATGAGATTTTCAGATGAGACCCTCACTAGGTGGATCCCGGGCACTATTTCAAAGAAGAGTCATTGAGTTCTCCCCAGTGTCCTGGGCAATATTCAGCCCTCGCTGGTTGCAGAGTGCTTTGGAAAGTCCAAAGGGAAAGGGTGGCTCTTCTCGGGCACCCCCTTTCCCAATGCTGGATCTCTCAATCGGACACTGAGTGCCTTTGAATAGGGGATACCCCCCGGGTGCTCGCAGGGTTTGATTTGGAGTGTTCCCCGCATTAGGAGCCCTCTCGCCCGCCTCTGAGTTAACAATGGGGGCAGTAGGATAAGGTCCTTAAGTGGCCCTCCCCATATTGAAATGCCTCCCACAATCAAACTCACCATTAGGGTGACACAAAATTACACCCTATCACATCCCGCGTACATTTTAAGCAAGAGCCACTGGATAATGAAGAGGAGTGGGAACCTCGGTTTATTTTGTTTCTGTCCTCATGGCCCAGGGGCCTGGAGGTTAATTGTAGCACTCCTAATCCCTGTCTCAGCCAAGCTCAGCTAACTTTGCACAGGTTGGGGATTGAACCAGTGACCTTTTTGGTCTGGAATCATTATTTTACTTCATAGGACGAATACTGCAAGTGAGTTATCCCATATTCCTGATGTTTAAGTGAGGCCTGAAATGGCACATTATGCTCCCATCCTTTTCCAGTTATCTACATGAATGTGTTTGTAACACAGGGTGTAACAGCTGCTATATCTCGCTGACATTGCTAAACACTCTCTCACAGCTCTTCCCCTGCACAATACCCCCGGTACGAAATCGGAGACAGGCCTGACTTCAAGAGACTGAAACAAATACATTTTAAAAATTGAAAATATTTTAACCAGCATCTTTGGAGCTGAACTTCGAGGTAAATCAAGAAACATGGCTCAGACATTGAGCCTCTGCCGCAAAGAAAACATCAGGAAATCACTGCCCGGGAATTTCCACTCATTCAAATTGCCCATTATTTTTGTTATGCACTCCCAGCATTTCAAGGCTTGGCCCCAGGAGTTCTCATTTGTAAAACTTACCTTCAAGGGCTCAGCGGACTCCTTGCACAGTAGAGTTTTAAGTCTCTTAAGAATCATTTAAGTCTAACCTTGTACAGGAAATGACTCACAAATGGGTGAGTTATCCAAGGATGGGGTTGTGGGGAGGGGAGGGGGTGGTTCAGTTAGTACATCCCAATAAAGTACAGCAGCTTTAGTGGAAGATAATTGCAGGGGAGGAGGCGGTGGGAATCGGAGTCGACCATTCAACTCTTAAAACCTTTACTGCCTTTCAATCTGAACAGTTATAGTGACCACAACCCTAATAAACCCACATCTCCTCAATTTGTCTTTTGTGCTTTGGTATTTTCATCACTGACACAATTCATGTTTAGTGTGGCACACCAACGCCAGTGAAAATTGTTCTATAACGCTAACCATCTCCCTATGTCCTGAATAAGTAGGGTTGATTCAAAGACTGGTGCAGCACCAGAAACACAGACCAACATTGCCATCTCAGTCAGATTTCCTCCAAAAATCACATTACTGATGTGTCCATGTCGAGCTGAAAGCCAAGTCCAGCTACAACTAGAATGAATTAACAGCAAGTGGTGCAGGAAGGGATTTTTTGGCATAATTTGCCACTTGGCCTCTGGAGTCAGCAGACAATTCCTCCCATCTCAAGTTGCCACTGCATTATTTCACAAGGCCTTTGGAGGCAGGCCTGCAATATAAATGGGGTGTCACATATACCATTAGGATACTCCTGTGTGTCAGTTCTGGTTCAGTTGGTAGCGGTTTTGCATCTCAGCCTTCAAGTCATACTCAAGAGACTCGAGCACCTAACCATGGTTGACACCTCCACTGTTGTACCAAAGGATCCACAGTACAGAATGAGGCTATTCGACTAATCAAGCCTGAACCGACCCTTTGAAAGAGCCCCCTACCTCGGCCCACTCCCCTGCCCTATCTTCATAACCCCATTCAATCTGCACGTTTTTGGAAAATGAGAAATTTAGCATAGCCAATCCACCTAACCTGAACACCTTTGGACAGTGAGAAGCAATTTAGCATAGCCAATCCACCTAACCTGCACATCTTTGGACAGTGAGAAGCAATTTAGCATAGCCAATCCACCTAACCTGAACAACTTTGGACAGTGAGGAGCAATTTAGCATAGCCAATCCACCTAACCTGCACATCTTTGGACAGTGAGGAGCAATTTAGCATAGCCAATCCACCTAACCTGCACACTCTTGGACAGTGAGGAGCAATTTTGCATGGCAAATCAACCTAACCTGTACACCTTCGGACTGTGGGAGGAAACCCACACAGACACGGGGAAAGCTTGCAAACTCCACACAGTTACCCAAGGCCAGAATTGAACTCAGGACGTTTGGAGGCATTGTTTTACAGGTGAGACATTAAACCAAGGTCCTGTCTGTTTCCTCAGGTTTCTGAAAAATCTCCCTCAGCATTGTTTCAAAGAAAATCAGCAGAGATAGAAATACTAAAATGCTGGAAATACTCAGCAGGTCAGGCAGCATATGTGGACAGAGAAACAATTAATGTTTCAGGTTAATGACCTTCCAAGTTACAGCAGTCACAGTATTTTGTTTTGGTTAAATCAACAGAGTTCTTGGTGCGTCCGGGTGAACATTTATCCCATAAACAACAACATTAAAACAGATTTATCACATTGCTCTTTGTGGGATCTTGCTGTTTGCAATTCTGCTACTGTGTTTCCTACATTTCAACAGCAGCTCCAACTGTAAAGCATTTTGGGATGCCCTGAGGCTGTGCTATACATTTTCACCTCTCTGGTGGAGCCTGCATTATTCACACCTGTAAACCTCAGGTCAGTCCCCCGTCTTCTGTTTTCAATAATTCACACCATCTGTGCACTTAATGAGTAAGAGACCTGGAACTGGAGTGGGTGGGACAGACAAAGCCAGTTCCTGATCTTCTCCTCCAACTGCCTCCATACACTTGCTCAAGCCAAATGAAGTCTCAGTACTGGTGGGGTGTGCTTGTTTCTGGCTGATAAAACTCCAACAGTTCAAATGTATACCCTGCATTGGCTAAACGGGAGGCAACACAACTGGTGGCCGGAAATATGGACATTCCTCAGTTGATTAACTTTCGCTCTTGTAAGACAGTTGAGGATCTAGAAGTATTTTTTACTGAACTTTTCTTTTTAATAGAGTGTACAATTTAGATCGCCAACATCATTTAATGCAGTCAAGAATCACTTGATGGTATTATTTGTTTTTCAGTGTTCAACTGGGAGAGTGTTGACGGCTCAGTGACTAAATGCCAAAGAGTCCCAAACTCAAATTATTGGCTTGTCTTGAGTTGCTCAATCACAACCATGCAAGGTGGTGGAGGGGCGAAGAAGCATCGTTTTCATTGGTCCCAGTACCTCTGGGCTTTGGTTTGAGGTGGCAAATCAGCCATTGCTCTGTTTTTCTGATTCATCTTCAGTGGGCCATGCTCAGAAATGAATTCATATCGACGTCGTGTGAGGACGAGAGTTGGCTAGCCTCTGATGTCCTGTACACTTCTCCCCCTAACCTGATGGATTCTGTGCCCACGCTCACTATTTGGGTGCACAGACGAGGAAGACTGGACCTTTGAATAGAGTAATCAGTATTACCTGAACCTGTGGCCCACCCAAGCATGAATCATGAGGAAGGGGGAAAATTGCCGCAACTGGCCCACAAGTCAACTGCACAGCATAAGAAACAAGTAAAACAGGATGCACCGCCTGCCTAGGCCTCAAAGTGTTAATGAAGTTTGAGAGGAAGCTCCACCATACCTCATAAATCCAAGGATTTCTTTGCAAGAAGTCTTTCCCGTGGTGTGTTTCAGCTGCAAGTGGCCGCTCTGAGTTCCTGGGCTTGTACACCAACAGCTTGTAAAATTGGCCTGCAACATCTGAGAGGAATTAACAGCCCAGATCTGGCAGAGTTAGAGCTAAAAGTGTCAGTAGTCCAGTCCAGCACCCTGCAGACAATCACAGGCCTCTGTCAGTGCTGCATCAAATTTGATACAACCCATGCCAAACCTGGAACTGATTCTTTTTTGTTACCTTCTCTCAGCTGCTCTAATGAGGATGGGTAACAACGCAATTGTTGACCTGCCTATCGCTCCCGTGGGGCAGTCTCTCAAACACAAACCTCATGCCTCATTGCTTAAGTGGCTCCATGTGAGGTTAAAGAAAAAGCAGAATTTGTCAAAAACAAATAAATATAATTATCAAAACTTGGCAACCCCACAGGGCTACCAAGCTAAGCGCAAACGACAAGAGTTGTGCTGGGCGCAAATGTATTTATAATGCTGAGCAGGGCAGAATGAAACATTCTTTTTCTGTCTTGTGTTCAGAAATCGACTGATGTTTTCCTTTGTATCAATCATTTCTGTCATAACTCTGTATCTGTTACACTTAAGGAGTTGTCAAGCCTATCGTTACTTAATTTGTCAGTTTTTTAATAGCATTTTCAAATACTGCACACATGATTGACTTTTCTGTAAGAGAAGAAGAAGTAAAGTTTATGGCAAATCAAAGCTTCCACGCTCTGAAGTTTTTTTCTGGGCCAGGCCTGTGTACAGCTATGCCTTCAATTAACATCATTCTGCTAAATCCTTCATGTCAGCCCAGGGCAGTGAATGAAAACCTCTTCCTTCTTGTTTCAATCTTTCGCCAAGTCCATTTGCCTTGAGCTCATCTAATTGAAAGTGATCTTCGGTACGAGCCCCCTCCTGCCTAATCCTTGTCTGAAGGAACTCACATGGTCCTCATTAGAGCCACACCGGTCTCTTTTATTCAATTTCTCATTCGTTTCTGCCAGATGCATTTTTTAAGATGACATTATTAACTCCATGCTCGTGAGTTCCTGTCCGCGACAGAGGCCAATAGATGTTATCAAGCAGCATTGATGTATACAGTTACCTCTCAAGTATTCTATAGATTACGTTTTGCGCAAAAGGCAATTGAGGGCTTTATAACTTTAATAAAACTGAAACCGAAACGCACATTTAAGTAAACAGTAATATAGAAGAGTGTGACTGTGTACCTTGGGTTTTAGTAATATGGGATGCAGTCTAATGTGTAATGGACATTTAAGCGAAGGGATCCAAAGGGATTTCAAACAGCATTGTGGTGAAGGCTGTTTTGCACCTTTGAAATTGTCTTTTGCCAAAAGTGTTAGTAGAATTTATATGAACAGCGAAGCAATTCATTGGGCAAAATAGGCAGTCTTTTGAGGGACAATTTCTTTACAGATGACGAAGAATGAGAGGTTTCAAGGCTGTTAATGCTGGATATAGATGTCTACTGTAGTCCGTGAGGCAACTCTGAGAAACCACCAAGGATGTGCCCTCTTACACCTTAATTCATTCACTTTCTGTCTGTTCCAAACAAGACACCAATAACCAAGATCTAAGCTAACGGGCAGGCATCCATGATGTAACATTACTTGGAGAAACATTGCAAGGAGAAACAAAAAGGCATTCAAGGGAATGATAACGTTTGAACTGCTGCATTGTAAAATGAGAAGGATCAATGACCAATGAACTGGAAGGGAGATAGAATCTCAGAATTGTTATAGTATAGGAGGAGGCCATTTGACCATCGAGCTCGTGCCAGCTCTCTGCAAGAGTAGCTACAGCCCTGTTCCCTGCCCAATCCCTGTAACCTTGCAGATATTTACCTTCAAGTGCTTATCTAGTTCTCTTTTGAAAGACACAATTGAATCTGCCTCCACCTTTTCAGGCACTACATTCCAGATTGCAAAAACATGCCACTGTTTCCTATATATAAATTGAGTTGTTCTGCACAGCTTGTCTTTTCCAGTGTGTGGCCCCTTTAAATCATGTTGCCGTTGCGTTATTTATCTCAGAATAAGGCCTGTGGGATATCTTTTGGAATGCTTGCTGCAGTTTGCCACTCACTGCGAAAACAAGATTTTCCTCATGTAATCTCTGATCGTTTAGATGAGTGGAACTTTTTTACGCAGTGTGTTGTGATCTGCAAAAGAACTCAATGAAAGTGTTATGTGTAACAGTCATTTCCAAAAAGGGACTGGATGCATATTTGAAAGGGAAACATTTGTAGTCCTATGGGGTAGAATAAAGGAGTGGGATTAATTGGAGAGCTCTTCCAAGGCCTCCTTCTCTGCTGTATGTTCTGATGAGCCTATGAAGAATATGAACACACAGTGATGTTGAGGGAGGCAGTGGTGTAGTGGTATTGTCACTGGTAATCCAGTGACTAGTAATCCAGAGACCCCGTGTAATTCTCTGGGAACTGAGTTCAAATCTCCTCAGGGTACATGGGGAAATTTGAATTCAATAAAAATCTGGAATTAAAAGTCTAATGATGATCTTGAAACCATTGCCAATTGTTGTAAAAACCCACCGGGTCACTAAGTGCTCTTTAGGGAAGGAAATCTGTTATCCTATATGTCACTCCAGATCCACAGCAATGGGGTTTACTCTTAAATGCCCTCAGGGATGGGCAATAAATGAATTTTTAAAAAAGAAGAAAAGTTGTACAGTCAAGAGGACCATAGTGGAGGATCACAATGCAATGAGTATAAAAACAGAGTGACGGGGTCTCTATTACAATGGGAAAAGGAACACTTGAATATAGATCATAACAGGATATCCTAAAGTGTTTTCCAACCAATGCTGCAGTTACTGTTGTAATGTAGGCAACCCCACAGCCAATTTACACTTAGGAAGCTACTATACACTGCAATGTGATCATCATCAGGTTATTTGTTGTTGTGATGTTAATTAAGGGATAAATGTTGGCCAGGATCCGGGGATAATTTCCCTTCTCTTCTTCAAAATAGTGCCATGAGATCTTCTACATAATATAATAATCTTTATTGTCACAAGTAGGCATACATTAACACTGCAATGAAGTTACTGTGAAAAGCCCCTAGTCGCCACATACACCTGGGAAGGCAGACAGGTTTTGCTTGAACATTTTATCTGAACGACAGTCCCTGAAACAGAACAACACTCTCTTAGTGTTGCTCTGGAGTGTCAGCCTTGATTTTTGCGCTCAAGACCTGGGACTGTATTTTCCAGAGCGGGTGGGCATGCAAACATTTAGTCACAGCCCCCAGAAGGAATATTAGTCGGAAGTTGACATCATTGGAACAAGCCCAGCCCACAGCCATAACACACCGGGGGCAGGCTCAATTGGTTGAGCGTGAGGCTTCCACTGATGGCGAGCTCCAGCATCCCAAGCAGTGCCAGAGCTCAATAGTGGATTCTGCTGGGATTGTAGAAAGGAGAAGAAGATCGTGGGCTGTCCAGAAAGGTAAGTCCCAAGGTTTTAGCGTGGGGAGGGATCCGAGAGCCCAAGGAGTAGTAATTGTGAAGGGCCTTGGGCTTTAGAGAGCAAATGACACAGAAGGAAGTGGGGGGGCGCTGACCTCTTGGGCGGTCTTCACCTGAAGAGGTGAAGACCTCTCCCCCTTCCTTCTCACACTTTCTCATTTAGGTGTTAAAAAGCAGCCTAACTATTCAGCCACCCTGCTCATTCCAGCTGTATTTTGGCGTAAGCATGTTACTCAGGCTTGCTAACAAGCCCAATTGAATTTTAATTATTTATTTAATTGACCTTTAATTATATTATGTACTTTTGGCTGGTGGACTGCTGATTTTGGCACCCGCCCACCTGGTGTGTTATGTGGTGGGTGGGGTGGGTATGAAGATGGTGGGCTAGCTCTGACCTACTCTATGTGCCATCTCTGCCAGAGACACACTGGGTGGGGGCAGGTAAAATCCAGCCCTTGGAGTGGAACTTGAACCCACAACCATCAGTCTCAGAGGCAAGATTCTTACCCATTAAAACATAGCGGACAGTGCAAAGGGCCACAGTTCAAAATAATGAGAATTAGAGAAATAAACCATGCAAAATTATAGTAAAATGAGTAGACCCAGGTAAACTGCAACTTATTCTTAGCCCAGTTCAATAGCCAATGCCCCAATTTTAAATAGACTTTGGCACATCAGACGTGCACTGTATATTGCATTGCCAACCCATTTCTTGCTTGTGTTAGTGAATTTTTTGTTGAGAATTCTCCCTCCAAATTTATATAATTGCATCGAATTATTGGCCGTTGAGTATGAGTTCCTTAATTTCTCACGTTCAACTGAAATCTTAAATATGAGGTCACAATTTCCCACTTTTCTGCTTCAGAATCACATTGTGGCCTAAATCTACCACTAGATCCTGTCATTTTTGCTTCTCTTACTGGAGATCAAGAGAAAAGAAGAAAAAGTAGCGGATACCAGCACCTATGGGAGTTAGGAAAGGCATGAACAGGACCTGCAGTCCCAATAGGGGGATTTCACTACCACTATGGATGCTGGGAGGGCCCCACCTCAATTGATTCTTTCACTTTTCCCTCACTCTGCAGCGAGAAAAGTATTTGCCAAAACTCCGGAACAAGACAGCTTTGCTGAGAGAATGGGAACTACACAAAAAAGGCACACAGAGGAAGAGGAAGAAAAAAGAAAAAAAGAGGAAGGAAACGAGAATGGAAAGATTGGGTGCGATTCAACCACACCATTGTGCCCGGTTGGCGTGATGGGTGAATCCAGGAGAACCCCAAATCGGGCTTTGCATCGGGCCGATCGCATGTCACTACGCTTGGTGCGATCTGGATCATGACCTCGCTGTGTGAGATCCAGATAATGATAGTTAAATGAGTCATTGGGCTAATTTAAATATCCCAGTGCCACATGTACCCTGCGCGCGGGAGTCAATGGTAGCGCTGGGAAGGCCTCAACCAGGCATTGAACTGTGCTGGTTTCCACAGCATGGACTAGGCGTGACGACACCTCGGGGTCTCAGAGGCCAATACAGTCCCCCGGGTGGTCATGAACAGGGCATGGTAGTACCCTGGCACTCCCTCGGGCACCTGGGTATCCTGATAATGACACCTGAGCACCCTTGAAGTGCCAACCTAGCACTGCAAGAGCACTGGGCACACTGCCAGGGTGCAAGAGTGGCAGTGTCAAGGCACACCAGTGCCAGGTTGGCACTGCCAAGGGCCAGAGGCTGAGGGGACCATTCCCATAAAAGGAGGGGTGAGAGGGGAATGAAGGGGCCGCAGAAAGATTAGGAGGTTGAAAGGGGGGGGACTCCTAAAAGGGAGGGCGGTATAGAGATCAGGGCAGCCTTTAAAAATGGCGCTCTGATTTTTGAGGAGCCGGTTGTGCAGGCAAATTTAACTCTTCAGTGCCGGAAAATTTTTAAAGAGTGGACTCAACCAGGGAGAAACCCCCCAAGGCTCCAATACGGTGCGTTGAATAGTGGTCTTGATATCAGCATTGCAGCCATCTTGTAACATCTGCCTAACCCGCCCAAAACCACGATTTATAATTTTTCAGGTGAATCGAGCCCCATATTTTATTCTAATTTGCCGAGAAATAGAATATTGTTGCCGCTTGTCCGTGCCCTATGCAGATTTCTGCTTCCACCTGACTTTACGTCTTTGGTGCTAGCTGTTGCCTCAGGTGAATGGCTCACAACTGAAAATCTCACACCTCAGATTTGTGCAATGCTGACAGCTTTGACATAAAAGACCCATCTGTGTACAATCAGCACTTGTAACATTGCAGGCTTAGCAGAACAGCTGAAAAAAACGAAAGCCAATTCCAATTACAAGGAGGCAAACATGTTGACAGCACTAGACTTGCATTGTTGAAAAACAAAGTTACTGAATGAGGAAAAAAAGGAGCAGTGAATAAGACACAGAGTATTGCTGAATAAGGATGGGACAGGGCAGATTGTTTTCATCTGGGGAGGGTCCAAAAGTGATCCAATTATAGATATAATATTAAATGTAAAAGATTTGAACAGAAAACAAGAGAAAGAGAGTTGTCAGTTTTGGGTTCACTTCTAGGGCTAATGGTTAAGACAGCAAATATGTCAACATTCAAGATAGATTGGATTATTGAGTGAATGAAAAGGACTATGTAAACAGGATGGGTAATTGTTTATCGAGTATTTTCATTTGTGGGGGGTAAACCAACATTAATTGGATGGGCCAAAGAGTCTGTTTTAAGTTGTAACTTTGATGTACTCCAGTGCATTCGTCAATGCTGATTTTTCACCTCTTGTTAAAGAAGCTTAGGAGGATGAAGTGAAGCTTTGTTGTTATGCTTGTGTACAAGGACACAAGCCCGAGAAGTTAAATTGACAGATCTCTGGTTCAGCCATTTGTCTATGGTGTGTTGGTTAATTTCAACTGGGTCAGCAGTGTGGCGGCTACAACTGGCCTCAACAGTTTGCCTGCTATCCAGTGGCCACAACTGGAAGTACACACATGTGTCTATCCACTGAGGACTGAAGTTTAAAAGAATGAGAGGTGCCTTATTGAGACGTATAGGATTCTCAGGGAGCTTGACAGGGTTAATGCTGAGAGGTTGTTACCCCTTGTGGGACAGCCTAGGACCAGAGGGCATAATCTTAGAGTAAGGATTCATCCATTTAAGACTGAGATGAAGAGGAATTTTTTTCTCTTCGACAGTAGTGAATGTGTGGAATTCTTTACCGCAGAGAGCTGTCGGGGCTAGGTCGTTCAGTATATTCAAGGCGGAGATATATAGATTTTTAATCAGTAAAGGAATCAAGGGTTATGGGGATAAGGCGGGAAAGTGAAGTTGAGGATTATCACAGCAGATCAGTCATGACCTCATTGAATGGTGGTGCAGACCCGATGGGTCAAATGGCCTTCATCTGCTCCTATGTCTTATTGTCTTATAGGATCAAGATTGGTTTTGTCTCAGGTCCTGCCATGTTTGATGGCCTCTCGGTGACATGGCAGCATTGGAAAATCATGGGGGGGGATTCTCCATCCCGCATCGCCAGAGTTTTGGTGCGGCACGCCCCCGGAATTCTCTGTCTCGCCAGTCAGCCAATGGGGTTTCCCATTGTGGGCAGCCCCACACCGTCGGGAAATCCCCGGACTGCCGGCCCAACGGAGAATCCCGCCAGCGGATAATCCCAACAGTGGAGAATCCAGTCCCATGTGTTTTTCTGACGATGATCAATCAGAAAACAGTGGGCCGTGCATACCTGAATTTCCCATTTACCCTCTGGTGGGCAAGGCAAGGCTGTTCATTTCCAATGAATACTCACTCAGTGCCTAAAAAATAGTGCCCACTTTACCAAAGAAACAGATCTCCATCAAAGTTTGGAAGTGTTTTGCACGACCTGGCATTTGAGGACCGCAGGAGAAAAACTTAAAAAATTAAAAGAAGAGCAATGTGAAAATTGGATAGATGGGTTTCATTTATTAATGTGAACAACATGCAGGCATTTCAGGCTTAAACTTGTTCAATTCCTCCTTTAGCCGCATCTCAATCTGCACCTTCACCACAAACTCAATTTTCACCCTTTCAAGTAGCTAGGGGTGCAATTCAGCCAAAAAAATTAAAGCATCACTTTGGACACGTTTGGCGGGGTGTTTCCTGCTGGCTTTCTAGGTGAGAACTAGACCTGGATTTGCATATAATTAGGGTGCGATTTACCGACCTCGTCCCAATGGAATCAGGACGAGATATGGCTGTTAGATCCCGGGAGAAGCTTCTCCTGGGATTCCCGACAGTTGTTAACGTCTTGCAAGATCTAACGAGTTGCAAAATGGATCCCACCAACAATGGGTGGGACCCAGACTCGCATAGCTAAATGTGCTTAAAAGCTCACGGCGTCGCTGAGGAGACCCCAGCCAGGAGACGTTTCGCACTGGTCCCCACAAACAGGATGAGGTAGTACGGTACTTAGAAGGGACTCCGAGGCGATCGGAGGGTCCAGGTGGTCGGCCTCTGACCAGGCTGGCACCCTGGCACTGCTAGTTCCACCCCAGCTGCCAAACTGGCACTGCTAGAGTGCCCAGGTGGCAGTGCCAGGCCGACAGGGGCAGTTTGCCCGCGCCGGGGATCGAGACCGGGGCTGCCTCGCCGGTATGTGGTGAGGTGCTGGAGATCTCGAGGTGAGTTGGGGCACTGGGGGGGGGGGGGGGGTCTAGGAATAACGTCGGGGGTTGAGAGATCAGTCTGCCATTTTTAATTGGTGTCCCGATCTCTCCCTGCACTGCGGAGCTCCGCTCAGAGCTTTTCAGTAAAGGTTACATGGTTGAATGCGGCCTCAGCGGGGTACCCGCCAATGACTGAAAGCGCTGTTAGATAGCGGGGTTGTCGGTAACGACCCCTCAATTCCTGCCCAGAATGGACTCTTCTTATTTTTAGTTAAATCGCGCCCTTTGTCATTTTTTTTGTGCTTGGAGAGATTTTCCCCGGTGAAGCCCACACTTAAAAATGTTTTCATCAATGGGGAGCTTAATTTGCCAGCAAGACTGGCTCCTCAGAGATCGGGGAGCCATTTTGAAAAGGTACTCCAATCTCCAATTGAACTTGAGGATTGCCCATGCCCCCCACCCATGGGCAATGCCATCTCTCACAGACATGGGCATTACCCCACCCCTAAGTGAGGACACCCGCTATGTGGTCACTGAGGCCCCCCGTTTACAGGCCCCCCACACTCTCCACCGAACCTTTATTAGGCCCCTTCATACATCACCTTCACCCCCCCACCACCCATCATATAACCCCTCACCCCTATCATGGACATGGCCCTGACCTTTGGCACTGCCAACTTGGCTCCCTGGCACTGAAGCTTGGCAACTGGGAAGTGCTCCTGGCACCCTAGCAATGTCAAATGGGCACTCCGGCAGTGCCAGGTTGGAATGGTGTCCAGGTGTCACGGGGAGTACCAGGGTCCTGTCCTACCCTGTTGCTGGCCATCCGAGGCTCTGATGGCCTCCGACACCCCGAGTGGCCTTTACGACTGGTCGCCCCTTGTGGATCCAGCATTAATCAACGCCCACTCAAGGCCTTGCCGGTGAGGCCGGTGACTCCCCCGGGTACTGGCCTAATGGCTCATTTCAATATCATTATCTGGATCTCGCCCAGCGAGGGCATGATCCAGACCACGGCAGACACTGCAAGTCGGGTGACTTGTGATCGGCTCTGCCCCTGGCACAAAGCCCGATTTGGGCCTCGCCCGTGATTCAACCATCGCAATGGGTTGGCTGAATCGTGCCCTAGATCTCCATCTCACCAGCACACTTGTACCTCAAGCTGTAAAGCCAATGCAATTAACACCCAGCAGCACTGCAGCCAAATGCCAACTGCTACTCAGCTTCCATAGTGACTTACTACCAATCCACATATAGGTGAGACATTGTGCTTTTGGTAAAGGGCATGAAAGTGAGTGGACTTCAGCATCACTATCTTTCACAGTAGAACTCATCTCCATTCTCTAGCCATGTCATCTAACTCCAACAGGAAAATGTCAATTCACTGTGTGCAAATGGCCATGAATGTGAAGATATGAACACCTGCTTTCAGCCATAGTGAACAGGAAGTGGGCACCATCACATACCAATAAATACAAGTAACACCCATTACAGTGAGCCTTGCTAACTCCCTGTAGGCAAACCAATGTCTTCTGAGATATATTCATGTGAAACCAAGAAAACTGCTAACCTATTCGATCCCAAGGAGGTTTTCTTGACGATGAGCTGATATCACGTCATCCGAGGATGTTCTTACCCTCATCTTCAACAGGTACTCTAGGATTCTTTGGAGCTTTATGTGGGCGGCACACCCAGAGTTCTGACATGTAGTGTACCTTGGGAACTTGGGGCAGCATAGTCCATAAGTACGTCACTCCCCACTGAATGTACCAAATCATGGAATCAGTCCTTGTATGCCAAGGGCAGCACAGTAGCATAGTGGTTAGCACAGTTGCTTCACAGTTTCACGGTCCTAGGTTCGATTCCCGGCTTGAGTCACTGTGCAGAGTCCGCACGTTCTCTCGTGTGTACGTGGGTTTCCTCCGGGTGCTCCGGTTTCCTCCCACAAGTCCAGAAAGACGTGCTTGTTTGGTGAATTGACATTCTGAATTCTGCCTCAGTGTACCCGAACAGGCACCGGAGAGTGGCAATTAGGGGATTTTCACAGTAACATCACTGCAGTGTTAATGTAAGCCTACTTGTGACAATAATAAAGATCATTATGTCAAAAGAGAGGGAAACTGGTGCTTCTCAAGAACAAAATGATCGTAAATTAATTCTCGAAAGTATAGCAAAGTAATTATTAATAATGTTATTTGGAAGTAGTTTCAGGAAAATCCTCAGGAAGTAAAACACCTCTTCCACCAGAGAACCTTGTGTTTTTTTCCGTTTCACTGCAATTGAATGGCCTTATCACTTCCTGAATTAGACTGGCGGTGATTTCATACGCACTGATACTGATACAAGTAAAAATTAAAGTAGTGGCATTCCTGCAACATGCCATGTCTGGTTTCTGTGATTCTGCCACTAAATAAACATTATTTAAAATAAACATGGCAGTGAGATAAAGGAACCAGGGGATATATAATGTGACCCACAGGTGGTTTATATTTAGTGGTGAGAATGCTTGGATTGAAAGAAGTGTAAAAAGTAAAAATAGCGTTTCTCCTTGGTGTATTTCCAAGTGCAATTTACTTGCTATGCTGTCTAAACAATGAACTGCCACTTTTAGACCTGAAAAGTGCCCAATCCACCTCAAATTACCCTGGATAGGCAAAGTGTCTCAAACTGTTGAATAACAGATGAACAGAGTAACAAGCAATTTCATGCTACTGCTGTGCAGAGGATGTGAGTGGGCTTTATATGCCAAGCGGATGCTGTTGTCAGTCCAAAAAGACATTCTGCCAACCACACAATCGAGCAGTGACATGTGTGAATATCAGTGGCAGCGTGATGCCAGGTATGTGGACCGTACATCCCAGAGACTGGCTGATGGAATCAAACAGCAGGTTCCTTTGGATGCTCGTAATACAAACTTTACTCCACCAGCCTGCGCTTGCAAATCCCAAAACAAAACGTTTACTGTTTGATGTGATTCTGCAATTGGACAGCACTAGCTGAACAATGCACTCATAGCTACACTAACAACCAATTTAAAATATCAGTCAAGCTCATAGTATGGCTCATTTATACTTGCTGTAAGTGACATACATTCATACACAGGGACCTGTTCTCTTCAAAAAAAAAAGTAATATGTTCAAGCCCTGTGCAGTTTTAAATTACCCAGGAATTTGGGGGGCCTATCGACGCCCCATGACAATGCCTCAGCCAATCAGAGTTGACTTGGCAACCAATCACCTTTTCTCCTGTAGCATAGGGGAGAGAATTCCGAGCTGAGAACCTTATCAGTGGAACACACAGCTGGTGAACTGAAAAAAACTGGGATGTGCAATGAGCCAGAATTCTCTCACAAAAAATGATTTTTGTGATCATTAGAAATTTGGCATTCTTGCCGTTTTCCCAATGAGTACAAGACGAATAACATGGGTAACATGTCTGTCCTTTTTAGCAGTATTCAAGTTCTGATTACCATGTGACTGCAAGCAGAAAATGCTAAAGTTAGGTGGCATATAAAATACAACTACCAAATGTGCAATACTGGAGGATTTGTGTGCAGTACAATAAACTACAAATATTAGCAATATTATTAGCTGATAATTGAGGTGTGTGGAAGCTTTGTAGGAAAGGGACAGTTAGGGACAACACCACTAGCTGTTGGGCAGGTAAAATCCAGATGCTGTGTCTTTTTCCACTGAGTTCTTGGACAAAAGGAGCCACCAAGCAGACCTTGCATCCTTTCCAGCATGATCACTTCTTCCCAAATATTATCTTCTTGGTTTTTTTTTTATAAATTTAGATTACCCAATTATTTTTTCTATTAAGGGGCAATTTAGCGTGGCCAATCCACCTACTCTGCACATTTTTGGGTTGTGGGGGCGAAACCCACGCAGACACGGGGAGAATGTGCAAACTCCACACGGACAGTGACCCAGAGCCGGGATCGAACCTGGGACCTCAGCGCCGTGAGGCGGTTATGCTAACCACTAGGCCACCGTGCTGCCCTATCTTCTTGGTTAAGTTGTCCTGGTGTTTATTACCCAGGACTAGGGCAAGAACGTGAACAGTACCACAACATGGGCCAGTGCCTCCAGAACAACTGGAAAGCGAATGGGTGATGGAGAATGGGGTAAATTAAAACATAACGAATAGTATGCTGAGTGGAATCACCTGGACTTTTGTTTTCCTTAATTGGGATGGTTACATCTTTCATCAATGGATGACTCAACATTTTTAAAATAAATTGAGCGTACCCAATTATTTTTTTCCCAGTTAAGGGGCAATTAAGTGTGGCCAATCCACTACCCTGCACATCTTTGGGTTGTGGGGGTGAAACCCACGCAGACACAGGGAGAATGTGCAATCTCCACACAGACAGTGACCCAGGGCCAGGATCGAACTTGGGCCCCCAGCGCCATAGGCAGCAGTGCTAACTACTGCGCCACCGTGCCACCTCAATGGACGACTCAACTTGATTATCCTAATTCTAATGTCCTAAATTGATTTGAGTTTGGAATAAAGCCTGGCAATGTGTCAGAGATTAATTTGCTCACTCCGCCAGCCACCATTTGCCATTCATTTATTGTGTGGACAGTGCACGCCCGAATAATTAAATTGCGCTGTTGATTGGTGAAGTTTGTCAGCAGCATGCACTTGCTGAGTTCTCTACCCATATTCAATTCTGGCTCATTGCACATCCCAGTTTTTTTCAGTTCACCAGCTGTCTTCCACTGCCATGAGTCTGAGCTCGGAATTCTCTCCCTGAACCTCACTGCCTCTCTACCTCTCTCTCCTCCATTAAGGTGTTTCGGGTAAGCCTTATCAAGCAAAATTTGGCGTGAGCCACAAAAAGAAATATTAGGACTGGTACAAAAACCTAGCTCTTTGATTTCTTTATGTGAGCCAGTGTCAGATTTTGCTTAATAATTCTCCTCTGACACATGTGGCATACTTGGCACATTTTAGGTGTTAAATAAATGCAAGTTGCTGTTATTAAGATATCATCCCCAGCATACTCTATACCTATCTGCTGCCTGATGCATACTGTTCTATGCCAGTACAAAAAGGTCCTAAAATGGAGAAAAAGCATCAGTGTTAATTTTTATCTCAATGTTACGTGTACATAATCCATTTTTATACTATTTAGACAATCAAGTGATTGGGGTGAAGAACATCTCAATTTTCTCCTAAAGACTGGGTTAGGCTACAGATACAATACATATAATTGGATCCATCTTTCATACATCTCTTGCCATGGTGTTAGCCCAATATGGCATGGTGATGACCTGGACACTTGGCCAGTGTGCTGGGCAGGCAGTCTTCGCCATCACACACAGCCATGTAAATTGATATTAACAAGCAGTATCCTATCACAGAAGGCAGCTTAACTCTCTGCAAGAATTCCAAAGTGAGCACACTTCAGGACAACCAGAATGGGTGACATGCCATTGAGGCACAAACAAAATCCCATCCCGCTGTTGCACAAGATTAGACTAGGAGATACTTCAGGCTTCTTGCTTAACCAATGGGCATTGCAGTGCTCTGAAATCTGCATTGAGATAGGGAACTGGCATATTCCTGCTTGATCACATGGTGATACTGAAAATAGACTGATCTTCTTCGTGCTGACAGCAGTTTCATACACATTATTCTGTTAGTTTCCTTCTGTTCCATTTACAATTTCATATGCGTTCTGATGCGAATAATATAAACCGGGAAACACGCAGCTGGGGAACTGGAGAATCCAGCCCAAACACTTTGAAAATTTAACATTAGCAGAAGTATACCTTCATAAAATCCACAACCCAGACAGAATTATTATCCAATATCATGCATTTTACTTTCATATTACTGGCTGAAGGCTGCAAGTTACACTATCCTGAGAAGAATTAGTTGTCCTCACACAGGTTATTACATGCAAGGTACAGTTTACTTTATACTACTGCAAACTTATGGGTGGAATCCTGTGCCCTCCCCTATGGCAAGCTTGGTGATGGGCAGCGTGTGATCAGGTAGGTGGGTGGAAGTTGGGAACCAACCAGTTAGGATTGGCCTCCAGTCGACAGGAGCTGATGACCGGTCTTCAGGACATTGGAACAAGCAACATTGAAGAAAAATCATTGGGTCATTTGAAAAAACTGCGCTTTATTTTCTTTGGTCACTTTTGCTAGTTAGTTATTTGTTTTTAAATGACGGTGGGAAAAAGAATTGGTTAACTGAAGTGAGGGTAACCTTGTTGGGTGGCGAAGAGTTCGCTGGCTTCTAAATTGGTAGTAAGAAGGCGGAGCACTGCAAAGATGAACATGTTGGTAGATCAAAGGTAGACGCGAGGTGGGGGGGGCGGGGGGGTGGAGGGTGGTGGACAGAATGGCTAATTGATGTGTCCTCCTTAACTCTATCCAGCTCAGAATTACCAACTCAGCACAGAGCTGAACCTGGAGCCTCATTGATCTTTATGCATCAGATCCACACTGAATGGTTCACTCATCCACCAGTGAGTGCAGCAGATCAGGGAATCATTCATTTCTATTTCAGTTGATACGCTGAAGTATATACCTTTTACATGTATAGGCCACCATTCATTAAAATATATTAGTAGCACAAATATCCTTTTTCCAATCAGTGACACAGAAAATCCTTTATGGAAAGACTAGATTTTGAGTACCTTTTTGTTGCTTAACAGTCACATATTTGCATAATTTATTCAGGATTAATTTCCTTCTCTACTCAGTGCTTAGAATTGGCCGACGTTATTTTAATAATTTGTCTCAGCTTGAGTCTGAATTTCTGTCTCTGTAGCTCATTGGCATTGTAAATATTTTAAGACAGCAATTTGGGAAATAACTGAAAGAGTGGCCAAGTTATCAGTGGTTAATGCGACGGCTGCCTTCGACAGTAATAAGGTGTGTTTGTGCCAGTAAAAAAAAGACTGAGAGGGCTGGAGACTTAAATGGGGAATTGTCATTGTCAGGACTGAGGAAGTACCAAATAAAACCAGAAGAGTAAGCTTGTTCATGTTCGCTCCTGATTGCTGCATGGAATGGCTGTAGTATTTTCCGACACTAACAGAGGTTGCCAACTCTGGTTGTATGTATTCATAGACATTTCATTATGATGCCCTGGCTCCATCAGCCATGCAGTCAAACAGTCCTTTTTCCCTAGACCCAATATTTGTACAGCCAATAAACTGAAGTGTTCAATAAAAATGAAAATAAATGCACCAGATTTTCATATCCCTGTGATTTTATCCCAAGATTTCCTCACAATTGTTATTACAAAGGCAAGACTTTATGGCGGTATTCTCCCCCCCCCCCCCCCCTCCCCCTCCCCAACACCGGGTGGGAGAATCGCCGGGGCACCGCGCAAATCGCGCCATACCGCCCCGACCCCCGCATGCGATTCTCCCACCCCCCCCGAAACCAGCGGCGCACGAATCGCGCCGGGCCGCTCGAAGAATCGCCGCAAATGGTGAGCGGCGATTCTCCGGCCCGGATGGGCCGAGCAGCCGCTCCGACACGACAGGGTCCCGCCGGTGCCGTCCACTCCTGGTCGCTGCCAGCAGGAACTCTGCGGGAGCACTCGGGGGGCGGCCTGGGGGTGTCGGGGGGAGGGGTACTCCTTCACCGGGGGTGGGCCTCCGAAGTGCATTTGGTGCCGTGTAAGGACGCTGGAGTGGCGTGTACCGCTCAAGCGCCGTGCTGGTCCCCTGTGGGGGCCAGAATAGGTCGTGCCCGGGCCCTGTTTGCGCCATCGGGAAATGCAACGGCGTTCACGACGGCACGGGCAATTGGTCCGCGGAGATGAGAATCGCCCCCTATAAGTTAGTTATGGTTTAAACTGTCTCTTTTAGTTTAAGATAAAACAGAATGTTCTGAAATGGTGATTTCCCAGTGAGATAAAATGTAATTGTGTTTAAATTTACAAACCTAGTGCGGGATTCTCCAATCCCGTGGCAGAGTGTCAATGGCATCGTAAACGCCATCGCATTTTATCAAGTCGTGATCGGGACGCTCCAAGGGCTAATTCTGGCCCCTACAGGGGGTAATCACGGTGCTGGAGCGGTCCGCGCTAGTCCAGTTGCCGAACCTGGAGCGAACTGTGCACCGCGGGATCCACGCATGCACAGTTGCGCCGGTGCCAACGAGGACATGTGCAGAGGCACCGGCACCAACATGCACATGCGCAGTGGCTTCCTTCAATGCGCCGGCCCCGACGCAACAAGTCGCAGGACTATAGGGGCCGGCGCGTAGGAAAGGAGGCCCCAGCCACAGAGGCTGGCCCGCTGATCCGTGGGCCCCGAGTGCGGGCCAGCCACATTGGAGGCACCCCCCCCCCCCCGTCTTCATCTGGGTTCGGACACCCCTCCCCACCCCACATTTCACCACCCGACCCTTCAACGCCGAGGTCCTGCCGGCTCAGAGCAGGTTAGAATGGCGCCGGCGGGATTTGGCTCTTTTCTTACGGCCACTCGGCCCATCCAGGCCGGAGAATCAGGTCGCGTAGAGCGGCCGGTGACAGGCTCCGTGCCAACCACGCCGCCGCCAATGGCACCGATTATCCGCTCTGCGGAGAATCACGTGCCGGCGTGGCCATTCGCGGTGATTCTCCGGCCTGTCCCAGGGCTGGGAGAATCCCGTCCCTAGTGTCTGTAATTATTTGGCAGCCAAGGATCAAAGACTTCAGATATTTCTCTAAGAATTATTGATTCATTCAATTGTATTCCGACTATAGGTCAAAGGGGGCTGGAATTAATTCTACCAGAGCTAGGAAAGAGGGCAATGAACTGGAAGAAGAAAATGAATTAGACTTTCCTGAGGTAACTTGTTCCAGCCTCGTGTAGTAAACCCCTTGCCATCCACTTCAGGATCAAATATTTCCCAGAGCCTGCCTGTCTTGCAGGAAAATATGCACAATAGCATGGCATCAGCTATTCAGGATGAATACAGCGATAACTGTGAAGTGACACCAAGCAAACAGTTGATTACCCACATCTTTTTAAAGGCCCACAGTGCCTCTCTGAGATAAAGGAAGAAAATAGCAAAGGAGATGAAATAAATCAGTGATCAATACCTATACAGTATCAGGGGTTGTTGGTGAACATCCAGCACCTGCAGGAGCAGATGGGAGAGTCCAACAGCGTGCAGAAGCAGGAGGTGGTGCCGGCCATGTTTGCCACCCAAGCTAACACGCATGGGTGGCGTTCATGGTAAAGGTCCTGGGGGTGAGATTTCTCCATTTTTAAAGCACAAGTGAACCTCAGCATCGGGAATCCGCCCCGGTGGAGGTGGAGAATTGCGGAGGCCCCAGAGAATACCGGGTCGGGCCGGTAAATGATATGCCAATGGTGTTTACAGTACACGTGGAGTGGAATGTATTGATGCCACTGTCGAGGCACTCGAGAATTGCAATTTTCCGTGAAACCAT
Organism: Scyliorhinus canicula; assembly: GCF_902713615.1. Classification (NCBI taxonomy): domain Eukaryota; kingdom Metazoa; phylum Chordata; class Chondrichthyes; order Carcharhiniformes; family Scyliorhinidae; genus Scyliorhinus; species Scyliorhinus canicula. Next base: position 131,267,662 of record NC_052161.1, read on the forward strand.
CTGCCACCACGATTTTGCCCAATTCGGACCTATTCTCCGCCCAATCTTGTTTCCTGGTTCCAGCGTCAGCCGATGGAAAATCCTGCCTTGTATGTTTTCAAGAAGCAGCTACATATAGCACTTGGGGCAAAGGGAATCAATGGATATGGGGGGGAAAGTGGGATTAGGCTATTGAGTTGGATGATCAGCCATGATCTTAATGAATGGCAGAGCAGGCTTGAAGAACCAAATGGCTTCCTCCTGCTCCTAGTTTCTATATTTCCCGCTGCGGAGGATAATGGAAAAACACACCAAATCAACCTCATTAATTTTGCACCTGGGTGTTTCACGCCATATGCAGTGGCAGGGAGGACTGGACGGCTATCCTGTCCGAGAACCGCGTTGAAAAGGTGCCCAACATCACTGACTCACTATTGAAGAAAGGAACATTCTGAGGCTGGATGATGGACCCCTCCAGGACACCTCATCTGGAAGGTCCACCTGAAGATGCTCCCCCGACCCACTGCTGTGGTGTTCCAGCCTCTGTCCTGAACTCCAAAGGCAGACCCAGGCATTGTTCAGGTGAGTTCCAACTTCAGCACACCTATTTGTTCTGAATGTTTCACAATGTCGTGTTTTCCCGCTGGCAGTGAGGAAAATCTGACATGGGGAATATGGCTTTCAGCTGCATCCCAGTAATAGGATGCTAATGAGGTTCACGATGGCCTCTGGCAGGTTTTCCGACCTGCCATAGCGTGCACCAGTGGAAGATCCCATTGTAAATTCACTCCAGCATGAAACCAATTCTGGGCCTCCCACCAAATTCCGCGCCCCTTCCTCTCTCACGCCAGCCATTGAATCCACCGGCAGGCACTAGGGAAATTTCCACCCCGGGTAAATTTAAAATTTCAACACTGATATTTGATAGGTTTATTTAAGATGTGGTCATGAAGGGTTATAGAACCAACTACCTATGGATAGATACTGCTAATATATTGACCAACCATGCTCTGACTGAATGGCGGAACAGGCTCAAATGACCTAATGCTGTTCCTTTGTACTTATGCAATTACCTTTTTCTTCCAATCATCAACTCTCGTCTCCCGATTGTTTGAACTTATAGTTGGGTACTCACCCACAATGTATTTTACTTCCCTCAAAGCCATTTCTCATATCGTAATATATTGAATGTAGACACCAAACCCCTAAGCAGGAGGTCCACGTTCAAGTTAGGATGAGGGAATGCGCACAGGCGCTTTGAATTGAGAATAATAGAACCTGACAACACATTCAGTACACTGTAACTGTGTCTGCTCTTTGTAAGAGTTGTCCAAGTTAGTCCCACTTGCCTGCTCCTGCTGAGTTCAATATGGGCCCAAAACTCTCAGAATTGGAAGTTGCACTGAAGGAAGTCACAAGGACAATTTGAGTGAGAAGTGGGGCATCTGAGATTGAAGTTGGAACATTGCACACAAAACCAGAAAACTGTCTTCTTTTTGGATAGTATAGACTCTTCTCATTGGTTTGGTTAATGTTGCATCTAATAGATGGCACCTCTGCCAGTGCAGAATGCCCTCAGCCCAGATTAGTGCACGCGTTCTGGAGCATGGCTTAAATTTGTGACTTTGTAACCCAGACTGTACCACCCAATTTGTATCCAACACCCAAGATTATACCTGATTGGAGAGTGTTCTGTCGAGTACTATAGGAGAAGTTTTATTCTTGGATAGTAGTTGACCTGGGAATACTTGATGGCTTTTTAAAAATTGTTAACTGGGCCAGCATTTATTGCCCATCCATAATTTCCCTTGAACTGAGGGCATTTTAAGAATCAATCATATCGCTGTGGATCTGGAGTCACATGTAGATCAGGCCAGATAAGGGTGGCAAATATCCTTCCCTAAAAGACAATAGTGAACCAGATGTTTTTTTACGACAATCAACGATACTTTTATGGTCATTGTTAGACTTCAAATTCCAGAGTTTTATTGAATTCAAATTACATCATCTGCCTTGGTCGGATTCAAACCTGGATCCCCTGGGGGTCTTGATTACGAATCCAGTGCCAATACCACTACACCTAAACCATTCGGTGCCTCACTTGGTGGGATTTTGCTGATGGAGCTTTATTCTGCATCAAACATGTGGTGTACTGAGTCTGGGAGTGCCTGACATTGACACAGGGTTCAGAAAGTGGAAAGCCTCACTCCCCGTGATAGTGAAACACATGCATTGTGATCTGCCTAAAACTTACATGAAAGAGAAAGTAAGCTCATGGGAACTTTAAACTGTGCATTTCTGAGGTCTAATGTGCTGAGTCCACATCTGCTCAGATTTTGTATTAGATAGAAATCTATTCTGTATACAATTTCAAAATAAAGATTATATGCAAAGAATGTTTTTGTACAGTATCTGTGATGAATTGAGACTGGTATTATATTTATAAACCATTTTCATTTCATGTGATTGATATTTCAAAAATAACAAATTTAATATGACTAAAGTTTGTGCAGATGATAATTACATTAAAAGGAGAGCAGAAAATACAGACCCAGCAGACTGACTGAATGGCATTCATCCTAACTAAACAGGCCGATGAGCTCTATAGCTGTCTTCCTCCGTTCTGTGTAAATCATATTCCTCATCCAAAATCTTTAGCTCAAAGTGTGAGATACCATTTCTGCCTGATGAGGAACACTGCTGTGAATGTTTTCATTCAATTTCATACATTGAGCAATGACATCATTCATATCTGACAACAGGTTCTTTTTTGTGTTTCATTTACTTTGATGGTATCTCAACCGTCTCTATGCTGAACTGTTGCGAGGCATTATATTTTGAAGTAATTCATAAAACTGGAAAGGAAAGATAGCAAATGACAGACAGAATGGGGAATGAAAATATTTCTCAGACACTTACACACGGGCACATGTGCCTTACCTTCTAAACTAAGAAAACAGTAGAGGGATTTCCCCATCTGCTCATGTTAGTGGAATGTCAATGTGAGTGTGTGGTGAGAAAAACATTTAATATTCTTCAATTTATTTTAGGAAATGTACTGTAAGCATACTATAAAGTATACCATGTGATTAAATGCTCCATGTACGAGCACATAAACTTCAAATCATAGTCTCCATGAATCTGATTTCCCAATGTAGCATGCTGTGTTATGGGCCAGGGCTTAGAAACTCCGAAGTGTATTATGAAGCTCACCTGACCTATAACTTTTATATTTTGAATTTGGCAAGGATGAGCATGGGTGTGATTTATCAGACTTCCTGGGCACTTTTATCAAAACAAAGTTTATTATAAGAATGTAGTTAACGACGACTTCCGGTGGCGCCCTCGAGGAGACAGGTCGCAGGTCGGATCGCTCCCGCCCGAGATAGGCAAACGGACCTTTGTCAACGGACTTTTTTGGGACCTGGCAGCCTGAATCGGTGGAGGAGACGATAGGGAAGAGGCTTCCTTTCCGGGGTATGGGCAGCTGGACCAGAAGTGGTCGAGTGGAGCGGCAAGGATCGAAGCGGGAGCAGCGGGGACCCCAGGCCGGGCGGCCAAGCATGGCGGACGGCGGGGACCGGGGAGCGGAGGCTCACTGGCCAAGGGAGGAGCAGATGGAGTTCTTCAAGAACTGCTTCGCCGAGCTGAGGAGGGACACGCTGGACCCGATGAGAGCAGTGATGGACCGAATGGTCGAGACACAGGCGGCCCAAGGGAAGGCGCTCAGGGAGGTCGAGGTGAAGCTTTCCAGTCAGGCGGGCACGGTAACGGAGCTGGAGCACGAGGTGGAGGAGCTGAACGCCCGTCAGAGGAGGATGCAGGAGCAGCTTGAAGAGCTGGGGAACAGAGCCAGGATGCAGAATTTACGAATCGTTGGCCTCCCCGAGGGCTGCGAGGGGTCAGATGTGGGCGCATACGTGACGGGTATGCTTGAGGCGCTGATGGGACCGGAGGCCTTCCCTCAACCCCTGGAGTTGGATGGGGCACATAGAGCCCCCGCAAGGAAGCCCAGGACGGGCGACCGACCGAGGGCCTTGGTGGTCCGCTTTCACCGGCTTGCTGACAGAGAACGTGTGCTGCGATGGGCCAAGGCGGAGAGGAGCAGCAGATGGGAGAACTGCGAGGTGCGCATTTACCAGGACTTGGGAACGGAGCTGGCCAAGAGGTGTGCAGGATTCATCAAGGTAAAGGCAGCCCTCTACAAAAAGGAGGTGAGGTTTGGAATGCTATATCCTGCAAAGCTTTGGGTTACGTTTGAGGAACTCCACTACTATTTTGAGACACCAGAACAGGTTTGGACCTTTATTATAGACAAGAAGCTGGACTTGAACTAATGGGCACTTAGTTCTTTCAGTGCTGTACAGTGGCGGCGGCCTGTTAACTCAAAATTGCTCTGATTAGGACTTTTACTAAAAGAAGAAGCTGGACTGGAACTAAAGGACTTGGGGCTCTCAGACCTTTTGTGTGGCGGCGGTTTGTTAAACTATCCTGTACTGTAATGTTTTATCCAAGATTGTTTTCAGCCTGGACAGAGAGTGGGGGCTGGAGGGCACACTGTTTAGGGTCCTTTGGGGGGATTGCAATGGGGGGCGGGCCTGTGCTTGGTACCTTTTGGCGCGAGATCGGGGCCTCGCACCACGGCCGTGCCAAGGGTGGCATGGGCCTGCGATCGGTGGGCACCGATCGCGGGCAGCGGGTCCGATACCCGCGCACTATTTGTTCTTCCGCCGCCCCACAGGATCAGTCCATCGGGGCGGCTGAGGGGCATGACGGCCCGCGCATGCGCGGGTTTGACGCGTCTGCGTGATGACATCATCCGCGCATGCGCGGGTTGGAGCCGTCCAACCCGCGCATGCGCGGCTGATGTCATCGTGCGCGTCAGCCGCCGTGATTCTTGGCGGGTGGAGTTAACGATGTTCGCTAACTCCGCGTCGCCGTGATTCCCCCGGCCCCGATACTAGCCCCGCCCAGGGGGGAGAATCGGGTCCCAGGACGGAGCTCCGAGGCTGGCGTGAAACACGGCCAGTTTCACGCCAGCCTTCACAGCACGCCGGATTTGCGGAGAATCGCGCCCACGTGTTCTGCCTGGCAACAGTCAGCGATTGGGTCCAGTCGGGTGTTCTTTTTCAGAGAGAACCTGGCAGAAGCCTCTAGACCCTTAAAGGAAGAGGAGCTGCGTTTCTCCCACTCTCTGCTGCCTGTTGTCTCAGGGAGTCTGCAGTGAAGATCATTACTAACTGAAGGAAAAGAAAGTACCAAGCTGAAGACCTAACCTTGAGAAAGAAACTAACTGGAAGACATCCAAAGATCATTATCCTTTTATCTTTTTTGATATTTTCATTACCTTTCAACAATCCTTTCCCCTCTGTGTTTTTTTTGTGTGTGTGTGTAGAGAGTGGGAGTATTTGGAAAGGAGAGGGGAGATTGTGAAAAGAGTATTAGATAATCTGAACAAATCCTGACCTGTGCATAGGCAGTCGTATCTTAAGTAGCACAAGGCTACCACAGCTCTTCCTGCCGAGTACAGCACAGGTCTGGTCAGGATGGATTAGCAATTCCAGAACATACATGACCTGGGACTAAATTTTGTAGTCCACATTCAACAGTGAAATGGGTCACTAATTTCTAATTTCCTCCTTTCTCCCTCCTTCTGCTTATTGATGAAGATGATGATGCCTTTCCTCATGGATCCTGACAAACCACTGTCCAGAACCATACATTACCAGGTCAGGGCCAATGCAGTCTCACAGAGCTGCAAACAACTCAGCCAATAAGCTGTCACTTCTGGGAGTTTTTCTCTTCTCGTTGGGATTAAGGGTCGAATTCAGCTCATCCAGAATTAGCAATTTGTTCAGACCCTCTAAGACCTCCGTGATAGAGGACAGGAAAAACTGGGAGGCCGTGTTGACTGTGAGCTTCACATCATATGGTGATCCTCAAAATGTCGACTGCGATGACTTTACAGAGTCGGCTTCTTCCTTCAGGCTGCTGATCATAGAGCTCTCTCTGTACCTTTAGGAAGAAGAGACACAAGTGAGACACGATAAAACTCCTTATCAGACTCTGGATCAGAATATGATCTAGGAGGCCTCCAAGGCAAAGAGCGAGGCTTACTGGCTCTTCACCCCTGGGATACTGTCCTTGAGATCGACCCCCATCAACTCAGCCGCAGCAGATTCTGTGCTTTCTTCTGGAGTCAGGACATTTCCCTGTTTCCTTCAGAGCATTCTGAATTTCTTTGAAGATGGAAAACCTTGTGATATTCTTGATTGTTTCTCACAGTTGTGTCAGGGACTCAAAGATGGGTTTCACAGTTCTCCAACTTTTATAATCCCTTCTGAGTTCCTCAATGTTTTCTGGAGTCAACAGAGGCCCTCTAGCCATGTCACAGCGGCAGCCCCATCATCCAAGATAGGAATTGATGATTCCTACATCGGGACAAGGGACCTCAAGATGGAGGTACCTTCTGAAAACTGGGTAATAAAATTTAAATCCTGACTGGCCAACATCTGTGTGGCTTTGAGGGCTGGAGTGGTTGCAGCCCCTTAATTACCTCAGTTGGCTACCTGCTGCTTGCAGGCGGATAGAAGTTCCATCCCCTCCCAACTTTCTTGAAAACAGCTCAAGGATGGATGGTGCGGGCAAACCATCTTGGGTCCCAACCCCATCAGACCTCAAAACTCCTTATCCAGTCCCTCAATGCCTCATCACCTAATTAACTGCACCTCATATGCAACTCAACACGATTAGTGGTCATCCATTTTTGCACTCACAGCCTAGTCCAGTGCTTCTGCCTCCTATATGTTGGGAGAGTTTTATTTTATTCATTCATGGGATACGGGCGTCGCTGGTTCGGTCAGTTTCTATTGCCTGTCCCTAATTGCCAATGAGAAGGTCATGGTGAGCTGCGTTCCTGAACCGCTGCAGTTTGTGAGGTGTAGGTACACCCACAGTCCTTTCGGAAAGGAGTTCCAGGATTTTGACCTAGAGACAGTGAAGGAACGGTGATATATTTCCAAGTTAGGAGTGAATGCCTGGAAGGGACCTTCCAGTTGGTTGGTGGTGTTCCCATGTGTCTATCGCCCTTGTCCGTCTTTCTAGATGGTAGCAGTGGTGGGTTTGGAAGGTGCTGTCGAGGACCCCTTGCTGAGTTCCCACAGTGCACCTTATAGATGGTACTGTGTGGAGTGAGTGAACGGCTTTGAGTAATAGGGTGATTAGGATGATATCTGATATCGATATATTTCCACGGAACTCAATGCCAGACAGATATATAATGGATAGTGGATCCAATATACCCATTTACAAAAGCACCCAAACTCAAATTCTACCGTCCATGTACTTTCCAGCAGGAGGTGATGAACAGCAACAGCTGACTTTAATGAAAGTCTATTCTGCCTCACAACAATTCTGTGAAGATAAAACATCTCGCCATGGTTTTAAAATGGTGAAGTATCTGAAAATGAAACAGTTAAATGGGTGCAGGGGAGAGAGTGGAATGAGACTGTGCGTAGCTCTTTCAGAAAGCGGTAATGTGTGAGAAAGATACAATGTCCACCCATTGTACTGGACAATTGAACAATTCTATTCAGGAATATGTAGTTTTGAAGAAATTAATCACTTGCTACAGGTGTCCAAAGAGATTGCGTCAGACTTCACATTTCCTATGGACACTCTACATAGGCGGCACGGTAGCACAGTGGTTAGCACTGTTGCTTCACAGCTCCAGGGTCCCAGGTTCGATTCCCGACTTGCATCACTGTCTCTGTGGAGTCTGCATGTTCTCCCTGTGTCTGCGTGGGTTTCCTCCGGGCGCTCTGGTTTCCTCCCACAAGTCCCGAAGGACGTGCTGTTAGGTGATTGGACATTCTGAATTCTTCCTCCATGTACCCGAACAGGTGCCGGAATGTGGCGACTAGGGGCTTTTCACAGTAACTTCGTTGTAGTGTTAATGTAAGCCTACTTGTTACAATAAAGATGATTTTTTAAAAATAATACCTCTCTCCAAATAATTAGTAGGCCATTCAACCCCTCAAGTCTGTTCTGCCATTCTAGCAGACTGATCTGCATTGTAGCTTTTATGGTTCTGTAAGCCTTTGATAATAATCATCTTTATTCGTGTCACAAGTAGGCTTACATTAACATTGCAATGAAGTTACTGTGAAAATTCGCTGGTCGCCACACTCCGGCGCCTGTTCGGGTACACTGAGGGAGAATTCAGAATGTCCAATTCACCTAACAAGCACATCTTTCGACACTTGTGGGAGGAAACGGGAGGAAGCCCGGAGGAAACCACGCAGGCACGGGGAGAACGTGCAGACGCCACACAGACAGTGACCCAAGCCGGGAATCGAACCCGGGTCCCTGCTGCTGTGAAGCAACAGTGCTAACCACTGTGCTACCATGCCGCTCTTGCTCAACGAAAATCCACCAATCTGAATCTGAATTGACTCCCAACCTTAGCGTTCTTGGAGGGAGAAAGTTGCAGATTACCACGACCTTTTCTGTGAAGAAGTGCTTCCTGACGTGAATGGCCTAGCTCTAATTGTAAGGTTATGACCCCTTATTTTCGACTCCCTCACCAAAGGATATAGTTTCCCTCTATCCACCATAACAACTGTTTTAATCATCTTAAACACCTCAACATGGAGCACTCAGTTAAACGTAGAGTAAGTTCACTGGATAGAAGGAAGCCTTTGTAGGTTAAAGCGGAAAAAACAAAACTCTTAAAGACAGATTTACAGTCATATGTCAGCATCCTTGTATATAAAAATCCCATGTTTTACTTTGACTGGAAACATATGTGAAGATCAATTATGTGTTGGTCTACGTTCAAACATTCAGACATCCAGAAATATTTTAAAGTTGAAGTAAAGCATTTCTAACTTGGAGTTATTGTCTGGGCTACCTCTTAGAGAATGCATGAAAATTGTACAGCTCGACACCTTGTACTGTGAATGTGTTACCCAGGTTGCTTTCATGAAGGGAGAGAGAGAGAGAGATTATGTGAAGCATTGTGACCTTTGTAGAAAATTGAGCATAATGCAACTGCCATTGGACTGATCAGGCCAGTCTGGTTAATGGACAATGTTTTGATCACTCCCCATCACTTGAAATTAAATATTACCAATCCCATTGGCATCAGCTCCAAAATGGGCCACATTACCTGGGATTTCGGGAGTTTGTACTGGTGCCTTTGGGATCAGAATCCATCCATTTGCAATTAAGAGCAGTGGGTTACAGTGACTGAAAAAGTCATATTCCGCCTTATTTTTGACAAACAGTCCCAGAATTTTACAAAACGTGATCGTCTGGACATGAATATAGCTGCAGATTGGTGTATAATAAAGTTGTGTAGGCCCCAAGCAGTGGAATTCCCTTCTCAAACCTCTCTACTCCTCGACAGTTCTGCTTTAAACCTGCTCTTTGACCAAAGGATGTCACCTGTCCTAAGGTCTCCTTCTTTGGCTCAGTGTCAATTTGCCATTGATCATGCATCTCTAAAGCATAAATAGCCACAAAAAACAGCATGGAGCTTGTGGTGGGCTATTAGCCCACGGCCATTCAATGTAATGCAGGCAGTACGCCAACTTTGCCTGCTCTTTATGACTACTTGTGAATGCTGGTGGATAATTAAACAATTAATGGAGGAGGATGTTCCACTAATAACCCCATCCTAAATGATGGGGGAACCCAGCAGATCAGTGCAAAAGTCAAGGTGAAGCATTTGCAACCATCTTCAATCAGAAGTGCCGAGTGGTAGTTCCCAACATCACAGATGTCAGTTTCAGCTAATTATACTCACTCTAGTGATGTCGAAAAATAGCTGAAGGTAATAGATACTGCAAAGGCTATGGACCCTGACAACATTCCGGAAATAATATTGAAGACATTTGCTCCAGAACTAGCCATGCCCTAACCAAACTGTTTCAGTACGGCTATAACACAGCACAACATTCAGGCTTGGGTTTATCAGTGGCACATAACATTCACACCACACAGTGCCAGGCAACGACTATCTAAAACAAGAAAGAATCGAACCATTGTCCCGTAACATTCCATAGCATTACCATCACTGAATCTTCCACGATAAATATTCTGGGGGTTATCATTAACCTGAAACATAACTGGACTAGCCATACAAATACTGTGGCCACAAGAGCAGGTCAGAGACTGGGAATTAGGTGACAGATAATTCACCTCCTGACTCCACAAAACCTGTCCACTATCTACAAAGCACATGTCAGGAGTGTAATGGAACACTCTCCATTTGCCTGGATGGTTGCAGCTCCAACAACACTCAAGAAGCTTGGCACCATCCAGGACAAAGCAGCCCGCTTGATTGGCACCCCATCCATCACCTTCAACATTAACTCCCTCAACCACCAATGTACAGTGCATACCAACGACAAGATGCACTGCAACTACTCAGCAAGGTTCCTTCAGCAACACCTTCCAAACCCTTAACCTTAACTACCTAGAAGGTCAAGGGCAGCAAACACATGAGAACACCTCCACTTGCACGTTCCCCTCCAAGTTGCACAACATCCTGACTTGGGACTATTTCCCCACTCCTTTAATGTTGCAGGGTCAAAATTCAGGAACTCCCTCACAGCATTTAGATGTACCTTGGCCACATGGACTACAGCAGTTCAAGAAGATGATGCACCACCATCTTCCCAAGGGCAATAAATGATGGGAAATACATACTGGCCTAGCCAGTGATGCTCACATCCTGTGAAAGAACAACTAAACAAAACGATTTCTAAGTTCAACCAGCATTAACCATATTATACATTGGTTGTACACCTCAGTAGGGCTTTCAATATCGGCAGCAACTTAAAGCCACACAGCACTTCTTAAAAATGGCCTAGTGTGGGGGCTGTTTTATGGTTGGAACAGGTGCTGGATGACTTTCTACAATTGATCACATTCCTGATGATTATATCAGCCTGAACTCCACAGGAGACGAACATCCTTAGTTCAACCCTCAGATGGAGTCAACTGCCTGTTAGGTATGGTAGAGGGAAGGTCCTCATCATTTTTCATCCAAGAATCTACACAGTGAATATTAGCAAGCGATTTGACTGCAAGGAAGGGGGTCGAAACCAGTTTTCACCGAAACAGCTTTAAATGGTAGCCACTGTGCCCTGTGCATCGCAACCTCTTCCAGTTAAAATGGGTCACATATTTTAAACCTCTTCTATGGTCAGATCAAAGTTATATGATTTGTCTTTGAGATTCTCTAAGAACAGTGAGGAATCTAATTGCCATATTCACTTAAAATAAAGTTTAACTGTCTTATATCATGATCGACCAAATCATGAATAGGCTGTCTGGAAATTTCTTCAGTTGCTTTCTTCTTATGCAACCTTGAGATGCCTCTTACACTGCTACCCTTCACTTTAATGGACAGCTTAGTATAACACGTCAGCAACATGGGACAACATCACAGATATTGGTATCTTCAAATGGTGTGAGTTCTCTGTGCCCATTTTCAGTACCAATCATCTTAAATGAGCAACGCTTATTCTCTAGTCCATGTGTCTTGGAAGCAGAACCAGTTCTCCCAGAAACAATGTGCAGTATTTCACATCTGCCTTCCATTCCCTCGAGAGCTCTGAGCCAGACCATAGTTTGTAACATGTGCATCTCATTGCCAGAGAATCACACAACACATGGAGTATATGTGTAAGCACAGTCTACAAGCAATTAAACAAACACTAAGGTGAATCTGAGCAAGACACTAGTTTTTTCTACTCCATGTCATATCCATTTACTCTTGTCTAATTTTTAACTTTGGCTGAGTGTTTACCCTGTCTGTAATACACTAACCTGACAAGGTCAGGGAACCTATGGTTTTGATGTGAAATATCCAACCCCACAGGGTATTTGATTTGATGTGCGAACTTTAACCAAGCAGGTTCTCCATGCATGTAGTGCTGGGTTAAGGTGCTGCAAGGTATACACCACTGTGACCTTTGCACCAGCCTCTTCCAATTAAAGTGGGTCACATATTTTAAGACTTCACTGCAGAAACATCAAGGCTACATGATTTGCCTGTCTAATTCTGTAAGAACAAAGAGAGAACCAATTGCCACATTCAGTTACATCTGAAGTTTTTTTTAATATTCAAAGTGGACGACATTTGAAAAAAGGTTACATTTTAACCAAAGCTCACTGAAAACGTATGAAACTCACAGACCTTCAAAAACCTACAGAATTCTTTTCGCGAGTGAGAAACTTGTTAATGCCAATGACAACAGACTGGTCAATAAGACTTGCAGTATCTATAACAATATACCGGTCAATGATTCTGCTCAAGCTTGAATATATCAATGCCAATATATAGAGCAGGGTACTTGCCAGGTCTGCCAAGATGAATACCAATGTATCAGTGAGTTACACTCACCAAGCTTTACAATGACAAACAATATTGGTCACTAAACTTACCAAATCTGCCAGTCCAAAGTACGTTGCTCAGTGATACAGCTTAAGTTTGCAAGTACTCTTGTCGACATCGTCCCATCTACGCAAGATGATGGACATGCAGCAAATTAAATTTGTTAGGGTAAGGGTAGTTTCAAATGGTGCACACTTGCTGATAGCTGAAAAGACCAATCTGTGAGGGGCAGGTTCTGCCACAATGAACTGGTCACCAGGTGTCATTGTCGTGGGTTGTTGTTTGTATTGTTGGCGTCCATGCCAAGTTGCTGTAGTCGCTGATCATCATGGTGGCGCTCACTATCCGTTAGACGACAACACCATCTTCCTTTCATCAGCCAATGTTTCCCCAGTGCAAAAATCGATGTTTGGGACCTTCGTATCAGATTTGCAAGCATCCTTAAAGCAGAACTTTGTGCAACCTGCTGGTCTTTTTACTTTGGCAATATCGCCATTGGGAAATCATTGGATGTGCAGCCATCTCTCATTCTGCAAACATGCCCAAGCCAGTGAACATGTCTCTGATTGATGAGTGACAACATACATGGGAGATTTGCCTTTGAGAGAACTGCTACATTGGTGATTTTGTCCTTCCATGACATGCCCAGAATGCACATACTGCAAACAGCAAAGATGAAAGTTATTGAGCTTCCTTTTTTGAGAGTTGTAAGTCATCCGCAGCCATACAACAAGGTGCTGAGAACACAGGCCTCATAAACTAGCACCTTAGTCCTAAGAGTCAGCTTTACGTTATTTCACAGAAACATAGAAAATAGGAGGAGGCTATTCGGCCCTTCGAGCCTGCTCCACCATTCATTATGATCACGGCTGTTCATCCAACTCTATTGAGTGATCCCTCCTTGCCCCCCTCACATTTGGTAGGTCAGTCAAAGCTGGTAACTGCTATGAATGTATGGAGTTCTACATCAAGAGATGGATTGTAGTAGAATTTGCTAACCTCCTCCAGGCAGGTGTTATTTGGTGTGATCAAGGGCGGAGATGTAACGCGCTGTTCCATAACCATGGTTTTCATGATGCTATTGTCAGGGAGAACAAGGTATAGATAGGGGAGAGTCAATTCATGAGTCTTTGCAGCTGGGTTTCCGTGTAAGCACATCATCAGTGTTCAGGAGTTCTCGTGTAGAAACATGCTGTATTTTGATTTTCGTTTTCAGTCTGGAAGGATTGAGCTTGCCATCTGGCCCAGTATGCAAAACACGTTCCACACTTGCGGGAAAGGCAAAGGTTATGGGCATGCAGAAGAAAATACCAAACAAAATGCTGGCTAGGACACAGTTCTGTTTCACTTCATTCTTCATCCTGGTAGTCAGAAATGGCACTGTCAAAGTGCTGCACCGGGCCCACATGACTGGGACGAGGATGAGTAGGTTCTTTGGGGGTGAAGATAGGTGTGTCAGGTGCTCGGGGAGTCCAGCGAACCATGCCCATATGTTCTGGGCATGGTGGTGGGATCCAGGGTCAAGCCAGGATGGGGACTCGCGATCTTTGGGGTTGGGGCAGAGCCAGGAGTGCAGGAGGCGAAAGAGGCCGGTGTGCTGGCCTTTGCGTCCCTAGTAGCCCGGCGAAGGATTTTGCTACAGTGGAAGGACGCGAGGCCCCTAAGTGTGGAGACCTGGATCAATGACATGGCGGGCTTCATTAAGCTTGAGAAGGTTAAATTCGCCCTGAGAGGATCGGTGCAAGGGTTCTTTAAACGGTGGCAACCTTTCCTCGACTTTCTGGCTCAACAATAGGGTACTGGAACAGTAGCAGCAGCAACCCGGGTGGGGGGGGGACGGGGGGGGGGGGGGGGGGGGGGGAACGTTGATTATGTTGGCTTATTTTATTTAAATTTGATTTATTTAATTTTAATTTATGGTTAAGTTCTCTTGTTGGGGGGGGTGGGGGGAGTGTGATACATGTGATGTTACGGTATGGGGGGAATTGTGGGTGTTATGGGGCTGTTAGTTGCATATTAATGCTTGTTGCTATACTTGTTGTTATATTTTTATATTTTCTGTAAAAAATTCCAATAAAAATTATTTTTTTTAAAAATGGCACTGTCAAACTGTACAATACGCTACCCATCTTGTCATGAAAAGAGCAGATGAGATTGGCTTGCACGTTTGCAGGTGCAGCAGGTTACTGGGAAGGCAAATGGAATTTTGTCCTTCATTGATAGAAGGATGGAGTTTAAAAGCAGGGAAGTTATGTTGCAGCTGTATAAACTGCTGATGAGGCCACATCTGGAGTACTCCTTACTTGAGGAAGGATGTATTAGCACTGGAGGGTGTGCAGAGGAGATTCACCAGGTTGATTCCGGAGTTGAGAGGATTGGTTTATGAGAAGACACTGAGTAGACTGGGACTATACTCGTTGGAATTTAGAAGAATGAGGGGGGATCTGATAGAAACATATAACATTATGAAGGGAATAGTTAAGATAGAAGTAGAGAGGTTGTTTCCACTGGCAGGTGAAACTAGAACTAGGGGGCATTGACTCAAAATAAAGGGGAGCAGATTTAAGACTGAGTTGAGGAGGAACTTCTTCACCCAAAGGGTTGTAAATCTGTGGAATTCCCTGCCCAGTGAAGCAGTTGAGACTACCTCATTGAATGTTTTTAAGGCAAAGATAGATTGATTTTTGAGCAGTAAAGGAATTAAGGGCTATGGCGAGCGGGCGGGTAAGTGGAGCTGAGTTCACAAAAAGATCAGCCATGGTCTTATTGAATGGTGGAGCAGGCTCGAGGGACCAGATGGTCGACTCCTGCTCCTAGTTCTTGTGTTATGTTTTTATGAGATGGAGATGATGGAAAACCATATTTCTCCAAACACCTTATGGAGTTTTGCTTTGCTGATGTTGTTGAATGCTTTACTGAGATTTATGAAAGGTATAAAGAGGCAAGTACTGAAGACCAATATATTGATGAGTGAAGAGTAGCAGATTTTCCAGCATCCTTGGTAATTTACTGGGAGGTTAGGCCTTCCAGTACCAATGACAGAACTTTAGTTGGCAGATTTGCTGAGACCTATCATCTTTCATTCTCACTCCACAGTATAAATATTTCCCACTTTCTCTGTCTGTTAGCTTTGACAAAGAGTCATCGGACTCGAAACGTTAGCTCTTTTCTCTCCCTACAGATGCTGCCAGATTTGCTGAGATTTTCCAGCATTTTCCCTTTCGTTTCAGATTCCAGCATCCGCAGTAATTTGCTTTTATTGCTGAGACCTATACCAAGTTACTTTTTAAAAATTAATTTTACTGGATGTGGGCATTGCTGGTTAGGCCAGCATTTATTACCCATCCCTAATTGTCCTTTTGAAGGTTGTGGTGAGCTGACTTCTTGAATTGCTGCAGTCCCTAACGATCAAGACTTGTCAGGACAGATGCCATAACCCCATAATGTCTATGACTGACTCTTTGGAGGTAGATTTTTCAATATCCCACCCAGGCGTAAAACTGCATTGAGGATTAGCCACCTGTCAAAGAAACTGCTCACATTTTACACTCTGGCAGGTTGCCAATCTACCTCATGGTATTCATTCTAGTCAGTTAGAGACCAAGACAAAGCAAATTGATAAGGCAGTAAGAATCGCTGGTGTTTACTCATTTCAGTTTAACATTTTGTGGCTTGTTTCAAAATCACTACCAGCCATCTCTAGCAACATATATGGAGTACATTATACATCGGAAATAATAAAACAAAATATACAGAATGAAAATTAGATGAGATAGAGCCACTGTAATGGATTGAAGCTGAAACTGAAATTACAAGTGAGTAAGTGAGCCTTTCTCACTTGTCACACAAAATTTGAAGAGATAAGCGAACATTAAAGCAACAAGTGGTACTAGTTTTAATTGGAGAAAGATGAGGAGGTTTGGTAACAGAGTAGCAAATCCGACAGATTGACAGGGTGGGAATAGTTTGATCACAAGGGGGAGAGTACTCGCCTCCATGGGTAGAACGGAGTTGAATTGAAAACAGTAGCAATGGGTCTTACAGATGTAGAGGCGGAGGGTGGGTTTATCGGATTCCTTAAGGCAAAGTTTGGTTTTACATTTCCAATTCTACATTTTGGGTAAATGCCAGCTGAAATTAAAATGTTGATACTCCGAGTAGATGATATGACTTGGTTTCCATGGTATGTATAGGAAAGCTGAGGAAATTATTTGCACTTGTGATGTGTTGGATCAAACCGGTGCTTCAATACCAGTGAAAACCCTATGTTTATATTTGAGGGTTGTTTTCGTATTTGTTAATGGGGTGTGGATGTTACTGGCAAGGCAAACAGTAATTGTCCATCTCTACTCACCCTTGAGAAGGTGACGGTGAGCCTCTTTCTTGAACAACTATCCATGTGGTGTAGGTACAACCACAGTGCTGTTAGGAGGGGAGTCCACGTTTACCCAGAAACGGTGAAATAGCGATATAGTTCCAAGTCAAGATGATTCCATGCTCTCATATATCAGCTGCCCCTCTGCCTGGGAGGTGGAGGTCGTGGATTTGGAAGTGCTGCAAAAGAGACTTAGCAAATTGCTGCTGCACATTTCGTAAATAGTAAATAGCCACTGTGCACAAATAGTGGAGGAAATGAATATTTAAGGAGGTGGATGGGTGCAGATTTGTCTTGGGTGGTGTTGATCCTTGTGACTAATGTTGGAGGTGCCCTCATGCAGGCGAGTGCAGTGTCTTCCATCGGGCTCCTGACTTGTGGACAGACTTTGGAGAATTGGGAGTTGAGTTACTCACTGCAAAATTTCCAACCTCTGAACTGTTACATATTATAGTCTTTCATAGCAGTTTGACATAACTGAATGGCTTGTTCAGACATTTCAGAGGGCAGTTAGGAGTCAACCACATTGCTCTGGACCTGAAGTCACAAATCGACAAAATTCAGCAAGGATAGCACTGACTTGGTTTCACATTACGTATTACGATTGAAAAACTCTGATTGCATGGATGGCAGGTAAAGACTGGATTAGGTTACCGTGTTGTCTTCTGCAGCCAAATTACCTACTTGCACTCACAGCCAGCACCCCCCCCCCCCCACCACCCATTAAGAATGGCTCCTTGAATGAGGTGTTAAAGAGAATAATTCTCAACACTGGTGGAAATAAGTTTTTTTTAAAATCACAGGGGAGAAAAACCTCAGGGCTGAAATTCAACTTGGGTGGTAGCACTGACCAATAGAAAAAAACACGAGCTGAGCGTAAGTTGGGCATCTGCGCCCTAAGATCCAAGCTGAAATCTCAACACAGTCCAAGGATTGGATATGGCATCTTTCAGATCTGTACCACTTTAAGCTTTGCATTTATCAATTGGCCTACGGGAGGAATGTATGCATAGAATATTTTTATTTTATTATACTAGTCCCACCGACATCTTTGCACATTTACCACAAAGGAGTGATGCAGGTGCTAAGGAAAAAAAGAATATCTTAAACGTCCTTTTCTCTTGCTCATTGAAAGTTACAACCCACTGATAATAGGTCTGTTTGCATAGCAAGCTGTTTCTCATTCCTGCCTGTCATTCTCTATATGAATCAGACTGGAAAACATAAACCATTCTGACATTGTATGGAACAGAGATTTTCTCTTGACTGGTTCATTAAGGAGCATTTACTTTTGGGGGCTGCTGTTTGAGTTAAACTCATCATTCAGTCTCCTGTATTGTACTGGAAGACAAACGTGGGTTTCCCTCTTCAGTCCGGTATCTATCAACAGAAAGGCAGGCATTGTCCATGCATCAGCTCCCTATTCAGATTGGGATGGATGGAGGTATGCGTAAGTCATGACCATTGCACTCTTAGTCTGTCACTGGGGCTATAGTGCTTCTCTTTGGCCTCTGCAACTCACTTGTTCTGTTTAACATTTACCCTCCACCAGCACAATGATCGGATGCTCTGCAAGTAATGAAATGTACACCGTGTAATTTATTCTCATTACATCTTAGATCTAGCTTTTCAGCAGCCATTCTTTGTTACCTTGTATTGAAATTGTGAATATTTGGTGCTCTCGGCCGTAATGGACGGCTTGTCAGCTGAGAAGAGTAGGTGGGTGTCATTAATTCTACTGGTGGGGGTGGGGAGGGGGGGGAATAAAACAGATAAACACCATTTAACATCAAATTATAGGTCTTGGCTCTGCTAAAGATGATGTTCTCCACAGTCAAGTAGCTTGTTTTCTAGGTTAGCACATCAAAGCCCATTGGGTGAAGGGAGTGGATGATGTCTGGTGCACGTGGGGCCCAGCCACAGGACAAAAGGAGATAAACAGCAAGAAAATTACTGGGGGAATTAATTCTTAGCCGTTTAAAATTCAAGTTAACGCGGAGTAAAAGCCTCCAAATCGAAAGGGGTAAGGGGTGGGGTGGTGGCAGGGGCTGGGGGGGGGGGGGGGGGGGTTTGCTGGGGCACCCAGACTTAGCACCCAGTTTATGCTGATTGTTGGTCACTGTCATTTTTTAAAGGGGCCTGTCACTGGGCAGCCAAAGGGCCCATCAGATTTAGACAATTAGACACAGTTTAGTACGACAATTGCCACTGGTCAGGACATGCTCTCTAGCCAGCTTAAGTCATGACAGAGCAGGGTTGGGATTCTCCGACCCCCTGCCGGGTCGGAGAATCGCCGGTGGCCTGCATCAATCCCGCCCCCGCCGTGTCCCGAATTCTCCGCCACCAGAGATTCGGCGGGGGCGGGAATCGTGCCGCGCCAGTCGGCGCCCCCCCCCCCCCCAGCAATTCTCCGGCCCGCGATGGGCCGAAGTCCCGCCGCTGGCAACCCTCTCCCGCCGGCGTGGATCAAACCACTTACCTTACCGGCGGGAGCAGGCGGCGCGGGCGGGCTCCGGGGTCCTGGGGGGGGGGGGCGATCTGGCCCTGGGGGGTGCCCCCACGGTGGTCCACCAATCGGCGATCGGCCTGTGCCGTGGGGGCACTCTTTTCCTTCCGCCTTCGCCATGGTCTTCACCAAGGCAGAGGCGGAAGTGACCCACCCCTGCGCATGCGCCGGGATGACGTCAGCAGCCGCTAACGCTCTGGCGCATGCACAGACTTACGCCGGCCGGCGAAGTCCTTTCGGCCCCGACTGGCATGGTGCCAAAGGACGTCCACGTCAGCCGGAGGAGCGCCAACCACTCCGGCGTGGGCCTAGCCCCTCAAGGTGAGGGCCTGGCCCCTAAAGGTGCGGAGATTTCTGCACCTTTGGGGCGGCCGACGCCGGAGTGGTTCACGCCATTCCATCACGCCGAGACCCCCCGCCCCGCTGGGTAGGGGAGAATCCCAGCCCAGGTCTTGACATGTGGACAACACTGCCAAGGCGATCTTGTCTCTCTTCTTGTAGTATCCTCATTATCCAAGGGTTGCTAATGAGAGCACAATGATGCCAGGATATAACAATGTGGCAAATAGGAGAAGTAAACACCTACCAGGTCCAGGAATTGAAAGCACACCATCATTGTTATTAAGCACCATGTTCTAAGCAGCTAAACTAACTGGCCCTACTTTGTACTAGCTATTGCCTTTTCTAATTGCCCTGTAAGTAATAGCATTGAACCACATAGTGTGAAACTGGAGTTGCAAGGATGCCACACAAAAGGTATAGGTGGTTGGTTCCAAATCAAAACCACTGGTTCTGCTGTCAGTCCAATTTCAAATTGTTCTGATTGGACTTGAACTGGATTGTTTGTTCATATCACAATCATTAGGTACTGTTTTTTCTGTCCATTCCTGTGAGCATCCCTGGCTAGGCCAAAATGTATTGTCTCTGCCCCCCCCCCCCCACACCCTACACCCCTGCCCCACCCCCCATGTCCTTGAAAAGGTGGTGGTGAGTTGCCTTCTTGAACCACTGCAGTCCATGTGGTGCAGGTACACCCATTGTGCTTTAGGGAGGGAGTTCCAGGATTTTGATCCACCGACAGTGAGAGAATGGTGATATATTTCTACGTCAGGATGCTAAATGGTTTAGATGGGAACTTCCAGGTGGTAATGTTCCCAAGTGTCTTCAGTCCTTGCCCTTCTAGATTGCAGCAGTCTGGGTTTGGAAGGTGCTGCCTAAGGAGTTTTGGTGAGTTCCTACAGTGCATCTTGTAGATGGGACACACGGCTGCCACTGTGCATCAGTGGTGGAAGGATTGAATGTTTGTTGAAGAGGTGCCAATCAAGTGGGCTGCTTTGACCTCGATGGTGTTGAGCTTCTTGAGTATTGCTGGAGCTGCACTCATCCAGGCAAATGGGGAGTATTCCATCACACTGCTGACTTGTAGATGGTGGAGAGGCTCTGGGGAGTCAGGAGGTGAGAACTTCCAGCCTCTGACCTGCTCTTGTAGCCACAGTATTTATGTGGCTGGTGATGTTTCTTTCCTCAGTGCATTTTATATTTTCTTAACTTTAATCATATACCGTTGCTTTCCTGTAATAAGTCCCCGAATGCAGAAGTCCCTTCACCAAAATCCCTTTTATTAACAAAGCCAACAGCAGTACAACCAGTTGCATTCAACTTGCAATCTACACTGGGAGTGCAGAGGATCTGACACTCTCTGTTATAGACAAAGAGCTTCCCTGATTGAGCCACGAATCAGGGAACTCATATTCCAATTGGCCAATCTCAAAGGCCTGGTCTAAATCATTACATTCCTTCCAGTGTCCCTCACTCAGCCCTTGTCTCGTTTTCTTTTGAAGTCAATGGAAAACAGAAACCTGTGAAACTGTCTTGTCGATTTCTGCTCAGTCACTTTGCACCACCCCCTCCTCCCTATATAAAGTTCATTCCAATTTCTCCTGTAATATTGAGCAGAGAGTTTCACTTGCAGCATTGTTTTTATTGCAATGTTGTAATTGGATTATATTACTGGCAAAGGAAACCACAAAATAAATTCACTTGCAGTAAAGTGTAGAATTCCCCTATTTTTGCTGTCGGAGCAAATACAGGAATCACCAGGCCTGAAAAAGAGAAATAACCTTTGTTACTTTTGAGTGAACCTCAGAGGTTATCATTAGCTCTGGCAGTTAGTGAGTATGGAACTACATGTGGTATTAATAAGGTTCATTTATTTTTCATGAGAGGTTCATACATTTCCATTTTGATCAGCTCACTTTTTGCCCTAGTTCCCAGAATACATAGTCCAAATTAACTGAGGCTGAGGTGATCAATTTATTTAAAAAGGAGTTGGAAAGAAACCTGATTGGAAACAGGCTGGGAAAGAGACTAGGATGCGGAATGTGTTGGTCCTTGCTGAGTGGGGAAGGGTGAAGCAAAGACAGTTGGTTATGTGATAAGCACACTTGAGATGAAAAAATGGATGAATATGCTGGAGCCTTGATTGATTGATTAATTCTGAAGTTGAGGGAGAGTTTATGTAGTGGGATGGATTCTCTGTCGCCGGTAGATGGGTTCCCGATGAAACAGAGAATCGGGCTTCGTGAAGAAAACAGATAGCGCCTGGTTCCAATGCTGCAGTCCCCACCGGCAGCAGGATGGAGGTTCGCGCCGGCAGCCAGCGGTCCTCCATATTCTCTCGGCCCTCGTCATTCTCCAGTACTCTGGGCCAGGAATCATGTGGGTGGGATTTATTACAGGTATATCCCAGCACAAACCTGATGTGGTGGGCCTTGCAGTGGGCCAAGGGGGTAACTCCTTAGTTACCCCAAAAGTCCATCTGAGAGCCCCCCTCCCCCCACAATGCAAGGCCTGCCCACCCCATCCTTACCAGATTCACTCCCAGTTCAAAAAGGGTTAAGTACTGTCAATTTTCAGCTGAGCACTTCAAAATCACTCAAGCACGAAGGGGGGGGGAGGGGGGAGGGGGGTGATTGGAATGCAATTAACTCTCTTTGAAGTCGTTGATATTTATAAACATTCTGGTTAGAGCACTTCAGAGTTACTCAAATGTGAAGGAAGATGAATGAAGCAAGGCTGACAATTGTGTGTGGCAGCTGTCACTCACAGCCCCGTAAGGGAAATGAATGAATGGCTTACAGCTCAAGGATCTGAGGGAGTTTAAACACAGCCGACTGGCTTCTCTTTACAGGAATTGACATGTGGTGCTTCCTGTGTCTGGTCCAGCAGGTATATTGCCCAGGGCAGTGTTACAACAGTAGTTTTTTTCACTGCCTCCATCTGGACTGCTCTCCAGCTTCCAGACATGGGTCTCCCTATCAGGGGTCTCTTTTCTGGGGGGGGGGGGGGATCCTGACAGGGGTCTCTTTTCTGGGAGGGGCGCTTCCTGAAGGGGGTCTTTTTTCTGGGGTCCCTTCATTTATGAAATCTCAGTGGGGAGGCATCTTTATTAATGTGGTCTTTGGGGAGTCTCGTTATTTCAGGGGTCTCTGGGGAGGGGATGGATCGGGTCACCCCCATTCCCTCTGGGGCGACCCAGAAAATCAGGGTGAGGGGCTGATTTGCAATGCATGGTGGGGAGTGGCCAGGCACAGGGCCTTGCTATTGGGACACCCACTCAAAATGGTGACCCAATAGCATGATTACCTTGGGAATCCCTCGCAATCCTCGCTATGGATAAATTCGCATCTGCCAAAATTTTAGCCCAATCTCCTAGCTTATCCGCATTCGTCTGTCAAATCTTTATCTCCTCTTCACTGCCTGCTTTCCCACCTATTTTAGTAAATTTTAGTATCATCCGTAAATTTTTCTGTGTTACACTCTGCCCCAGCTTGCAGATCATTAAACAGTTGAGGTCCAAGGACTGACCGCTGCGCACCTTGCTAGTTACAGTGCACCAGCCAGAGAAGGACCCATTTACCCCCACCCTCTGCTTTCTCTCAGTCAGCCAATCCTCAATCCAATCTAGTACTCTACCCCCAACCCGTGAGATCGCACCTTCTGGATCAATCTTTTATGCGGCACCTTCTGGAAGTCTAGGTCTATCACATTCACAGGTTCCTTACTGGTTACGTCCTCAAAGAACACAAGCAAGTTTGTCAAGCGTGACTTACCCTTCATAAAACCATGATGACAATGGTGGATTGAGCTTTGTCTTTCCAAATGTTCAGTCAGAGCTCGTTACCATGATGGCAGAAATTGAGCATCCCAGGGCAGCCCATTTGCAGCCATGTCAAGGGGGTTCAGGATTCTCTTTGGCTGGACTTTATTGGCGGCATGGTGACACAGTGGTTAGCACTTCTGCCTCACAGCTCCAGGGATCCGAGTTCAATTCCGACCTTGGATGACTGTCAATGTGGAGTTTGCACTTCCTCCCCATGTTTGCGTGGGTTTCCTCCGGGTGCTCCAGTTTCCTCCCACAGTCCAAAGATGTGCAGGTGGATTGCTCGTGCCAAATTGCTCCTTCGTGTCTGAAAGGTTAGGGTTGAGGGGATAGGGTGGAGACGCGGACTTGGGTAGGGTGCACTTTCCAAAAGGCCAGTGCGAACTTGATGGGCTGAATGGCCTCCTTCTGCACTGTAAATTCTATGATTCTTTGACAAGCAGCTGTAGCTATGGGGAGCATGTACCTCCCAGTAAAAAAAGGAGGAAGTCTTGCGTTTCTATAGTGCCTTTTATGGCCTCAGGATGTTTCAAAGCACTTTAAATTATTAAAAAGTGTCGTCACTCTTGTCATTCTGTAAATGAGGCAACAGGAAGCCTCTACAAAAAAACTGATCATGAGCAGATTACCCGTTTGAGAGATAAATATTGGCCAGGACAGTAAGGAGAGCTTACTTGCTCATGCTAATTGAATAGGATCATTCTCCAGCTGACAGAACATTCCCACCTTAGGTATCAGCTGTGGCTCTGCAATCTTGCACCATGAGAGGGCAGATTGTGGGTTCAAGTCCCACTTTAGGATTTAAGCACAAACATCAAGGCTGACGCTCCAGAGCATTACTGAGCGATTGCTGAACAGCTGGAAATTGTCTTTCAGATTAGACATTACGCTGAATGTCCATCTGCTTGTTTGGATCCCACAGCCTGGATGTTACGGGCGAGGTGGGGTGAGCATAAAATCCCTCTATGAGCTTCCTGCTGGATTGTTGCCAATCCCGTCCTCTTTGCAATTTTACGCTGGAGCGGGTGAGGCCTAGGATGGACCACCCACCCTTGTCCCAACTGAATCCCTTGAGTGATCAACTATTGACTTAAGGGCCATTTCCCACCCAGCCTCAATTTATAGGCTGGTGGGAGGAGTTCCCAGGTATGGGGGAGGCCCAAAAAGGGGCTCAAGCCTAGCTTGGTCCTCTATCAAAAGCCCCCTTTTAACTTCAGACACCCCTCACCCAAGGTGTGGTATCTGCAGGATTTCCCTCCACCCCCTCCCCCCTCCACCCCCTACCCCCTCCCCCTCCACCCCTACCCCCTCCACCCTCCACCCATCGCCCTCTCTGTTCCCAATTGTACCCCAATTCCCCTCTGCTCACTATCCCAGGCCTCCCTTACCCTCCTTGCCCTGAGACTCCCAAAACCGACCTCTTCCTGGAATCCCGGGTCTCCGGTCATGCAGTCCCAGTCCTGTCCACTGCAACTTCTGGCTCCACAGGGACTGGAGAGCTGCCGGCCAATCCAATTGGCCAACAACTCCTAGCAGGACCTCCCCTGAGTGAGGGGTGGAAGTCCTGCCGATAGTTGTTGAAACGGCTGTGGGGCAGACAGTGTCAGCGAAAATGTGTTCACCACAATTCTTTAGAATGGTGGGATGCGAAATCCTGTCATCCTAAAAGTCTTGGTCCATGGCACTATTTTGAAGAAGAACAGGTGTCTTGCCTCTTTCGTCTCCCGGTCAATTCTCATCCCTCAGTCAACATAAAAAAAAAACAGTTTACCTGCGTGTTCAATATCACATTTCTGTTTGTGGGACATCGCTATGCGCAAATTAGCTGCTGCATTTCCTATACTACAAGAGTGAATACACTTCAGAAATACTTTATAGGCTGTAAAATACTTTGAGACATTGGGCTGGATTCGCCGTCAGCGGGATCCTCTGATTCTCCGGCAGCGCACTCACCCCGCAGATTTCCCGACAGTTTGGGGGTTCCCACAATGGGGAACCCCGTTGGCTGGCTGCCGGGATGGAGAATCACGCCGCCAGTGGAGCTGTGCCGCATCAGAAAACGGGTGCAGTGGGACAGAGGATCCTGGCCATTTCATCAGCATGACAGGTGCTACATACATTTTTGTTTACCTTTACTTTCGAAATACTGCATCCCTGACAGTGCAGAACTCCTTCAGTTCTACACAGAAGTGCCAGCCGGATTATGTACTCAAGTTCCTAATATGCGGCTTGAAACCCATAACTTTCTACTCAAAATGAGGAGTGACATAACACTGAACTAGGCACCCTCCTAAAATGCCTATTTGAGGGATTCTCCGTCCTGCTGCATCCATTTTCCGGTGGAGAATCCAGCCCATTACATTTCACATGCATCTCCTGTCTGAGTTGTGAGGAGGGGGTGCTCCTGCCACCCACAATAGGCTGTTCATTGGGATGAGCTGGAATTTCCACAGGACTAGGGGAACAGGGCAGTATTTCTCAAACATGTGGGCAGCACAGTGGGCAGCACAAGTGATTAGCACTGTGGCTTCACAGCACCAGGCTGCTTCGGTTTCCTCCCACAGTCCAAAGATGTGAATGGTTAGGTGGATTGGCCCTTTGTGACCAAAAAACGTTAGGAGGGGTTATTGGGTTACGGGGATAGGGTGGAAATGAGGGCTTAAGTGGATCGGTGCAGACTCAATGGGCCGAATGGCCTCCTTCTGCACTTTATGTTCTATGTATGCCAGCAAGAAGGCCTCAAAATCAACTCTCCATGTGTTGCCTCTCTCATTTAGTAATCAGCTATTTTTATCAAAAAAAAGTTTCAGAACCACTTTAATCCTTTCCCAAATGTTTTCTGCCAAGCTGACTGTAATTCTTAACTACGGAAGCAAATTAAGACAAAATGGTTTCCTTTCAATTAAGTGCGCAGTAGCCTCAAGTAACCAGCTGTAATTCTATTCAATGAAGAAATTAAATTATTCTCTCCACTTCATTGCCTTTGTGACAGACACAGAGCGTGTGTTCATTAAATGGAGTGGATTTATTTAATCCCCCAAAAAACTCTTATTTGTCTGATGAAAGAAAGGGGCTGGTAATTAATTGAATGTACAGTTGATTACGCCTGTTGGATAATCATGTGCATTTTAAAAAATATCGATCCAACCAGTTGGCAGGCAGACTTATTAAATTAATCGTTAACATTAAAATTTATGTCAGTGCAACAAATCTTTTCTAAAGTGACAGGGGGACTGTTGTGCATATTTTCTGATGAGTAACTTGTGTATTCTAGTGATGGCTGTGAATTCTCTTTGAAACCAAGTATGAATATGTGTTGTTGAGAGTTCTGGCTGCAGTGAGGCCCAATCTTTGTATCTTTCTTCAGTATTGGTCCTCCATCCAAACTTGGTGAAGTGAAGGGGTCAAATCCAGCTTGGAGTATCAGGCTATGAGGATCGAGGCCTATTGTACAGAATCTTCAGGAAGACAGAGTAAACCTTGTAAAAACCCCATTCATATGGAAAATGTAACTTTTGAATTTGAAGGATTGAAACATGTGAGGCGGGATCCTCCTGCCGGGTGGAAGAATCGCCGGGAGTCGGCATGAATCCCGCCCCCGCTGTCCTCCTAATTCTCCCCCCAAAAACCAGCCTGGCATGAGTCACGCCACCCACCTCGGAGAATGGCGGGGTCCGGCGCGATGCAATGGGCGCCGGGACTGCCTGAAATCTACGGCCCGCGATGGGCCAAAGTCCCGCCCGTCTGTTGCCGGTCCCGCCAGCGTAAATTGTAGTAGGTCGCTTACCGGCGGGACCTGGCATCGCGGGCGGGCTCTGGGGTTCTTGGGGGGGCGCGGGGGTATCTGGCCCTGGGAGTTGCCCCCACGGTGGCCTGGCCCGCGATCGAGGCCCACCGATCCACGGGTGGGCCTGTGCCGTGGGGGCACTCTATCCTTCCCCACCGGAGGCCATGGTCTTCCGCCATTCCCCGTGCGGAAGTAAATCCCTCTGCGCATGCGTTGACTCCCACCGGCCGGCGGAGGCCCTTTGGCACCAGTTGGCATGGTGCCAAGCCCCTTTCCCGCCGGCCGGTGGGGCGCCAACCACTCCGGGGTGGGCCTAGCCCCTGAAGGTGCAGAGGATTCCGCACCTTTGAGGCGGCCCGAAGCCGGAGTGGTTCACGCCACTCTGTCCCACCAGGAACCACCCGCCCCGCCAGGTAGGGGTGAATCCCACCCGTGGTCTTTATAGAGATGTTAATACAGAGGTTGCGTATTGTCAAGATTGAAACTATTACTCTCTGCAATCCCTTTACAACTACTTTCAACATGGTCTTCATGTCAGAGAATAGTTTTTTAAAAATAATAATTTTTATTAAGATTGTCACAAAATATAAACAACAAAACAATATTAACAAAACAACCATGGTAAAAACACAAGAACACCCACCCAACTACAAAAGCAACTGCAAAAACAAAACAAAAAAGCAAACAACAAAAAGGAAAGAGATAACACCCACCACATCCCACAAGCCCATGCACACAGTTCTCCCTCCCACCGAACCAAACCGCACCCCCCGCCGGCCTATTTCCCTACCATTCCGCCAGGAAGTCCAGGAAAGGCTGCCACCGCCTAAAGAACCCTTGTACTGATCCCCTCAGGGCAAATTTCACCTTCTCCAATTTGATGAACCCCGCTATATCATTGATCCAGGCCTCCACGCTTGGGGGCCTCGCATCCTTCCACTGAAGAAGAATCCTCTGCGGGCTACTAGGGACGTAAAGGCCAGAACACCAGCCTCTTTTGCCTCCTGCACTCCCGGCTCCACTGCAACACCAAAAATTGCAAGTCCCCAGCCTGGCTTGACCCTGGATCCCACAACCCTCGACACCGTCCTTACTACCCCCTTCCAAAACTCCCCCAGCGCTGGGCACGCCCAAAACATATGGGCGTAGTTCGCTGGGCTCCCCGAGCACCTAGCACACCTGTCTTCGCCCCGAAAAACCTACTCATCCTCGTCCCAGTCATGTGAGCCCTATGCAGCACCTTGAACTGTATGAAGCTAAGCCTCGCACAGGAAGAGGAGGAATTCACTCTCTCCAGGGCATCCGCCCATGTCCCCCCCTCAATCTCCTCACCCAGCTCCTCTTACCCTTCAGTTCCTCCACCGAGGCCTCGTCTACCTCCTGCATTACCCGGTATATGTCCGAAATCCTCCCTCCTCCAACACACACCCCCGAGAGCACCCTGTCCCGTACCCTACGTGGGGGCAACAAGGGGAACCCCTCCACCTGCCGCCTGGCAAACGCTCTAACCTGCATGTACCTAAACATGTTCCCTGGGGGGAGCCCAAACTTCCCCTCTAACTCCCCCAAGCTCGCGAACCTCCCCTCCACAAACAGGTTCCTCAACCTCCTAACCCCTACCCTGTGCCAGCCCAGAAATCCGCCATCAATGCTCCCTGGTACAAACGTATTGTTCCCCCATATCGGGGCCTCCATCGAGCCCCCCACATCTCCCCTATGCCGTCTCCATTGCCCCCAAATTTTGAGGGTAGCCGCCACCACCGAGCTCGTGGTATACCTCGTTGGAGGGAGCGGCAACGGCGCCATTACCAGCGCCTCCAGGCTCGTGCCCATACAGGACGCCACCTCCTTCCTCTTCCATGCTGCCCCTTCCCCGTCCATTACCCACTTACGCACCATCGCTGCGTTGGCAGCCCAATAGTACCCACAGAGGTTGGGCAACGCCAGCCCCCCCCTATCCCTGCCCCATTCCAGGAACACTCTTCTCACCCTCGGAGTCCCATGCGCCCACACAAATCCCGTCATACTCCTGTTGACCCTCCTAAAAAAGGCCTTCGGGATAAGGATGGGGAGGCACTGGAACAGGAACAAAAACCTCGGGAGCACCATCATCTTAACGGACTGCACCCTCCCCGCCAGTGACAGCAGTAACATATCCCACCTTTTGAACTCCTCCTCCATCTGCTCCACCAACCTTGTGAGGTTGAGCTTGTGCAGGGCCCCCCAGCTCCCAGCCACCTGGACTCCTAGGTACCTGAAGCTCTTCTCTGCCTGCTTCAGTGGGAGCCTACCAATCCCCTCCTGATCCCCTGGGTGCACCACGAACAACTCGCTCTTGCCCAGGTTCAGCTTATACCCAGAGAAGCCCCCAAATTCACTAAGAATCCTCATCACCTCCAGCATCCCTCCCCCCCCCATCGGGTCCACCACATACAGCAACAGGTCATCCGCATAAAGCGACACTCGATGCTCCTCCCCACCCTGCACCAGGCCCCTCCAGTTCCCTGACTCCCTCAATGCCATGGTCAGGGGCTCAATTGCCAACGCGAAGAGCAAGGGGGACAGGGGACACCCCTGTCTCGTCCCCCGGTACAACTAAAAGTACTCCGACCTCCTCCTATTCGTAGCTACACTCGCTATCGGGGCCTCATAGAGCAACATCACCCAACGGACAAACCCCTCCCCAAACCCAAACCCCTCCAACACCTCCCACAGATACTCCCACTCCACCCTATCAAAGGCCTTCTCCGCATCTAATGCCACCACTATCTCCGCCTCCCCTTCCACAGCTGGCATCATAATAGCGTTGAGGAGCCTTCGTACGTTTGTATTCAACTGCCTTCCCTTCACAAACCCCGTCTAGTCCTCGTGAATGACCCCCGGCACACAATCCTCTATTCTTGTGGCTAAGATCTTTGCCAGAAGCTTGGCGTCTACATTTAGCAGCGTGATCGGCCTATATGATCCACACTGCAGAGGGTCCTTGTCCCGCTTCAGGATCAAGGAAATCAGCGCCCGTGACATAGTTGGGGGCAAAGCCCCCCTCCCCTTGCCTCGTTAAAGGTCCGGACCAACAGGGAGCCCAACAGGTCCGCATACCTTTTATAAAATTCAGCCAGAAACCCATCCGGCCCCGGCACCTTCCCCGACTGCATGCTCCCTATCCCTTTAACCACCTCCTCCAGCTCGATCGGCACCCCCAGTCCCTCCACCTGCCCCTCCTCCACCCTCGGAAATCGCAGCTTGTCCAAGAAGCGCCCCATTCCACCCCCCTCCACCGGGGGTTCAGACCGATACTGTTCCCCATAAAAGTCCCTAAAGACCCCATTAACGTCTACCCCCTCCGCACCACCTTCCCAGCTCTATCTGTCACTCCCCCAATCTCCCTGGCCGCATCCCGCTTTCGGAGCTGGTGTGCCAGCATCCTGCTCGCCTTCGCCCCATATTCATACACTGCCCCCTGTGCTTTCCTCCACTGAGCTTCCGCCTTTCTGGTAGTCAATAGGTCGAACCTGGCCTGAAGGCTACGCCTCTCCCCCAGCAATCCCTCCTCCGGAGCCTCCGCATATCTCCTATCCACCCTCACCATCTCCCCTATCAGTCTCTCCCTCTCCCTCTGCTCCCCCCTCTCCCTATGGGTTCAGATGGAAATCAACTCCCCTCTAATCACCGCCTTCAATGCCTCCCAGACCGTCCCCACTCGGACCTCCCCGTTGTCGTTGGCCTCAAGGTATCTCTCAATACACCCCCGAACCCTCTCGGCCACCTCCTCATCTGCCAGCAGCCCCACCTCCAAGCGCCAGAGCGGATGCTGGTCCCTCTCCTCCCCCAGCCCGAGGTCCACCCAGTGCAGGGCATGATCCGAAATGGCACTGGCAGAGTATTCAACATCCTCCACCCTCGAAGCCAGCCCCCTGCTCAGGACAAAAAAATCAATCCTCGAATAGGCCTTATGCACGTGGGAGAAAAACGAGTACTCCCTGGCCCTTGGCCTCGCAAACCTCCAGGGATCCACCCCTCCCATCTGATCCATAAATCCCTTCAACACCTTAGCCGCCGCTGGCCTCCTACCCGTCCGCGACCTGGATCGATCCAATGGGGGATCCAGCACCGTGTTGAAGTCCCCCCCCCATGATCAGACCCCCGCTCCAGGTCCGGAATCCGGCCCAACATGCGCCGCATAAACCCCGCATCGTCCCAATTTGGGGCATAAACATTCACCAGCACCACCCGCTCCCCCTGCAGCTTACCACTCACCATCACATACCTCCCGCCACTGTCAGCCACTACATTTAACGCCTCAAACGACACCCTCTTTCCCACCAGGATCGCCACCCCCCCGACTCTTCTCATCCAGCCCTGAGTGAAATACTTGGCCCACCCATCCCTTCCTCAGCCGAACCTGGTCCGCCACTTTCAGGTGTGTCTCTTGGAGCATGGCCACATCCGCCTTCAGCCTCTTCAGGTGCGTAAACACCCGGGCCCGTTTGACCGGCCCATTCAGCCCCCTCACATTCCAGGTTATCAGCCGGATCAGAGGGCTCCCTGCCCTCCTCCCCTGCCGACCAGCCACAACCCCACAACCCATCCCCTGCCCACCACTGGCCAGCGTCCCCCGCTCGGCCTGTTCCCCACGGCGGCAAACCCCCCCCCCCCCCCCCCCCCCCCCCCAGCACACCCTGCATACTCCAGCTCCATCCTGGCCATTTCAGCAGCAACCCAGTACCCCCTCCGCCCCCCAGGCTAGGACCCCTCCTAGCTCCGCATTTCCACCACCGGAAGTGATGTCAGAGAATAGTTAAGAGCCAACCACATTGCTGTGGGTCTCAGAGTCATGTGGAGTCCAGGCTGGGTCACGTTGGCAGATTTCCTTCCCTCAAAGACTATTAGTGAACCTGATAGACTTTTACAATTTTATGGGCAGAATCTTACTTTGCCCTGCCAGCGGGTTTGTAGGTGAGGAGTCACCATAAACATTTTAATTGGTTTTCCACCAGGCTTCCACCCGCTCCAACCTCTTTGCAATTTTACAGTGGGATGGGTGTGATATAGGCTGGCCTGCCTGCCATTGCACTAACTGAGGCTCTTAAATTACCAATTATTGACAACTTAAGGGTCATTTCCCACCCAGCCTCCATTTTCAGGTTGCTGATTTAGGGCTGGGAGGAAATGCAAAAATAAACCCGTTTCAGGTGGGAACGGGTTAGGGCAACTCCACCAGCAGCCTCCTTTTAACATTGGGCACCGCAGAAGCCACTGCAGCTGCTCCCTCCACTCCTGGCTTATCCACCAACATCCCCACCTTCCCACCCCCGGGCCACACCTCCCCAACCCACTCTGAGATCTCCACATTAACCTGGTCCTAGACCACCAGGATGTAAACTCTGGACACTGCTCCCAGTCTGGTCCACTGACTGGCCAACAGCTCTCTGAGACAGGACCTCTTCCCAAGTAAGGGGCAGAGTCTCGCCCTCAGCCTATTAACACATGTTAGAGTGTTAAATGGCCATAGAACAGTACAGCACAGAACAGGCCCTTCGGCCCTCGATGTTGTGCCGAGCATTGTCCAAAACCAAGATCAAGCTATCCCACTCCCTGTCATTCTGGTGTGCTCCATTTGCCTATCCAATAACTGCTTGAAAGTTCCTAAAGTGTCCAACTCCACTATCACAGCAGGCAGTCCATTCCACACCCTAACCACTCTCTGAGTAAAGAACCTACCTCGGACATCCCTCCTATATCTCCCACCCTGAACCTTATAGTTATGCCTCCTTGTAACAGCAACATCCACCTGAGGAAATAGTCTCTGAACGTCGACTCTATATTGCTGAATCCCTGTCACGACCATGACATGGGGCAGGCAGTGTTGGTATGGAAGAAAACCACACCATTCTAAAATTCCCGGCCATGTCAACAATTACTAAAACCAGCTTGTTTCATCCAGATTTATTGAATCAATTCAATTTAAGTTCTCTAGCTGTTGTGGTTGGATTTGGTTTTGAGTCTAGGAATATAGCCACAATGCACCACACTCCTAAACTAAAGAATAGATATTGGGCACAATCATTAGGGCCCACTAGCAGTGGGGCGCTTGGCAGTCAGGGGAACTTAGTTTGGCGTGCGGCCAAAAATCAGTTTCCTGATGGCAGGATGAACTTTTAGAATCATGTTCTGAGGATTTAAAGGAAGTTCGAGCTTCCCTACAAGCAAGGCTGGGAAATTATTTTGCATACATTAGCATGTCATGCATACTCATTAAAATTAACTTTGCACCTGAATTAAGATCCCCCACCAGTGAGAGATGGGAACCTGCACATTTACGACTGCATGAAAGATTCATACGACGGACGAGGCAAACTTCTTCCATGATTAATGACGAGAAGCTGCTTCATTACCTCTTTGGGGAGTGACTGCTTATTCGAGCCAGTGCTCGAGGCCAGGAGGTGGCAGTGCAAATTACATAAAAGAGGACGAAGGGAGAGAGGAAGGGAGGGACAGTGCAGACGATCCAGGGAATGCTAGTGCAGGGAATCACAAGGGGAATAGTGCAGAATGTCCGGGGAAGGATAGTGCAGGATGCATAAGGAGCAATAGTGCTGGATGTCCCGGGATGGATAGTGCAGGATGTCAGGAGGGGATTAGTGCAGAATACCGGGGAAAAGATAGTGCGGGATGTACCAGGAGGGAGAGTGAAGGATGTCCCAGGAGGGATAGTGCAGAATGTCCGGGGAAGGATAGTGCAGGATGTATAAGGAAAATAGTGCTGGATGTCCCGGGATGGATAGTGCAGGATGTCAGGAGGAGATTAGTCCAGAATATCGGGGGAGAGATAGTGCGGGATGTACCAGGAGGGAGAGTGAAGGATGGCCCAGGAGGGATAGTGCAGAATGTCTGGGGAGGGATAGTGCAGGAAGTAACAGGAGAGAGAGTGCAGGATGTCCCAGGAGGGATAGTGCAGAATGTCTGGGGAGGGATAGTGCAGGATGTCCCAGGAGGGATAGAGCAGGATGTCCCAGGAGGGATAGTGCAGGATGTCCCAGCAGGGAGTGCAGGATGTACCAGGAGGGATAGTGCAGGATGTCCCAGGGGGGATAGTGTGTGTTGTCCCAGGGGGGATAGTACAGGATGTACCAGGAGGGATAGTGCAGGATGTCCCAGGAGGGATAGTGCAGGATGTCCCAGGAGGGATAGTGCTGGATGTCCCAGGAGGGATAGTGCGGGATGTACCAGGAGGGATAGTGCAGGAGGTACCAGGAGGGAGAGTGCGGGATGTACCAGGAGGGATAGTGCAGGAGGTACCAGGAGGGATAGTGCTGGATGTCCCAGGAGGGATAGTGCGGGATGTACCAGGAGGGATAGTGCAGGATGTACCAGGAGGGATAGTGCTGGATGTCCCAGGAGGGATAGTGCGGGATGTCCCAGGAGGGATAGTGCGGGATGTACCAGGAGGGATAGTGCAGGATGTACTAGGAGGGATAGTGCAGGATGTCCCAGGAGGGATAGTGCAGGATGTCCCAGGAGGGATAGTGCAGGATGTCCCAGGAGGGATAGTGCGGGATGTCCCAGGAGGGATAGTGCTGGATGTCCCAGGATGGATAGTGCTGGATGTCCCAGGAGGGATAGTGCAGGATGTACCAGGAGGGATAGTGCAGGATGTACGAGGAGGGATAGTGCTGGATGTACGAGGGGGGATAGTGCGGGGTGTCCCAGGATGGATAGTGCAGGATGTCCCAGGAGGGATAGTGCAGGATGTCCCAGGAGGGATAGTGCAGGATGTACCAGGAGGGAGAGTGCGGGATGTCCCAGGAGGGATAGTGCAGGATGTCCCAGGAGGGAGAGTGCGGGATGTCCCAGGAGGGATAGTGCGGGATGTACCAGGAGGGATACTGCAGGATGTCCCTGGATGGATAGTGCAGGATGTACGAGGGGGGATAGTGCGGGATGTCCCAGGAGGGATAGTGCGGGATGTACCAGGAGGGATAGTGCGGGATGTACCAGGGGGGATAGTGCAGGATGTACCAGGAGGGATAGTGCAGGATGTACGAGGAGGGATAGTGCTGGATGTACGAGGGGGGATAGTGCGGGATGTACCAGGAGGGATAGTGCAGGATGTCCCAGGAGGGATAGTGCGGGATGTCCCAGGAGGGATAGTGCAGGATGTCCCAGGAGGGATAGTGCAGAATGTACCAGGAGGGATACTGCAGGATGTCCCAGGAGGGATAGTGCGGGATGTCCCAGGAGGGATAGTGCGGGATGTCCCAGGAGGGATAGTGCGGGATGTCCCAGGAGGTATAGTGCGGGATGTACCAGGAGGGATAGTGCAGGATGTCCCAGGAGGGATAGTGCGGGATGTCCCAGGAGGGATAGTGCAGGATGTCCCAGGAGGGAGAGTGCTGGATGTCCCAGGATGGATAGTGCAGGATGTACGAGGAGGGATAGTGCTGGATGTACGAGGGGGGATAGTGCAGGATGTCCCAGGAGGGATAGTGCAGGATGTACCAGGAGGGATAGTGCGGGATGTCCCAGGAGGGATAGTGCGGGATGTCCCAGGAGGGATAGTGCAGGATGTCCCAGGAGGGATAGTGCGGGATGTCCCAGGAGGGATAGTGCAGGATGTCCCAGGAGGGATAGTGCGGGATGTACCAGGAGGGATAGTGCGGGATGTACCAGGAGGGATAGTGCGGGATGTCCCAGGAGGGAGAGTGCGGGATGTCCCAGGAGGGATAGTGCAGGATGTCCCAGGAGGGAGAGTGCGGGATGTCCCAGGAGGGAGAGTGCTGGATGTCCCAGGGGGGATAGTACAGGATGTACCAGGAGGGATAGTGCAGGATGTCCCAGGATGGATACTGCAGGATGTACGAGGGGGGATAGTGCGGGATGTACCAGGAGGGATAGTGCAGGATGTCCCAGGAGGGATAGTGCGGGATGTACCAGGAGGGATAGTGCAGGATGTACCAGGAGGGATAGTGCAGGATGTCCCAGGAGGGATAGTGCAGGATGTCCCAGGAGGGATAGTGCAGGAGGTCCCAGGAGGGATACTGCAGAATGTACCAGGAGGGATAGTGCAGGATGTACCAGGAGGGATAGTGCAGGATGTCCCAGGAGGGATAGTGCGGGATGTACCAGGAGGGATAGTGCAGGATGTCCCAGGAGGGATAGTGCAGGAGGTCCCAGGAGGGATACTGCAGAATGTACCAGGAGGGATACTGCAGGATGTCCCAGGAGGGAGAGTGCAGGATGTACCAGGAGGGATAGTGCAGGATGTCCCAGGAGGGATAGTGCGGGATGTCCTAGGAGGGATAGTGCAGGATGTACCAGGAGGGATAGTGCAGGATGTCCCAGGAGGGATAGTGCAGGATGTCCCAGGAGGGATAGTGCAGGATGTACCAGGAGGGATAGTGCGGGATGTCCTAGGAGGTATAGTGCGGGATGTACCAGGAGGGATAATGCAGGATGTCCCAGGAGGGATAGTGCAGGATGTACCAGGAGGGATAGTGCGGGATGTACCAGGAGCGAGAGTGCGGGATGTCCCAGGAGCGAGAGTGCAGGATGTCACGAGGGGAATGGTGCAGAATATCTGGGGAGGGATAGTGCAGTGTGTCGGGGGGGGGGGGGGGGGGGGGGGGAGGTGGAATGTAGGGTGTCTGGGGGGGGATAGTGCAGGGTGTCCATGGAGGGATAGTGTAGGGTGTCCGGCAGTGGGGGGGGGGGGGGGGGGGGGGAAATAGTGCAGGTTGCCCCGGGGGTGGGGGGAAGGGGGCGGGCGGGGGGGTGTATAGTGCAGGACGTCCCAGGAAGGGAGAGTGCAGGGTGTCCCAGGAAGGGATAGTGCTGGATGTCTCTATGATAGTGAATTATATCCAGAAGGGGTAGTGCAGCGTTCCCGGTAGGGATAATGTAGGATTGTGGGAGCAATAATGCAGAGGTCCAGGAACGGATAGTGCAGGATGTCCTGGGAGGGACAGTTCAGGGTGGAGAATAGAGATAAAGACAGGAGTATTATAGAGTTGAATGTAACAGGGTGCACAGTGAACAGGGGGAGATGAAGGATAATGTACGTTTGTGAAGGAAGATGGGGGAACTTGGTGGGTGACAGGGGGAGGGTCGAGGGTTCTGGTCCTGCATCAATAAATATGCGCTCCATTGATTTACCTGAAATATCACAGCGCAGTCCCATGGTGAAAGCAGGATTGAAGTGGATGGAGAGTTTTGATGGGTGACTGGAGTCACTGGGGTGCTTAGTGGGCCAACTAAGTGGACACCCTAATAATTGTTAGTCATCTGGAGAGAGAACCATGCTAAGTGCAGTCTCATCTCAATGGTCAAAATCCCAAGACAACAGCAGCATTCCCCATAATTTAGGGTCTTATTGCAGTGTCAAGGTCTGGGGCCAACCAGTGAGGAGAGTGGTTGGGACGGAGGAGGACCTCCTCATGAACTTGCTCCTTGGCCTGGGAAAACCTGCCATTAACATGTCCAGGCCGTGCGCGATCAAGTGGGTCTTCCAACCTGACTGTCTGCTCCTCTTCCGCTGCTTCATTCGCAGCCAGGTGTTCCTGGAGAGGGAGCAGGTGGTGTCCACTGGCACCATCGTGGCCTTCCATGCCCAGTGAGCACCACAGGGTCTGGGGTGGTTTATCGGCC
This sequence comes from Scyliorhinus canicula, assembly GCF_902713615.1. NCBI lineage: Eukaryota > Metazoa > Chordata > Chondrichthyes > Carcharhiniformes > Scyliorhinidae > Scyliorhinus > Scyliorhinus canicula. The sequence continues at coordinate 131,305,521 of NC_052161.1, forward strand.
CCATTAATCAACTTCTAATTTAATGTTTTGAATTTTCAGCTTATCTTTTGTTTTTGTTTAGGGCCGTGCTCCTTTAAGCTTTGGCCCCTCTTGAGTTATTCCTTAATTTGGTTACTTTAGTTTAATTGGTTGAACTTCAAAAGAGTTCAAGGTCTGGAGCTGCAGGGAAGTCTGAGCTGAGGGGTGGATTTGTTTATTGTCACGTGTACCGAGGTACAGTGAAAAGTATTTTTCAGCGTACAGCTCAAACAGATCATTTAGTACATGAAAAGAAAAGACGTAGTAGGGTAACACAAGGTACACAAGGCCATCTCCTCTTAAGTGGGAGTGGAGAGCACAGGAACTGGATGGAGGATGGCCCTAATATGCGAGGTTGGAACATTGGGGTACCCTATAGATAACAATGACTGATAAAGGGATGAATATTATGTGTATGATGTCAAGGGCAGGGTCGACCAAATATGTCTCAGGGCTTGTGGGGGAAGCTCAATAGTGTCTGAGGGAGGGTGAGCGGACATGGCTCTCAAGACCCTGGTCCAGAAGCATGTAACCATGCACATGGATGCCTGGATGAGAGTAGTACTCATGTGATATTCCTGTATGGGTTTCACCATGTTGGACGTGTGGGCTGAGGGGTTAGTAGGGGTAAACCGAATTCAACCATTGTCTGAATTAATCAGGAATGGAAGGAATGTTTCAAATAATGTGATGACGACATGGGTCACTACAAAAAGCATCTTCGGCATTCCCCGATGATGGCTGAAAGCAACCTTGCCATTTTGTTAGCCATGGTGCACCTGAATAGGAATTGGTGCAGATTGGCGCAGTTCCAGGAACAGCAATGGGCATAGCAGCAAGAGGCAGTGTCTCCAGAGGCTGCTCAAGAACCATTCTCAGAGGCATCTTAATCAGGTCACCAGTATCTACTGGGTGGCCAGCCTTGTACCAAGGCCTGAACTTCAACAGTGACCCCCAAAGATGCCGCCTACACAGTTCAGGATCCTTGTAACTTGCATAACAAATGATGTGAGACAATAAGTGGTGATTGAATAGGCCCACATCATCCAAGGGTGCTTGGAAATGGTCTGAAATGCATGCAATCATTTCAATAACCAACAGCATAATAATACCACAAGTCTAAACATGGTGTGATTATACATATATTTACAACTGTGATTGATATTGACAGTGATTATACACCTGTGTCACCTTTGTGCCCTTAATGTTTCTTTATATTTCTTTTCCTCCTAATATGTCTAAATACGACACTGACATCCACAGCTGAGATGGTGGCAGATTGCTGACTGCCATGCCCCATTGACTGTGATGACTTTGATTGGTGTCCTCTGATGACCTGGTCCTTGGAGGGCCCCGACCTGCTGAGTGTCTCCTGCTCAGGTGCAGGTGCACCTTCCTTAATCTAACATGCTGGAGGCCGTGGGGTCATAATTGATTGAAAAATAAAAGAAGGAACTTGATAAGGTGGATGTGGAAAGGATGCTTCGTCTTGGGGTTGAATCTGGAACTAGGGACCATTGTTCAAAAATCAGAGGTCACCCATTTAAGACAGAGATGAGGGAAACAATGTTGTGAGACTTTGGAATTTGCTTCCTGAAAAGGTGGTTGAGGCTGAGTCTTTGAACATCTTTCAGATAGTAGATAGTTCAAACAAGGGGGTTAAAGCTTATCTGAGGTAGGAGGTTAAGTGAGGTTTAAAATTAGAGCAGCCATGACCTTATTGAATTGTGGAGTAGGCTCAAGGGACCAAGCGTCCCACCCCTGTTCTTAATATGTGTGCTTGTATGTACGCATGTTCATATGTATGTCACTGGCAGAGCAGCCTTCTAATATCATGGGATGAATCCCTCAGGATGCCTTGCTGGCGTTCCTCCTCCCTGTGGATGTGCAAGGGCAACTGCCTGATCCCTTGGGGAGAAGATGCTCTTGGAGGGAGGGCTGGTTTCCCTGCCCTTGTCTTTCCTAGCCACTGCTTCACTGCACCCATGTTTACAGCGACAGTGTACAGATCCAAACACATATCCAGAAGTTACTGTGTCTTCTCCTGGACCAGGTTTTCCAAGACAGCCACCATCGTTTCCAAGGAGACAGCCAAGCGTCTCATGAGAGCAAAAATAACATGGACGGACTGTTCCAGCCTTTGACCCAGTCTGCACATGGCCTCTGACAGCCTCTGACAGCTCTTGCATTTCTATCAGATCCAGAGGCTCATCATCTGCTTGGGGTCTAGTTTTTCCCTCCACCAGCTGTCGGTCCATATCTGTGATATGCCCCACTGCCTTGTCACCCTGAATCTATTCTAGAACGTGCACCCACTGACTTCAGGGTCGGGATTCTCCCCTACCCGGCGGGGCGGGGGTCCCGCGTGTCGGACTGGCGTGAACCACTCCGGCGTCGGGCCGCCCCAAAGGTGCGGAAGTCTACACACCTTTAGGGGCCAGGCCCTCACCTTGAGGGGCTCGGCCCATGCCGGAGTGGTTGGCGCTCCGTCGGCTGGCGTGGACGGCCTTTGGCGCCACGCCAGCCGGGGCTGAAAGGACTTCGCCGGCCGGCGTAAGTCCGTGCATGCGCCGGAGCGTCAGCGGCTGCTGACGTCATCCCGGCGCATGCGCAGGGGAGGGGGTCTCTTCCACCTCCGCCATGGTGAAGACCATGGCGAAGGCGGAAGAAAAAGAGTGCCCCCACGGCACAGGCCCACCTGCCGATCGGTGGGCCCCGATCACAGGCCAGGCCACCGTCGGGTCCCCTCAGGGTCAGATCACCCCGCGCCCCCACCCAGGACCCCGGCGCCCACCCGTGCCACCAATCCCGCCGGTCAGGTAGGTGGTTTAATCCACGCCGGTGGAAGAGGCTTGTCAGCGGCGGGACTTTGGCCCATCGCGGGCCAGAGAAACGCCGCGGGGGGCCCACCGACCGGCGCGGTGCGATTCCTGCCCCCGCCGAATCTCGGGTGGCGGAGAATTCGGGACACGGCGGGGGTGGGATTGACGCCGGCCCCGGGCGATTCTCCGACCCAGCGGGGGGTTGGAGAAGCCTGCCCCAGGTCTCTGCATTGATGGAGGGGGCCGGTGAACTCCTCTGAAGCTTTTGAGGCATCATCCGCAGAGGCGGGTTTGGAGTTGGAACTGGAGTTGTGGGTGGTCTCCCTGCTTTGTCTCCCCTTTTCGTGCTAGTACCTGGAATAGAGACAAGAAAGATTAGTAAATGCCTAAGCAAAATCCCTTATCTATGGATCACTCTGTAGTCGCATATGACAACAGCAAACTGGAGACATCCTCACTGGCTTGCTGGAGGAGTCCTGTCTTGTGCAGGCAACGTGGTCCTGCTTCTTCTCAGCTATTTCGGCCATCTCCTCCTCGAAGGTTGTTAGAATTCTAACACCGGGCATGCGATTGCTGGTCTTGGCCCACTTCCTCCTTATATGGACGTTCTTATCTTGCACACAAACAGAAGTATCATCCCAATATGGCTGCATGAGCAATTTAGGAGCATCCATGCCTGTGCCAACACCTGAGCCCCCCTGAGTAAGTGACTAACAAGCAGGATGCCCTGCAGCTGATAGAACAGAGCATGACGTGGCTGCCACACATTCAGTGCACATGTCCCATCTGCTATTGAGCCTTGAAACCCTAACTCCTGCCTGGCTTCCCCATGCACTTGCACACTTACACTGCCTGATACCCGATGCCCTTATGAATGTCAGTTTGCAGTGAATAGATGGTGTCATCTTTCCTAGTGGGGCACAGCAGACTGTTCAGCCTTTTCCAAAGTTGCTTGAATGTTCTCTTGTGGGCTTCACAGGCGCTGACCTCCACTGCGACCTCTGTCCAGGCCACATGGTGGGACAGGAGGGCCTCCCGCTGCCTTTCCTAGACAGTCTGGCAGAGGAGCTGCAGGAGGCTTCACTAAACCATGGGGCGTTGCATTGTCTGGTCTGTGACGTAATGTCTGTGATGTGGAGAATTCGGAGCTCCGGGCTTGCACTGAGCGGATGGCCGTCCGGGTCCTCTTTATATATGGTGCCCGGAGCTGAGACCCCTACAGGTAATGGTGAGGAGAGTGATTTCCTTTCTGCCCCCCAACGCAAAATTCACCATGCTCCTCGTAGATGTACATGTCAAGAGCACAACATCATGCAAAGCCAACTGTTCCCCTCTGCCCCCACCCATTCCTGCTCCCAACACCAAACTTAAACTCCAGAACAGAAGATTTTGGCCAATACTAGCCAGGATGTAACAACTTCAGAATACACTAAAAGGAACAGCAATAATATACTGGGCACAATAGGAACAGGGACATTGAAATGTAAAGTAGAACATAATAGACTTTCAAGAAATGTAACATTGGGAAATCCTGCTAATTGCAATGGGTTGAAAGACATATAATTGGAAAGAGAAAACTCGGAGGTTTAGAAGCTGAGTATAACATTGCACACGGCTGTGTGTCGCATTAAGTTAATCTCAGCTGGAGTTGGGATGCCGACTTAGTAAAACTCAACAATCTCCACGATGACATAGTGGATAGGTGGCTAGTACTTTGGCACTGGCATATTCCAGCCTAGATTTGAAGAAACCCACAATTACGACTGAGAGAAGTGCACTGAAAAAGCAAGAGGTTAGCCGCTGGGGTGAAACTAGGTGACAGTTGGTTGTCAGGGTAACTAGTTTAAAGAGATGGTCTATGTGCGTACAGATTGTACAGAAAAGCTGAGTTAAGGTAATAGACCAATTCCATATACAGCTACTTTCATTTCACTTGTACCCAGGACAGAATTCAAATTTTCCCTCCAATTTTCCTCAGCTTTCTGGTGACCTATGGAAAAAATGGGGGAACTATATTATCTTGTGTCTGGTGTCGCTTCTGTCACATAGTAGCCAATTCATTCAAACTGTCTTGGTTCACTGTGATTGGAACCCAGTTTGCTGTAACAGGTGGAAGAGTACATCTATTGTTGAATGGGATTCCAGAATTGCATATATATGCTCTGGTTTTGATCAGTGCCAGACTGTTACATTGCAACAAACTGCTTTTGTTTCAGATCTCTACTTTATCCAGACCTGGTAAAAGAGAAGAAGGTCAATCTATACCTTAAGAGTGGGGCTATGAAACCACAAAGGCCACTGTTCAAAATATAAAAAGATTATTGGCTGAGTTTTGGCTCCCGTCCTGGTGTAGATTTGTTCCCATTGTACAATTTGCATGTGTCATTTCTCTTTTCAAATAAATTGTTTTTAGCATAATAGGATAATTGAGGTAAAATAAATGTCCCAAAACACAAGAGCCTTGAAATGTTGTGGGTAATTCACCATCCAATATGCTACTGAGCAGTGCAGACAACGAGGAATCCCCAGATTAGATCACTGATCTTTGACAAATTAACTGGCCTACTTGAGGTTGGCCTTTGAGGTCCTGCACCCTCCTCTAGGCTAGGGAACAGAAAATCGAGCTGGGCATTTTGGGAAGTACATGTGTAGGGGCTTCAGGTAGGCAACGGATGAAATTCAGCTCAAGCTGAATATCCTGCAAACTTGTAAATAATGGGTAGTGAAATAGTGAGAGATCAATGAACTGCTGGTGTCTACTCAGTTATTAATAAAGAGTGGGTTTCTCCTATCTGGGGCTAAGTCCATGGCAGGGGCGGGGACTGGAAACCATGCCATATCTTCCAGCCCCGATTTCATTAATTATGCATCTGGGAATTTAGCGCCATATTCCGTGGTGGGATTGTTTGTGTATGTCCTGCTGGCATATCTGGGCATCATATTTAAAAGACATCCAACATCACTGACCCACTATTGGAGAAAAAAAATGAACCTCCTGAAAGGATCTTCAGGAACACTGGGGTTGGAAGATGAACCTAATCAATGATATTGAATCTGGAGGATCCACCAATGGAATGTCCACAATCCCTCCCCGCCCCATCCTGATCTCCAGGGGCACCCGTGGCCTTCTTCAGGTAAGGCCTGACTTTTGAATGCCACGTGATCCAGACTAGTCTGTTTCCCCACTGACATCACAGAGAATTGGTTCTGGGGGTAAAATTCCAGTCGGGCTTTGTCTGCATCCCAATAGTGGTATGCAAAGCCATTTGACATCGGCCATCCGCAGGTTTCCCAATCTGCCATGGCGGGAACCAGTGGCCAATCTTGTGGGAAATTCACGCTGGCGTAAAACAGATTTCTATAGCTTCCCCCGAATTCTCAGCCCTGACCTGCCATTGAATCACCATTGGTGGCATGGCAGAATTCTACTCAAAGAGTCAGTGCCTTCAGTAGTGCAGGGGAGAATAGCAGAGGAGCTTGGGCGCGATTCTCCGCCCCCCACGCCGGGTGGGAGAATAGCGGGAGGGCCTCCCGACATTTTCACGCCCTCCCGCTATTCTCTCCCCCCCCCCCCCCCATGCCCGACCCACACCACGAATCGCCGCTCGCCGTTTTTTATGGTGAGCAGCGATTCTCCGAGGCCGATGGGCCGAGCGGCTGGGCCTTCACGGCCGTTTCAACACGGCAGCAAACACACCTGCTTGCTGCCGTCGTGAAACGGGTGCCAGATGCCCGTTTGGGGCATCTGGGGGCACGATTGGCACGGCAGTACCACGGCTGTGCCAAAGGGGGCATAGGCCCGCGATCGGTGCCTACCGATCACGGGCCGTGCGTCCGTAACGGATGCACTCTTTTCCCTCCGCCGCCCCGCAAGATCAAGCCGCCACGTCTTGCGGGGCAGCTGAGGGAAAAGACGCCAACTGCGCATGCGCGGGTTGGCCTTGTCCAACCTGCGCATGCGGGACTGACGTCATCGGCCGCGTCAGCCGGCGTGACGCTTGACGTGCGGCCTTGACGACCATCGTCAAGGCCGCGCTGCCGTGATGCATGGGGTCACGCTCCTAGCCCCGTCCGGGGGGGAGAATCGGCCCCGGAAGTGGGCGTGAAGGCTGCCTGTCCCACGGCAGCCTTTACGATTCTCCGCATTTGCGGAGAATCTCGCCCCTTGGGGTGTCAATATACCCAAGGCAGGTTTGATTAATCTAGAATATGTACTCAATTTATTGTACGAGATTTAACTGCACGTACATTCCTTACAAATCCAATCGCCTTTTTCACTGTACAGTGGGCTGGAAAGACCTGGTTCAATATGGCTCAACCGAACACTGATATTGAATTTACTTTCTAAACCAGTGTTGGATACGCGGTGGCACAGTGAATTACAACATGATGGGATTGTCACCCTCAGGTTGTAACGTTGAGGGGAAATCCTTTCACATGTGTATATTGGGCTTTGGACAAAGTTCTGCCAAGGTGACAGCAGGGGAGTGGGAGAAGCTTTGACGAAATTCACCCCTTCTTCGTTTGGTTTTTCATTAATGTCTCCTCTCTACGCTGACTATAACATTCTCTCAGTGGATAGTTATAAGGGGTGTCTCAATCTGTTGTCATTAATTGTGAGCCCACAGCAAAAAGGAAGCCTTAAAATCACCCATAGACCATTTTACTCATTTGGACACTTGTTTATGAGTGGATTCTTGGTTGAGTTTAGATGAAGGCACATATTGGGACAGATGCTTTACTCTGTAACTGGCCTTGCTGTTGCTCAACCGTAGATACCCAAATTCAGCCATGGAGTGGAAAAAAGGCTCTTAACTCGCAGTTCTGACATCCTTCACCTTGATAGGAATAATTTTTAGAAAGCCACTGACTGGACTAAAACATGAAGGGGCCTAACCCCTCCCAGATAGACAGGGGATGAGGTTACGGCAATGTCAGGTTTCTGGTACGCTGGATCAGTTAAGTGCACAACCCAGTCAAAGTGGTTGTTATGCCTGTAAAGTTAGCCCCTTTTCAAGTGTGTAATCCCCTTTCCATGGATTTTATGCACTTATGAAGAACATATGTATAAGATAATTCCTTCTGAAGTATTAAAAGCTATAATATACTAATAGTACCAGTGTAACAAAATATATAGGGAGCCTCACAACTATGACACATTGCTTGACAGCTAATGTAGGCCTCTAGGGCAGTGCTCTTCAAACTTGTTTTCTAGGGACCCATTTTTACCAACCGGCCAACCTTCGGGACCCAACCCGGCCGACCTTCACGACCCGCGCCGGCCAACTTTCGCGACCCACGCCGGCTGACCTGAGCGGAATTTTCTCTTACCTTGTTTGCTGCTGACAAAAATGGAGGAAATGGTTTTGGGTCCCTTTGGCCCTCGTACAGATCCTCCAATGGAACCTGTTGAAAGTGAAGCCTTCCGGTGTCGGAAAGTATGGAGTCTCCATCTGTCCAAAGTTCTGCATTTTTTTCCAGTAAAATTTTATCAAATAAACCCCCCACCCCCCCGAACTTGTAAAAAAAAATAAAAATAAAATGAATAAAATAAATGAAAAAATAAAAATGAAATGAATAAAATAAATGAATAAAACCTCCCCGAACTTGCAAAACAAAAAGCTGCGACCGTTTAAAAAAAAGCGGCCGCGCGCCGATGATCTGGCATGCGTGCGCAGTGTGGCCGCATTTTTGTTTCATAGTCGCTGCCGTTTTGAAGGTCGTTTGCAGTCGCCGTTTTTAACAGCCAGCTGCTGCGGCTGTTGCACGCAGATTTGCGTGATCGGGAGCGCCGTGACGTACGGTTCAGCGACCCTCCCGACACCCGCCCGCGACCCACCCCCGAGTTTGACAATGCCTGCTTTAGGGCCTGCATCTATGCTTGTTATGTTAGCTATTAAAAATTAAACTGCATTTTCTGATACCATGATTCTTTATGAGATACCTTTTGTGAAACCATTATCTATCTGTCCAATATTAATGTGTACTTTGTTTTAAAATTGTTTTATCTGGCGTGAGTTGCATTGGCACTCTAACCTCCCCTGACTAAGATGTATTATAGACTGCAAAGAGACCTGAGTTGTATTGTAGACTGCAAAGCGACCTGAGTTGTATTGTAGACTGCAAAGTAACCTGAGTTGTATTGTAGACTGCAAAGTGACCCAAACTGTATTATAGACTGCAAAGCGACCTGAGTTATATTATAGACTGCAAAATGACCTCAGTTATATTATAGGCTGCAAAGTGACATCAGTTGTACAGGCTACAAAGAGACCTGAGTTATATTATAGACTGCAAAGTGACATCAGTTGTACAGGCTGCAAAGTGACCCGAGTTATATTATAGACTGCAAAGTGACCTCAGTTATATTATAGGCTGCAAAGTGACCTCAGTTGTACAGGCTACAAAGAGACCTGAGTTAAATTATAGACTGCAAAGTGACCTCAGTTATATTATAGGCTGCAAAGTGACCCGAATTGTATTATAGACTGCAAAGTGACCCGAGTTCAAGTGACCCGAGTTGTACTATAGACTACAAATGACCCGAGTTGTATTAGAGACTGCAAAGTGACCCGTTGTATTATAGACTGCAAAGTGACCCGTGTTGTATTATAGACTGCAAAGTGACCCGTGTTGTATCAGAGACTGCAAAGTGTCCCGTGTTGTATTATAGACTGCAAAGTGACCTGTGTTGTATTATAGACTGCAAAGTGACCCGTGCTGTATTATAGACTGCAAAGTGACCAGTATTGTATTAGAGACTGCAAAGTGACCCATTGTATTATAGACTGCAAAGTGACCCGAGTTGTATAATAGACTGCAAAGTGACCCGTGTTGTATTATAGACTCCAAAGTGACCTGAGTTGTATTATACACTGCAAAGTGACCCGTGTTGTATAATAGACTGCAAAGTGACCCGAGTTGTATAATAGACTGCAAAGTGACCCGTGTTGTATTATAGACTGCAAAGTGACCTGAGTTGTATTATAGACTGCAAAGTGACCCGAGTTGTATTATACACTGCAAAGTGACCCGAGTTGTATTATAGACTGCAAAGTGACCCGTTGTATCATAGACTGCAAAGTGACCCGTGTTGTATTATAGACTGCAAAGTGACCCGTTGTATCATAGACTGCAAAGTGACCCGTGTTGTATTATAGACTGCAAAGTGACCCGTTGTATCATAGACTGCAAAGTGACCCGTGTTGTATTATAGACTGCAAAGTGACCCGTTGTATCATAGACTGCAAAGTGACCCGTGTTGTATTATAGACTGCAAAGTGACCCATTGTATCATAGACTGCAAAGTGACCTGAGTTGTATTATAGACTGCAAAGTGACACGTGTTGTATTGTAGACTGCAAAGTGACCCATTGTATTATAGACTGCAAAGTGACCCGAGTTGTATTATAGACTGCAAAGTGACCCGTGTTGTATTGTAGACTGCAAAGTGACCCATTGTATTATAGACTGCAAAGTGACCCGAGTTGTATTATAGACTACAAAGTGACCCATTGTATTATAGACTGCAAAGTGACCCGAGTTGTATTATAGACTGCAAAGTGACCCATTGTATTATAGACTGAAAAGTGACCTGAGTTGTATTATAGACTGAAAAGTGACCTGAGTTGTATTATAGACTGCAAAGTGACCTGTGTTGTATCAGAGACTGCAAAGTGACCTGAGTTGTATTATAGACTGCAAAGTGACCCGTTGTATTATTGACTGCAAAGTGACCCGAGTTGTATTATAGACTGCAAAGTGACCCGTGTTGTATTGTAGACTGCAAAGTGACCTGAGTTGTATTATAGACTGCAAAGTGACCCGAGTTGTGTTATAGACTGCAAAGTGACCCGAGTTGTATTATAGACTGCAAAGTGACCTGAGTTGTATTATAGATTGCAAAGTGACCCGAGTTGTATTATAGACTGCAAAGTGACCTGAGTTGTATTATAGACTGCAAAGTGACCTGAGTTGTATTGTAGACTTCAAAGTGACCCGTGTTGTATTATAGACTGCAAAGTGACCCGAGTTGTATTATAGACTGCAAAGTGACCCGAGTTGTATTATAGACTGCAAAGTGACCCGTGTTGTATTATAGACTGCAAAGTGACCCATTGTATTATAGACTGCAAAGTGACCCGAGTTGTATTATAGACTGCAAAGTGACCCGTGTTGTATTATAGACTGCAAAGTGACCCGTTGTATCATAGACTGCAAAGTGACCCGTGTTGTATTATAGACTGCAAAGTGACCTGAGTTGTATTATAGACTGCAAAGTGACCCGTTGTATTATAGACTGCAAAGTGACCCATTGTATTATAGACTGCAAAGTGACCCGTGTTGTATTATAGACTGCAAAGTGACCCGTTGTATCATAGACTGCAAAGTGACCCGAGTTGTATTATAGACTGTAAAGTGACCTGAGTTGTATTATAGACTGCAAAGTGACCCGTGTTGTATTATAGACTGCAAAGTGACCTGAGTTGTATTATAGACTGCAAAGTGACCCGTGTTGTGTTGTAGACTGCAAAGTGACCCATTGTATTATAGACTGCAAAGTGACCCATTGTATCATAGACTGTAAAGTGACCCGAGTTGTATTATAGACTGCAAAGTGACCCATTGTATTATAGACTGCAAAGTGACCCATTGTATCATAGACTGCAAAGTGACCCGAGTTGTATTATAGACTACAAAGTGACCCATTGTATTATAGACTGCAAAGTGACCCGAGTTGTATTATAGACTGCAAAGTGACCCATTGTATTATAGACTGAAAAGTGACCTGAGTTGTATTATAGACTGCAAAGTGACCCATTGTATTATAGACTGAAAAGTGACCTGAGTTGTATTATAGACTGCAAAGTGACCTGTGTTGTATCAGAGACTGCAAAGTGACCTGAGTTGTATTATAGACTGCAAAGTGACCCGTTGTATTATTGACTGCAAAGTGACCCGAGTTGTATTATAGACTGCAAAGTGACCCGTGTTGTATTGTAGACTGCAAAGTGACCTGAGTTGTATTATAGACTGCAAAGTGACCCGTGTTGTATTATAGACTGCAAAGTGACCCGAGTTGTATTATAGACTGCAAAGTGACCCGTTGTATCATAGACTGCAAAGTGACCCGTGTTGTATTATAGACTGCAAAGTGACCTGAGTTGTATTATAGATTGCAAAGTGACCCGAGGTGTATTATAGACTTCAAAGTGACCCGTGTTGTATTATAGACTGCAAAGTGACCCGAGTTGTATTATAGACTGCAAAGTGACCCGAGTTGTATTATAAACTGCAAAGTGACCCGTGTTGTATTATAGACTGCAAAGTGACCCATTGTATTATAGACTGCAAAGTGACCCGAGTTGTATTATAGACTGCAAAGTGACCCGTGTTGTATTATAGACTGCAAAGTGACCCGTGTTGTATTATAGACTGCAAAGTGACCCGTGTTGTATTATAGACTGCAAAGTGACCCGTGTTGTATTATAGACTGCAAAGTGACCCGTGTTGTATTATAGACTGCAAAGTGACCTGAGTTGTATTATAGACTGCAAAGTGACCCGTTGTATCATAGACTGCAAAGTGACCCGAGTTGTATTATAGACTGTAAAGTGACCTGAGTTGTATTATAGACTGCAAAGTGACCCGTGTTGTATTATAGACTGCAAAGTGACCTGAGTTGTATTATAGACTGCAAAGTGACCCGTGTTGTGTTGTAGACTGCAAAGTGACCCATTGTATTATAGACTGCAAAGTGACCCGTGTTGTATTGTAGACTGCAAAGTGACCTGAGTTGTATTATAGACTGCAAAGTGACCCGAGTTGTGTTATAGACTGCAAAGTGACCCGAGTTGTATTATAGACTGCAAAGTGACCTGAGTTGTATTATAGATTGCAAAGTGACCCGAGTTGTATTATAGACTGCAAAGTGACCTGAGTTGTATTATAGACTGCAAAGTGACCTGAGTTGTATTGTAGACTTCAAAGTGACCCGTGTTGTATTATAGACTGCAAAGTGACCCGAGTTGTATTATAGACTGCAAAGTGACCCGAGTTGTATTATAGACTGCAAAGTGACCCGTGTTGTATTATAGACTGCAAAGTGACCCATTGTATTATAGACTGCAAAGTGACCCGAGTTGTATTATAGACTGCAAAGTGACCCGTGTTGTATTATAGACTGCAAAGTGACCCGTTGTATCATAGACTGCAAAGTGACCCGTGTTGTATTATAGACTGCAAAGTGACCTGAGTTGTATTATAGACTGCAAAGTGACCCGTTGTATTATAGACTGCAAAGTGACCCATTGTATTATAGACTGCAAAGTGACCCGTGTTGTATTATAGACTGCAAAGTGACCCGTTGTATCATAGACTGCAAAGTGACCCGAGTTGTATTATAGACTGTAAAGTGACCTGAGTTGTATTATAGACTGCAAAGTGACCCGTGTTGTATTATAGACTGCAAAGTGACCTGAGTTGTATTATAGACTGCAAAGTGACCCGTGTTGTGTTGTAGACTGCAAAGTGACCCATTGTATTATAGACTGCAAAGTGACCCATTGTATCATAGACTGTAAAGTGACCCGAGTTGTATTATAGACTGCAAAGTGACCCATTGTATTATAGACTGCAAAGTGACCCATTGTATCATAGACTGCAAAGTGACCCGAGTTGTATTATAGACTACAAAGTGACCCATTGTATTATAGACTGCAAAGTGACCCGAGTTGTATTATAGACTGCAAAGTGACCCATTGTATTATAGACTGAAAAGTGACCTGAGTTGTATTATAGACTGCAAAGTGACCCATTGTATTATAGACTGAAAAGTGACCTGAGTTGTATTATAGACTGCAAAGTGACCTGTGTTGTATCAGAGACTGCAAAGTGACCTGAGTTGTATTATAGACTGCAAAGTGACCCGTTGTATTATTGACTGCAAAGTGACCCGAGTTGTATTATAGACTGCAAAGTGACCCGTGTTGTATTGTAGACTGCAAAGTGACCTGAGTTGTATTATAGACTGCAAAGTGACCCGTGTTGTATTATAGACTGCAAAGTGACCCGAGTTGTATTATAGACTGCAAAGTGACCCGTTGTATCATAGACTGCAAAGTGACCCGTGTTGTATTATAGACTGCAAAGTGACCTGAGTTGTATTATAGATTGCAAAGTGACCCGAGGTGTATTATAGACTTCAAAGTGACCCGTGTTGTATTATAGACTGCAAAGTGACCCGAGTTGTATTATAGACTGCAAAGTGACCCGAGTTGTATTATAGACTGCAAAGTGACCCGTGTTGTATTATAGACTGCAAAGTGACCCATTGTATTATAGACTGCAAAGTGACCCGAGTTGTATTATAGACTGCAAAGTGACCCGTGTTGTATTATAGACTGCAAAGTGACCCGTGTTGTATTATAGACTGCAAAGTGACCCGTGTTGTATTATAGACTGCAAAGTGACCCGTGTTGTATTATAGACTGCAAAGTGACCCGTGTTGTATTATAGACTGCAAAGTGACCTGAGTTGTATTATAGACTGCAAAGTGACCCGTTGTATCATAGACTGCAAAGTGACCCGAGTTGTATTATAGACTGTAAAGTGACCTGAGTTGTATTATAGACTGCAAAGTGACCCGTGTTGTATTATAGACTGCAAAGTGACCTGAGTTGTATTATAGACTGCAAAGTGACCCGTGTTGTGTTGTAGACTGCAAAGTGACCCATTGTATTATAGACTGCAAAGTGACCCATTGTATCATAGACTGTAAAGTGACCCGAGTTGTATTATAGACTGCAAAGTGACCCATTGTATTATAGACTGCAAAGTGACCCATTGTATCATAGACTGCAAAGTGACCCGAGTTGTATTATAGACTACAAAGTGACCCATTGTATTATAGACTGCAAAGTGACCCGAGTTGTATTATAGACTGCAAAGTGACCCATTGTATTATAGACTGAAAAGTGACCTGAGTTGTATTATAGACTGCTAAGTGACCCATTGTATTATAGACTGAAAAGTGACCTGAGTTGTATTATAGACTGCAAAGTGACCTGTGTTGTATCAGAGACTGCAAAGTGACCTGAGTTGTATTATAGACTGCAAAGTGACCCGTTGTATTATTGACTGCAAAGTGACCCGAGTTGTATTATAGACTGCAAAGTGACCCGTGTTGTATTGTAGACTGCAAAGTGACCTGAGTTGTATTATAGACTGCAAAGTGACCCGTGTTGTATTATAGACTGCAAAGTGACCCGAGTTGTATTATAGACTGCAAAGTGACCCGTTGTATCATAGACTGCAAAGTGACCCGTGTTGTATTATAGACTGCAAAGTGACCTGAGTTGTATTATAGATTGCAAAGTGACCCGAGGTGTATTATAGACTTCAAAGTGACCCGTGTTGTATTATAGACTGCAAAGTGACCCGAGTTGTATTATAGACTGCAAAGTGACCCGAGTTGTATTATAAACTGCAAAGTGACCCGTGTTGTATTATAGACTGCAAAGTGACCCATTGTATTATAGACTGCAAAGTGACCCGAGTTGTATTATAGACTGCAAAGTGACCCGTGTTGTATTATAGACTGCAAAGTGACCCGTGTTGTATTATAGACTGCAAAGTGACCCGTGTTGTATTATAGACTGCAAAGTGACCCGTGTTGTATTATAAACTGCAAAGTGACCCGTGTTGTATTATAGACTGCAAAGTGACCTGAGTTGTATTATAGACTGCAAAGTGACCCGTGTTGTATTATAGACTGCAAAGTGACCTGAGTTGTATTATAGACTGCAAAGTGACCCGTGTTGTATTATAGACTGCAAAGTGACCCGTGTTGTATTATAGACTGCAAAGTGACCCGTTGTATTATAGACTGCAAAGTGACCCGTGTTGTATTATAGACTGCAAAGTGACCCGTGTTGTATTATAGACTGCAAAGTGACCCGTTGTATTATAGACTGCAAAGTGACCCATTGTATTATAGACTGCAAAGTGACCCGTTGTATCATAGACTGCAAAGTGAACCGAGTTGTTTATAGACTGCAAAGTGACCCGAGTTGTATTATAGACTGCAAAGTGACCCATTGTATTATAGACTGCAAAGTGACCCGTGTTGTATTATAGACTGCAAAGTGACCTGAGTTGTATTATAGACTACAAAGTGACCCGTTGTATCATAGACTGCAAAGTGACCCGAGTTGTATTATAGACTGCAAAGTGACCTGAGTTGTATTATAGACTGCAAAGTGACCCGTTGTATTATAGACTGCAAAGTGACCCGTTGTATTATAGACTGCAAAGTGACCTGAGTTGTATTATAAACTGCAAAGTGACCTGAGTTGTATTATAGACTGCAAAGTGACCCGTGTTGTGTTGTAGACTGCAAAGTGACCCATTGTATTATAGACTGCAAAGTAACCCATTGTATCATAGACTGCAAAGTGACCCGAGTTGTATTATAGACTGCAAAGTGACCCATTGTATTATAGACTGCAAAGTGACCCATTGTATCATAGACTGCAAAGTGACCCGAGTTGTATTATAGACTGCAAAGTGACCCATTGTATTATAGACTGCAAAGTGACCCGAGTTGTATTATAGACTGCAAAGTGACCTGAGTTGTATTATAGACTGCAAAGTGACCCGTTGTATCATAGACTGCAAAGTGACCCGAGTTGTATTATAGACTGCAAAGTGACCTGAGTTGTATTATAGACTGCAAAGTGACCTGAGTTGTATTATAGACTGCAAAGTGACCCGTTGTATTATAGACTGCAAAGTGACCCGTTGTATTATAGACTGCAAAGTGACCTGAGTTGTATTATAGACTGCAAAGTGACCTGAGTTGTATTATAGACTGCAAAGTGACCCGTGTTGTGTTGTAGACTGCAAAGTGACCCATTGTATTATAGACTGCAAAGTGACCCATTGTATCATAGACTGCAAAGTGACCCGAGTTGTATTATAGACTACAAAGTGACCCATTGTATTATAGACTGCAATGTGACCCGAGTTGTATTATAGACTGCAAAGTGACCCATTGTATTATAGACTGAAAAGTGACCTGAGTTGTATTATAGACTGCAAAGTGACCCATTGTATTATAGACTGAAAAGTGACCTGAGTTGTATTATAGACTGCAAAGTGACCCGAGTTGTATTATAGACTGCAAAGTGACCTGTGTTGTATCAGAGACTGCAAAGTGACCTGAGTTGTATTATAGACTGCAAAGTGACCCGTTGTATTATTGACTGCAAAGTGACCCGAGTTGTATTATAGACTGCAAAGTGACCTGTGTTGTATTGTAGACTGCAAAGTGACCTGAGTTGTATTATAGACTGCAAAGTGACCTGAGTTGTATTATAGATTGCAAAGTGACCCGAGTTGTATTATAGACTGCAAAGTGACCTGAGTCGTATTATAGACTGCAAAGTGACCCGTGTTGTATTATAGACTGCAAAGTGACCCGAGTTGTATTATAGACTGCAAAGTGACCCGTTGTATCATAGACTGCAAAGTGACCCGTGTTGTATTATAGACTGCAAAGTGACCTGAGTTGTATTATAGATTGCAAAGTGACCCGAGTTGTATTATAGACTTCAAAGTGACCCGTGTTGTATTATAGACTGCAAAGTGGCCCGAGTTGTATTATAGACTGCAAAGTGACCCGAGCTGTATTATAGACTGCAAAGTGACCCGTGTTGTATTATAGACTGCAAAGTGACCCATTGTATTATAGACTGCGAAGTGACCCGAGTTGTATTATAGACTGCAAAGTGACCCGTGTTGTATTATAGACTGCAAAGTGACCCGTTGTATCATAGACTGCAAAGTGACCTGAGTTGTATTATAGACTGCAAAGTGACCCGTTGTATTATAGACTGCAAAGTGACCCGATGTATTATAGACTGCAAAGTGACCTGAGTTGTATTATAGACTGCAAAGTGACCTGAGTTGTATTATAGACTGCAAAGTGACCCGTGTTGTGTTGTAGACTGCAAAGTGACCCATTGTATTATAGACTGCAAAGTGACCCATTGTATCATAGACTGCAAAGTGACCCGAGTTGTATTATAGACTGCAAAGTGACCCATTGTATTATAGACTGCAAAGTGACCCATTGTATCATAGACTGCAAAGTGACCCGAGTTGTATTATAGACTGCAAAGTGACCCATTGTATTATAGACTGCAAAGTGACCCGAGTTGTATTATAGACTGCAAAGTGACCTGAGTTGTATTATAGACTGCAAAGTGACCCGTTGTATCATAGACTGCAAAGTGACCCAAGTTGTATTATAGACTGCAAAGTGACCTGAGTTGTATTATAGACTGCAAAGTGACCTGAGTTGTATTATAGACTGCAAAGTGACCCGTTGTATTATAGACTGCAAAGTGACCCGTTGTATTATAGACTGCAAAGTGACCTGAGTTGTATTATAGACTGCAAAGTGACCTGAGTTGTATTATAGACTGCAAAGTGACCCGTGTTGTGTTGTAGACTGCAAAGTGACCCATTGTATTATAGACTGCAAAGTGACCCATTGTATCATAGACTGCAAAGTGACCCGAGTTGTATTATAGACTGCAAAGTGACCCATTGTATTATAGACTGCAAAGTGACCCGAGTTGTATTATAGACTACAAAGTGACCCATTGTATTATAGACTGCAAAGTGACCCGAGTGTATTATAGACTGCAAAGTGACCCATTGTATTATAGACTGAAAAGTGACCTGAGTTGTATTATAGACTGCAAAGTGACCCATTGTATTATAGACTGAAAAGTGACCTGAGTTGTATTATAGACTGCAAAGTGACCCGAGTTGTATTATAGACTGCAAAGTGACCTGTGTTGTATCAGAGACTGCAAAGTGTCCTGAGTTGTATTATAGACTGCAAAGTGACCCGTTGTATTATTGACTGCAAAGTGACCCGAGTTGTATTATAGACTGCAAAGTGACCCGTGTTGTATTGTAGACTGCAAAGTGACCTGAGTTGTATTATAGACTGCAAAGTGACCTGAGTTGTATTATAGATTGCAAAGTGACCCGTGTTGTATTATAGACTGCAAAGTGACCTGAGTCGTATTATAGACTGCAAAGTGACCCGTGTTGTATTATAGACTGCAAAGTGACCCGAGTTGTATTATAGACTGCAAAGTGACCCGTTGTATCATAGACTGCAAAGTGAACCGAGTTGTTTATAGACTGCAAAGTGACCCGAGTTGTATTATAGACTGCAAAGTGACCCATTGTATTATAGACTGCAAAGTGACCCGTGTTGTATTATAGACTGCAAAGTGACCTGAGTTGTATTATAGACTACAAAGTGACCCGTTGTATCATAGACTGCAAAGTGACCCGAGTTGTATTATAGACTGCAAAGTGACCTGAGTTGTATTATAGACTGCAAAGTGACCCGTTGTATTATAGACTGCAAAGTGACCCGTTGTATTATAGACTGCAAAGTGACCTGAGTTGTATTATAGACTGCAAAGTGACCTGAGTTGTATTATAGACTGCAAAGTGACCCGTGTTGTGTTGTAGACTGCAAAGTGACCCATTGTATTATAGACTGCAAAGTAACCCATTGTATCATAGACTGCAAAGTGACCCGAGTTGTATTATAGACTGCAAAGTGACCCATTGTATTATAGACTGCAAAGTGACCCATTGTATCATAGACTGCAAAGTGACCCGAGTTGTATTATAGACTGCAAAGTGACCCATTGTATTATAGACTGCAAAGTGACCCGAGTTGTATTATAGACTGCAAAGTGACCTGAGTTGTATTATAGACTGCAAAGTGACCCATTGTATTTTAGACTGCAAAGTGACCCGAGTTGTATTATAGACTGCAAAGTGACCCGAGTTGTATTATAGACTGCAAAGTGACCCGAGTTGTATTATAGACTGCAAAGTGACCCATTGTATTATAGACTGCAAAGTGACCCATGTTGGATTGAAGACTGCAAAGTGACCTGAGTTGTATTATAGACTGCAAAGTGACCCGTGTTGTATCAGAGACTGCAAAGTGACCTGAGTTGTATTATAGACTGCAAAGTGACCCGAGTTGTATTATAGACTGCAAAGTGACCTGCAATCATCCACAGTGAAAACCCCTTATCTCCGATGCATCTGGATCATTGCATGGCATCAACTAATTGATCAATCTGAAAAGCATGATGTTGTAACCTGCCCCTTTACTACTGGCAGGGGACTAATGGCAAGCCCACAATCCTTAGTGAGTATGAGTTGCACAATGAGGGGGGATGCCACCTGCATAAATAGAGCTGGCCAGTCTGAAACCAGCAGTGAGAGAAGAGTGAACAGTAAGAGAGTACTGCTACTGCTACTGCTATTGCTACTACCGCTGCTGCTGCTGCTGCATATCTGTAATTGTAAATAAAATAATTTCTTTTCGATTCTACAAACTTCTGTTAGATTGTGGCCGTCCCAAAACTGGCGATGAGGGTTAAAGTGGATAGCTGTCTATGCTGCTGAAGCCACCTCCCTAAATTTTTGTTGGATACAGGTTGGAAGGGCGCGATTCTCCCGAGTCACGAAGACTCGGGAAGCTGGCGTCAAAAACGGGCGGGTTTGACGCCAGCCTCCGCCCCCCGACCGGGAACCGATTCAGCTCCCCGGTCGGGGCTAGTACCGCACGGCCGTGAACTCCGGCATCGCGGGCTTAACGAATTTCGTTAAGCCCGCTAGCCAGAGTTAGCGACGGCTGACGCGTCAGATGACGTCAGCCGCGCATGCGCGGACTGGACTCCAACCCGCGTATGCGCGGATGACGTCATCACGCATATGCGTGAACCCGCGCATGCGCGGGCCGGTATGCCCCTCAGCCGCCCCGCGAAAGGATACAGCGTGGCGGCGGAGGGAGAAAGAGTGCGCGGGGTAAGTACCCGCTGCCCGCGATCGGTGGGCACCGATCGCGGGCCCATGGCACCCTTGGCACGGCCGTGGTACTGCCGTGCCAATCGGTGCCATGGTTCCCCAGATCGGGACTTTACGGCCGTTTTTACGAACGGTCAGACCAGGTGTGTTTTACGTTCATAAAAACGGCCGTAAAGGCCTTGGAATTCGGCCCATCGGCCAGGGGTGAATAGCTGCTCGCTGTAATAAAACGGCGGGCAGCGATTCGTGTCGGGAGGCGGGCGTGGGGGGGGGGGGGGAGAGAATAGCGGGAGGGCGTCGGACCAGCGTGTCCGTAAAATTTACGCCGCCCGCTATTCTCCGCCCCGTCGTGAGTGCGGAGAATCGCGCCCGAAGTTTTTTTTCTGTTGCACCATGCCTCTTTATTGACATTTGGATGTCTTTGATGCTGCGCTGGAAAGTTGGAACCATTATGCACAACGGATGCGTTACTATTTCCGGGCGAATAACATCACCGGTGGTCATTTTGCTCACTGCCTGTGGCCTGCATATGTTTGGAGTGATTAGGAGCCTTATGTACCCAGCTGCGCCGGACACCAAGGCGTTTGATGAACTTGTAATCTTGATGGGGCAACATTTTAACCCAACCCCGTCCACAATAGTCCAGCGTCACCGGTTTAATACCGCAGAGAGGACCCCAGGAGAATCCCTTGTTGAGTTTCTATCCAGGCTATGCAGGATTGCGGAGGACTGTGACTATGGTGAGAGTTTGTCAGAAATGTTGCGTGACCATTTGCTTTGGGGTATTAACAGCACAGCCACCCAGAGAAAGTTGTTAGCAGAGCCGACATTGACTTTGCAACAGGCCATTAGATAGCATTGTCCCAAGAGAGTGCAGAACGGGGAGTGCAGGAGCTACAGGGAATGGAGGTGGATGCCTTGGGGCGAAACACCTTCCATCCAAAAGCGTCTCCCCGTACCCGTGCCGTATCTTGGGTAGGGTGGCATCCGGATCGACGCCAGTGGCTGCCGGACGTTTCTCCCCAAAGGGAGCCTTCTCCAGAACCGATGGATGTGGAGCCATGTCAGTGTCAGACTTGTGGGACACCGTCGTGGACACCGGTCCTGACGGCACCAGAGGTGCAGTCGTTTCGACAGAAACTGGGGCCAGCCCAGGGGCCTTACCTTCCATTTGGATGAATCTGTGGTGACTACCCCCGAGTATGTGGAGATGGAGGACGACCTGCAGTTCCATTGTGTCAGCTCCCCATGTGGCCTCCATTAAGGTAAATGGTAACCCACTTGAGATGGAGTTGGATACTGGTGCAGCGGTCTCCGTGATTGCCAGAGGACATTCAACCACATCAAGTAGGGTATACAGACCCTTGCATTAACCATTACACAGGCCAGGTTGGCCACCTATATGGGGGAACCATTGGACATTGCTGGAACTACGAGGGCCCCTCTTGTTCATGGACGCCAGGAGGGACTTTTCCTGCTTATCGTGGTGCACGGCCACAGACCCAGCCTGTTGGGTCAGGACTGGTTGCGCCATTTGCGGCTGCAGTGCAGCACATCCTTCAAACAGGTTCTTGAGGGTTGACAGAGGTACTGGGACGGTACCCAGATGCATTCCAGTCCGGCTTTGGGAAGATAAAAGGGGCTGTAGCCCATATCCAGGTTGAACCAGGAGCCACGCCGCGCTATTTCCGGGTGTGCCCGGTGCCTTGCACATTGCTCAAGAAGGTAGAAGCGGAGCTCACTAGTTTGGAGTCCTTTGGTATTATCAGGCCCATCTGTTTTGGAGACTGGGCAGCGCCATTTGTACCTGTAATGAAGCCAGATGCAACAACTATAAACTTGCAGTGAATACAGCTTCCCGGCTTGACCGATCCCTAATGCCCCGCGAAGCTTGCAGGCGGACTCTCGTTCACAAAATTAGATATGAGTCATGCCTACCTACAGTTGGAGCTGGACCCCGCCTCCCGGCCATATGTAACTATTAATACACACAGGGGCCTGCATGTATGTACACTGTTGCCCTTTGGAGTATCCTCTGCCTGCGCTATTTTTCAACGCATCATGGAGGGCATCTTGAGAGGTTTACCACGTGTCGCTGTTTTGATTACGGGGATGTCGGAGCAGGAACATTTGGAAAATTTGGACGCTGTCCTTCCTTCTCAGAGGCTGGAGTCCATTTACGTCGTTAAAAAGTGCGCCTTTTGGGCGAAGGAAGTGGTCGATGGACCGGGAAGGTTTGCACCCCGTCACAGAGAAGGTGCCCGCAATTCAACAGGCCCCCGCCTGACTGGCACTTCGTATCTTTGTTCTTTTCTCGGCCTCGTAAACTATTACGGGAAATTCCTTCCCAATCTGGCAACTACGCTGGCCCTGTTGCACCTTCTGTTAAAGAAGAATCACACCTGGGTTTGGGGTCAGCTGCAAAAATTCGCTTTCCGGAGGGTGAAACAGAAATTGTTGTTGTCTGGGTTACTAACCCACTATGATTCAGAAAAGCCTTTGCTCATCACGTGTGATGCACCCCCGTATGGTATTGGCGTCGTCCTGTCCCACAAGACGGAGAACAGAGCCGAGTGACCGATAGCTTGCGGCTCCCGCACATTGACTGCAGCGGAAAAGAAGTACGCACAAATCAAGGAAGGAGGGCCTGGCGGTAGACTTTGTGGTGAAACGCTTCCACCAGTATGTTTTATGGCTGCCACATCACTATCGTGACTGATCACAAGCCTCTGCTTGGACTTTTCCAAGAGGATAAGGCAATTGCCTCTGCACGAATCCAGCGCTGGGTTTGGTTGCTCGCTGCCTACGAGTATTCTCTACAGCATAAACCAGGGATCCAGACAGCGAATGCTGATGCACTGAGCCGATTGCCTTTGTCGACCAGCCCCATGCCGACCCCCACAACTGATGAGTTGGTTGCAACCCTAAATCTTATGGACTCCTTGCCTGTCACGGCATTGCAGATCCATGAGTGGACCCAAACGGAACCAGTCCTGTCAAAGGTTCGGCACGTAGTCCTGTATGGTGGGCAGCATAGACAGCTCCCAGGCGAGTTGCAGGCATTTTCCTCCAAGCTGTCAGAATTTAGCGTGGAAGATGGTATCCTCTTGTGGGGGAAGCGTGTGATCGTCCTGGAAAAAGGACAGGAGCTGATATTAAAGGACTTGCACAATGGGCATCCGGATGTGACCAAAATGAAGTGGCCCGGAGTTATGTCTGGTGGCCAGGCCTCGATGCCGAAATTGAGAAGGTGGCCCAAAACTGCTCCATTTGCCAGGAGCATCAGACACTTCCGCCGGCCGTGCCCCTACATCACTGGGAATGGCCAGGGCGGCCTTGGGCGCGCTTGTATGTGGATTTCGCCGGCCCTTTTCAAGGATCCATGTTCTTTTTAATAATCGATGCCCAGTCTAAATGGTTAGAGGTACATAAGATGGTAGGCACAACGTCCTGCGCAACGATCGAGAAGATGCATTTGTCTTTCTGTACGCATGGCCTCCCTGAGGTGCTTGTCACAGACAACAGCACTCCTTTCACCAGTGAGGAGTTTGTGAGGTTCATGAAGATGAACGGCATACGCCATATCCGCACCGCTCCATACCACCAGACTTCCAATAGGTTGGCGGAGCGCGCAGTGCAGACATTCAAACAAGGCCAAAAGAAGCAGTCTTCCGGGTCGATGGACATGAGGCTGGCTCGTTTTTTGTTTTCATATAGGACCACTCCACATGCGGTGACTGGGGTAGCTTCCGTGGAACGCCTAATGGGCCGGGGACTTCGCACCCACCTTAGCATGGTTTTCCCGGACATTGGCGCAAAGTACACCGCACTCAAGAACGGCAGGGGCATGGCCTTTCTCGGCATCGGCCAATTCGGCAGTTTGCACCTGGTAACCCGGTGTTCGTTCGAGATTTTGCTGGTGGTGCCCAGTAGGTCCCTGGCATTATCTTTCGCCGAACAGGCCCTAACTCTTACCAGGTACAAGCGTAAGCATGTAAGCCACATTCAGTCCAGAATGCCCCCTCTTCCAAAGATTCCCCACCTCCGGAGCTCACTTCTACAGCCGCAGAGACCAGACACAGTGAAGGATCATCCTCACGATCTTCCAATGGCGCCGCACTCCAAGCCTGCACAGGTCATTGCAGAACCGTGTGGAGATAGGGATGCCGAGATGACGGAGGCAGTGGTCTCCGACTCCAAGGTGGAGACACAGGATGTCTCTGAGGGGGAGTCTTCAGTCCCACGGCCCGTGAATGTACAACCGTTACGCCGTTCATCGCGGAAGCGCCGGTCTCCTTCTCAATAAAGCCGCCTGATCCAGCGCCTCGTGCAAATGGTGTCCAGCCTGCAGCAAAACTAGTCCAACGCCATCCTTCATCAGGGTCTTTGTGTGTGTGTGCGTGCGCTTGCGCGCGTGTGTGTGTGTGTTCCTACTTCTACAAACTTGTGCTGGATTCCTTGTGCTGGATTCTTTGTTATCCTCACAAAACATGAATATATAAAATAAGTGATCAATGCCTCTATTTTACTCAATCACATAACTCTTCATCTGCGGACAACTGCAGCAGCATTAGAAGATTTAGCATTTTCTGATGTCTAAGTGTTTATAGATAATACCACATAGGTTCCATTACAAATTGTACAAGACCTAAATAAATTGCAACTCATTGTACTCTCTGAATGTTTAGCTCATCTTGAGATTGTGTAAAACAGTGACACATCTCCAACTGTCCCCACAATGCTTTTATTTTAATGCAGCCATCATGTAAGTAAATTTGAACTACAAAGGCAAGAGGCAGGGTGGCTACTGAATACTCAAGGCAGCAGCGCGACATACAAGAGCACCAACTAAAATCAGTTATAATCACATGTTGGCACCCACCAGTGAGGTCATAGTGCACACCACTGACATGCTTCAGGTGCTTGGGTAAATCTGGATTATTAGTCCAGTATTTTAATCACAATACTACCACAATGCCTCACAGCGCCAGGCACCCGGGTTCATTGCTGGCCTCGGTGACTATGTGGAGTTTGCATTTTCTCCCCTTGTCTGTGTGGGTTTCCCCTGGGTGCTCCGGTTTCCACACAGTCCAAAGATGCGTGGGATTATGGGAATAGGGCGGGGGAATGGGCCTATTTAGGGCGCACTTCCGGAGGGCCAGTGCAGACATGATGGGCTGAATGGACTCCTTCTGCACTGTAAGAATTCTATGGATACAAGTTGTTCATAAAACCACAGAATATCACAACACAGAGAAAGGCCATCCATTCCGTTATGAATATTTATCTGTCCATGAGCCATGTATTCTGACCTCATCCTTCTATTTGATCTCTGCACCCTGTAATATTCTTTTTCTTTAAGCAATTATCTGATTCCCCTTCAAAGGATTTATGGGCTCTGCTTTAATAACAGTTCAGAACTGTGAATTCCACAGTCCAACACCGTGTAAAGGATTTCTTTCCAACTTGTCCTTTAATTTTTCTTGTAGTCATTTGAAATGTGTGCATTCTTGTTACTGTCCAACTGACCAGGGGAGGCAATCTCACTATTTATCCCATTAGAACCCTTCATAATCTTGAAGAGCTATTCGACCATCCCCACACCAAAAAGCCCTGACTTCGCAAGTGACTCTTCATAACGGGAGCCTTTCTCATTTCTCAGCTAAATTTACACCACACCTTTCCCATTTCATTTCCTACTTCTATAATAGGTTTTCGCATTGTATCATTTAATCTGCAATAGTTTCAAGTTCTGATAAAAGGTCATGGACCTAAAACATTGGGCAGAAATGTTCTGCAAAAATGTAAGACTCGTCGATGGGGATAAAGAGGGAGCTGACCCCAGTCCAGCAGGCAACTGGAGTGTCATTTTGCTGGCAACGGCCAATTAACAGGCCAGAGTCGCCAACCAATTGAAGATGGCAGAATCTCCTCCCATAGCCCCCCACCACCGCACCGTAATCCATCATCTCTGAGCTCCCACCTAATCGGAGAATTAATGGTGATCAGTGCTGAGGCTCCATCACAGAAGGCAGGAAGTCTTAAAGCCAGGATACCCATGAAAATGGGTGAACTCTTTTAGGGAAGCTGGGTCCATGCAAGCGAGCCCTGGTAATCGGGAGATGGTGTTGTTCAGACAACAGCCTTAAGCACAGGAGCGGCCATTGCTAGGGCCCAATTTGTTGATCATCAAACAAAAGTCAAGGAGGTTTGCACCCCCCCCCCCCCCTAGGAAGCTGCAGGGAAGGGGCCATGGTTTACCTGGCAGTCTCCTCACGTGGCTGTAGGCTCTCCCAGTGTGAACAAAACAGCTACGGGATTTGTAATTGGCCCCTCATTTGGTTCTCAAGGAGATCAATTGGCCACCTGATGGGCAGCTATGCCTCTAATTCCTGCCACTGGAAAGATGCCACGGTAGCAGGAAGATGCGTGCTCCTCCCAGCATCTCCCTCGGCCACGTTGCCCTTGTAAACCCTTCTGCCTCCAAGCTCAAAAACAGACTGGGAACATTCACTCTGTTTCTCTCCCACCACGAATGCTGTGTGACCTACATTTTCTGTTTATGGGCGGCACTCTCTGGCCGGGTCTGCCCGGCGATCGAGAATGCCACCCGAGGTCAATGGACTTCTCCATTGTCCACATCTCGCCTGTGGCATTCTTGGGCGGTGCGGATGAATCCAACCCTATGTTTCTGGTTTACAGCATTCACACTATTTTGCCATTTCAAAATTCACTTTTGCTCCATAAATATAAGAAAACCCTAGTAAATTTAACATAAATTTCAAGAACTACTCGTTCATGAATGAATCACATTTTTGCTTTTAAAAGGTACATTACAGCTGATCCAACCCAACAGCTTAATACACTGTTCCCCCTCTTCTTGCAGCCAATCTCGATGCACCAGCGCCCTCTGTAGGAAAATGCTAGGATTACCCGTTATTTAAAATGTGAGTTCTCAATCCCAGTTCAATACTGTTGCAGCAAAGTGGTTTATATCGTAAATTGGTTTCCAATGCTGAGCCTTTCATCAGTCATAGGCACCGAGGTTTGGTAAAAGGGCTGATGGATTTTCCTTAAGGGTTTTCTTAGATTATTCAGTATTTTCTATGAAACTGAAGTATTCTGCTGACTTCAACCTCAAGAGTTGTCAGGAGTGACTTTCCTCTGAACTTTTCCTGTTCTGTACATTCAGCTGAAAGTTCAAAGGTGATTTTCAGCCTCAGTAGGGGACGGAAATCTGGTGGTGTCAGATTGAATGCCTTTTGGCCAATAGAAGAGCAAATCAGACAAGGTGAGCACAGGCAATCTGATGTCGCCGGTTTTCAACTGCCTGTCAAAGTGAAAGTTACTCACGAGGCTCCAGTCCAGGGTCCATCAGGAGAGCAGCGACCCTGTGAACATTTCTAATGCAGCAACTCACCTTGACTCACACAACACCTGCACTGCCAGGTTTCCATTAATGTCATACTTTCACATGCCAAACTTTCTCACTCTCCAAGAGGAACTAAACTTGCTCAATAAGCGACCGAGCAGCATGGCGTACCACTGATATGCACACAGCATCTTGGCCTATCTCATTTTTTTAATCATCATCATGGAGGAGGTCCATGTTCTTAAATGAGAACTTTTGCATCCTGAGGACCCAGGCTCGTAGCCTCCATATATGATATAGCACTGCTTAGATTTAGAGGAGTGCATCCAATAACATACATCTCTTAGCTTCCGAAGTGAGACCCCTACTGCAGCAGTGTGATAATGGGTGGGATTTAATGGAAAAGAAACAGAGTCCCGTTTGGAAGCATTGCCCCGCGCTTGCAGCGCCAAGAACGACCCCACTATTAAACGGGACTCTGCTTGTTTTCCGGGCCTGGGCGAGAAATGTCCTGCCATTTTTGAATGCCATCCCAATCTCTGAACCCCCCCCCACACACACACACAGAAAATGGTGGGCCTCTAGTCCCCAGAATCCTACCTCATAAGGGCAGGGCAACCCTGGGCCCAATCCACAGCATGCCAGGGTGGCACCCAAGAAGCACTGCCAGGGTTCCTGGGTGGCAGTGCCATTGTGCCCAGTTGGTATCAGGTGCCAGGGTACCACCCAGGCCAGAGCCCAAGCACCCATGGGCCTGTGATTTGGGCCTGTGATTGCCCCTTCCCTGTGATTGCCCCCCAAGTAAGCCTAACTGCTCACTTGAATATACAAATCTGGATCCCGCCCATTGAGGGCAGGATTCAGATTGTGACATCTCGTTAGATCTCACGAGGCATAACGAACATCACGCGTCAGGCACAACAGGCGCAACAAGACAGAGAGATTGCACCCAACATCTCGACTTCTCACACTGGTCACTCTCTCTTGATTGGGAATAGAAATTCAGTGTCAATCTGTGCCAGATTTGGAGGAGCTTCATGTTACATTGTGGAGGTTTTGTGGTTCAGTGGGTAGTAACCCTGCCTCTGAGACAGATGTTCTGGGTTCAAATTCCACCCCAGGACTTGATGGCCAAAGAAGATGCATTCATAATGCGGCCAAACAACCTGTAAATCTCTCCAACGTGTTAATGGCTGGCGGGAAGAACGGGAGAGAGACTCCTAGTCAGCCATGCTTGATTCGGAGAGGCACCCTCAAGCTGTAAGCACCTAGTGACAGATTAGCGACATCTTCCATGAATGACTAGCTACAGAAACAGACATACATCTACCTTAGTGCACCATTAGGTGTGGGAGGAGAATTGGGAATGTATGGAACATTGTTCATCTTCCCCAATAACTGGCTCAGACTGCCAAAGTTATTTTATAAACAACTTAACAGTGAGTAGAGTTGAAGCTTTCAACACCACCAATCTGGACTGACAGGTATGAAGGATAATGTGCCAATCCTTTATCTAGGGAAATGAATTTCATCAATTTGTCTACACTCCAAACCATCAACATCCTGAACCATCTTCACTTGGGTCTGTCTTTTTTTCTCCACTTTAAACTTTCTCCGCTCTGACACACTAAACTATTTTCAGATTCCACACTCTTAATCCAATCCCTTCTGTTCTAAAATAAAAAATATATATTGTGGATGCTGGAGATCTGAAATATAAATAAATAAAATTCTGGAAATACTCAGCAAGTCTGGCAGCGTCTGTAGAGAGAGAAAGTATTTTGAGAATATTACTTCTTCAGAACTGCCCTTTTGCTCTATGCCTTATTACTCACCTATACTTATGTAAAATCTTTGTTTCCATTAAATGTTAAAATATGCTGGTTTATTTTTGAATGTGTTTATTGGAACATAAATGTTAAACAACTGTCATTAATTACTATACCATGGCAACTTGCTTTTTAAGTCAACCTAGAAATCAAAGCACATAAGTGTTCATTATCTTATTTTAAATTCAGTCCCAGTGAGCTGTAATTACAACTTTTCTGATGACATTTTGCGATAATGTGGGAGGGAGGGGGTAATGACTGTCTTTGCCAAGTGTCTGGCCCCTAACCTTGATATCAGATCTATTGTATGATTATGATTTAGTTTGGAATTTGCTCTTGGGCAATTTGGGAATTTGCTCCAGAATTTGCTCCTTTTAAAGCTTAGTGATATTGAAGCTTTGAGCAACCAATTATTTAAAGCCTTCATTATGGCCAATTGCATGGAGCTGGCAGGGAACTGAACTTACTTTACATGATCTGCTTGTGGCCTGTCATGTTTCGAGCACTGAATTCTGAACAAATAAAACCATTGTATTTACATCTACCTTTTACTGTATAAAAGAGGCTGGCTCCCTTAATTAGGCTGAATAATATCCCTTTGATTGCTGCCAAGATTGCCTCGTTCAAACCTGAAAGACAGCCTGTCCATTTTACTCAGAACTGGAGGCATCCTGTCCCTTCTGTTACTCATTATGATTAAATACTTACTGATACACAGACTGCCTGTTTGGTACATAGAGGAAGGGCTAATTTTAGTTGTAGCAGCATTTGAAATAAATAACTTACTGCAAAACTCTACTTTGGTGTAATGTTATCAAAAAAGATCGCAACACAGCAAAAGGGAGGTTAGTCTGGACATCTTAAAACTATTTACTGGCTCCTACAGGATAATACTGGTAATGTATAAACCCAGCCAGGAGTAGCCAGTGCAGAGTTTAGGGGCTGGAAATGGGATAGTGCCGGCTGGCCTACCAATTGACACTGGGGACACGGAACAATCACTGTGTCAATAACAAGCAGTCTGCCTGAAAAATTGAGTCTCAGGGCTTGTTATGAGACTGGGAAGCTGAAGATGCTTGCGCTGTGCTCTAGAGCAGTAACAGACCACAGGACAGTCCCGTGAATGGGTTTTGAGGGTGTCAAATCAATTATGCCCATGATGGATTTGTTGTGCATGTTGACTGCAATTAACTTATCTTTAGGTGGCAGGCTCAGGGGTCACTGACAAACCTTAGCTAGAGGTCTATCATGCTTATCAGTGGCCAAATTCTCCAAGAGACCCATGAATTGGCATGAGTATATCTGGAATTGACATATTTAAGAGACCTGATGCTTGTTTTAAGCAGCTGTCTGGACTGTCTAAAACTGCACCCAGAGATCTAGCAGTGGTACCAATACCTGTACAAATTGGGCATTGCTCATCCTACTGCTAATGTTTTACACTTTGGAAAACAGGCACAATCTATATCAATTTATACTCCTATTTCACCCCAGCTAACCTAAATGGATTCAATGAGAAATGGTAATGCTTGTCTAGGATATGGCAGGGAATTGCATAGGATTTTTATTTAAATTGGGAAACCCAGGTTAAGGTCTTCAGTGCATGATTTGAAAACAAAAAAAAAAATAGGCATAAGTCCTTTCAAAAGAGGAAACCAAGATGATTGGGGATTGAGGTGCGGTGATGCAGCATTACCAGTGGAAGGCATTGGTACCGCACCTTGGTTGAGAAGAAGCTGAAGGTGCAGCATCCTAACCTACACCAATCCCAACCACCAATTATCCATGCAGCCTCCATTAACCCCTGGTCCACCACCACCATCGATTTTAAAACCCTAATCCTCATGTTCAAATCCTCCTCAAATGGTTTCACACCTCCCCGTCTCTAAAATCCTCTAGCCCTACAATTTTCCAAGAGCTCCTCTTATGCAACCCCTCTTCCTTTCATAGAATCATAGAATTTACAGTGCAAAAGGAGGGCATTCAGCCCATCAAATCTGCACCGGCTCTTGGAAAGAGCACCCCACTTAAGCCCACGCCTCCACCCTATCCCCGCAACCAAGCAACCCCACCTAACCTTTTGGACACTAAGGGCAATTTATCATGGCCAATCCACCTAACGTGCACATCCTTGGACTGTGGGAGGAAACTGGAGCACCCAGAGGAAACCCACGCCTACACGGGGAGAACGTGCAGACTCCGCACAGACAGTGACACAAGCTGGGAACCGCTATTGGCAGTTGCGCCTTTAGGCCTATGGGTGGATCTCTCTCCCGAAGCCATGGCTATCCTCCTGTAAATCACTTCTTGAAACCTTCCTCTTCTAACTAGGTTTTTGTCACTTGATTGAGTCTCTCTTTCCTTGGTTCCATATTAGATTAGCCTCCTGTTTGTTCGCTGCCTTGGGACATTTGATCATGTTAAAGGCACTATATAAATGCAAGTTCTAGGCAACATGGTGGAGCAGTGGTTAGCATTGCTGCCTCACGGCGCTGAGGTCCCAAGTTTGATCCTGGCTCTGGGCCACTGTCCTTGTGAAGTTTGCACATTCTCTCCGTGTTTGCGTGGGTTTCGCCCCCACAACCCACAGATGTGCAGGCTAGGTGGATTGGCCACTCTAAATTGCCCCTTAATTGGAAAATAATTAATTGGGTGCTTTAAAAGTTAAAAAAAATAAATGCAAGTTATTATTGTTGTTTATATCTTTGTTTTTTCTTTGCAAGCCACTGACATGTGCTTTTGACACTTTTACAATCCTCATCACAAACAAGCCCTGAAATGTTAACTGAATGTCCTGAGGCACTGCTGCCTCACAGCACCAGGAACCCGGGTTCGATTCCCATCTTCACACTGCCTGTGTGGAGTTTGCACATTCTCTCCGTGTCTGCGTGGGTTTCCTCCGGGTGCTCCAGTTTCCTCCCACAGTCCAAAAATGTGCAGGTTAGGTGGATTGGACATGCTAAATTGCTCCTTAGGGTGAGGTTACAGGGCAAGGGATTGGGCCTAGGTCAGGGGGGTCTTTCAAAGAGTTGGTGCATACTCAATGGGCTGAATAGCCTCTTTCTGTATTGCAGGGACTCTATGATTCTGTGCCAAATCCTTACAAAAATTAAGAAAAAAAATTAAAACACTGATGTCAGACATTACTGAAAATCCCATCAAGAAATAAGTTAAAATGATACGTAATATCTAAACCAGGTTTTAAATCACAAGCAAATTCACTGGAGGGTTGTACTAAATTCAGCTTGCTTATTACATGCGGACCTCAATGTAACAGACAGCACATCAGGTTGTTCATCAGACAGGGCTTTCCCACTGGAATCAGCTTGTTTGTTTATCACAGACCTTACTCTAAGTTATTATTTGTTGTGTGCTGCCATACTATTTATAATGTTACAAAGATTATGCAGCTAGAATTGCAATACACCCCAGAGGATGCAGTGCGAAAAGGTTTTTGTCAAACTATTTTTACAATCTTGGGTAGGGTTGCCACCCTCTGTCAAATTTGGAAAGAGGCAAGTTAGGACTAGAGAGAGGGTGATCATGGCTTTCATCTGATCTTTGTTTTGACGGTATAAATTAATGGAATGTCCTTAAAAAAGTAAAATCTTCACATCAGAAGACATAAGAGTAAAACAGATTTATGGGTTAAAAATTCACCAGATATTTAAAAGTGATTACTGCTAGTGGTTAGCACAACCGCCTCACGGCGCTGAGGTCCCAGGTTCGATCCCGGCTCTGGGTCACTGTCCGTGTGGAGTTTGCACATTCTCCCCGTGTCTGCGTGGGTTTCGCCCCCACAACCCAAAAATGTGCAGAGTAGGTGGATTGGCCACGCTAAATTGCCCCATAATAGAAAAAATAATTGGGTAATCTAAATTAAAAAAAAAAAAAAGTGATTACTGATATTTAATTCCTTTGACTGCAGTAGAACTAAATGTTAGCACTGATTCTAACAAGCCCTTGCCACTGGTTTTGTGCCAAAGTGTGAGACAAATTTCTACCCGTTACAATTTATATATCAACATTAGGAAGAACTTGTATTTATATAGATCGTTTGTAGTTGGAAGAGAAAGTCACAAATAAGACAGCAGGAAATTGAACCAGATCAATCGGCACAGTTTGTAACCGTTCCAGTGATTTGTTATGTTTTTTACATATCAATTACTTTGTAATCAATGAACTAATTGCTTTTGAAATTTAGTCACTGTTATTAGACTGGCAAACATGTAGCACAGAGCAAGGCTCAGAGACAGCAGCAAGATGAGTGTTGGGTAAATTTGTTTAATGTTGATGCTGTTAGTTAAGGTTAGAATATTATTCA
The DNA here is from genome assembly GCF_902713615.1 of Scyliorhinus canicula. Taxonomy (NCBI): domain Eukaryota; kingdom Metazoa; phylum Chordata; class Chondrichthyes; order Carcharhiniformes; family Scyliorhinidae; genus Scyliorhinus; species Scyliorhinus canicula. The sequence goes on from NC_052161.1 coordinate 131,339,805, forward strand.
AGGGACCTGGAGAACCTCAAATAGTGGGATCTTTTATAATCACATGAACATGCAGCTAGACCTTTGTGAGACAGCACTTTGCTCAAAACTGGGGTCTAATATTTTCTGACTGAGAATGCTTTGGTCATCTCGGACAAGGTCCAAATTGTTCAGTTCATAATCTGCTTCAGTGTCCTCTTGTGTTCAAAGGGATATTCTGTGCTAAACATTTCTGGAATTAAATACTGTTCATAACATTGAGTTAAGAATTTAGTGGTAGAAATCATTTGAATTAAGGGATCTTGAATAAAGAGGAATAAACTGTATCAGGGTTTCTGCATTTAGTGTATTTTGTAATGAACTTGATTCATATAATCCTTGGACTTAGTGATCTCTAAGCTTTTCCCTTTATTTTACCACTGTGCCAGGATGATATATGGGCACCATGCCTGCAGCTAATGCATTAAAAAAATCTAATTATCTACTAAAATACCGAATTCTGGAATTATTATTTAAATGGTCTTTCAGCAAAGGCTTTGTGAGTTGGGGGCTTAGACAGCCATCTTGTCACCTCAGCTCTATGTAGAAGATTTAACATGAGCATCCATGCTGATCTGGCTTAATTTTATGCATACTAATGTATCACGGTGCTTTGCAATTTCTTGTAAAAATGATTAAGCTGCTAATTAAAACTCTTTATAACTTGTTTCTCTTGATCTAAGCCATCAGCCACCACGATAATTAACATGCAAATTACCTCAGGGGAACAAAGTCACAGGGGTCCTCTGCTCTCAAACGTCTGCAAACTGATTTAATTATTGCCTGAATACCAAAACATCACAATTATGAATGGTGGCATTTGTTTTAATGGACAATGAGATAATTATCCAAATGACATTTTGGGAAAAACTTCTTTTAGTTTAATTTTTATAGCTAGTGGCTAAGATGATGAAGTGACATCAAACATTTTGATGTCCAATTTACTTTATCCAAGGATGATAAACTCAATGGGTTTCAGATAACAACCGAGGGGCACATATTGATTGAGATTAAAGACAATGCTATTGCATTTGAAATGAAGGGCACTTAAACATTCCAGAATACACAGGCAGGAGGAAACTATCTAAAGCCTTTTTGATGGAGTCCCATAAAAGTGATTGTGGTGAACTGGGTAATCTAGATCATTTTTAAAATCTCTTGCTCTTTCTCTTGAGTTTTTGTCATGTTTCTCTGTCCTCTACTGATTATCTCTAAATTCACCCGTTATTTTCTCTAATTTTTTACACTCAAGGGCAATTAATAAATGCCATCAATAGCAACATCGCGCATATACAACAACATTGAGAATAACATCTGAAAAAACTCCAAAGATTAGCTAAGAAACTGACTTCAATGAACCTGAAGTGTGTGACTGCCTCCTAACCTAAATTTGAATTTCTCTCAAAGTTCGAGAGTGGATTTTTGTGTTTGAGTTAAATGGAAGAAAACAAAAGGTAACTAACACAAGCTAGAGAAAGAACCTTATCAGCATATCCCCCCAGTCCTTTCTCACTTGGGTTCTTAACTAGCTTCTCCTTAAATGTATCCATGCTATACTCCATGTGACAATGATTTACGCATTCTTATCAATCCTTGTGGAAATAACTTTCTCCGGAATTTCTCATTGGATTTATTGGTCGCTCTCCGACATTTTAGGTTGCTAGTTTTGATCTTCCCTATAAATGGAATCATCTTCTCTACTTTTACCTTGTCAACCCCCTTTTCAATTTTAAAGATCTCCAGTAGGTCAACCCCAGCCTTCCCTCGTCTAGAGGAAAGCCCCAGCGTGCTCAGCCCTTCTTGATAGGTATATCTGTGTCTTCCAAAAACACAACAGATTACAAACAATGCAAGATGAAATGATGCAACCACATATGATGTTTTTCTTCATTGTTTATCATTTATTTTTTTGAAACACGTTGCAATTCAATTTGACCGTGACAAAAAAATGCTGAATTGCAGTAAGAGACATGCCTTACTGAAAATCACAGTAACTTTCAGATTGGCTATTTGAGTGCTTTTGTCACATTGAAATTGGCCCCTCCTCAAACTGTTTGCCAAACATTGATCAAGTCACCAACCTTTTAGCTGTATTTTTTTCAAACTGCAGAACAGGATTCAATTGTTCCTCTATTGGTTCTAACCACCATATTGGAAACAATTGCAGATTCTAGTTTTTTTCCCCACTTTTACCATCTCTCAAAGACACTGGCCTTCACTGCAGGACAATATCATTTGTAGTCTGATATCTCAAATAGCCATTCTGTATGTGTAAAAGCCCGGAGACCCAAGGAGGTGAATCAAAATGGCAGTTTATTTTCAGTCAAAACAAAACACCGTAACATGACATACAGCACATAGGTCCCAACTTGGAAAACTGATCAAGCCGGTCTCAATCCTGGTCAGCTTTAAAGGATTGATTCAATGAGACCCAGCTGATGAGCTTCCGCCCATTAGCAGGGAAGCTTGCATTCCACGAGTCCCACGGGGAGATAAATCGGGTCGTTCCCATAGGTCTCGTGAGGGTTATTACAGTATGGGTGAGTCCAGACAGTAAGTATCAGATGGCTGTTACATGATGGTGGGGTACAACACTGAGTCCAATCCTATCCTCACCTAAAGTCGACTTCTGCACAGCTGTTGTGGCGACTTGGAGCTTGAATTAATATTTTCTTCCCTTCTTAAATGGGGGAATTGATGTGAATTGTCACTCTTGGCTGAGATCAACTACCTCGGCACAGATCAGGACTTGAATTCTAAGCCCATCATTGTTCACAGCCTTTAACACATCTGAGCCATTGGAAGTGTTAGTGACGATCTGTTTAATTAGATGATAAATCCTTTATCTCTGATCAAAACCCATAACATAAATGAGTTGCAAACATTGTGCAGATAGTGATGAAGGGTAGCAGTTCCCATCTCTGACTGACTAGATTTCTCTCATTCTGTGATGCCACATAAAGAAGCCTATGATGTCATCAAGCAAGAAGATTTGGTTCCAATGATGAAACAATCTTACACAGCGACATCATGAACATCTATCAACTGAGATTTTATGTCGTGAGTTATTTCAATCACCTTTTATTTTACCAGCTCAATGTGATTGTTATTAAATTTGGGGGAAGGTGGAGGAGAGGGACTAAATGAGCTGCTCTTGCAGAGAGCCATCATGAACACGACAGGCCGAATGACTCCTATGATCTAACCATTCCATGACTCTGTGTAGATACATTTCATCAGGTGAGATGAATACCTAACATGGGTAGTGATGCTTTTAAAGATGGTACAGTATTAACTTGATTGGATCATTGCAGCTACGCTTAAAAAAAAAATTTCTCTAAAGGGAAAATCTATGGGATATTGAGAAAGACATTGGAGTGGTCAACAATGAAGTTCTATCCAGAATGCAATTCCTAGGTACATAGCAACTCCAAAAAACTAACACTACAAGCAATTTCAAGACAATTTAAGATACTTTAAAGGGCGGGAATGGGGATTGTGAAGTGAGTTAGATAGCGTTTAGTGTGGATCTGACAATGTGAGGCATTGTGGAGGCTGGGGGGGGGTGAATTCAAAAAGCATGAGGGGGATGTATGAAATAGATCAATTTGCGCCTTCATACCTGTGGAATAGGCTTACCATGTCTTCAGAGTTGTGGAACTCATGGAATTGGAATATTAGGCATGGAGGTGAGGAATTTTCAACCTGCATGATATTTAATGAGGAGACATGGACAATATGCCAAAATGAGGGATTCAACAATAGCAGCCGGGCCTTCAACAGCCAAGCCTTGCCCACTGAAATTCCTTCCTCAAACCTCCCAACCTCTCCTTCCTCTTTTAAGACACTCCTCAAAACGTAACCAAGCTTTTGGTCACCTGTCCTAATATCTCCTTATGTGGCTCAATGGCAACTTTTATTTGGTAATGGTGCTATGAAACACCTTGGGATATTTTACAATTTAACAGCTCTAAATAGGAACAGGTCTCTGCCATTGCTACATGAAATGGAATGAAATGAAAATTGCTTATTGTCACAAGTAGGCTTCAAATGAAGTTACTGTGAAAAGCCCCTAGTCGCCACATTCCGGCGCCTGTTCAGGGAGGCTGGTACGGGAATTGAACCCGCGCTGCTAGCCTGCCATGGTCTGCTGTAAAAGTCAGCTATTTAGCCCTGTGCTAAATCAGCCCCTGATGAACATTGTAGCCACGGCAATATTTTGAGGTCATTTTTTTCTGAGGAAGCACAGCAATAACTTGAGTACACAGTTCTCATCTGGGACAGCACGTATTTGTATTAAAATTGAACGTGCACATTTCAGGCCGCTAGCTTTCTGTCTCAGAGCACATCACCAGTAGAACACAAGGGGTAATAGCAGGCTGGTGATGAACAAGTTCCAGACATTATAGCTGGCAAGCAACAGTCTGCCTGGAGCAAGCTGCTACAGGAAGAGCCCTATAGCCCTCTTGTACAAAATGAGCAACGTTGCAGGAGAACCAGAATAAGTGCAAGAAAGGCACTCCAGGGAACCATGCTAGGAAAGAATATCTTAGTAAGTGTTCATTTTTTAAACATGTTTGTATTAAAATTGAGTGTGCACTTACCATTTTACAAGATGGTTGGCGTTGTACAGGAGAGGGTGCAATAATTGATGCTGACTTATACAACCAGAGAATAATTACTGTAATGCTTATGGAGGAACATAGAGGGCTGCCTTGTGCTCATGTTCTAGAATGTAAAGTAGATTGAATGATTGTTCCTTTATTTGATGGTGAGGAAATAATGCACAGGTGTTAAACAGATGAGTTCAGTGGTGAGATATGTTCTGATGTCCCTGGCAGCAAGTCACTGAGGAGGGTTCTATGTGAAGGTCATGGTGATGTTCACTTCAACTAACTTCTATCTCCAGAGCAGTTAAGACCATATTCTAAGGACCGCCCAGGTTTTTTTATGGAGTGATGTCTTGCAGAGCACAGCAGTGTTCACAAATGCAGGTTCCACAAGCTGCAACGTATTGCAGAGTCCCTTCTTTGTAACAGGGTACCAAAATCATCAGTTTCAGTCCATAATCATCCACTCATTGACTGCTTTTGAGGGACAAGTACCTTGGTGTAATGTTCCTCTGTTGCTGTTCAGGCTACTCTTAGTGGTGTCATCCATCTTTTGGATGAAACTTTAAAACAATACCATTTGTCTTCTCAGAATGATATAAGATTTTGTGGCAGTATTCGATGAAGAAATGGGGAGTCCCCTGTGTCCTGGCCAACATTTAACTGTCAACCAACATCATGAAAATAGATATTCCAGTCATATCCATTCGTCCATCCATCCAACTATCTCACCACTCATCCATCCATCTCACCACTCATCCATCCAACCACCACTCAATTACTGGAGGTAATGTTTTGATTATGTTGTCTTGGGTTGGGTGTGGTTCAAGGAGCAAGGGATAGGCAGCTTTGACCATTTTAGATCATATTATAAATTTGGCATGAGTTCCCATGTACAAATGCTGTACTTTCAAAATCATAGGCAGTGAATTTCTGACATTCATTTACTCATATGTATTTTCTGCTGGCAATGCAAAGTTAGAATATTAACTGAAGCATTTATGATTTGTTAATTGGATTCCAGTGGCATGGAATGATGGGCCAGGTGACACTTGGGGCGCGATTCTCTGCTCCTCACGCCGGGTGGGAGAATCGCGGGAGGGCCGGGCGACTCACGACATGTCCCCCTGGCACTCCCCGCGATTCTCCCACCCCCTGCTCGGATGAATCGCCGGTCGCCGTGAAAAACGGCGATTCTCCGGCCCAAATGGGCCGAGTGGCCTGCCATTCCCGATCGGTTCACGATGGCGGCAACCACACCTGGTTGCTGCCGTCGTGAACATGGGTGCCAAATGCTCGTTTGTGGCTTGTGGGGGGCGGAGAGGGGAGTGAGCACCACGGCCGTGCTCGGGAGGAGACTGGCCCACGATCGGTGCCCACCGATCGTCGGGCCAGCGTCTCCAAATGACGCACTCTTTCCCCTCCGCCGCCCCACAAGATCAACCCGCCACGTCTTGCGGGGCAGCGGGGTGGAAGACGTGGAGCCGGCCAACCTGCGCATGCGTGGCTGACGACACTTAGGCGCTGCCGTCGCGTCATTCTCGCCGCGCCGCCTTGACGCAAGCATCAAGGCCCGGCGGCCGAGAGTTACGGAGCACCACTCCTAGCCCCCCGGGTGGGGGTGAATAAGGTGCGAGGAGCGGCCTCCGAGGCCGTCCTGAAACTCGGCCGAGTTCACGATGGCCTTCCCGATTCCGCGCGGCAGTGGAGCATTCCGCCCTTGGAGTTCAGCCAACCATTCACAATGAGGCTACGTGGAGAAACAGATGCCTGGCCATCTGTTTCTGATGATACAGTTCCCAGATGGCCTCATTATGTATGCTCGACTGAACTCCGAGAATCACTAATGGACCTCAGGAGGAGTCCTTTTTCATAGGCTGAACAGAAAAGTTTATTTTGTTTGATTGACGTCTTTATGAGGTTATAAAAAGTTACTTTTTCTTCGGTCTGCTCTTTCAGCATTTATACGTTTATTTGGACAAGATGTAGACATGTGTAATGGATAAAGTAAGGTATCTATTATTAAAATTATGAATGGCAGTGTCTGATAAATTTTGTCATGATCACTTCAAGACTTACCATTGTTATTAAATGGCTTATTGGTTTTCTGCATAGTATATATTGGGTGAGTGAAAATGGATGTGGCATGGAGGTCATGGAGGTGGTCCGGGGTGTGGGTGGAATATGAGAGCATGGGGGGGTTGCGGTGTGGAATATGTGGCAAAGGAACATGGTGTATGGGTAATATATTTTAACCATACCTTTCAAAAAGTTCCTGAATCCAGATTGCAACCCCTGACTTCTCTGAGGGAGCGTCCTCAAAATGTTGGCCTAACTTCACAAAAATTGCAGAGGGGTGTGAATTGCCTATCCTGGAAATTGAACAGGCAAGGTTAGGAGTGCAGGGTGTGGGCTCATTGCTCATTACAAGCCTTATAATAATAATAATCTTTTGCTGTCACAATAATGAAGTTACTGTGAAAAGCCCCTTTGGTTTTATCTCGTGCTGGTGAAAATTTGCCAACACCGGGAATCGGAATGGGGATCCCACCCACCATTTTTAAAGGCCACCAGGTAGGACTAATTCACAAAAACCCAGTCCTAGGTCTCACTCAAGGCCTTGAGCAGAAAAGTCTATGTTGACACTCCCCCGCTGTACTGACAGAGTGCTACACAGTTGAAGTGCTATCCTTTGGATGAGACCTTTAACTGAGGCCCTCCCTGCTCTCTCTCGAGTAGATATAAAGGATGCTATGAAGAGTAGGGGATTACCTTTGGTATTCTGGCCAATACGTATGTCTCAGCTGGCATCACTAAAACAGATTATCCAGTCATTATCACATTAATAGTTGTGAGAGTTTGCTGCACACAAATTGGCTGCCATCTCTTATGATACAACAGTGACTAGACTTCTAAGTACTTTGTTGGCTGTAAAGTGCTTTGGGGTGTCCTGTGATTGTGAAAGATATTGGATGAGATTCTCTGGCCTCACCGTGGCATGTTTCTTGGCAGTGGGAGGTGGGCCCTTCCGATCCAGCTGCTGTCAATGGGATTTCCCATTGAATCCTCCGCATGCCTTCGGGAAACCCGCGGCGGGAGTGTGCTGTTAGCCGGACCGAAAGATCCCGCCGCCGTGAACAGCCAGAAGATCTCGTCCATGATTTCAAACTAGAAGGAGGCCTCCATGCAATGAGTGAAGCAAGTAATTGTAAAAGGAGAGATGGTCACTCCTTGGCCCTAACTTTCCTCTCTGTGGACCAACAACCCCTGTTTCACTGTTTCAAAGTGGGGCAAACCACTTTACCCCACACTTAGCCCTGGAGATCCTTGGGGTCAGTGGCCCTTCCCACTATTAAATTTCAGAGGGATAATGTGGGGTCATGAAAAATAGTGGAACCCAATGGTTTTTGTTCTGTAGAAGCATTGTAAGGGAGGGGGATTGTTACTCGGATGATACCAGACCAGGATTAAGTTTTGTGGATATATTTAAGATGAATATTCTGGATTTTAATCAATTACCTACCTAGAGGATAAAGTATTATATATGAAGAAGAAGAATCCCCCCTGGAGATTACATGGGTGATGTTGAATCAATGGTGTGTAGATGCAGCTTGATGAGTTCAAAAACCTACTTTTTTGCATCTTTTGCTATTCTAAACTGGGTAGTGTTCTTCTCATACCTTTAACCCAATTTGTATGACAAAAGGACATGTTTCCCCTGACAACTATGTTTATTTTCAGGTGAATGGTGGAAGGTAAAGTCCAGGTGGCGGACAGAATCATCAAAGCCATAACCATCGACAGGATCATGAGACGTCTTCCAATTATCTACCTACATGCTTTGTATCTGTTGCTGCATTTCCAAAGCAGAAGAATGGAAAAGTTAAGGGATCTGATTATGGTTAGGCATGAATCAATTGTAGGAGTCGAGGAAGGTCATCAATTTACAGCATCATGCAGACTCAGTAATATTGTATCAAAATCAGGCAGTTTTGATATTGAGTGGGAACGAACCAAAGAAGGCCACACCTTAGAGAGAATACTCCATCACTCCATCAGTCCTAATGAGGAAACAGTCCAATATCTATCTGAAAAAGTCAAAACAAGAGTGCGTGGCAGCTATCTGAATGCAAGTTTTTCCATCTTGAACCTTAACCCGACATTACTGGAGGACAGTGGAAAATATTTTTGCTACGTCAATGGTCTGAAGAGCATCACTATTACTCTCTTTGTTTGTATACCATACAAGGATATTTTTGTAGACTATGAGCCTAAAGAAGTAGTGGAAGGAACCAAAGTGTCAATAAACTGTGCGGCTAAGGAAGGGTTCCCTGAGCCCATGGTTCAGTGGATTGCTGCAGGTGAGGATATTACAAAAGAGGCAATCACTGTTACGGAAATACTACCAGGCAAAATATTTGATGTGAAAAGTTCTATTGTGGTAACTGTCAAGAAGGGAGTAAAGTACATCTGCAGCATTTGGAATAAGCATATTGAAAACTTGTTGGTGGATTGGGTATTGCCTTTGCCAGGTGTCACAGTCTCTACACCGTATAAAAACATAGTAGGAATAGCAGGAAGTAGTGTTGAACTAATTTGTGATGTTTCTATTCCGGAGAGTGATCCAGTCACCATTGCTGAGCTGGGTTTCTACTGGGTCAACATGGATCCAAATAGCAAAGAGCACTTGATCTATTCTTTCATAAATGAAGAGGAAAATCTAAATGGTCAAGATCCAAGATATGAAAACCGAGCATTCTTGTACTGGGAGGACTTTTTGGAAGGGTCTCCAGACTTGAAGATAAAAGATGTCTCAATTAAGGACATGGGAGTGTATATCTGCAGGGTTACAAAAAGAGAGAAATTAATTGGTGAAGATCTGTTGGAACTTCGAGTAGCAGCACCCTATAGTAATCCAGTAATCACATATGGACAACATACTACCAACTTCCGTAATGTGTTTCTCATCTGCCAAACTAAAGGAGGGTTCCCTCTCGGAAACATCAGTTGGCTAGCAGATAATGGCAACGACATCACTGCTCGCTCAAAAACAGACGCAAAGCTGTCAGATGGCTATTTCGATTTCAGAAGTGGTCTACATGTTTCTGTGGCTGAGGGGACTCGGTTCACCTGTGTCATATCAAATCCCTGGCTGCCGGACAAATCAAGCTCAACAGTAACATTTATTGGTGAATAGTGAATAGACTGCATCTAGATTTACTGGCTTATGGAATATGTGTTTGGAAAAAATATTGTATGATTTGTTAATAAATGATTAAAAATGCTGTCCCTTGTATAATAAAAGCATCAGCTGCCATGTTTCATTCATTCCTCCATTCACATTATACCCCCTCAGTGGACCCAACCATTGATTCATTTGCAAGCTCCCCACTGAACCAGCACATTTTGATCCTCCTGATGCCCTTCTGTGGACAATGGGAATTTTGTATCATTTTTCCAGAGAGTGGAGCATCTTTTATATTTGGCACCAAGGTGTGAAACAGGTACTGCAGATCGACTGCATTTTATAGCAACCATCCATTTACATTGATGGAAATGATAATTGGACGGTTCCCGTTCCAACTCACCTGTTTCACTTCCAGGCGGCAAGTTGAAAATCTAACCCAATTTTTTTTGCATCTCTCATAAGTCTAATTTTCACAGCCATGTCTCATCTTTAATGATTCCACTTTTCATCCATCTCCTGTTAGTGAAACTTTTGGCCGGACTATGGTTTCCTTTTTTTCCCCTTGCCAACCCGTAATTCTCTATACCAACTTCTACATAGCATCTTTAAGACAATGCTCTGCATATAAAACAAAGTTTGACACGAGACATAAAGAGAGTTGGGTCAAGTGACCAAAAGTTAGTCCGCAGAGCTTTTTAAAAAATGTATTCAGGGGATTAAGCAATGTTCGTTGGGCCAGCATTTTTTTCCCATCCCCTATTAATCTTGAAATGAGTGGCTTTCTAGACCATTTTACAGGGCATTTGAGTCAACCACAAATCCATGGAGCAGCAGTCACATTTAGGCACTAGACAAGGTAAAGATAGCAGATTTCCTTCCTACAGGACAAGAATAAACCAGATGGATCTTTACAACAATCGACAATGGTTTCATTGGGTGGAATTTTCCCATATTTTTCCTGAGTATCGGGCTCTGACTGAAATCCGACATGTAGCTCTCCAGCTGCACAGCTGAGTTTTTAGTCCAGCTTTTAAGACCTCTCTGGAAAAAAACATCTGTGACCATGGTTTACAGGTGGCGGTATGGCGGTGCGGGGCCTGAGAGAGCCAGTGAGGCCGGCTCCACAGAGATCGGGGTGCCCCAATCAGCACAGAAAATATCCCCCTCCCCAACCCCCCCAATGGACACGAGGCACCTTTTCACCAAACAAGCATCGGCAGTAGGGATCTCACCACAACATCAGCATTGGGTGCTCCTCCCCCCCCCCCCCCCCCCGCCATCAAACGTAACGCAAACCCTCCGCCAATGGGACTCTCTGGAGGGTCTGCCCCAGCACAGCCCTGGCACAGGTTGGCAGTGCCAACTTGTACCAGGAGCCTGTGCCAGGTCACTGCCTAGACATGGCCCTCTCCCACCAGGGGTGATACCTCCCTTTGTAATCCCCGGGGGATCGCCTTGATTCATTCCCTTTATTCCAAATCTTTTGTAAAATCAGTGAAGGGGGGCATTATGTGGCATGGGGTTCAGTAACGAGATTAAAATTTATGTGAATCTATTACACTTGGGTTCTCACCTTTTGTGGACGTGAATCTTGTTACATTACCGACGAGGGGCGTGGAAAATCAGGAAACAACATCTCGCCAGTGTGGTGAATGTATTATGACAGCCATTCACCACTGTATTGCATTGTACAATGTTGTTGCCCTTGTGGGCTCCAGCTATGGACCACTGTATTGCATTGTACAATGTTGTTGCCCTTGTGGGCTCCACCTATGGACCATTGTATTGTATTACACCAGTTTGTATCATGTTGGTGCCCTTGTGGGCTCCGCCCATGGCTCCGCCCCCTTGAAGGGAGGTATATAGAGCTGCTGCCCTCCAGGCAGCTCTCAGTACAGGGCAGTCGCAGGCAGGCACAGTTCTAGCTGATTAAAGCCACAGTTCACTTCAACTCTCCGTCTCGTGTGGATTGATGGTCACATCAGCCAGTGAGAATCTTGTTTCCTGATTGTTGAGATTTTGCATCTGCGTCTCCATTCTCACTGACGGCAGACAGGAAATTTTAATTTTTTTTCATTACATTTTCTTTTTAAATTAAAATTAATTTTTAGTAGTGTTTATTGTCACAAGTAGGCTTACATTAACACTGCAATGAAGTTACTGTGAAAAGCCCCTAGTCGCCACATTCCGGCACCTGTTCGGGTACAGAGAGGGACAATTCAGAATGTCTAAATTACCTAACAGCACGTCTTTCAAGACTTGTGGGAGGAAACCGGAGCGCCCAGAGGAAACCCACGCAGACACGGGGAGAACATGCAGACCCCGCACAGACAGTCACCGAAGCTGGGAATCAAATCTGGGGCCCTGGCGCTGTGAAGCAACAGTGCTAACCACTGTGCTACCGTGCCGCCCATGTTGCCCCCATCGTTATCATTAGGGCAGCACGGTAGCATAGTGGTTCGCACAATTGCTTCACAGCTCCAGGGTCCAGGTTCGATTCCTGGCTCGGGTCACTGTCTGTGCAGAGTCTGCACGTTCTCCCCATGTGTGCATGGGTTTCCTCCGGGTGCTCTGGTTTCCTCCCACAGTCCAAAGATGTGCAGGTTAGGTGGATTGGCCATGATAAATTGCCCTTAGTATTGGGTGGGGTTACTAGGTTATGGGGATAGGGTGGAGGTGTGGGCTTGGATAGGGTGCCCTTTCCAAGAGCCGGTGCAGACTTGATGAACCGAATGGCCTCCTTCTGCAGTGTAAATTCGAGGAAATTCTATGATTAGACTTTTAAATCCAGATATTTATGAATTCAAATTTCACAATCTTCTGTGGTGCATTGTGGGATTATGTACCTGGAGAAACTTGAGTCTCTGGATTACTAGTCCAGTGACAGTGCCACTACACCATCGCCTCCCCAACTTTGCCCATGTCCCAACGCATCAGCTGCTAAAACCCTCATTCATGCCTTTGGTTACCTCTAGACTAGACCAATCCAATGAACCCAGGCTGATCTCCTGCAGTTTACCTCCATAAAAGTGAGGTCACCCAAATTATTGTTGTCTGTGTCTTAACTCGAAGATGTTACTTTATCACCTCTTTTCATGCTGACTTACATTGCCTCTTCGTCAAGCAACATCTTGATTTTAAAATCTTTGTCGTTGTTTTCAAATCACTCCATGGCCTTTCCTCTCCTGATCTCTGTAATCTCTTCCAGCTCCACAGCTCCCCAAGATTTTGGGGGTGGGGGAGACAGAAGTGTAATGGTAATTTAGAGGCTTTTAAAACATGTTCTTTAATTTAAAAATTGCATTGATATACTGCTATTCATGATCGCAAGACACCCAAAAGACACCGCCAGTTATATACTTTTCAAGTATAATCACTGTTGTAATGTAGAAATGAATCCTCCGACTTCTGGTTGCGGCTATGCGGAGCTAAGCCGCACGTTCGGCAGCTCCCGCCAGGAACGGACTTTTGGGCTCTTTTAAGGGCCCCAGCGGTACTTGATCGACGATTCCTGACGTGGGAGGGTGTCAGCAGCAGATCCCCAGTGTTCTATGGTCTGGACCAGGAGTGGGGCCAGCAAAATAGCAGTGGCAGCGCCTAGAAAAAAGCGGGGGAAGGAAAACAAGACGGCGGCCGGCGGAGGCCTTGAGGAATGGAGGCAGTGGGCGCGGGAGCAGCGGGAGACTCTCCAGCGCTGTTTTAGGGAGCCAAAAGTGGAGCTACTAGACTCACTGAAGGTTACTACGGACAAGCTGCTGGCAACGCAGACAGCCCAGGGGGTGGAAATCCGGGAGCTCCAACAACAAGCCTCCGAAAGAGAGGATAGGGCCGCGGCCCTCGCGGTAAAGGTGGAGATGCATGAGGCACTCCATAAGAAGTGGCAGGAGCGGTTCGAGGAGATGGAGAACCGGTCGAGGCGGAAACATTTGCAGATCCTGGGCCTCACAGAGGGGCTGGAGGGGTCAGACCTGGGGGCCTATGTGGTCGTCTTGCTGAACTCGCTGACGGGAGCTGGGTCCTTCCAGGGGCCCCTGGAGCTGGAGGGGGCCCACAGAATACTGGCCAGGAGGCCCAAGCCGAATGAGCCGCCACGGGCGGTGCTGGTGCGGTTCCACCGGTTTGTTGACCGAGTGTGCGTGCTTAGGTGGGCCAAGAAGGAGCGGAGCAGCAGGTGGGAGAACGCGGTGGTGCGGATCTACCAGGACTGGAGTGCAGAGGTGGCTAAGCGGAGGGCCGGGTACAACCGGACGAAGGCAGTGCTCCACAGAAAGAGTGTAAAGTTTGGCATGTTACAGCCGGCGCGTCTGTGGGTCACCTACAAGGACCAGCACTTTTATTTTGAATCCCCAGAGGAGGCGTGGGCCTTTGTGCAGGCCGAGAAGTTGGAATCTAATCGAGGGTCGGGGGTTTGTAAATAACTGTGTTAATTTTTGGTGGGGGGGGTTCTCTGTTTCATGCTGTTTCATGCTGTTTTATGCTGGTTGTGTGTTGTTTCTCGGGTGGAGCGCTGTCTTTTTGTGTGGGTTTGGTGAATGGGCTCGAGTTGGGGGGTAGACTTGGAGTGTGGGGAGCTGGTGGTGGGAGCCGACAAGGGGAGCAACCCTAGAGGAGGCGGGGTCGGGCAGGGGGAAAGCGCGGGCTTTTCTTTTCTTTCCCGCACTGAGGGTGGATGGGGGCAGGGTCGGAGCTGAGAAGCGCGGTCTTTTTTCCCGCGCAAGAGCGGGAGGGGGAGGAGGAGGGTCTGCTGATGGGTATTGGGGAGGAGAAGTAGTCCCACGTTGGGAGGGGTCGGAGGTGTGGCGGGAGCCGCCGGGGTCAGCAGAAGTTAGCTGGCTCACAGGAGTGCTGTGGAGGGGGTAACGCAGCTGGGAGGGGTCCTAGCCTGGGTTGGGGGGGGGGGGGTTGCTGCTGAAATGGCCAGGAAAGAGCTGGAGTATGCAGGGGGAGGCAGAGTGGGGGTTTGCCGCCGTGGGGAACGGGCCGAGTGGGGGGCGCTGGCCTGGGGCGGGCAGGGGATGGGTCATGGCTAGTCGGCAGGGGAGGGGGGCAGGGAGCCCTCTGATCCGGCTGATAACTTGGAATGTGAGGGGGCTGAATGGGCCGGTCAAACGGGCCCGGGTGTTTACGCACCTGAAGGGGCTGAAGGCGGACGTGGCTATGCTCCAGGAGATGCACCTGAAGGTGGCAGACCAGGTTAGACTGCGGAAGGGCTGGGTAGGCCAAGTGTTTCATTCGGGGCTGGATGCAAAAAATCGGGGGGGGGGGGTGGCGTCCTGGTGGGAAAAAGGGTGTTGTTTGAGGCGTCGAATGTGGTGGCTGACAGTGGCGGGAGGTATGTGATGGTGAGCGGCAAGTTTCAAGGGGAGCGGGTGATGCTGGTGAATGTCTATGCCCCAAACTGGGACGATGCGGGTTTTATGCGGCGCATGCGGGGCCGCATTCCGGATCTGGAGATGGGAGGCCTGATATTGGGGAGGGGGGGGGGGGGGGGGAACTTTAATACAGTGCTGGATCCCCCATTGGATTGATCCATGTCCAGGACAGGCAGGAGGCCCGCGGCGGCTAAGGTGTTGAGGGGGTTTATGGACCAGATGGGAGGAGTGGATCCTTGGAGGTTCGCGAGGCCGAGGGCCAGGGAGTATTCATTTTTCTCCCACGTGCATAAAGCCTATTCCCAGATCGATTTTTTTGTTCTGAGCAGGGGGCTGATTTCAAGGGTGGAGGATGCCGAGTATTCGGCCATTGCCATTTCAGATCATGCCCCGCACTGGGTGGACCTTGAGCTGGCGGGGGAGAGGGACCAGCGCCCGCTCTGGCGTCTGGAGGTGGGCTGCTGGCGGATGAGGAGGTGGGCGGGCGGGTTCGGGGGTGTATCAAGAGGTACTTAGAGGCCAATGATAATGGGGAGGTTCGAGTGGGGACGGTTTGGGAGGTATTGAAGGCGGTGATTAGAGGGGAGTTGATTTCCATCCGAGCCCATAGGGAGAGGGGAGAGCAAAGAGAGAGGGAGAAGTTGGTGGGGGAGATGGTGAGGGTGGACAGGAGATACGCGGAGGCTCCGGAGGAGGGATTGCTGAGGGAGCGGCGTAATCTTCAGGCCAAGTTCGATTTACTGACCACCAGAAAGGCGGAAGCTCAGTGGAGGAAGGCACAGGGAGCGGTGTATGAATATGGGGAGAAGGCGATTAGGATGTTGGCGCATCAGCTCCGTAAGCGGGGTTCGGCCAGGGAGATTGGTGGAGTGAAGGATAGGGGAGGGAATGTGGTGCGAAGGGGGGTGGACATTAATGGGGTCTTCAGGGACTTTTATGGGGAATTGTACCGGTCCGAACCCCCGGTGGAGGGGGGGGGGGGGGGTGTGGTATGGGGTGCTTTTTGGACCGGCTGAGATTCCCGAAGGTGGAGGAAGGGCAGGTGGAGGGGCTGGGGGCACCGATTGAGCTGGAGGAGCTGGTTACTGGGATAGGGAGCATGCAGTCGGGGAAGGCGCCGGGGCCGGATGGGTTCCCGGTCGAATTTTATAAAATGTACGCAGACCTGCTGGTCCCCTGTTGGTTAGGACCTTTAACGAGGCAAGGGAGGGGGGGGCTTTGCCCCCCACTATGTCACTGGCGCTGATTTCCTTGATCCTTAAACGGGACAAAGACCCCCTGCAGTGTGGATCATATAGGCCGATCGCGCTGTTGAATGTGGATGCCAAGCTGTTGGCGAAGATTTTGGCCACAACGATAGAGGACTGTGTGCCGGGGGTCATCCACGAGGACCAGACGGGGTTTGTGAAGGGAAGGCAGCTGAACACCAATATACGTAGGCTTCTGAATGTTATAATGATGCCGGCGGTAGAAGGGGAGGCGGAGATAGTGGTAGCGTTAGACGCGGAGAAGGCCTTTGATAGGGTTGAGTGGGGGTACCTGTGGGAAGTGCTGGAAAGGTTTGGGTTCGGGGAGGGGTTTGTCAGTTAGGTGAGGCTGTTATATGAGGCCCCGATGGCGAGCGTAGCCACGAATAGGAGGAGATCGGAGTACTTTTGGTTGTACCGGGGGACGAGACAGGGGTGGCCCCTGTCCCCCTTGCTCTTTGCATTGGCAATTGAGCCCCGAGCCATGGCGTTGAGAGAGTTGAGGAATTGGAGGGGTCTGGTGCAGGGTGAGGAGGAGCACCGAGTGTCACTTTACGCAGATGACTTGTTGCTATATGTGGCGGACCCAGTGGGGGGAATGCCGGAGGTGATGAAGATTCTCAGGGAATTTGGGGGCTTTTCAGGGTACAAGCTCAACCTGGGTAAGAGTGAGTTGTTCGTCGTGCACCCGGGGGATCAGGAGGAGGGGATTGGTAGGCTCCCACTGAAAAGGGCAGGGAGGAGCTTTAGGTACTTGGGAGTCCAGGTGGCTAGGAGCTGGAGGGCCCTACACAAACGTAACCTCACTAGGCTGGTGGAGCAAATGGAGGAGGAATTTAAAAGATGGGACATGTTGCCACTGTCGCTGGCGGGCAGGGTGCAGTCAGTCAAGATGACGGTGCTCCCGAGGTTTTTGTTCCTGTTCCAGTGCCTCCCCATCCTTATCCCGAAGGCCTTTTTTAGGAGGGTCAACAGGAGTATTACGGGATTTGTATGGGCGCATGGGACTCCGAGGGTGAGAAGGGTGTTTTTGGAACAGGGCAGGGATGGCGGGGCTGGCACTGCCCAACCTCTGTGGGTACTATTGGGCTGCCAACGCAGCGATGGTGCGGAAGTGGGTAATGGACGATAAGGGGCAGCATGGAAGAGGATAGAGATGGCGTCCTGTGTGGACACGAGCCTGGAGGCGCTGGTAACGGCGCCGTTGCCGCTTCCTCCAACGAGGTATACCACGAGCCCGGTGGTGGCGGCTACCCTCAAAATCTGGGGGCAATGGAGACGCCATAGGGGGGATGTGGGGGGCTCGATGGAGTCCCCGATATGGGGAACCACCGGTTTGTTCCAGGAAGCATCGATGGCGGGTTTCTTGGCTGGCACAGGGTAGGTATTAGGAGGTTGAGGGACCTGTTTGTGGATGGGAGGTTTGCGAGCCTCGGTGAGTTAGAGGGGAAGTTTGGGCTCCCGCCGGGGAACATGTTCAGGTACATGCAGGTTAGGGCGTTTTTCAGGCGCCAGGTGAAGGGGTTCCCTTTGCTGCCCCCACGTGGGGTACGGGACAAGGTGCTCTCGGGGGTGTGGGTTGGAGGGGGGAGGATTTTGGACGTGTACCACGTAATGCAGGAGGTAGATGAGGCCTCGGTGGAGGAGCTGAAGGGTAAATGGGAAGAGGAGCTGGGTGAGGAGATTGAGGAGGGGACGTGGGCGGATGCCCTGGAAAGAGTGAATTCCTCCTCTTCTTGTGCGAGGCTTAGCCTCATACAGTTCAAGGTGCTGCATAGGGCTCACATGAACAGGACGAGGATGAGTAGGTTTGTTTCGGGGTAGGGGAGAAATGTGTACATGTGTTTATTGAATATGCCAGGTGCTTATTTATTTCTTCTTTTTGTAGTTACTGGGGGAGGGGGGAGGGGTTGGTTTTGGGGGTTATTGTGTTTTTCTTTTTTTTTGTTGTTAATACTGTTTTCTTGTTGATATTTTTTGTTTTTGATATTTTGTGAAAACCTCAATAAAAATTATTTTTAGAAAAAGAAATTAATCCTCCCAACATTACCATTGTATTCTCATTACACCAACTTCTTCATTCAATAGTCTTTTCCAATACCTTTAAATGGCGAAAGCGCTAACCTCCCTGGGTTTGCTATCCTTCCGACAAACATTGGTTTTGCCAGCACAACTGCTCTCTGGATGATACTCTGAGAGAATGCGGAACACGTAGGGGTGGCTTTGTGGATTTGAGGGTCCCAAGGTGGAAGTCAAACTGATTGTCGGTCTATCTCCTTCTCCATTTCCTTAGAGATACAAAAATAGTTGCTGGTGTCACTCCTGCAGAGGCTACCCTCGCATTGTTAGTGGAAGCCGAGGCGACAGGCGCTGGAGAAGGCAATGACGTAAGCTAGAGGCGGCACCCTGCACACCGTGAAGACTCGGCCACTGTTCTGGCTGAGGAAGGACCCAGATTGGGAAGTTAGTGACGGTCCAAGTTGTACAGGTGTTGTTGATTGTTCGATGAGCTGTCGGACAGCATGTGACGCTGAAGACTCCATCTCAGGAGAGAGACAGTGTAGCACCTGTGCAACATCCCTACGGCCTTGGCACCCTGTGGAGGAAGAGGACACCCACTCCCAGAGGCGTGGAGGTCACTGCAACCACCATCCTTTATGTCACCTGTTTATTCCACAGCTCAAGCAGGGACCTGTGAGGAATTTTACAAACCACAGCCCACAGGTGCATCCGGGAGGAGATGGTTGTTCTGTATGGCCAGGCATCAGATTTTATCACTTTTGAGCTGGACGAGGCCTACCAAGATGCACACGCTGAAGGATTCTTCGCAATTGCTGGCATGCCCAGGGTCCAGAGGCAATCGAAGCCAAGCATATTGCCCTGCGCGCGGGTATCAGAAAGTGCCCTTTATTAACAGGAAGGGGTTCCACTCCCTGAATATTCAGATCATGAGCAACCACTGCCTTCGAATCATACACGTGTGTACCTGCTACCCAGGGAACGTGACAGCTACATCCTGGAGCACTCAGAGATCTCCTGTGTCTTTGAGGACCACTGAAGAATGACCAGTTAGCTCGTGGGGAGGAAAGGATACCCACTGAGGTCATGCCTGATGACACTGCTGCAGACGCTTGAGACCAAGGCGGAGACCCGTTATAATGAGGGCCACCCCTGCTGTCCCTCAGCAGTGCATCGGACTGCTGAAAATACAGTTCCAATGATTGGACCGTTCTGGTGGTGCCATGCAGTATACCTCACCGAGGGTCTCCCGCTTTGTGATAATCTTCTGTACCCTCCACAACCTGGCACAGTAGCGGGGCGACATGCTGGAGGAGGAGGAGGGACATGCAAACTCATCAGAGGAGGAGGTAGACCCGCAGGGGATGAACGACAAGTCCATTGAGGAGCTGGAGGATGGAGGACAGACAGTGGCAAGGGTCCGACATACCCGAAGGACCAGGGAGGCCCTCATCGTCTCCAGATTCTCATAGGACGAGGCTGCGTCCATCAGTTCAACTCACCCATTTCCCACCCACACGCCAATTTCCCTCTTTCCTCCCCCCCCCCCCACCAATCCACCCTCCACCCCATTCCCCTACCACCCTATTCCACCCTCCCAAAAGTCTGTTTAAAATCACCCCAGGGTGATGGGCCTGTGTCAGCACTGTTAGTAGGTCAGTATGCAAAGCAGGAGAGCAATGATAACTCGCTGTGAGGGAAGCTCTGGTGCTCCTCAGTTATTGCAAAAGTCGAGCTCCTATTTTTCTGCTGAAGCGAGCTCGCTCCCATCTTCTGAATGGAGTCTGCATCAGGGGCTTTTGATCTTGGATCACTGTGCCCGGAGTCGGGAGGGTGGGGGAGCGGAGGGCAAGAGGGGTAGTCCTGCTGTGAAAACTAACGTGACAGAGGCTTCAAATGTATCAGGTGTAATCGTGAACATTTTACATTTCCACCCCCCCAGTGTTCCTCACTCTTCTTGATCTTTCATGATCTACTGCGACATCTGGTGTGTCCCCAGGATGCACATCAGAGGTGGGGACAGCCTGCAGCTTTCCGCACCCTGAGGCCTTTGATGCCCTTGGTGGACGTTCCTCTGGAGGGCCTGGAGCTGGAGGGCTTTGGCCAACTTACTGGTGTTACAGATGTTGCCTTGTCACCATGTTCTGCCTGCTGCCCTTGAGTTGTGCCAGCATCAGGAGGTGGGGATTCGGAAGAAATGGAAACTGTCAATGTCTTCTTGGTGGCAAGTCCTGGATTGGCTTCTAACACTTCTTCCTCCCTGGCAGTGCCCTTAGGGCTCCAGGGCACTCCATAGGATGGAGGGGCAGCTGGAGTGAGCTCCAGAAGCCTCTGAGTCATCTGGCGTTGCCAGTCCTGGCGGTTCCCCATTGCCCGCACCATGGGGCCTCACGGTAGCATGGTGGTTAGCATCAATGCTTCACAGCTCCAGGGTCCCAGGTTCGATTCCCGGCTGGGTCACTGTCTGTGTGGAGTCTGCACGTCCTCCCCGTGTGCGCGTGGGTTTCCTCCGGGTGCTCCGGTTTCCTCCCACAGTCCAAAGATGTGCGGGTTAGGTGGATTGGCCATGCTAAATTGCCCGTAGTGTAAGGTTAATGGGGGGATTGTTGGGTTACGGGTATACGGGTTACGTGGGTTTAAGTAGGGTGATCATTGCTCGGCACAACATCGAGGGCCGAAGGGCCTGTTCTGTGCTGTACTGTTCTATGTTCTATGTTCTATGGTGTCGGCAGCCTCAGCGATGCTCCTCAGTGACTGGGCCATGCTCTGCAGTGTCTCGGCAATGTCCTACTGCATTTGGAACTCTTCCCTCAGCGACTGGGACATGATGCCAAGGCCCTCAGCCATGATCGTCACAGACTGAGTCATGCCTTGTACATCACCACTCAAGAAGTGGACTCATGCTTCAGGCATTCCACTATGGTTGCCACCCTAGCAGCGTTGGCTTCAGTGTCACTCATTGAAGGCACCATCTCCTGTGCCTGACGCGTTTGGGTTCCTCCAATCAGCTATGCAGTCACTGGAATGTCGATGACATCCCCTCCTGATGTCCTAAATGTGTATCAGCTCTGGAAGAACCTGGTCCAGAAGCTCAGCATCTGACTGAGACCCAGCTGAGTCCTGGCTTCCAGCAGACCTCCAACTGATATCTCCCCCGGATGTTCCTGTCTCCATCTAAAGTGCATCAAAAACTGTGTGGTGCTCACCAGATTGCTGGTGAGCACAAGGGGCTGGTTTAGCACATGGCTAAATCGCTGGCTTTGAAAGCAGACCAAGGCAGGCCAGCAGCACGGTTCGAATCCCGTACCAGCATCCCCGAACAGGCGCCGGAATGTGGCAACTAGGGGCTTTTCACAGTTACTTCATTTGAAGCCTACTTATGACAATAAACGATTTTCACTTTTTTTCACTTTTCAGATTGTGCTCCAGAGGCCTGTCCATTAATGTCATCCACGGAGGTGTGTGTCTCTGCGCTGGTGGAAGATGGGGCAATAGCTGTGATGCCTCAATGGTGGTCTCCTTGGAGCTCTCCTCCAAAGTGCCCTTTTGGGTGGCGGAGGAGGGGGGGGGGGGGGGGGGGGGTCAGCGAGAATGACTCCTGTTGGCCTGCATCGACAGATGGAGTCTCTTCAAAACAATGGACACGTGATCGTTGAGAGGGGAGGATCATTTTGTCTGACAGGAAAACAACTCACTTGAGACAGGTCATCTGGGTCAAGGGGCAATGGATCTTCAACTCTGTGGGGCACCAACCTCATTGTCAGTGACTGTTTTTTCCTTGGGAAGCCCTGCAATTTCCAGGGCCTGTTCCTCATAGGGGATGAGGACCCGGATTTCTGGCATCCCGCTCCCCATCTTGGCCCTTTTCCTCTTATTATGAGCTATCTTCCCCTGTGGGACAGGGAGAGGACATTGTGGGCTGTATGCTTGATGGGTGAGGGGGGTCTATAACAGGTGGCATGAGTGGGCAGCACCTGGACATGAATGGCTTGTGCTGGTGGGTGCCGGGGGCTGCTAAGGAACAAGCACAAAGATCGGGTATGGGGAGAGTGCGAGATGTCAGCCAGATATTTGAGGGCGTTTGGGAAATGAGGGGTGGCAAGTGGGACTGTGATGCCAGGAGAGAGGTGGTACTTACCTTTGCAGCTCAGTGGAGGTCGTTGGTCTTCCGACAATGGACAGCGGTCCTCCTGGTCATGCTGCCCGTACTGACAACTGCTGCCACTGCCTGCCAGGTGGCATTGCTGACCCTGCTGAAGATCCTCCAACCCCGTCGGGGATAGAGGGTGGCCTCTCTCATCAACATCAAGAAGCCTGGCCAGGTCGGCATCTCCAAAGCAAGGAGCAGGTCTGCGCGCTGCCATGCTTGTGTGTTGACTGGGACGGAGTGGTGAGAGAGCTTTTAAAAGCAGTGCCCCCTTCTTAGCAGCAAGAACCTGTGACATGAGTTAGGCGAATCGGACGGCGAGGGAGCCAGTAAAAGCGAGAATCTCATGTGGAGCTCTTTTTGCCACTAAGTACCATTGAGTAAAGGTTGCGATCTCACTAACGTGGTCAGCGAGAAATGCCCCGCCAAATGCGGACAAAATGACACTTAGAAAATTTTCTGTTGATTCGCGGTCATTATTTCATTGGAGCGTTTCAGAGAAGTTTCACTAAGGTGATCCCGATAAGGAGGGATTGTCTTATGAGCAAAGGTTAAACAGTTTGGGGCTCTACTTATTGGAATTCAGAGGAATGAGAAGTGATCCCATTGAAACATACAGGATTCTTAAGGGGCTTGAAAGGGTAAATTCTGAGAGGATGTTTCCCTCTCATGGGAGAGTCTAGGATTAGAACGCATAGTTTCAGAATAAAGGGGTACCAATTTAAGACTGAGATAAGGGGGAGCTTTCTCTCAGAGGGTTGTGAGTCTTTGGAACTGCTTACCACAGAGAGCTGGGAGAGTAGAGTCGTTGTGTGTATTTGAGGCCGAGATAGATAAATTCTTGATCAGTAAGGGATTCAAGGGTTACAGGCAAAGGGCTGGAAAGTGGACGTGAGGAATGTTGGATCAGTGATGATCCTATTGAATGGCGGAGCATGGCCTACACTTGTTCCTATTTTGTATGTTCTTATGAAATAAATAAAATAATAAATAATCTTTACTCGTGTCACAAGTAGGTTTACATTAACACTGCAATTAAGTTACTGTGAGTATCCCCTGCTCGCTACATTCCGGCGCCTGTTCGGGTACACTGATGGAGAATTCAGAATGTCCAATTCACCTAACCCGTGGATTTGTGAGTGGAAACTGGAGTACCCAGAGGAAACCAACGCAGACATTTGGAGAACGTGCAGACTCTGCACTGACAGTGATCCCAAGTGGGAATCGAACCTGGGACCCTGGCGCTGTGAAGCAACAGTGCTAACCATTGTGTTACTGTGTCTCGGCAATGTCCACCTGCGTCTGGAACAATTCCCTCAGCGAGTGGGCTATGATGTCGAGGCCCTCAGCCATGATCTTCCCTTCACCACCACAATTCCCCATCCCCCCCTTCGCTTCAGCATTCCGCAGATACCGCTCCGTCCATGATGCTCTGGCCCACTCCTCCATCGCCTGCTCAACTCCCCATCTCCTGCCCATGGCACCTTCCCTTGCAGTTGCAGAAGGTGTATCATCTGCCCCTTTATCTCCTCCCTTCTTCCCATTCAAGTCCCGAAACACCTCTTTGAGGTGAAGCAGCGTTTCACTTGCACTTGCTCAAATTTGGTCAATTGCATTCGCTGCTCACAATTCAGTTTCTTCTACATTGGGGAGACTAAGCACAAGCTGGGTGACCGGTTTGCAGAACAGCTTCGCTCAGTTTGCAAGCATGACCCCAACGTTCCTGTTGCATGCTATTTTAACTCTGCATCTTGCTCTCATGCATGTGTCTGTCCTTGGCCTGCTGCATTGCTCCAGTGATGCCCAGCGCAAGCTGAGGAGCAGCAGCTCATCTTCCAGTTGGGCATGTTGCAGTCCTCGGGTCTCAACATTGAGCTCGGCAGCTTTAGATTGTGACCTTCTCCTCCATCTTGCTGAGTGTTTTCCAGCATCTTCTATTCTTGTTTCAGATTCCAGCGTCTGCAGTATTTTGCTTATCCCTGCTTTTTATGTTCAATTCCTCTCATAATAAAGGATACCATTCCATTAGTATTCTTAATTACAGGGCAGTACGGTGGTGCAGTGCTGCCTCACGGCGCTGAGGACCCAGATTCAATCCAAGCCCAGGGTCACTGTCCATGTGGAGTTTACACATTCTCCCCATGTCTGCATGGGTCTCACTCCCACGATCCAAACGTGTGCAGGGTAGGGTGATTGGTCGCCCTAAACTGCCTCTTAATTGGAAACTTAAAAAAAAACATTCTTTGTTACTTGCAGTACCTGCACACAAACATTTGTTTGACACTGGGGAAAAATAATTAATTTATAATAATAAAACGTATACCTAATTTGTTTTTTCCCACAATGATTTGCATCAGTTTCATTTTCATTGTATCACTGTTTTAATATTCAAATATCATTAACACTCTTTATATTCAGACAGATTGCTTCGTACAGTTCTAAACTGAAAGTTTGACCTAAAGTTAGGCAAAGGTATCATTTGTTTGATCCTCAGGGCATATTTATGCAAAAAAGCAACAGTGTGCCAACAGTCTGCAGTAACACAGCCTGGGAGAAGGCTGATCTTTCTGTCTCTGACCGCAATCCTGGTCTCTGTTCATATGTTTATCTTTGTCTCGGACTCCAACTGAATCTTCTTCATTAAAAATTGCTGCAAGTAAATGACAGTTGTTCGGTTCAGAGTGACAGAATTTTTGAGAGCCTCGTAGGAGACCCATTGGAGCACTGAAAGAATCCCACCAAACTGTAACAGGAAAATGCTGCTGCCAAATGCAGACTCCACTGCAGACCTCTAAATTTGCATGATTACAGTGAGAAGCTGTTCAACTTCTAAAATGGTTTTCTATTATTGCCTTGACTTGACCTCGCTGTGCTGGGCAGTGACATTAAAGTGACATTGTCATGTTCATAAGATAGTCTTTGTGCCATCCTTTCAGAGTTTGTAGCCAGTAATGCAATTACAGAATCATAAAAATATTTTATTTTCACTAAATATTTTCAGTTTTTCCTCTTCCAATTTCTTACTTCATGTTAGGGGAAGCTTATTCAGGAATTGCCCATTTGTCAGAGAGTCATAGATCTCTACACCCCTTCGGCTTATTGCGTCTGCGCCGGTCAGAAACAACCACCTAACTATTCTAATCCCATTTCCAGCACTTGGCCATAGCCTTGTATGTCATGGCATCGCAAGGGCGCATCTAAATACGTCTAAAATGTTATGAGGGTCTCTGCCTCCATGAGCCTTTCAGGCAGCGAGTTCCAGATTCCCCCCATCCTCTGGGTGAAAAGGTTTTTACTCACATCCCCTCTAAACTTCCTGCCTCTTACCTTAAATCTGTGTCCCCTGGTCATTGATCCCTCCACCAATGGGAAAAGATTCTTCCTGTCGACTCTATCTATGTCCCTCATAATTTTCTACATCTCAATCGTGTCCCCATCAGTCTCCTCTGCTCCAAGGAAAAAAAAAGTCTATCCAATCTCTCTTCATAACTAAAACTGTCCAGCGCCTGCAAGGTGCTCTGCACCATTTCCAGTGCTATCGCAACCCTCCTAAAATGTGGATTCCAGAACTATATACAATACTAGCTGTGAGTATTCTACAGTTCTAGCATAACCTACCTGCTCTTAAATTCTGTGCCTTGGCTAATAAATGTAAGTTTTCCATATGCCTTCTGAACCACTTTATCCACCTTCCCTGTTACCTTAAAGGACCGGTGTACATGCACACCGAGGTCCCTCTGATCCTTAGTGTTTCCCAGGAATCTGCCGTGCATCATGTATTTCCTTGCCTAATTTGTCCTACCCAAGTGCATCGCCCCACACTTATCCAGATTGAATTCCTTTTGACACGGAGCAGCCCATTTGACCAGCCTGTCTATATCCTCCTGTAATCTGCCACCCCACCAATCCTTGAACTTACTGATCAACCTTCCTACATTCATGTCTAAATGATTTATATAAACCACAAACAGAAAGAGTCCCAACACTGATTCCTGCGAGACCCACTGGACACAGTCTTCCAGTCAGAAAACACCACTTGGACAGCATGACGACACAGTGGTTAGCATTGCTGCCTCATGGCCAAGGTCCTAGGTTCGATCCTGGCTCTGGGACACTGTCCGTGTGGAGTTTGCACATTCTGCCCTTGCATTGCCTGCGTGGGTTTCGCCCCCACAACCCAAAGATATGCAGGCTAGGTGGATTGGCCACTCTAAATTGCCCCTTAATTGGAAAAAATGAATTGGGTACTCTAAATTTATTTTAAAAAAAGAAAAACACCCCTTAACCATCACCCTCTGGTTCCTACCACTCAACCAATTCTGGATCTAATTTGCCGAATTTTCTTGGATCCCATGGGCTCTTACCTTTGCTAGCAGTCTCCCATGTGGGACCTTATCAAAAGTTTTGCTGAAGTCCAAGTAGACTACAGAAAATGCATTGCCCTCATCTACACACCTGTTCACCTCTGAAAAATTCAGTAATGTTGGTCAGACATGATCTCCCCTTGACAAAACCATGCTGACTGTTTTTAATTAATCTCTGCAGATGCAGATTAATTCTGTCTCTCAGAATTGCTTCCAATAGTTTACCCACCACTGAGGTTAGACTGACTGGCATTGTTGCCTCGCAGCACCAGGGAGCCGAATTCAATTCCAGTCTTTGGTCTGTGTAGTTTGATATTCTCCCTGTGTCTATGTGTGTTTCCTCCAGGTGCTCCAGTTGCCTCCTATAGTCCAAAAATGTGCAGGTTAGGAGGATTGGCCAGGTCTAATTGTCCCTTAGTGTCCAAAGATTAGGTGAGGTCATGGGGGCGTGGGCCTAAGTAGGGTGCTCTTTCAGATGGTCGGTACAGATTCAATTGGAGAGAGAGAGAGATTCAGAAAGAGAGACAGAGATAGAGACAGAGAGACAGACAGAGACAGACAGAGACAGACAGAGACAGAGATAGAGATTCCTCTGAGTGTCCAGGACTCTAACTGCTTCCCCTGGCTTTCTGAAAACCACTCAGGCAGGATCCAATCACACCTGTGGCCACCAAACAACCAATCAAACTGACTCCCACCGAGTTCTCAGGTGCCATAGTATCTGCTGCCTGAAGGCGAGCACAGTGTTCTGTTTCGTAACATTTGAATTCCTCATTTTTAATAATAATAATATAATGATAATAATCACTTATTGTCACAAGTAGGCTTCAATAAAGTTACTGTGAAAAGCCCCTAGTCGCCACATTCCGGCACCTGTTCTGGGAGGCCAGTACAGGAATTGAACCCACGTTGCTGCCTTGTTCTACATTACAAGCCAGCTGTTTAGCCCACTCCCACTGTGCTAAACCAGCCCTTCTCCAGCTTAACGTAAATAAACATAATAATGTGAATACAGGTGTAGTAAACCACGGGAGGCAGGAGTTCCGTCACCACACCAATATTTATTTACAATAACGATATTACAGGAGCAGCTACAAACAGTGCTGCTAGCAGTCCAGTCAACTTAAGACTGACTCACAAAGCCTACACAGGTGATTATATGGGCCCCCTCAATGAGCTATCAATGAGGGAGCCCATACTCCAATTGGCCAACCAATAAAGCCAATTGGAGTTCATTACAACAGGAAATCTGAAATAACAATAGAATGTCCAGCTGGACATTATCGGCATATTCTATTGTTATTTCAGATTTCCTGTATTCACATTAATATGTTCATGATGTTAAAGGGACAGTGTAAGACCTTGCAGAGTGCAAGAGCCCTTCTGGTTGATTCCCTTATTTCCCCTTTCTTTTTTTTTGCGGTTATCACTTTACCCATCAATGGAGAATGGACATATATCTTTACGTTAAGCAGAAGGGGTGGTTTAGCACAGTGGGAGTGGGAAATAGAGTTAACACTTCAAGTCAATGGTCTTTGGTTACAACTTTATTATCAGGTCATTCTGCAAGTTTAATGTCACATAAGTCCTTACATTAAATTGTAAGTTTCAAATTCGCTATATTTGGATATTTAGAATTCAAAAATGTATTTTGCGTAGTTGTCACATTATTGTAGCGGGCTTATTCGTTTACAGTGGATTTCACAGATGCATAAGAAATATTGTAATAAAATCTGTCAAATCATTTTTGGGAATGACACTTGTGTCAATGTTTTAGAAAACGGGATCTTTGTTTTTCTCTTCTCCCCTCCCTAATCCTCCTCAAACATTCATTTTTTTTTTTAAATTTAGATTACCCAATTATTTTTTCCAATTAAGGGGCAATTTATCGTGGCCAATCCACCTACTCTGCACATTTTTGGGTTGTGGGGGCAAAACCCACGCAGACACGGGGAGAATGTGCAAACTCCACACAGACAGTGACCCAGGGCCGGGATTCGAACCTGGGACCTCAGCGCCGTGAGGCGGTTGTGCTAACCACTAGGCCACCGTGCTGCCCTTCCTCAAACATTCATATTCGTCTCAGTGCCAATTTTCCTTTCCCAACCAGGGCCGGTTTTAAGCCTATTTGACCAATTTCATCAAATTGGGCCCCGCACCTTAAGGGGGCCCCGCGCCAGTGGCGACAGAGTTACCGTTTGAAGCCTTTTCTGTATTCTAAGAGGAACTATAGGGTAGTTTTTACTTTTGGGCAATTACCGCATTACCGTCGACAAATCCTTCAGCCCTGCGCCGACAAATCCTTCCGCCCGGGTAAGTAAGTTTCAAAATTTTAGTATATCAAGCATTTAATGTTTTTTTTTGGTTAAAGACGAGCATACTACACGAAATATAAACATACATAAATTTTTACTTTTGTAGAGTAGGGGCCCCGCCATCACTTTTCTAATTGGGCCCGCAATTCCTAGCACCGGCCCTGTTCCCAACTGCCTAGACTTCATGTGAGTCTAGATAGTGAATGTTGGCACTGTGCCCATACAGAACACCTGCGAGTTTGGCTTTAGAGTCAGATAATGCATTCCACAATTTAAGCATGTAATCTATGCTATCATTTTAGACCAGTACTGGGAATATTGTGAGTGAGAATGTTTGGATGAGGCACCTCACTGCAGCCCATCTCCTGTTCAGATAGACCTAAAAATCCATTCTCTGTTCAAAGACAAGCAGGTGAGTTTTCCAGGTGCCCTGGCCAACAATTTACCACACTTTCCAGCCACAAAAGATGGTATCATTATGTGTTTCCTACAATATCATGTACTGAATAAATGTATTTATATTACTACTAAAATTCAGGTGCCATTGCCGGTGACAATTTGATAACTTGGGAGAGTTGGGAGAAAGACTTCAGAAACCTATTTCACAGCGTCACTTTGCTGCTCACAACCCGCAATAGTAATTGGCGCTGCAAGGAAAATGTTGACATAGGAATTCACAGAAGTAAATGTTGACAAACAAGCATGACTAAAGATTTTGCCAGCAGGATGTAAGGCTTCTGGTAGGAAGCACATTTGTTATGCAAGATTGTAACAGAGAGAAAGTAAACATGTTTTGTATATATAGAATTTACAGTGCAGAAGGAGGGCATTCGGCCCATTGAGACTGCACCAGCTCTTGGAAAAAGCACCCCACTTAAGCTGATAGCCTCCACCCTATCCCATAACCCAGTAACCCCACCTCACCTTTTCTGGACACTAAGGGCAATTTATCATGGCCAATCCACCTAACCCTCACATCTTTGACTGGGAGAAAACCCACGCAAACACAGTGAGAACGTGCAAACTCCGCACACTGAGCCAAGCCGGGAATCAAACCTGACGCTGGAACTGTGAAGCAACTATGCTAACCACTGTTGCCGTGCTGCCCCCAGTATGTATATGTGCATGTATGTATAAGTATGTGATGTATCGAATTCTAGCTGGCTTGTGCAATGACATTGCCGTCGGTGAGCGTTTCTTGGCGATGACAGCAGTAATGTAAAGTGTAATAACCAGCATGGGACAAACAATGTGGAATGATCGTATTCTCCGTGCTCCTCGAGGAGTACGAGCTCTCCCGGTAGGGCTGGGGTAGCTTACCCGTATATAAAAGGTCAGCCAACATGGAACCGACCGACAGGAGAGGGAGTACCCCATGAGGATTAACCGGGGCTCGTGTATATACATGTTGTTCAAATAAATGCACTTTACTTTTTACACACTGTGAACTCCCTATATCTTACTGTGGCAGCACAGTAGCACAGTGGTTAGCACAGTTGCTCCACAGCGCCAGGGTCCCAGGTTCGATTCCCGACTTGGGTCACTGTCTGTGCGGAGTCCGCACATTCTCCCGGTCTGCATGGGTTTCCTCCGGGTCCTCCAGTTTTCTCCCACATGTCCCGAAAGACGGGTTTGTTAGGTGTATTGGACATTCCGAATTCTCCCTCTGAGTACCCGAACATGTGCCTGAGATGGCGACTGGAGGCTTTGCACAGTAACTTCATTGCAGTGTTAATGTAAGTCTACTTGTGACAATAATAAAGATTATTATAATAAAGTTTCCCATTTTCAGTTACTCTCTGGCCTCAACAGACAGTGGAAGCAGAATAATTGAATATTTTTAATGCATTGGTGGATAGGTTCTTGGTAAGCAGGTTATTGGAGGTGGATGAGATGCAGATTTGAGGTTACTATCAGGTCAGCCATGATCTTATTAAATTGCAGAGCAATTCTTGAGGGGCCAAATGGCCTTCTCCCACTTATATGGAGCCTTATAAAATATCTCAAGGCACGACAGGAGCATTGTAAAATAAAATACGACACCGAACTGCATTAGGAGATATGAGGGGAGGTCAGCAAAATTTGATCAAAGAGTAGGCTTTAAGGAGAAATGTTATAGATAGGGGTTTAGCGAATCGATGCCAGAGCTTAGGATCCAGGTAGGTGAAGACAAAGGCACCCATGGCGGAGCAAATAAAACCAGAGATGCTCTAAAGAGGAGCCCAGATGTCCGGGAGGACTGTGGGCTGGAAGAGATTATAGGAGGTAGGTAAAGGCGAGATCATGGACGAATTTGAAAACCAATATGAGAATTTTGGAAAAGAGGCCAGCATAACCAGGAGCCAACATGGCTCAGCGAGCATATAGGCTTTTGGTAAAAGAGTGTGAGTTAAGGCAGAGGCAGCAGGTTTTGGATTATCTCAAGTTTATAGAGGATAGAATGTGTAAATACTTTAGAATTGTCAAGTCCAGAGGAAAGAAAGACAAGGATGATGGTTTCAGCAGGCGGTGAGGTGAGGCAGTGGCAGAGAGGGTGGTATTATGGAGGCAAAAGTAAGCAATCTTCGTGCTGACAAAAATATGAGATGGAAGCTCAACTCAGGAACAATTATGACATTAGGTTGCAAACTGTCTGATTCAGCCTGTTAAGAATGAGCAAAAATTAAGATTCAAAAATGAAAGTCGGATATAAATAAAATAAAGAAATTAGATAAGAGGGGAACTGATCAGTATAGCTGCCTGAAGGGGTGTATTTGAGATGTGAATTGGTGTTTACGTAAGTGAAAACAATGGTGTTTAGAAGGGGTGACTTAAAAGTGGAGACTAAAGGAAATTAGCACCTGTATGCTAAACGCCTGGTCCACAAGGTGGGTAACATCAAAGGGAAAAAATTATATCCATGGCTAGATAACTGGAGAAGAGGGTAGAGAAGTTGACACCATCATAGCCACACCCAGCTGCAGAAAGCATGCTCTCCTGAAATCTAGCTATTGCTAAAAGGCTGCTGTTTAAAAGCACAACTTGAACAGAAGAGAATCTCTATGCTGAAAACCTAATATGACTTTCCCAAACTTGTAAAATAACCTCTGGGGGTGATAACTATATGCTGGATTTAGCTCATAGAGTTACATAATATTGCATGCTGTTTGGGGGAAAAAGGGTGTTTCTCAGAGTTCAGGAAATGGTGCCAGGTTGGCAGTACCGAGGCAGGTCCTCGAAGCAACCCCATTAGGAGGGTTCTCATTATGTTGAAGGCAGGGGGGCATGATGGTGGAGGGAAGGCAGAACCTGTATGGAAGTTGGGGGGGGGGGGGGGGGAGGGGGGGAGCAGAGTCTGATAATGGGGAGGGGGGGAGGTTGCCTGATGCTGGTGATTATGGGGAGTCGGGTCACCCTTATGCCTGTGTGGTGTAAGAGGATGACCCAAGATTGAGTTGTGGTGGGGGCGGGGAGGTTGGCCCTTTGTATTGCAGGATTGTGGGTGTTCCCCTTGTCTGTCAGGGGATCTGAATGGGATGAAGATGATGTAATTATGAGATGAAGATGATGATGGCTTGGCATATGCTAGGAGCTCAATGCTGAGCAGCAGCTTTTTGCCAAATGCTGTCAGGTTGATTAGTCTAACCCAAGCGGAAGGATCTACAGGCTGTTCCTGAAAGGATCTCTCACTCTTCCAGCAGTCTTTTAAGAAAGGGTATACAGGTGTACAGCAAGTAACCCTGTGTTTGCGAACTTTATTTATAAGTGTTTTTTGACCTGTGATGGGCTTTGCTTAATTGGAGATCCAGAAGGTATAAGTTAGGAGTAAAAAAAGGTCTCCTTTTATTTTAAAAATTGTGTAACTGTTAATTCAAAAGCTATTTTTTGTGATGTTAATTTGTTTACTTGTGTGAGAATAAAGTTTGTTTTAATATACAGGATACCTATTGGTCAGTGGAATCACTCCTGGAGCGAAGTATCCTTTCCTCACCGTTTTACAAAGTTAAAAAAATTTGTTTGGGGTTCTTGTCCGGCATCCTAACGAGTGTTGGGGTCTGGTCCGGGATCATAACATTATGCAATATCTTCCTTTCATTTTAAGTGCCAACGTAATTGTAGAGGAAGATGGGCTGTCACAATTTAATTGTAGGATCTATAATCTTGTTCCGTTTGGATCTGATGGTCGACTCTGCTGAACTTGGCGCAGCCGGAAAGCCAGCGCCGCTTTGTGTTTCTTTGCAGCCATGGCAACGGGAGGCACGTGGTGCTGAAATCGATCAGCTGGCTTGTTGCAATTATGTGTGGGAGCGAAAGGGGTTGCAACAGGACAGGGGAAACCCCAACAGCGAGGCACCTGACATCGGATTAGATCCAGAATCGAGTCAGAAGACCGCAATTTAAAAACAAAAAGAGGTTGCACGCAGCATAGCCACAATAAAGGCGGAGCCTGTTCCAGCAAAGCTCCACGTCTATGGAATTTAAACGCCTCGGTTGATTTGCCGCAGAAAGGTGAGTGCTTCTTGAAAGAAAACTTGTTAATAGCAGTTGGACTACAGAGAAGACTCTGTTCAAAGGGAGGTAATGCTAAATCAAACGATCCCATTGACACATTATTAATTGATTCAAAAAGTTCTAATGAGAAACGTGTTAGCCGGACTCGAAGGAGCAGACCAGATTTCTCAAAGCTCCAACTGAACGATAGAATTGTGAGCACAGAGTCTAATGGCCACCCTTCGTAAAGCAGTTTACGTAATTTGGATATTCACCAAATTACAATAAACGCCACTAGGTGCGGGGGGACGGCGGGAGTGGCATTGTCACTGGTTTAGTAATCCAGAGACCCAAGGCTCCCTGGGTTCAAATCCCACTACAGCAGATTGTGGGTGGGATTTGAATTCAACAATTAAAATTAATGATGATCATGTGGATAGCACAATCGCTTCACAGCTCCAGGGTCCCAGATTCGATTCTCTGCTTGGGTCACTGTGCGGAATCTGCACGTTCTCCCCGTGTGTGCGTGGGTTTCCTCCCACAGTCCAAAGGTGTGCAGGTAAGGTGGATAGGCCATGATAAATTGCCCTCAGTGTCCAAAATTGCCCTTAGTGTTGGGTGGGGTTACTGGGTTATGGGGATAGGGTGGAGGTGTTGACCTTGGGTAGGGTGCTCTTTCCAAGAGCCAGTGCAGACTCGATGGGCTGAATGGCCTCCTTCTGCACTGTAAATTCTATGAAATCTATGAAACAATTGCTGTAAAAACCCATCTGATTCACGAATGATCTGCTGCCCTCACCTGGTCGAGCCTACATGGGACTTCAAGCCCACAACAATGTGGCTGAAATGGCCTAATAAACCACCAGATTGTATCAAACCGCTGCAAAGCCAATATAAATGAACCTGGATTGGACCATCTGGCATCGACCTAGGTACTGGAAATGACAATGGCAAACACTCTGTCGGCCCTGCAATGTCCTCTTTCCCAACATCTTGTGCCAAAATTGGGAGGGCCATTGACTACGAGTATGATTCCATGAACATAACTATGTCCCAGACATCACCATCTGGGTAAGTCCTGTCTCACTGACAAGAGGTGGCACAATATTATACCTTCCATCTCAACATGGACTCTGGATGCCACAAAGTCACATGGTATCAAATCAAACACATGGGAAGGAAACCTGTAACAATGAAACATATAAGATGCATCTGTCAGTATTTCTACATGTTGAACACAACTTGGTGGCAAGGGTGCAGAATGAACTCTGGGTGGAGATGTCAATGTCCTTCACCAAAGTGGTTCAGCAGCACCATTATAAACTAGGTTGCTTTTCTAGGTCTGTGATGGGGTGAGGGAACTCACCAGAGTGAAAAACACCCTTGGCCTCATCCTCATGAACCTGCCCACCGCAGATGCATCTGTTGTGTCCTATGGCTCCCCTGATCATGAAGACATGCATAGAACATGTGTGTTTGATTATAACAAGTATTTATTATTAAACACATGGACAGGTAACTAACAAACCTATGTACAGACAATTATAGCTAAGTTACTGTAGAGTTAAGGTGAGATGCAACTGTCCTGTTAGCATATCACCACATCTCCAAAGACTTGCAGGTTAGGTGGTTTGGCCATGATAAATTGTCCTTAGTGACCAAAAAGGTTAGGAGAGGTTATTGTGTTACGGGGATAGGGTGGAAGTGAGGCTTAAGTGGGTCGGTGCAGACTCAATGGGCCAAATGGCCTTCTTCTGCACTGTATGCTCTATGTTCCCTTCCTTTGGAGAAAGGTGTATCTACAACCACATTTCCTACACATTCTATTTACAACCACATTTCTTGAGCATTCAGTCAAAGTTTCAGTCCATCAGGCTTGTGCCTAATTCTCGTCGACATTCTGAGGACCGGCTGGGTTGGTGAGTATGCCCCACCTTCATCAATCGCTGGCTTTTCCCCCAGCACCACAGCAGATGCATCAGTAATGCCAAGATGTGCTGGACAGTCTGTGTCTTTCTCCAGCTTGGGATTACACCCAAACTCATCTATTGAGTTAAGTATTAAAGGTCATTGTACTTTGAGGAGCGCTCATCGGTTCCTGCGCAGAAGTGAGCCATCCTCAGTGAACACCCTATAGGAGTGTGGAGCCGCATGCTAAACAACTGTTACCAGCTTCACCCATCTTTTGCCATTGGGGTCCTCGATTCTGACCATGTCCCTTATTCGCAAGGGTCGGAGTTCCCTTGCAAACCTATTGTAGATCTCTTTCTGCGTCTGTTTCTGCAGAACGAGCTTCCTCTGGATCCATTGATTAACCGTGAGGCTATCATGGAGGGCAGGGTTGTTTGCAGCTGCCTATTCATAGGGAGTTGTGCTGGTGACAGGCCATTTACCAGTGGGGCCGAACGGTAGCTGAGTAAGGCGAGATATATGTCTTCCGGACTGCACTCCAATGAACGATTCATGCTCCATCGCCACCATGGAGAATAGTATTCTGCTTGTTACCTCTTTGACGGTGACATGAAATGAAAATCGCTTATTGTCACGAGTAGGCTTCAAATGAAGTTACTGTGAAAAGCCCCTAGTCGCCACATTCCGGCGCATGTTCGGGGAGGCTGTTACGGGAATCGAACCGTGCTGCTAGCTTGCCTTGGTCTGCCTTCAAAGCCAGCGATTAGCCCAGTGAGCTAAACAGCCCCTTGCATTCTCCCAAAATTGGGATCCGATGACCATTGTAGTCTTTCAGAAGCATTCCTCCCGGAGTGATGTGAGGTTTGACCTTTAGCCGCTGCACCACCGAGAACGGGATCAGATTGGCCTTCGCTCCCATATCGAGTTTGCATTTGATGGTCATTCCATTGAGCTTTATCGAGATCCATCTGTCCTCATTAGTTTCTGCAGTCACCCCACTGTGACTGCAGACTGCAAGCATCACTTCCATGTTTCGGCTGGCCGAACCGTCCGAACATTCAGCCCAGTTGTAATCTCCTCTGTCCTTGTCCAGACTCTTCTTTTCTGTCCGGACAATTGTGCATCGGCGGCCAAAGTAACCTGTCCTGCTACACGTGTGACAATTTTTTTTGAAAGCAGAGCATTTCTGCGGCAAGTGTCTGTCCCACATTTTTGGCACGGGCCAAAAGATAGAGCTCAAACTGCTGTTTAAAACTGCGCCAGTTTGTGTACAGATTAACTGAGACTTGAAGTTGGTGGGGTACCTTCAAACCATCCATCTCGCACTTCACCGTCTTGTGTCGCGTGGAGTTGCAAATCCTTAGTTCACCAGATTGGTAGAAAAGCCATTTGTTCAGGATCTTCTATTCTTCAGTGCGGATTATCTTGTCTGCGGTTACCTTTGTTCTTCAGCACTACTGGTACCATGTTGTGTTCTACGGCTCCCTAATCATGAAGACACGCATAGAACATGTGGATTTGGCTACAGCAAGTATTTATTATTAAACACGTGGACAGGTAACCAACAAACCTATGTACAGACAATTGTATCTAAATTACTGTAGAGCTAAGGTGAGATGCGACTGTCCTGTTGTCCATCCTGCTACCAACTGGTCACGTCTCGTCAGTCATCTGATAAATATTTCTGGCTCCGTGTGTGTCTGGTTCCATCTACTGGCAGGAGGTCATAACTGTCACTACATGTATTGAGGGTCAGGTTTATACATTGGTACAGTAATATAAATTGATGCAATTATATACAGATTATGCATATGCGCATATCACCACAGCATCTTGTCCATGACAGTAATGATAGCAGTGACCACCACACAGTCCTTGTGGAGACGAAGTCCCGTCATCACATTTAGGATACACTCCATTGTGTTGTGTGGCACTACCACCATGCTAAATGAGAGAAACTCCAAATAAATCTAGTAGCTTAAAATTGGGCATCAATGAGGCGCTGTGTGACATCAAGAGTGGCAGAATTGTACTCAACCGTAATTGGTAACCTCATGGACTGGCATATCCCCATTTCCACCAAGCCAGGGGATTGACCCTGGTTCAAAGAAGAGTGCAGGAGGGCATGCCAGGAGCAACATCCAGCATAGCTAAAAATTAAGTGTC
Source organism: Scyliorhinus canicula (assembly GCF_902713615.1). NCBI lineage: Eukaryota > Metazoa > Chordata > Chondrichthyes > Carcharhiniformes > Scyliorhinidae > Scyliorhinus > Scyliorhinus canicula. The sequence continues at coordinate 131,377,632 of NC_052161.1, forward strand.
AACCTGGTCAAACTACAACACAGGACGGCTTGTGTGCCAAACAGCATAAGCAGCAAGTAACAGACAGAACTAAGTGATGTTGACAAATGGATCAGATCGAATTAGAACTAAGCTTTGCAGTCCTGCCACACCCAACAATGAATGTGGGCAAACATTAAAACAACTCACTGGAGGAGAAGGCTCCAAAAATATCCCCATCTTCAATGATGAAGGGGCCCATCACATCAGTACAAAGGTAAAGCTGACGTATTCATAACCATCTTCAGCCAGAAGTACTGAGTGGTTGATCCATCTCGGCTTCTTCCGGATGTCCCCAGTATCACAGATATCAGTCTTCAGCCAATTCCGTTCACTGGTCTACACAATATCAAGAAAAGACTGAAGGCACTGGATGCTGCAATGTCTATGAGTCCTGACAATAGTTCTGAAGACATGTGCTGCAGAACCTGTTGAGCCCCTTGCCAAGCTGTCCCAGTACAGCTACAACTTGAATCTACCCAGCAATGTGGAAAATTGCCTGGGAATATCCTTTACAAGCAGGACAAACCCAACCCAGCCAATTACTGCGTAGCAAACGGAAGTCAATGAGAATCAGGGCGCAAACCCTCCATTGATTGAATAATATCTGGCACAAAGGAAGATGGTTGTGGTTGTTAGAGGTCAATCATCTCGGGTTCGGAATATCAGGGTCCTGTCCTAGGCCCAACCATCTTCTACTGCTTCATCAATTATCTTCCTTCCATCATAAGGTTAGAAGTGAGGATGTTCTCTGATGATGCATAATGTTCAGCACCATTCGTAATTCCTCAGATACTGAAGCAGTCCATGTCCAAATGCAACAAGGCCTAGACATGATCCAGATTATGCTGGAAATTAACATTTGCACCACACAAGTGCCAGGCAATGACCATTTCCAACGAGAGGATCTAACCATCACCCCACTGAATACCCCCTATCAACATCCTGGGATTACCATTGACCAGCAACTGAACTGGAAAGCCATTAAAATACTGTGGCTGCAAGAGCAGGACAGATGCAAGGAGTCCTGTGGCGAGTAACTCACCTCCTGACTCCCCAAAGCCTGTCTACAATCTACAAAGCACAAGTCGGCAGTGTGATGGAATACTCTTCACTTGCTTGGATGAGTGCAGATCCAACTACATTTAAGAAGCTTGACACCATCCAGGACAAAGCAGCTCGATGATTGGTAACCATTGCACGAGCATTCACTGTCTCCACCACCGATGCACAGTAGCAACAGTGTTTGCCATCTACAAGATGCACTGCAGGAACTCATCAATGTTCCTTAGACAGCACCTTCCAAACCTATGACCACTACCATCTCAAAGGACAAGGGCAGCAGACACATGGGAATATCACAACCCAGAGGTTCCCTTCACCACCTTGGTTTGGAATATATTTTCACCGTTGCTGGGCCAAAATCATGGAACTCCGTTCGAAACAGCATTTTGGGTATACCTGCACCACATGGACTGCAGCAGTTCAAGAAGGCAGCTCGCTACCACCTTCTCAAGGGCTTTTAGGGATGGGGAATAAATGCTGGTCGGGCAAGTGACACCCACATCCCGTCAATTATTCAAAAAGTAGTGTAAACAGTATAGGCAAGGAAGCAATAGAGTAGCAAAGAGACAGTAGTGCTCACTGTGATTCCGTGAACATCTTGCTTCATGCAGTGTAGCCATGAGACTCCAGTGCCCATTATTTCTCCTGTTCTGCTGAAACTTTGAGAAAACTGATCTGTCACTTTAAACTGACAAGGTTCTCCTGCTACTCAGACACATCTTGAGGGCAATTGTGCAATTTAAATTGCCTGGTCCTTCAGTACTACCCAGCATCTCCTTGAAGTTAAAACTAGCTGAACATACACCTTTTATGTGACAAGCTAGCCAAATGCAAATATTTTGCAGAATGTCTAATTTAGTAAATATGTTACAAACGTTTCCCATGAGCAACATAATATGAGGTCAAAACAGTAACTCTCTGATCCCACATCCCCGGGAGAATGTGGCTCTCCTGTAATAATGCTATACTGCTTATTTAATTTGTGAAATAGTTTAAAAGATTTGCCAATCATATGACAACCATTCTGTGCTTATAAAGGGATTTTATGTAAAACTCTGTGTGCTGTTGTTTTGTAAATTCTCATTAAAATGGATGAACTGCAAAGTGGCTCCTGATTTGGAGCCAATTTGGAATCTCTCCTATTTATGTGAATTGGGCATATTTAATTAGCCCGATTAAACACTTTACCACACAGGGTCCTAGATAGCTAATGAAGAGTGTACTATACTTGAAAGCTTGAGTATAAACTATTATGTTTTATGAACATATTTCTGCACCTAAACCATTGCCATTTGCTAAGTGTAGAAAACGAACCAGGATGTACAGGTATGAGGTACCTTTGAAAGTGAGATATAGTGATGGCCATGCATATTACTGGCACGAGCAACCCTCTCACCTGCCCCTAGATTTGTTTCCTCTAATGATCTCTTTCCGAGGCCAAACTTCAGCACAATTTCTGCCAGGCTTTATTTGTTTCCTGCCCTCCACGCCAGTCTTTTCACATTTTCAACAATAGCCAATCCTTGTTACTCTATCCTCACTCTTTTGAATTATCTTCTGAAACTATGCTGCCTTTTGTCCCTCCTTCAAAAATCATTTAAAATGATTTCTCAACCTCCTGTAAGATGTGGTATACATTCAAGGGTGCAACTGTTAACTCCATTGTAATAATTGGGGATCAATTTGGCTAACCTATACCTCTAAAATGAAGCATGGAAGATTCTGCAAAGAATCATCACAAGCCCTCCACCTGCTTTAAAATCAGCTGATTTATGTCTTGTGTTTGAAGGGATTTGAATTTCTGCTTTCAATGGGTGAGCTAACTGCTGTTCACTGATACTCTGCCCAATGTGAAAGATGGAACCCTCCCTTAAACAGTGAATGCAATTTATGCAAAGCATCACCACAATCCTTTCATTCATGGTGAAAAATAAATCAAGGGCTGTCTGTCCAATAAGCCATTTGATTTTTTTGTAGAGATTGTACAGTTGTTAGGATACCGGACCAGACCACAATTGTGAGGATATTGGATGAGAACCCCCAATATTTTTTTAAAACTGTGTAGAACTGTGAGGAAAGGATATTTCACCCCAGGAGTGATCACTCTGACGAATTGACAATTTCATGTCAAAACGAACTTTAATTTAAACACAGAATTAACCATATAATAATCTTTATTGTCACAAGTAGGCTTACATTAACACGGCACTGAAGTTACTGTGAAAATCCCCTAGTCGCGACATTCCGGCGCCTGTTTGGGTACTCGGAGGGAGAATTCAGAATGTCCAATTCACCTAACAAGCACATCTTTCGGACTTGTGGGAGGAATCCGGACACCCGGGAGGAAACCCCACACAGACACGAGGTGAAAGTGCAGACTCCATACAGACAGTGACCCAAGCCGGGAATTGAACCTGGGACCCTGGAGCTGTGAAGCAAATGGAATTGTGACAGTTATAGCTATAGGAATGGAATATAAAAGTAGGAAAGTGTTGCTACAACTGTACAAGGCATTGGTGAGACCGCACCTCGAGTACTCTGTACAGTTTTGATTCCCTTATTTGAGGGGAGATGCAGTTGCATTAGAGGCAGTTCAGGGGAAGTTCACTCGATTTGGTTTCAGAGATCAGGGGTTTGTGCAATGAAGAGAGATTGAGCAGCTTTGGCCTACTATTCAGGAGGCATAGAGAGGGAGGTAGAAGGGGTGGAGGAGTTGCATTACTCGTCAGAGATGATATCACAGCTGTGATTAAGGAGGGCATGATGGAGGATTCGAGCATTGAGGCAATATGGGTGGAGCTGAGAAATAGGAAGGGTGCAGTAACATTGTTGGGACTTTACTACAGGCCTCCCAAAAGCGAGCATGAAGTAGAGGTACAAATATGCAGACCGATTATAGAAAAATGTAGGAGCAATAGGGTGGTTGTGATGGGAGATTTTAACTTCCCCAACATTGAATGGGATTCGTGTAGTGTTGGAGGCGTAGATGGAGCAGAGTTTGTAAGGAGCATCCAGGAGAGGTTTTTAGAGCAGTATGTAAATAGTCCAACTCGGGAAGGGGCCATACTGGACCTGGTATTGGGGAATGATCCCGGCCAGGTGGTTGATGTTTCAGTCGGTGATTACTTTGGGAATAGCGATCACAATTCCGTAAGTTTTAGAATACTCATGGACAAGTACAAGAGGGGTCCGAAAGGAAGAGTACTAAATTGGGGAAAGGCAGAGTATAACAAAATTCGGCAGGAGCTAGGGAATGTGGATTGGGAGCAGCTGTTTAAGGATAAATCCACATTTGAAATGTGGAAGTCTTTTAAGGAAAGGTTGATTAGAGTGCAGGACAGACATGTTCCTGTGAAAATGAAAGATAGAAATGGCAAGATTAGGGAACCATGGATGACGGGTGAAGTTGTGAGACTAGCTAAAATGAAAAAGGAAGCATACATAGGATCGAGGCAACTCAAAACTGATGAAGCTTTGGAGGAATATCGGGAAAGTAGGACGAATCTCAAACGCGCAATAAAGAGGGCTAAAAGAGGTCATGAAATATCTTTGGCTAACAGGGTTAAGGAAAATCCCAAAGCATTTTATTCGTATGTAAGGAGCAAGAGGGTAACTAGAGAAAGGATTGGCCCACTCAAAGACAAGAGAGGGAATTTATGCGTGGACTCAGAGGAAATGGGCGAGATTCTTAATGAGTAACTTTGCATCGGTATTCACAAAGGAGAGGGACAAGACGGATGTTGAGGCTAGGGATGGCTGTTTAAATACTCTCGGTCAAGTGGAAGGGGGAAGTTTTAGGTATTCTAAAAGTCCCCAGGACCGGATGGGATCTATCCCAGGTTACTGAGGGAAGCGAGGGTCGAAATAGCTGGGGCCTTAACAAATATCTTTGCAGTATCCTTGAGCACGGGTGAGGTCCCGGAGGACTGGAGAATTGCTAATGTTGTCCCTTTGTTTAAGAAGGGTAGCAGGGATAATCCAGGGAATTATAGACCTGTGAGCTTGACGTCAGTGGTAGGCAAACTGTTGGAGAAGATACTGAGGGATAGGATCTATTCACATCTGGAAGAAAATGGACTTCTCAGTGATAGGCAGCATGGTTTTGTGCAGGGAAGGTCATGTCTTACAAACCTAATTGAATTCTTTGAGGAAGTGACAAAGTTAATTGATGAGGGAAGGGCTGTAGATGTCGTATACATGGACTTTAGTAAGGCGTTTGATAAGGTTTCCCATGGCAGGTTGGTGGAAAAAGTGAAGTCGTATGGGGTTCAGGGTGTACTAGCTAGATGGATAAAGAACTGGCTGGGAACAGGAGACAGAGAGTAGTGGTGGAAGGGAGTGTCTCAAAATGGAGAAGGGTGACTAGTAGTGTTCCACAGGGATCCGTGCTCGGACCACTGTTGTTTGTGATCTACATAAATGACCTGGAGGAAGGTATAGGTGGTCTGATTAGCAAGTTTGCAGATGATATTAAGATTGGTGGAGTTGCAGATAGCGAGGAGGACTGTCAGAGAATACAACAAAATATAGATAGATTGGAGAGTTGGGCAGAAAAATGGCAGATGGAGTTCAATCCAGGCAAATGCGAGGTGATGCATTTTGGAAGATCAAATTCAAGAGCGGACTATATGGTCAATGGAAGGGTCTTGGGGAAAATTGATGTGCAGAGAGATCTGGGATTTCGGGTCCATTGTACCCTGAAGGTGGCAACGCAGGTTGATAGAGTGGTCAAAAAGGCATATACATGCTTGCCTTCATCGGACGGGGTATTGAGTACAAGAGTTGGCAGGTCATGTTACAGTTGTATAGGACTTTGGTTCGGCCACATTTGGAATACTGCGTGCAGTTCTGGTCGCCACATTACCAGAAGGATGTGGATGCCTTGGAGAGGGTGCAGAGGAGGTTCACCAGGATGTTTCCTGGTATGGAGGGTGCTAGCTATGAAGAAAGGTTGAGTAAATTAGGATTGTTTTCGTTGGAAAGACCGAGGTTGAGGGGGGACCTGATTGAGGTCTACAAAATTATGAGAGGTATGGACAGGGTGGACAGCAACAAACTTTTCCCAAGAGTGGGGGTGTCAGTTACAAGGGGTCACGATTTCAAGGTGAGAGGGGGAAAGTTTAAGGGAGATGTGCGTGGAAAGTTTTTTTACGCAGAGGGTGGTGGGTGCCTGGAACGCTTTACCAGCGGAGGTGGTAGAGGCGGGCACGATAGCATCATTTAAGAAGCATCTAGACAGGTATATGAATGGGCAGGAACAGAGGGAAGTAGACCTTGGAAAATAGGAGACAGGTTTAGATAAAGGATCTGGATCGGCGCAGGCTGGGAGGGCCGAAGGGCCTGTTCCTGTGCTGTAATTTTCTTTGTTCTACACTCAAATGAGAGGAGATCTAATTGAGGTATGTAAGATGATAAAAGGTATTTACAAAATAGAGAGAGATTGAAAGGTTATGGAAAACGTGCAGGAAAGTGGAGTTTGAGGCAGAGAGATCAACCATGATTATATTGAATGGTGAAGCAGGCTCGAGGGGCTGAAATGCCAATTCCTGCTCCTAGTTCTTATATTCTGGGTCTTTTGGCTAAAATCAAGCCTGAGATTGGATGCGAGATTTATTCTTGTTGGCTTTGATCTGGTATTTCCTCATCTTAGGACCATGATTGAATTTGTTTTTGGAGCAAGCAAGGGGATGGATGAGGGACTTTCCATGTCCGCTCCGCGCATTGACTTAGAAATGCTGAGAAAGGGATACATTTTTTAAAATCGGATTCTGCATCAAAGTGTAAAATGTTTTATTCAAGTGCTAATATTTATATTAAAAGGGAATGAAAAATGACAGTCTGAAGGGAGATTACCTACCCTCATTATTGAACTTTGCAGTTAAGGGCATAAGCATTATTCACAGGCCTCTCAACCCGTCCAGGTCCCAACATGTTTAGTTTACAAACTTGATACTTTCAGCCAAATGTGATCTCATTTTCAAATCGTTAAATATTTAGCATGAATGCCACACATTTGATGGGTTTGCTGAAAGTTTGGAATAAATTGGAAGATCTTTAATACTGATGAAGACTGGCTTGTTATTTATAATTGGTCCGAGTTCCATCACATGGTTAGCCTGATGAGGAAGGAATGACGGACTGTTGTGGAGTTGGCAGTAAAGTGGAGCGGAGTCTCCTGGAAAATTGTGACAAGCCTAGGTTGGTGAAACTGAAAGAGAAAATGGCATTTTAAACACATTTCTTTTGATAATCATGCAACCACGCAAACACAATAATCTTATTTGTGAAAAGGACAAACTCTGAATCCTGTGGGGTACATTGAAATCTCAACTTATCTGTACAGGAGCACTACCTCACCCCACCCGTATACCTTGTTGAACAGCCTGATCTGTCAGAATCCTTAGCAAAAATCAGCATTACTTTGACACATGATAAAAGTTCCAGTCGTTAACTAGTCCACATTAACCTTAATGATGCCAAAGGGGACTAGATATATTTATTGACAAACTTTCTTGTTCCACATATGCTGAGTTGTTCCTACATCTGCAGTATTTTGCATTTTGTTCCTGTCATGTGAGTACCTTTTAAGAAATGGGGGTTCATTGATTAGCTGTACTGCATGTACCTTTAAGAAATGGGTGTTTAGTAGAGAGTTGCAGTGATGTCAGAGTGGGTGGAGCTGGGCTATCTGTCTGCTTAATTTCGTTTTTGAGCAGGCTGCTAGAGTGAGTTTTTAGTTTTGTTTTCAGAGAGAAGAGCTGCAGTGAAAGTCAGCAGATGCGCATGGATCTCTCTTCAAGCTAAAGAGTGTTCATTTGGGTGATTTCAAAGGGGTGACCGCTCTCATTAGAGAACTTTTGTGTTAAAAAGAGTATTTGCTTTCCGGATGTTGTTTCGGAATTTATTAAGGGTTATCCATCGAGTACTGTATTCTTTGGGGATTTATTGGTGTTGATAATTGTTTAGATGTTTACTGTGGGTTTATAAAGTGTTATATGGTTTCATAAATAAACATTGTTTTAATTTAGAAGTACTGTAGATTTCTGTTTGCATCACACCTGTCGAGTGGACCGTGTGCTCCCCATACCACAATCTATTAAAAGTTGTGGGTCAGGTGAACTCCATGATACACTTTAGGGTTCTCTAAACCCTGGCCCATAACAAATTGGGGGCTCATCTGGGATTGGGAGCTCATCTGGGATAAAGGTCTATCTATTGGGTTGGCTTTGAGAACTTAAAGACGGTGAGGGGTGAGCATATTGTGGGTGCTTTTCAGGTGTGGTATTCCAGTTTAAGTAGGGTGCGTGTTGTGGATAATAGCTCTTTCAGAGGCTCAGATGTTTTTAGGGGTGGAGATGGTCACACGCAGTACCTTACGGACAGAGACTAAAAACAGACTTTTAGATTTGGCAAAAACATTGCAGTTAACATGGCCTGACAAAATGCGAAAAGGTGAGGTACTTACCGTGATAGCTGAGCACTTAAAATTGCCTGAGATAATCTGACTCATTGGAAATGGCAAAGATCCAGTTGCAGATTAAGCAATTTGAACGTGAAAAAGAATTAAAGCAGCTTGAATACACATTGAGAGAAAAAGAAAGAATAGCCCTCGCAGAACATAGAGGAAGAGAAAGGGAGATACAAATCAGGTAAAAAGAAAAAGAGAGAGAGTTTGAACTTTAAAAAATGGCCATGAAACATGACAGTCAGTTAAGATTGGCGGCTGGAAAGAAAAACATACAGTTGGAGGATAGTGTTGAGGATGAAGTGAAAGAGCTTCATAGTCGAAGGCTTGGTAGGGATCTATTTAAATATGTCCAAACCCATTGCCAAGGTTTGATGAGAAGGAGGTAGAAGCCTTTTTCATTTCATTTGAGAAGGTAGCTCAACAAATGAAATGGACACAGGACATGTGGGTATTACTGATTCAAACAAAGCTGGTAGGTAGGGCTAGTGAAGTGTTTGCATCACTACCGGAAGAGGTATATGAGTCATATGAGGAGGTGAAAAAATCCATCTTGGGTGCATATGAACTAGTGCCTGAAGCCTACAAAGGTTTAAGGAAAGAACCTGGTCAAACATAAGAGTTTGAAAGGATCAGAGTAATTTTGATGGGTGGATAAGGGCTTTAAAAATAGACCAAATGTACGAGGCTCTCAGAGAAATTATACTTTTTGAGGAGTTTAAAAGTTCAATTCCTGATGTAATGAGAACTCATGTGGAAGAGCAGAGGGTTAAAACTGTGAAATTAGCAGCAGAAATGGCAGATGATTGTGAACTAGTTCATAAATCAAAGTTTGATTTCCGACATCAATTTCAGCCTGTGAGGGATAGAAACTGAGGACATGAGAAATACTCAAGTGGTAAAGGTAAAGGAGATCGGATGGGAGATAATAAGGAGAGTGTACCTCATATTAAAAAGGAAATCCAGGAGGGTGGAAGAGATATGAAAAGATTAAAATGTTTTCACTGTAATAAACTAGGTCATGTAAAGTCACAATGGTGGTGGTGGAAGAAAAGCACTGAGAAGGCTGATATGGTAAAGCAGGATAAGAGTTTTGTAAAGTGGTGAAGGAGAGCCCAAGTGAAGCGAAGGAGGTGCAAAAGATTGTACAGCCTGATCAAGAGGTGATTGATAAGAAGATGACAGATGTCTTCAAAGAATTTACTTGTGTCGATAAAGTTTACTCATGTACCAGAAGGAGCAGGTAAAGAAGTCACAATTTTAAGAGTACAGGAGCTAGTCAATCTTTGATGGTAAGAGATGAGGAGTTATGGAGTTTGGGAAGAATGTTGCCAGAAAAGGTGGTAATATGTGGAATTCAGGGTGAGAAGATTAGTGTTCCATTATATAAGGTAAGGTAAGATTGGAAAGTCCAGTGAAGAGTGGTGAAGTGATAGTAGGAGTAATAGAGAAACTATCTTGTCCAGAAATATAGTTTATCTTGGGGAATTTTTGTGAGAGCCACGAAGAATCCAGCACGAGTTGAAGGATAGAAAGAAATAACATTTATTTACAATAACATATATATACACAACAGGAGCAGCAACTCCCTTGCTGCTCACTTTCCTCTAGCCGGTTCCAAACTGGCCAGCTTTATTTATGCAGGGAATCTGCTAATGATTTCTCCTCCCCCCCCCCACCCCCCCCTCATTGGGGAAGCTCATACTCCCAAAGGATTGTGGGATTGCCATTAGTCCCCAGCCAGTGGTAAGCAGGCAGGTTATAACATCCCTCCCCCCACCGCCCCCTTCCAAAGTCCAAGGAACCCACCGAAGACCCTGGCGAAGGAGGGCGTCGGACTTGTTTTGCCGCAGGCCGGACACCATTTGCACAAGGCGCTGGATCGGACGGCGTGCAATGAGACAGAGAAGAGCGCTTCCGTGATGAACGGCGTAACAGTTGTACATCCACGGCCCATGGACCCGAGGATTCCCCCTCTGAGGTGTCCTGTGTCTACATCTCTGAGTCGGAGTCCGCTGCCTCCGTCATCTCGGCGTCTCTATCTCCACACGGTTCTGCAACGACCTATGCAGGCTTTGAGTGTGGCACCAGAGGAAGATTGTGAGGAATACTCTCCACTGTGTGTGATCTCTGTGGCTGTAGAAATGAGCTCCGGGGGCGGGAAATTTTTGGAAGGGATGGTCTTCTGGACCGAACGTGGTCTACATGCTTGCGCTGGAGACGACCCTGGGCTTGCACCTGGTAAGAGATGGGGCCGGTTTGGTGAAAGATTACTCCAGGGACCCACTGGGCACCACCAGCAAAATTCCAAACAAACTCTGGGTCACGGGGCGCAAACTACCGAATCGGCCAATGCCGAGAAAAACCATGTTATTGCCGTTCCTGTGTGCGGCATACTTTTGCGCCAATGTCCGGGAAAACCATGCTGAGGCAGGTTCAAAGTCTCCGGCCCATTAGGAATTCCACGGGAGCTACCCCAGTCACTGCATGTGTCCTATATGAAAACAAAAAATGAGCCAGTCTCGTGTCCATTGACTCGGAAGACTGCTTGTTTAGGCCTTGTTTGAATGTCTGCACTGCGCGCTCCGCCAACCCAATAGACGCCGGATGGTATGGAGCGGTGCGGATATTCGCAAACTCCTCACTTGTGAACGGAGTGCCATTGTCCGTGACCAGCACCTTGGGGAGGCCATGCATACTGAAAGACAAACGCATCATCTCAATTGTTGTTTCGCAGGACGTTGTGCCTACCATCTTATGCACCTTTAACCATTTAGACTAGGCATCGATTAATATAAGGAACATGGATCCTTGAAAAGGGATGGCGAAATTCACATGTAAGCACACCCTAGGCCGCCCTGGCCATTCCCAGTGATGTAGGGGTGCGGCCAGCGGAAGCACCTGATGCTCCTGGCAAACAGAGCAGTTTTGGGCCACCTTCTCAATGTCGGCGTCGAGACTTGGCCACCAGACGTATCTCCGGGCCAACATTTTCATTTTGGTCACACCTGGATGCTCATTGTGCAAATCTCTTAGTTCAGCTCCTGTCCTTTTTCCGGGACAATCACACACGCCCACCGCAAGAGGATACCACACTAAATTCTGACAGCTTGGAGGAAAATGCCCGCAACTTGCCTGGGAACTGTCTATGCTGCCCACGATACAGGACTATGTACCGAACCTTTGACAGGACTGGGTCCGTCTGGGTCCACTCACGGATCTGTGATGCCATGACAGGCAAGGTGTCCATAAAATTTAAGGTTGCAACCACCTCACCGGTCGTGGGAGTCGACATGGGGCTAGTCAATAAAGGCAATTGGCTCAGTGCATCGGCATTCGCTATCGGGGTTCCTGCAATGTCCAATGGTGCCCCCGTATAGGTGGCCAACCTGGCCTGTGTGTCAGTTAATGTAAGGGTCTGCTTGATGCGGTCGAATGTCCTCTGGGCGATCACTGAGACCGCTGCGCCAGTGTGCAACTCCATCTCAAGTGGGTGACCATTGACCCGTTACTGTCACCTTAATGGGGATGACACGGGGAGCTGCCACACAATGCAGTTGCAGGCAGTCGTCCTCCGTCTCCGCGTCCTCTGGAATAGTCGCTGCAGGTTCATCCAAATGGAAGGTACGGCCCGTGGGCCGGTCCCAGTTTCTGTCAGAACGACGGCGCCTCTTGTGCCCCCAGGACCGGCACCACGACGCCCACATGTCTGACATGGACATGGCTCCTCCATTGGTTCTGGAGAAGGCTCCCTTCGGGGAGGAATGTCTGACAGCCACTCGCGTCGATCTGGACGTTGCCTCGCCCAAGGTACCGCAGGGGTGGGGGACGCTTTCGGACAGAAGGTTTGCACCCCAATGCGTGCACCTCCATTCCCTGTAGCTCCTATAATCCCCGTTCTTCGCTCTCGGGACAATACTATTTGAATAGCCTGTTGTAAAGTCAATGTTGGTTCAGCTAACAACTTTCTCTGAGTGGCTGCATTGTTAATGCCACAAACCAAACGGTCGTACAACATTTCTGACAAGGTCTCACCAGTCACAGTACCCTCCAAACGTCCATGCAGAGGCATGGTGTCATAAAAAACGACTTCTAACCTGTATCCAACAAAAATCCAGGAGGTGGCTTCAGCAGTGTAGACAGCTATTCACTTTAACCCTCGTCGCCAGTTTTGTGAGGGCCGCAAAGAATCCAGCACGAGTTGAAGGATAGAAAGAAATAACATTTATTTACAATAACATATATAGACAACAGCAGCAGCAACTCCCTTGCTGCTCACTCTCCTCTAGCCAGTTCCAAACTGGCTAGCTTTATTTATGCCGGGAATCTGCTAATGATTTCTCTTCCCCCCCCCCCCCCCCCCTCATTGGGGAAGCTCATACTCCCAAAAGATTGTGGGATTGCCATTAGTCCCCAGCCAGTGGTAAGCAGGCAGGTTATAACAGGAATGATATAGCTGAATCACAGTGGGAGTGATGCCTACTGTGGTTGATAAGCCAGTTGAAAATCAGACAACTGAAGTGTTGAAGGACGAATATCCTGGGATTTTTCCGGATTGTGTCGTAACAAGGTCGCAAAGTCACAGGTTAAGACAAGAGGAGAAATCCAGAGAGTGAAGATAAATATGAAGTGCAATTATCAGAAACGATTTTTGATCAGATGGCTGAAAAAGAACAAGAACAGGTGGAGGATGAGGCGGATATTTTCAGATCAGGAGAATTGGCGGAGTTACATAGAACATAGAACAGTACAGCACAGAACAGGCCCTTCGGCCCTCGATGTTGTGCCGAGCAATGATCACCCTACTCAAACCCACGTATCCACCCTATACCCGTAACCCAACAACCCCCCCCCTTAACCTTACTTTTTAGGACACTACGGGCAATTTAGCATGGCCAATCCACCTAACCCGCACATCGTTGGACTGTGGGAGGAAACCAGAGCATCCGGAGGAAACCCACGCACACACGGGGAGGACGTGCAGACTCCGCACAGACAGTGACCCAGCCGGGAACCGAACCTGGGACCCTGGAGCTGTGAAGCATTTATGCTAACCACCATGCTACCGTGCTGCCCTATAACAGAAAGATGTAGAAATAAACCAGGTGTATCAGAAAGCATACACGGAAGAGGAATCTGAGTGGATACCAGAGTGTCATTACCGTAAAAGTAATGTCTTGATGAGAAAATGGAGACCTTTACATATGCAGGTGGATGAAAAGTGGGCAGAAGTTCATCAAGTAGTGTTGCTGGTCGGATATAGAAAGGAGGTGTATAGAAAGGAGGTGTTGCGAGTAGCACATCAGGTACCAGTGGGAGGTTATTTGGGAGTAAGGAAAACTTGAGCTAAAAGCCAAAAACATTTTTATTGGCCTGGACTACATAAAGATGTAGTTAAATTTTATCGATCATGTCACACATGTCAAGTGATAGGGAAACCTCAAGCAGTGATAAAACCAGCGCCCTTAATACCCATTCCAGCATTTGAGGAGCCTTTCACAAGGGTCCTAATTGATTGCGTAGAACCGCTTCCTAAAACAAAAAGTGGGAATCAATATGTTTTGACCATAATGGATGTGTCTACTAGGTTTCCAGAGGCCATTCCGGTACATAATATTGCAGCTAAAAAGTTTGTGGAGTAGTTACTTAAATTCTTTACTAGATATGGAATACCCACAGAAATACAATTGGATCAAGGATCAAATTTTACCTCAAAACTATTCAAAGAAGTTATGGATAGCTTAGGAATAAACCAATTTAAATCAACTGCGTAGCATTCAGGATCGCAGGGAGCGTTAGAAAGGTGGCATCAGACATTAAAGGCAATGTTGAGGGCTTATTGTCAAGATTTTCCAGAGGATTGGGATAATGGAATTCCATTCGTACTGTTTGCAATTAGGGACACACCTAATGAGTAAACCAAATTCAGTCCTTTTGAACTAATTTTTGGTCATGAGGTAAGAGGACCACTTAAATTGATTAAAGAAAAATTGGTGAGTGAGAAATCAGAACTTACATTATTGGATTAAGTGTCAAATTTTAGGGAACGATTAAATAGAGCAGGTGAATTGGCTAGACAGCATTTAAAAGTTGCACACATTGTGATGAAACGGGGAGCGGACAAGAAATCCAAAGTTTGTAGTTTTGTCAGTGGAGATAAAGTTTTAGTATTGTTACCAGTGGTAGGTGAACCTTTTAAAAGCAATATTTTGTCGACCTTATCAGGTTGAAAGGAAATTAAGTGAGGTGAATTATGTGGTAAGGACGCCATATAGAAGGAAAACTCATCGAGTGTGTCTTGTGAACATGCTTAAAAGGTACTTTGAAAGGGGAGAGGAAAAGGAGGAGGTTTTAATGATTCTAATTTAAAGTGACGAACCAAATCCAGATGACTTTGAATTTCACATACCTCAAGTTAACTTGGAAAATGAGGATGTTCTTAAAAATTGGGATAAATTGAGTTATCGTCCAGAGGAAAAACGGACTGACCTGAAAGTGTTATTGATATCATATGGACAAGTTTGTGGAGATAAATTGGGAAGTACTAAAATGGCTATACATGATGTAGATGTGGGAAATGCTGTTCCAATCAAACAACATCCATACAGAATTAACCCTTTAAAATTGGCACAGGTTAACAAAGAGATGAGAGTATGCTTAGCATTGGCACAGGTTAACAGAGATTGAGAGTATGCTTAAAAATGGCATAATTGAAAGGGGTTGCAGCCAATGGAGCTCACCCATAGTGATGGTATCAAAACCAGATGGTACCCAACGGTTGTGTGTGGACTATAGAAAAGTTAATGCAGTTACAAGAACAGACTCCTATTCCTCGTTTGGAGGATTGCATTGAGAAAGTGGGACAATCAGCTTTTATTTCCAAACTGAATTTACTTAAAGGTTACTGGCAGGTATCTTTATCCAAAAGGGCAAAGGAGATTTCAGCTTTTGTGACTCCAGATAGTGTATACCAATTCAAAGTTATGCCATTTGGCATGAAAAACATTTCAACCGTTAATTAACAAAGTTGTTTCAGGATTACCCAATTGTGCGGTATACATCGACGATCTGGTAATTTTCAGCCAGATATGGAAAGAACATTTAAAGCATCTGATGGAGTTGTTTGATCGACTTCAGGAGGCGGTTTGGTGGTAAACCTAGCCAAAAGTGAATTTGGAAAAGCCCAAGTCACTTTCCTTCGCCATAAAATCGGACAGGATCGAATGGTCCCACGGGATGTGAAAACAAAAGTTATTGGGGAGTTTCCAATACCCTCGACACAACGGGAAATAATGTGATTTCTTGGTATGAGTGGATTCTACCGGAAATTTGTGCCCAATGTTTGTAGCGTGGTTGCTCCACTGATAGACTTGCTGAAGAAACGTTGCAAATTTCACTGGACAGCGAACTCTCAACAGGCATTTGACAGCCTGAAAGCTCTGATAACCAATGCTCTTGTGTTGGAGAATTACAAGGGACTCTGTGATCAGATTGAACTAAAGTATCTGACTTTGAAGAGAAATGCTGAGACGTAGAGAAATGGACGAACCTTCTTGTTCAGAGACGTCAATTGAGAAGGATTCCTGTTGGAGGAAGAACTAAAATGGACTATATTATTATAAATGTTTGCATGTTCTGTTTTGTTAAAAATGTATTAATTGTCCATATTTCTTCAAGGAAAGTGAAAAGTTGAAATTGAAAATAAAACCATCTTAAAGTTGATGGTTTATTTTTTTTTCCTGGGAGGGGGGGGAGGTGTCATGTGAGAGTATCTTTTAAGAAATGGGGGTTTATTGATTAGCTGTACTGGGTGTACCTTTAACAAATGGGTGTTTATTAGAGAGCTGCAGTGATGTCAGAGTGGGAGGTGCTGAGCTGTCTGTCTGCTTTACTTTTGTTTTTGAGCAGGCTGCTACAGTGAGTTTTTAGTTTTGTTTTCAGAAAGAGCTGCATTGAAAGCCAGCAGATGTGCATGGATCTCTCTACAAGCTAAAGTGTGTTCATTTGGGTAATTTCAAAGGAATGACTGCTCTCGTTAGAGAATTTAAACCTGATCTTTGTGTTAAAGAGTCTTTTGTCTTTTGGATGTTGTTTCGGAATTTATTAAAGGTAATCCATTGAGTACTGTATTCTTTGGGGATTTATTGGTGTTGAGAATTGTTAAGATGTTTACTGTGGATTTATAAAGTGTTAACTGGTTTCATAAATATACATTGTTTTAATTTAAAAGTACTGTAGATTTCTGTTTGCATCACACCTGTAGAGTGAACCGTGTGCTCCCTATACCACAATCTATTAAACGTGGGTCAGGTGAGCTCCATGATACACTTTGGGGTTCTCTAAACCCTGGCCCATAACATTACATTTGTTTGAAGAAATACCTTGCATTTTGTGGTAATCAATTCTTAAAATTAGCCTATTAAATAGACAGATGGAAGGGTTCATGAATGGTTAAATATGGTATACAGTAATTCCTTGCTTGATGTTGTAACTGCATTCCTGAAAAGTGGAACAATTTTAAGCAAAACATTGCAATGGGAAAATCTAATGTGAAAACCGTGATTAGGTTCTGTAGGACATTATGTTCAGTGTAAGGGCACCTCCTGTCGATTCCCTTAATTCCTATTTCTTGTACTTCGTCGTTATCAATCCATGGATCTTTTATGGAGACATACCTTTAAGTCGAGCAGTGGAAGTGAGAAACTCAAAAGTTGCGATTTAGTACACTGTGCAATGAAGTATTAGCTTTTGAACAGAAGAACTCAGGCTTTATGGCACCCGAGATATCATTGGGATTTAGTTTGATTGGCTGGCTTGTGGCCAATGGATGGCCAAGGACTGTATTCTGCCTGGCAACAGACAATGAGAGTGTTGTGCCAGGTGGGGGTTTCCGGTGACCAGCAGAGAAAGCTCCTGGAAGCTGAGGAGAGGTTGCATGTTGCTCTCTCACTCTCCCAAATGTTTTCTGCCTGCTGATTCTGAATCTGCAGAGATGTTTCGAGACCCAGATTAATTTACAGTGAAAACAATTACAGACTGAAAGCAAAGATATCCAAGTAGAGGCTTAGACTTAAGAAAGATCTAACTGGAAGACGTCCATCTGAAACAGAGACTCTTATCCTTTGACTTTTAGTATTTCTTTTACACACCTCTTTCCTCTGTTTGTCTGTGTGGAGAGTGTTAGAAATTAGATAAAAACAAACCAGTTGTATTTGCTGCCTATTTAATTATAGTTATTATTAATAAAAGCTAATTGTTAAAATTTTACAAACCTGGTGACTGTAGTTATTGAGCAGCGAAAGACCAAGGACGTTGGATATTTAAAAAAATAGTTAATTTCAGTTGTGTTGCGACTCCAGGTCAAGTGGGGCTGGAATTGACCATGCACTAGCTCAGGGTGTTGTAACACCTGCAAACTGAAATATTGTACTTTCTAAATTCCTTTTTTTTATATAAATGAAATAACATTTTTGAAATAAAACAAACTTAAAAACATAGAAGAAATATACTAACTCTAATTGCCTCCCTCACCACCTCTCCCACTGTCTTAGCTTCCCTCTCCCTCACTGTAAGCGAGGGCTCAGGAGAGGGGTTGTGAGAGGGAGAAAGCAAGTGGGAGTTTTGTTGAGGGAAGTTGAGTGCGACTGCAAGGCTTCTCCAAATTAATGACAATTGGGTAATGCAATGCTACCTCTGCCCTGGTTCTAAACAACGCTAGAGAGAACTGATGCTAAGTATGCATATTTGCCTCAGTAGCAGTAAAGTGGAATGATGCTGAATGAGGCAACTTGAACAGGAACTTGGTGTAGTATCAGGTCAGTCAGATTGGGTTTGCTGTCATTTTAGTTGATCTCATTTGTTGAAAAAGGACTACATGCATTCAGTTAGTTGGTCACTGTCCACGGTCCTGATTCTTAACCACTGAATCTTGCTGGAGAAGCATGTACAGACATAAATTGTGATTGGGATTGTATCAAGCTGTGACACTGCCCACAGATGAATGGTGATGTATTACAGATCATTCGTGGAGTCTTGAGTCACTGGCAATATGCACTTTTACGTGCATGTTATAGTCTGGAGCTATTGATCATGATGAAGCTCTAACTTTCTTACCATTACGTGACTGAACAAAAATCTCTCCTGCTCTTATTGCCTACCACTGGTATGCGTTGGAAGAATTTGTAGGCAAGGAATCGATCTGTTTGGCCCTATTATGCTCATCAAGTTCTAGGCAAATTTGGAACTTCTGGTTCTGGCTTCAGAAATGGGATCCAAAACTGAAGCAGACAATTGAAAGGTTTAAACATATTGAAGGAAGATGCTGTTAGCTTGAACTCGAAGGGATATGCCTGTATCTGGCTGAGTCTTATGCACCCATTCAGAGTTAAAACTCATTAGAGAATGCATAAGTGATTTACCAAAGACCCATTGCCTTTCGGGACATTCCTGCATGACCATTATCCTAGTATCAGAATCTGATGGCCTAATGGTCTACAAATGGAAGGTAGGTGCATATGAATGTCATAGCTCTGGCCTTTTTATGTAAACGGGAATGGGCTATCAGCAAAATGACTAGAATAGATTCAAGTTTGATCACCTTGGGGAGAAGCTTTGTTTGAAGGGCTAGGTGGAACTTAGTACAAGAAATCCTTTTGGGAACAAAGGCAGAAGCAGATGGGCATCCAAGGAGACTGATCAGGAAGCCTAGAAGCAGAAGGCTGCAGCCAGTCAGGTCATGAAGCCGGTTAGCTTAAAGCTGAAAACAGCCATGGAATAGGCAATGAAAAAACTGCCAGAGAAATCTTTGAAAAAGATTTCTGAAAGAGATATCCTAACAGAAGAACGATTGCTTCCTAAATGAGTGCTGCTTTTGCCTGGATGTGTAAGTGGAACAAAAGCTGTATTTTAATGCCATGTGTTGTTTAATGGGACCTCAAGTGTTGAAGTCAAGAAACTGCACATAATGTGTTATTGTTACAACTGTGACATTTGAAAGTTTAAATATTGTTTAATTTTGTTTTGGTAAATTTTTAATTGTAAAAAAAGTGCAATTTCTTATATTATCACTCCCAGAACAAATCTATTTTTCTGCAGTCTTTAAACTTGAAAACGTTATTTGTTTGGTTCGGTATCTTAACCTTTGTTGAGAGCTGACCAGGTACCTGTAACAAATGTGCCACAGGACCTCCTGCAGTTGAAGAGCTTTCTTGCATGATTATCGCTCAGTTAAGCAAGATTCTAGATATCTGAATAGATGTAGGAATATTCCTCAAGTCACGAGTGCATGTTATTGGGGAAAGGAAGAGTTTTTTTTCATCTAACTGGCTATCAAGGAGTTAATACACAATGCATTAAAAAAAATAATGAACTACATCTGAACCAAGTTTTCTTTGAGTGGGTCTTAAAATATAGCAAAAATATATTAGCTCAACACTGCCTTTACAAAACGTCAGGCAAACTTTGATTTTATTTGGAGGTAAAGAATAGTTGGAAGAATAGTATGAGTTTCAGCACCAATAATAAACAAAATTTAACTAGTACCGTTTCACACACTGACAAGTGAGATGCTAATTATGTAAATCAATGCTTTTTTGGCTATTTATCGCTGAATAATTTATAATTAAAATTGGCTATGTTTTCTTAAAGCAAATATTGTTAGTGCCTTTACCTAATTGAGGGATCTAGCTCCTTTTTAACTCATGAACATTCTTTGTTTGTCCAAATTATATAGTTTCCCTCCAATGGCACTGATGTGCTGTTAAATACCTTATTGGATCAGTCACTGCCTTGAGAATATGTAATACTCTTGCACTGGAGAAATGATGGCCAATGGCAAGCCAGCATTTGTTGTTCATCCCTCATTGCCTGGTGGTGAACAGCCACCTTTCGCTGCAGTTCACGTGGTAAACTCCAAATTGTTGACCCAGTAACAGTAAAGGACTCATTCAGAGTGGGATGTGGCTTGGTAGTGAGGTTTCCTTGTGCCCGCTGCCCTCGCCTTTCTAGGTAATAGAGCTTGCAGATTTGTGCGGTGCTTTCAAACAAACCTTGCGGAGTTGTTGCAGTTCATCTTGTAAATTATATATGCTATTGCCACCATGCATTGGTGGTGTTTGGGATGCTGATCAAGGAGGCAACTTTGTCCTTGATAATATTGAACTTCTTGAATGTTGGGCTGAACTGAACCAGGCAGGTGGAAAGCATCTGTTTTGTGGACTGGCTTTGAGGAACCAGATGAGTTACTTTCTGCAGTATTCCCAGCCTGACTTGATCCTGTAGTCAAAGTATTTATCTGGCTGGTCTAGTTAAGTTTCAGGTGAATGCTAACCTCCACGATGTTGGTGGTGGAGAATTCAGCAATGGATGTCAAGGAGAGATGATGATTGCCTGGCACTGGTGTGGCATGAATGTTACTCGCCACCATTCAGCCAAGATCCAAGTCAAGATATATATGGTTACGGACTGCTACAGTATCTAAGGCAGGGGTGGGCAAACTTTTCCGTGCAAGGGCCACATTCAGAAATTCACAATTCACAAAGGGCCGCATAAGTAAAATAATTACTTCACCCGGTTATGATTCTGGGCGCCTCATATAGAACATAGAACAGTACAGCACAGAACAGGCCCTTCGGCCCTCGACGTTGTGCCGAGCAATGATCACCCTACTCAAGTCAACGTATCCACCCTATACCAGTAAGTAACCCAACAGCCCCCCCCCCCCCCATTAACCTTAAAAAAAAAATATTTTAAAAATTTTTTTTTTTTTTTAATGACTTGGTGGGCCGCAGAAATACCTTTGGCGGGCCGCGGGCCGTAGTTTGCCCACCCCTGATCTAAGGAGTCGCGAATGGTGCTGAATATTGTGCAATCATCAGCGAACATCCCCAAATCTGACTTTATGATGGAAGGTAGGTCGTAGATGAAACAGCTGGCAATGGTGGAGCTGAGGACACTACCCTACAGTGATGTTCTGGGTCTGAGATGATTGGCCTCTCACAACTACAAGGTTTCTTTGAGCTACGTGATTCCAAGCAATGCAGAACTTTCTCCGATTTTCATTGTCTTCAATTTTACTAGGGCTCCTTTTATGCTAAATGTATCAAGACTTCAGATGACATATGCCAAAAGAGCTTGAGGTCAGTCTCAGGTTGCATCAGTGCAACCTTGTTGCATCTCCTGCAGCAGGCATCCAAGTCTTTCTTAGGTTATCTGAGTACTGAACTATCAATAATTTAGGAGTAACTTTTTAGGCTGCAGGCAAAATTCTGCTCATCGAATGTATTGCTTTTGTTTTGAATTTAACTCTACTATTCCAACTCTTCTGACTGACCTTCCATTATCCCCCTTCTGCAAATTTGAGTTCAAAACTCTACTGCCCATATCCTAACTTGTCCCAAGTCCTGTTCTGTACATTACCAGCACTTTCTGGTCCATATTGGCTCTGCATCCAGTGATCCCCAAAATTTAATTTCTCATCAATTATGTTCAAATTTCTCCATAGTCTTCTTTTATCTCTGTAATTCTGCAAGTGTCCAAAAACAATGGATATGTCAAATTCTGGCCTCTTGTGCATCCTTAATTCCCTTTGCCACTTCATAGAATCCCTACAGTGCAGACAGAGCCCATCAAGTCTGCACCAACCCTCTGAATTAACTACCATGACCCACTCCCCTCCCTAGTCCTGTAGCCCCCACATTGTCCATGGCCGATCTACCTAATCTGCACATTTTTGGACTAGCACTGAAATTCTCTCTAAATTTCTCGTCTCACTCTCCACCTCTTAGATCAAACTTTTGGTTATCTGTCCCATCTCCTTATGTGACAAGAGGATTGAATTTAATAACACCCTGTAAAATGTTGTAACATTTTATTGCAGTAAATTCTCATGGTGATTTTTAAATTAGGGGAACATCACACGCAATGTGAGTGTTATTTACACCGGAAAGTCAATAAAATCACTTGTATTCATATAATGCCTTTCATGATCTAAAAATCCAAAGCATTTCACAGTCAATTAAGTATTTTTGAAGTGTAGACATTGTTGTCATGAATGTAAAATTTGCCCAGAGCAAGGTCTCCCACAAACGACAACAGGAAGCAGTGTTGAAATGAATGGGTCATTTTCAGGTTGGGAGCTGTAACTAGTGGATTGCCACAAGGATCCGTGCTGGGCCTCAACTAGTTCTAATCTATACAAGGCTTGGATAAAACATGGTTGCTAAATTTGCTGATGGTACAAAGATAGGTCGGAAAGCAAATGGTGAGGACAACATAAAAGTCTACATACAAAGAGATTTTGAAGAATGGGCAAAAATTGGCAGGTGGGAGGATAATGTGGGAAAATGTGAACTGATCCATTTAGGGAAGAATAGAAAGGCAGGATATTTTTAAAATGGAGACAGATTGCACATTTGTGGTACACGGAGATCTGGATATCCTGGTGCATGAATCACAAAATGTTAGTTTGCAGGTACAGGTGGTTAAGATAATTGGAATGGAATTTATTGCAAGGGGAATGAAATATAAAAGTAGATATAGGAAAATAGGAATAGAAGTAGGAATTCAACCTCTTGGGCTCTTTACCATTCAGCTAGATCACAGCTGATCCTGTACTTCAGTGTAATTTTCCCCAGATGATCTCCATATCCCGATACCTTTAATATCTAGGAATCTATCTGTCTTGAATATATTCAATTCACCTGCCTCAGTGAAGAAATTCCTTATCTCAGTCCTAAATGGTCTACCTCTAATATTGAGACTGTTGCAATTGCATAAGGTGTAGGAGCGACCACATAGTATACTATGTACTGTTGTACTCTCCTTACTCGAGAAAGAATATGATAGCAGAA
Source organism: Scyliorhinus canicula (assembly GCF_902713615.1). Classification (NCBI taxonomy): domain Eukaryota; kingdom Metazoa; phylum Chordata; class Chondrichthyes; order Carcharhiniformes; family Scyliorhinidae; genus Scyliorhinus; species Scyliorhinus canicula. The sequence goes on from NC_052161.1 coordinate 131,401,029, forward strand.
GTTCAGAGAAAGTTCACTCGACTGATTCCTCGGATGAAAGGCTTACCTCATGAGGAAAGGTTATACTTGCATGCTTTAGAGTTTCGAAGAATGAGAGGTAATCTTATAGAAACATACACAATTGTGAGGGCAATTGACAGGGTGGATGCTGACCCCTTGTGGGAGTGACTAAAACTAATGCACACAGTTTATAAGTAATTTAAGATGAAGATTAATTTTTTTACTTGACAAATGTTTTTTTGGAGAATTCTCTTCCTCAGAGAGCAGTGAGACAGGGTCATTAAACATTTTTAAAGCTGAATTAAGCAGATTCTTGATTGACAAGAGTCAACGGGTACAGGGATAGATAGCAAAGTAGATTGGAGATCAGTCAGATCAGTCATGATTTAATCATGCTCCTAATTCATGTTTGTATGATCTGATAATCAGTGTTGATTGAGGAATAAATATTGGCCAAAACACCAGGGAGAACACCAATGCTCTTCATCTATATATTGCCCTTATCTTTTACGAGGACAGGCAGAAACTATATTTAAATGTCACATCAAACGGACAGCACCTTCAACAAAGCACTCCCTCATTAAGTGTCAGCCTGGATAGTATGCACCAGTCTTAGAAATGGGGCTTGAATTCTGAGGTAAGGCAGCTTCCACTAAGTAACAGCTGCCCACTACCTTCTCAAAGATCTTATTACATTAGTTTAATGTAATTAAAGGATTTCAGAGGATGTGTTTGTCAGTTAATTTGACCAAGGTTAGTGCAAATTTAGGATACTTCTATGCAAAATGTAATTGGGATATGGCGTGCATTACCACCAGTGCTTTAAACAGATTTGAATACATGACCACAATATGAAACTAGCACCAGAAGGCTGAATGGCTATTTCCTGACTGGAAATTTCTGAATCAGTGAAACCCTTCTAGTTTCTGCTATTATCCTGCCCAACCCTTACAAAAAAAAAAGAGGCCAGGCTAATTACTCAGCTATTGATCCGTAGATTAGTTCAAATCCCACAAATTGTGAGATTGCATCCTTTGGTAAATTATGATTCCTCCGGTCAGCCCATCATTTGGAGATATTGGCCGGGATTCTCCCCTACCCGGCGGGGCGGGGGTCCCGGCGTGAACCACTCCGGCGTCGGGCCGCCATAAAAGGTGCGGCAAGCCCTCACATTGAGGGGCTAGGCCCGTGCCGGAGTGGTTCCCACTCCGCCAGCTGGCGTGAACGGCTTTTGACGCCACGCCTGCGGGGGCCGAAAGGATTTTGCCGGCCAGCATAAGTCCACGCATGCGCCGGAGCGTCAGCTGACGTCATACCGGCGCATGCGCTGGGGTCCACCCTCCGATCGGTGGGCCCCGATTGAGGGGCAGTCCACCGTGGGGGCACCCCCAGGGTCAGATCATCCCGCACCCTCCCCCAGGACCACGCCCGCGCCGCCAATCAGGTAGGTGGTTTAATCCACATCGGCAGGAGAGGCCTGTCAGCGGCGGGACTTCGGCCCATCGCAGGCTGGAGAATCGCCGTGGGGGGCACGCCGACCGGTGCAATTCCCGCCCCCGCCGAATCTCGGGGGGGGCGGAGAATTCGGGACACAGCGGGGGCGGGATTGACGCCGGCCCCAGGCGATTCGACCCGGCGGGGGGTCGGAGAATCCCGCCCCTTGTTCCTGGAGTCTTATTTGAGGCATAGAATCCATAAAGTGCAAAAGGAGGCTTTTCGGCACTGACCCTGCTTAAGAGCATTTCCCTTACCTAGACATCTTTGAAGACTATGGGGAAATTTAGCATTCTAATTCACCTAACCTGCACATCCACGCAGACACAGGGAGAATGTGTAAACTTCAGTCACTCGAGGCCGGATTCGAACCGGGTCCCAGGTGCTGTGAAGCAGCAATACTAACCGTCATGCTATTTAAACGCAAGCCAGTTCTTTGTTCCCCAGAGAAACCGGCTACCTCACATACTCTTAATGCCATCTAATGTCCTCACAACGAGGTTTATTCCTGCTGCCAGGGAGATTTTAAAGTAAGAGGAGCAAGGAGAGAGTATGAAAAGAGACTGGCAATATTAAGGGTGGTTAAAAGAAAGAGTAGGACTGATTTAGAAAAAGGAACTTGCGCAATTCGACAGGAGAAACAGCGGTTGCCTATTTTAAATAAACCAATAGGGTTGGCTGTGTTGCTTCAGTGTCACCAAGAGAGATAACTACACAATTTCCTCATTCAAATATAATGAAACCAAGACATTCTTGTGAATAAGACATTTCATGGCTGAAGATGCATAGTTGTCAGTGATTCTATTGCGCAATGTAGAAAGATTACCACAATCTTGCTTCTAAATGTGTAATTTGGAAAGCCGCAGTGGTGTCTGGTGATGTTATCGTCTGAAGACCATTCCATTGTCCATCATTAATATTGAGTTTTGTTCTTCTGTGCAGGAAGAGTTTCGGGCGCTACACCGGACCATCCCACGCCACCTATAAGAGGGTCACTGAGCCCACGCACCTCATATAATAAGGATAATGCCAGCCTGGGACCCTGGTAGTGCCCTTTCCAGCACCACTTGGGCACCTTGGCAATACCAGGATGCCCAGGTGGTATCAGGGGTGCCAGCCGCACCACCCTGACCAGCCATCTAATGGCCCCAGGTGCTGGTAAGCCTGGTCCCCGCTAGTGGAGACCAGTACTAACCGCCGCTCGAGGAGAAGGGATTCGATCCCATTGCCTTGATTAGATCAGGAAAGTGCATATTAAAGGGAGACTAGCTATTCAGTATCATTCACAGATCTGGAAAGTTGTGGGCAGGATCCAGATCACGGCATCTCGTGAGATCCTATTAGATCTCGTGAGGTACGATGAGCTGGGCAAATCCTGAAAGAGGCCTCTCTTGGGATCCACCTGTCGCATCCCGATTCCGGTGGGATGCAGCCGGTAGATTGTGGCCATTGTTATCTTTCATTCCCTGACCGTTGTCAAGAGGCTGATATTAGGAATGCTTAACGTTTGCAGTCTAGTGATAAAGTTACTACTGTCCAGAGTCGAGCAGCTCCTTTGTTCTGAAGACCAGAGGCGTGAGAAACTGAGCTGTACACAGAAGGAAATTCTCTGTTTTCCATGTCAGATCTGTTCAATATTAGGCACCCTGTTTGAATTCGACCTCCTGACTCCCGTCTCATGGAAGCTGTGGTAGTGACTCCAGTTGGAAATCAGAAAATTTCTTTGCTGGTCAGTATTTAGCCCAATAGTTTGCTCAATTGGTCATCTGAATTATTAATGTAAGATCTACCTTTTTAAGGCTTCCACAAAGGGCTGGTTTAGCTCACTCGGCTAAATCGCTGGCTTTTAAAGCAGACCAAGCAGGCCAGCAGTACGGTTCGATTCCCGTACCAGCCTCCCCGGACAGGCGCCGGAATGTGGCGACTAGGGGCTTTTCACAGTAACTTCATTGAAGCCTACTCGTGACAATAAGCAATTTCCATTCCATAAGGAGCTTGTTTCCCTTCTCACCTGTTAAGTATTTCTTGTTACTGTTACCATCAGTGAGTGGTGGACACCATGATGTATCCCTTCTAATCGCCAAAACTATCTATTTTACATGACTTCTCGCCTATACTTTGAAATACTAAGTCCTCAGAATTCAAACCTAATACTATATAACCCACATGTTTCCAGAGTCATTTTTTAAAAATGCTGGGAAAACTCAGCAGGTTTAGCAGCATCTGTGAAGAGAGACAGAGTTAATGTTCAGAGTCCGCAATAGCTCTTTAGAGCTGTTCCCGTTGTCACCGGAGGGATCTCTGATGTTCGTCGGTGTTGGTGGGATGTGTTAGGGGTTTTGCAAATACAGTAGCTGAATAGAAAGCATGAGCACCTGACGAGCGGGCTGGCGTAAAAGCCAGTTACCGGAGGGACTGGTTGGGTTAAAATTGTCACGTGAAGATTACTTCTATCGATCTAATCTGCAATTTTTGCATGTTTCTTCTTTTGCAGATACGGATGAATTTGCACACATGGAAATCTCTGGCGTGCCGGCGGCTCAGTCGTGATGTCTGAAGAGGAGCTGCCTACCCAGCTCTGCATCAAGGGGGACCAGTACCTTGCGAGCGGTTCTCCGGCCCAAGCCACCGCATGTTACACCACCGCTTTCAGCCAAAGCGCCGAGGCGACCGTCCGGCATGTCCAATCCTTGGGGGAGCTCGGCCTGGGCGACGTGCTGGCGGTGCTGGAGGGCTGGTGCGCCGACCAAAGCTGGGTCCCGAGGCCAGCGGGCGGCGAGGCCGCGGGCAAGGCGCCCGTCAGCGTGGGGGTGGCCGCCGTCTTCCTCTCCACGCTGAGCCCCAGCAACCTGGCGGCCTCGGTGCTGAAGATGGATGCGCTCCTGAGGAGCGGCCGGCACCAGGAGGCGGTGAGCCGCTGCAACGCTTTGCTCAACGCGCACCCGGGGCATGCGCTGGGACTGCTGCTGACCAGGGCCCTGGCCTGGGTCCTGTCCGACAGACACTCGGCCAACGGTGTGGTGGATTACCTGCAGGCTTTCGTGAAGCGGCAGGACGAGACCGTGGCGTTCGTCACCACCCGGCAGAGGAGAGACTTGCCCAGCATCGTGCGAGCCTTCGACGACTACATTTCGCTGCACGAAGGGAGGCGGCAAAATGGCGGCGCGTCCGGGCTGCTGGCCTATTGCCGCCGTTTCCTGGCGCTCGTGGCTCCCCGTGACGTCATCGCGTCCCGAGCGTGCGGCGCCCGGCCGTTGGAGAAGTGGCGGTTGGGGGACAGCGCGGGAAGCGGCAGCGCTGCGCTCGCGCCGACCCCGGGCCTCGCCCACTCGAAGCCTGAGGAGAAGGCCTCGTTGCTGGTGGGCCGGGCCGCCGCTCTCTTCGCCATGGGCAACCGCGACACGGAGGTGATCCACGACCTGACCTCGGCCTTCGACAGCAGCCCCAGGCTGGCCCGGAAACATGTCGACCAGCTCTTCGCGTCGCACCGCCTGGTGGAGCGGGCCAAGCAGCTCATCGAGGCCCAGTTAACCGAGTACAAGGAGACGGTGCGCAGCCGGGCCGACCTACGATCTGACGGGGGAGCCGAGCTCCTTGGGCCCGTCCTTGAGGCCCTGCAGCTCGTGGCCCACATCGAACCGGAGGCCAAGCGGGACCTAGAGATCCGACTGGCCGACTGCAAGCTACTGTGCGGGGACGCCCAGGGCGCCCTCCGGTTGTGCCAGGGCCTGCTCGCTGCCGATCCCAGCACCTATCACAGCACCATCCTGGTCCTCCGAGGCTTCTCCCACCTGCACGCCGGCGACCTCACGCGGGCCCTGGAAGATTTCCAGTCCATCCTGGAACACGACCTGCCTCATCCCGGGAGCTGTGTCAAGGCCATGTGCGGCCGAGGCCTGGTGCGAATGCTGTCCGGCAGCCCTTACCTGACCGCCCTGGACTACATCACCGCCAGCAGGCTGCGGCTGGACGAAGTGGCCTTGTTTGTCAAGTCCTACGTCCCCTGGAACCAGCGAGGCCTCCTGTACAAGGTCCTGCAGGAAGAAGGGCAGAAAATGCTTCAGAAAAAACACCCCAGTCCCTCAGCCAGTGCTGTGTTAAGGAAGAAGAGAAGTGCAGAACATGGGAACAGTGGCAATTATTTCAAAGAAGGGTATTACATGCGACCTCTTATATCAATACATTGTATTTTAAATCTGGCCAGAATTCTCCTTTTGCTGAACTATCCCGCCGGAGATGAATTGCCACTGATTTGTGCTCGTGCTGGGAGCGCAAATCAGAGGTGATTCACTCTGCCGTGCCATGCAAATTTATATATGGCAGGGATTGCGAGGGATTCCCTCGTGAATCCTGCTATCCGGCCGGCACCATTTTGGGTCGGCAGCTGCCCCACCACAGGATGTTCCTCCCCCTGTGTGAGAGTGACCTGAATCCACCCATGAGAGAGATTCCTGCCTGGAAGCTTTAGAGCAGCCCCCGTCAGAAACAGTGAAAATAGCACTGCTTTAAAACTCACCTGTGCAATACATCTGCTGGCTCAGGCAGAGGAAGCAGCACCTGTAAATTCCGAGAAAGAATTCCATATCAGCTGGGTGTAAACCCCTTCAGGATTCATATCATTGTGAAATTGATTTTACAAGGCTAGCTGCCTGAATTGTTCAATCTTATTTCCCTTCACACTTGAGTGGATTTCAAGTAGCCAGCTCTGAAACTAACCACAATGTTTATAAACATCTCATGATTGACAGCTCTTGGTCCACAGACACTTACGTGCTGGCGTGGGGCACAAACCTAGTTCCCGCCGCCAGTGGTGGACCGGAGCATTGGAAGTGCCTGTTTGTTTGTCCGATGCTGGATTCTACGCCGCATTGGGAGCTCCACTGAGGATGGGGGAGAATCCAGCCCCCTGTATCAATTAAGTCTGATTGCTTCTAGGAAACTGCTGGGATGTAGGAAATGAGTAATATGAGACCTGACATTTGGTAGGAGTAGAATGCTTGGGTCCGAGGGGTTTTCAAGTCCTATTTCAGGACTTAATTGCCCCTCGGTGTCCAGGGACGTATGGGCTAGGTTAAGGGATAGGGTGGGTATGGGGATCTAGGTAGCGTGCTCTTTATGAGAGTCAGTGTAGACTTGGTGGACCGAATGGCTTCCTTCTGCACTGTTGGAATGCTATGGTTACCGTAGCACTGCTGTCTCACAGCTCCAGGGTCCCGGGTTCAATTCCAGCCTCGGGTGACTGGAGTTTGCACTATCTCCCCGTGTCTGCATGGGTTTGCTCCGGTTCCCTCCCACAGTCCAAAGATGTGCAGGTTCGGTGGATTGGCTGTTCTAAATTGCCCCTTAGTGTCCAAAAGGTCACGTGGGGGTACTGCGTTACGGGTATAGAGTGGAGGGATAGGTTTAAGTATGGTGCCCTTTCCAAGGCTGGTGCAGACTCGATGGGCTAAATAGTCGTCTGCACTGTAAATTCTATGATCTAGTCAATGGTTCTATAAAAAAAATGTGCTGATTAGATGTTTGATTAGTTTTAAAGGGAAGACAAAAGTATTGATTTATTAAATGCAAACTTGTTTGCTTATTCCTAGAGATGCATTGGGTGTTCACTACCTAGCTTTGTTGCTACTGGAGCTGGAGCCATCAGATGAGGTTTCCCGAATTCTGTCTGCAGATGCCCTCTACCAGCTCGGTTGGATGGAAGATGCTCACAAGACGTTGCTGGTTTCTCTTGGCAAGAACCCTCAACATTCCTCAGTCCTGGCTCGGCTTGCCCTACTTCAGCTGAAGAAAGGCTTTCTATATGACGCCAACCAGGTACAACATCTGGGGTGCTGAAGGGAAATTAATTAAGGTAGTTAGTGTGAGGCATTGTCCAGCTTGATATTCCCTTGCATCAGTATTTCTTGAGAAAGAGGGACTGCCTCAGGGATGACTTAACTAAAGAATTTGAAAACAAATTGTTGATGTTTCGTTATTTACAGCACAGAAAGTGGTCATTCGGTGCATCGTAACTATGTTGCTTCATTGTTAGAGCAAGCTGAAAATTATTGCACAGCCTCACTCTCCCAATGGCCCTGCTGTGGCTTTACAGAGCCAGAGTCCCAGGTTCGATTCCCTGCTGAGTCACTGTGCGGAGTCCGCACGTTCTCCCCGTGTCTGCGTGGGTTTCCTCCCACAGTCCAAAGACATGCAGGTAGGTGGATTGACCATGATAAATTGCCCTTAGTGACCAAAAAAGGTTAGGAGAGGTTAGTGGGTTACGGGGATAGGGTGGAAGTGAGGGCTTAAGTGGGTTGGTGCAGACTCGATGGGCTGAATGGCCTGCACTGTATGTTCTAAATGCTCCAAATGTTTATTTGTTCTTTAACGGTACATTTGTGTGTTTACTGCTCCCAATGGTCCATGTTTCAACAAATAAAAATATGAAGGGTTTTTCCTGATCCCTTTTAGTCACAAAGATATCGTTTTTACAGCGTAAAAAGGGGATCTTCGGTCGATCACGTCCACCCCAGCCATTAAGCCTACCTTATCCCATTTTTCAGCACTTGGCCGGTAGCCTTGCATGTCATGTTACTTCAAGTGTTCATCCCTGTTCATTAGGGTTTTTTACGTGCGGTAGGGTATCGGGGCGGTCGTGGTGTTCCCAATCGTAGGAGAAGCGGCCAACGGCTCCTGCCGGCATTTCAACTGAGAATGGCAGCTGCTTCCGACTTCTAAAATTAAAACGGCTGTAAGCAGCATTGAGCAGGCCACACGCCTTGCACATACACTTGATGTCAAGTGCCCTAAATTAGCAACAAAGCAGTATACAGATGATTTATTGAGGTTTGGTTTTGTCAGTTGTACCAATGTAAATCAGGATACAAAGCCCATATGCATTATATGCAGGGAAGTACTGGTGAATGAGAGGGGGTTTCAGATTTTGAAAAAGAAGTAGTGGGTGAAAAATTCCTTTTGCGGTTGAGACCTCCCGCGGTTGAGACCTCCGAGTCCGTTATAACTGCCTCCAAATGAAAAAAACTAAACTGCTGTACCTGACCCATGACAGTGCATTTAAAAACATGCCAGAAGTGCATGAGGCTGTCGGGAGTAACTAGTGTTGAGTAAAACAAGAATTTTATTGCAATTGCCCTTCGTGACGACCTACATGTGCGGGGTTGGATTTTCCATTCTCACAAAGATGAAGACGGCACAAAGATGAAGACTGCACCTGATATGCGCATTGCCCTCTACTGTGAATCTGATTCGAATGAGATTGTGGGGACCAGGCAGGCTCCCCTTTCGTATTAAAGGTAGGCAAATATACTTGAGTCTTTGATTGGCCGGCGAGTGTTGTGAAGGTCGGCTGGTGTGGGCCCCGAAGGTCCGCCAGTTGGCAAGAGTGGGTCCTGGGAAACAAATGTTTGAAAAACACTATCTTAGATGTTGTGAGGGTTCCCGCTTCTACCACGTTTTCAGGCAGTGAGTTCCAGATTCCAACTACACTCTGTGTGGAAAAGCTTTTATTCACACGCCCTTTATCTTAAATCTATGCTCCCGATTATTAGCTTTGAGGAGAGGAACCAGAATCTTTTTTACCACAAGGTGGCAGCAATCCTCGAGTTATATCTTCAGGCAGCATACTTCAGTACAATGTTCATTGAGTGTGGCTATGACATAAGTTATAAAAAATTGCTCTTAATTTAATCCTTTCCAAAAGGCTTAAAATTCAGTAGACTAGAGGAACGGCTCATTGGCAAAATGGATGTTGACAGCAGATTTTCATCTAAATATACGCTGCATGTAGTTGGCCTTCTGTCTGAAAGTGGACATCTATGAATGGTACTGAGGAGAATACATAGCATGGGCCCCACCAACAATTGTACTGAGGAGTGTTATATAAGACTACACAAAAAAGAGAAAGACTTACATTTATAGAACCTTTCATCACCTCCAACTATCCCAAAGGTTTTACAGTTAGTGAAATGCGTTGGAAATGTTGCCACTGTTATACGGGTGTGCATAGAATTATACTGAGATGGGTAAGTGCATATTGGCACCTGTGGAAATTACACTGTGGGGCAGATTTTATATTTCCTGTCACTTCCAGCAGGGAATCTGAGATTGTGGAGGGCAGCAGGGAGCCAAAATGGTGAATAGTGCAGAATTTCAAGCCCAAATATGCGTGAGTGTGCTACTCATAGAACATAGAACAGTACAGCACAGAACAGGCCCTTCGGCCCTCGATGTTGTGCCGAGCAATGATCATCCCACTTAAACCCACATACCCCTAACCCAACAATCCCCCCATTAACCTTTACACTACGGGCAATTTAGCATGGCCAATCCACCTAACCCGCACATCTTTGGACTGTGGGAGGAAACCGGAGCACCCGGAGGAAACCCACGCACACACGGGGAGGACGTGCAGACTCCACACAGACAGTGACCCAGCCGGGAATCGAACCTGGGACCCTGGAGCTGTGAAGCATTGATGCTAACCACCATGCTACCGTGAGGCTACTCAAGGCACCAAATCCTCTCTGGTCTCTGTTCCTCCAGATAGATTCTCAATTGCAAGTTTAAAATTTAACATGACTTAAATCCTGTACCAAACCATTAATTTGTATCTAACCTTTCAAATTCTTTTACTGCCTAACTATACCTAATCTGGAGGATCATCTCCGGTATACCCTGTAACTCTACATTATTGCTATTCTCTCCTTTAATGTCACAACCCTGCATGCTTTGTGGCATCCTCCACCAACCCTATGCTGTCTGCCTTCTCTTTGTTTGAAACACCTTCTTAAAAACAACACACCCTTCAACTACTCCCAGCTCACCACTATATTCCCTCACCTCCCACCACTTTTCTGTTCTCTTGAGATGTCCTTACTTTGTGATGAAAATGTACAAACATAATTTGGTGCAGCCTACTGGAAAAGATGTGGAAGGGAACAATCTGCATTATATTACACTTTATATTGCTCTCTAACTATATTAAAGTGCATTCAGTAGTGATGCCAAACTGACATTGCTGAGGATAGCAAAGCAATGTGCCGGGGTCTTGCTGACTCAGCAGTACTGACTGGCTCATTTCTGTGAATGTATCACATGGTGGCTCTTTCCCTGCAGAATATATAATGGGGCTCTGATTGTCCAGTGTTATCTGGAATGCCCATTGTATGCAGACTATTTCAGGTAAGTCTCTGTATCAAACACTCCCTGGCTGGGTAAAGCACAGCTCAAGGCTGAATAAAGCTCCCTGTTGTCTGTCCCAACAATGTGCCTCAGCTCCAAGCCCAGTAAAATGTCACCCTATAGCACTAGTGTGACATCTTTCAATTTGGTACACCTGTCTGCCTGAGTCTCAATGCCAGTTAGTGCCCAAATTAAAGTCCATTTTGTGTTCTTTCCTATTGGAAACTAAAATCCATGTCAACCTGTTAAAGTCAACCGATACAGACGTCTTCCAACACATCAATCTGAGTTGGATTTGAATTGTACTGAGCTGATAGACAATGTCTACCCTGATGTTAACCAGGTCTCGGTGGAAACTATGTGCCCGTTAACCGATGCCATGGAATCTTTAATGTCCACCCGTTACTTCAAGTGGGACTTTTGTTTTGCATCACCTCCAAAGGACACTCCAGCAATGCAGCACATCCTCAATACTGCACTCAAATGTTGGCCTAGAACAGTGGCTCTTGAGTGTTTACTTTGGTTGAAAGACCTATTTTCAAATGGACTAGCAAAGTCCTCCCTTTAAGTTGTGGTTACGTCTCCAAAGCCTCCATTTTAATGGAGTAGAGAAGAACTGAAGACAGCTATCATCTTGAGCTGTGAAGAAACCATCAGCTACAGCACCAGGAAATGCCAAGCGTGGTTCGCCGAAATGACCACACCATTCATCAACAAGAAGAGGAAAGTCTCCCTGCCTGGCAAATCAACATAACTAGCAAGGCAAAGAGGAGAGCTCATCAATCAGCCAAGGCGGCGGTACAAAGAAATAGAGAAACAAATGGTGGGTGAGGAAGCTAAGTGAGCTGCAACTCTTTGCCGACAGCACGACACCCAGGGCTTCTTCAGTGCCACCAAGGCAATATATGGACCCAATACCTAGGCTTCGGATCGGTGCAGAGTAAGGTCAGAACCCTCTTGAGAGACATAGAAAACATCAGCCTTCAAAGAATACTTCAAAGAACTCCAAAACTGTGATACAGTCACAGATGAGGACATGTGTTTGAGGAAATCCCCAACTCCCCATCAAAGATCATCTTGGACTCCCACCAAGCGTGGGCGAAGTTCAAGCCACCAGCCACCATCAAACCTGTGAAGAATGGAAAAGTCGCTGGAGTGGATGGGATTCCAGTAGAGATTTTCAAACTTGGAGAAGAGATCACTCGTTATCTCCATCAGCTGTTACGAAAAATTTGTGATTGAGAAGAAATTCCTGCCGACCTCAGGGATGCTGTCATTGCCACCATAATGAAGGAGATAAAACAAACTGGGGGAACTATCAGACCTACTGATTCACCGGCGACAGCAAGATAATTGCCCAAATCCTCGCTATAACCATCTTCTCCCAGTGTCTGAAGAAATCCTTCCTGTTGGAGGGAAGAAAAACCTCAAAGTTTGTTCTTGACTGCTTGGTGTTGGTAAAACTTGGTTTAATTCGGAAAAACTGCACACAGGAGAGAGAGATTCTGTGACTATCCTGTAACTCGCAAAAGTCAGCTCTGCCTGTCCTCAGAATATCATGCATATATATTTAAAGTTCTTCGGAGTCACAAGCAGGTATTGACGCCACTGAATCATTCGGAACAATACAAAGTGATCAGTATGCATATTTTCTGGTTCCCATAATGGGAAAACGATTAAAGAATACAATGTTTCCGTACAATCTCATGGGTTTGTGCTTAACATATTTAACTTCGAGAAGAGGTGCGACAGTGTTGGACAGTAGATCCCTTAGACTTACTGGGGCCTCCTGTGTTTCCCTTTTCGTATTTAAATGCTCTGTGAGATGATTCAATCATTTCCAATGTGGGTGACTTTAAGCCCTTGTGTGCTGGTTTTCCCTTGGTATATGTTTAACCCCTTGCCTGCTGGTTTGCCCTTGACCTGTGCTATTACAATACTTTGAGACATCTTTATTATATCAATCCTGACACGTATAGCAATTTATTCCGCTAACACTTCCGGAAAATCAAGGAAGACTCCCGAAAGGAGAAGGGCAAAGGAAGCACTTCAAAGATACCCTGAAGGCTTACCTCAAGAAAACCAGCATTTACATCAGCGACGGGGAGACATTTGCTCAGAAGAGACCTACTTGATGGAACTCCTGGTTGAAGAGATGCAATTCTTTGAGGACATCTGATGGCAAGAGGATGCACGAGAGCCTAAGAAAGGAATACCAGCAATCTAGGGCTCAAGAGCCGATCCTACCTCCCAGAAATAACCTCCCAGGTTGAAGATGCGGCTCTAGGATCAGGCCCAACAGCCACACAAGGACCCACAGAACCTACAACCAGAGTTCTCTAGGTGGACAATCATACTCGTTCGTGAGTGCTCGCCAAAGAAAAAGATATTCCTGAAAAGTCACAACTTTAAGTCTAATGAGAATCCAGGGCTCCCATATGAATCAATGTTAAAGCCAGAGTTGGGTTCCTTCAGACTCCAGTTGCCCAGAAAAAACAATGTACACATTGAAATACTGTACCACACATGCAGTGTACTATGTATTCCGAGCTGGAATAATTTTCAAAATAAAATAAATCTTGTACATAATTTTAAAAACAATACACTCGCCTCAATATGTTTCTATCTGATGCCAGAAGTTGGTCAGTGTAAGAAGCTGCTGGAATACTGGCATTTCCTGCACCAATTAACTTCTACCATTAGATGGAGCCCATGAACTTCAGTTCAGAATCGAAGCCAGCAGCATTGTTGTTGAAAACAGGCCCTGGTAAGAAGAGGGTGGGAGGCAGGCTGAAGAGCGCCACCATGTCAGGGATGGAGTCAGGACTGAGGTAAAGAGCAGAATCTCTGTGGCAAAGAAGGGTTTGTGCCCAGGCAAACCACAGAAAAGGTAGTCTGCCAATGACTTTTAAAATGAAACTGGCAATGTTAAATGTTGACACTATAAAAATGAAATGAATGAATGAAAATCACTTATTGTCACGAGTAGGCTTCAATGAAGTTACTGTGAAAAGTCCCTAGTCACCACATTCCGGCGGCTGTTCAGGGAGGCTGATACGGGAATTGAACCGTGCTGCTGGCCTGCCCTGGTCTGCTTTAAAAGCCAGCGATTTAGCCCAGTGTGCTAAACCAGCCCCAGTTGAGCATCCCTTATCATAATTGCTTGGGTCAAGTGTGCATTGAATTTTGCAATATAATGTGATAATGCACATGTGTGGCGTGTTGGAACCTGCATATTGCCCGGGAACCTTCCCAGAGTCTTGTGAGATTTCCCATTCATGACATCACGTCAGCGCTGAAAAGTGTGGATTTTGGAATTTCTTGGTTTTCAGAATTTCAGATAAGGGATGTTCAGTAACCCCACCTACCTGCACATCTTTGTACTTGAAGGAAATCTGGTAAAGAGTTTGGGATATCTGTTCTCATTCGGATAATGGTCATTCGAAAAGAGTGTCACTGAGGAATGATTTTGCTGGTATCAAAATGTTGGAGAGATAAAAGATCTCCAAAATAAAATGTGTCGACCCAAGTCACCAATTATCAGACTGTTTTACATGCAGGAATACTTGCTCCAAGAAATTATTGGATGTCCCTAGAAGTTGTAAGAAATATGGAAAACTGGGGCAGCACGTGGCACAGTGGTGAGCATTGTTGCCTACGGCGCTGAGGACCTGGATTCGAATCCCGGCCCCGGGTCACTGTCTGTGGAGTTTGCACATTCTCCCCGTGTCTGCGTGGGTTTCACCCCCGCAACCCAAAGATGTGCAGGTTAGGTGGATTGGCCACGCTAAATTGCCCTTTAATTGGGGGGGAAAAAATTGGGTACCCTAAATTTATTTTAAAAAGAAAAATATGGAAAACTGAGTTTTTTTTCTCTAAGTGTGTTATAAATTTTTTGTTTAAAGTAAGGGAAATCTTAATTGTTGGTTGATATTGTTAAAGATGAACAGATTCTTGGCATTGGTTGATTAAGGACTGAGAACACAATAGGATAATGCAACCAACTGCTCATCACTGCATTAAAGTGGTTACAGATGCCATATTCAAATAGACATAACTTTATTTAATTTAGAGTGGATCTCACCTGTCAGGCTGAAAGAGCCAGATGATTCAGTAGCATTGTCAGATTTCCAAAGATGCAAGACATGATAGACTGCCCACATGTGGTTGGATTTAGCAAGTAACCCGCTGTATGCTTCGTGGTGGTAGGGGGTGCCTGCCAAAGGATTTCAGTTGAATGCACCCCTTTCTGCCGAGAAACCTGCGGTGGGGGTGCACTGTCGGCAGGGCAGAAAAATCTTGCCATAGTCATCAAAGCCATAAAGCTGGTTAGGGTGTGGAATGGACTGCCTGCTGTGATAGTGGAGTCGGACACTTTAGGAACTTTCAAGAGGTTATTGGATAGGCACATGGAGCACACCAGAATGACAGGGAGTGGGATAGCTTGATCTTGGTTTTGGACAATGCTCGGCACAACATCGAGGGCCGAAGGGCCTGTTCTGTGCTGTACTGTTATATGTTCTATGTTCTATTAACTATGTTAAAGTGAAACAACGTTAAATGAGGACTTACTGAAGTAATCACACCTCCCGTCTAAATTATACCATATGATATTGAAGTATTGCATGCAAAGAGTGTTTTAATTATGCTTTTGGAAGTTCCTAGTTACTTACAGATATCGCACAGCTAAGTGAACCGATTTGAATACTTAAAACTTCCCTATCGATCAAGGCTGAACTCATCTGTCATTCAGCTTGGTAACTGCGGGTCGACTTGTCAGTCTCCCTGCCTGTCTCCACTCACTCCTATTCTAGGTGAGACAATCGATTTACCACAGCTTATATGGCAACCGCAATCCTCGTCTGCCTCCTGACTCACTCCAGGCCCACTTCTGTCTTCCATTTACTTACGGACCCAATCTGAGAGTCTGTACAAAACCCCAGAGCTCCGTGAACACTGGTTTGAGAATCACTGGCCTAGATTATCTTCTCAGATCCTGCAGGCAGATTGCTAACTCGGAGACATGAAGTAGGAATTTTTTCTACGTTTAGCATAAGAAATGTTGGACGGACAAAGGCCCATCTAAAGTGCTTTCTGCTGTCCTAGAAGTCACATAACACAATGATATTGAAACTATTGAAAAGTTCCAGCGATTGATTTTTTTACCAGTTAGTATACAACAGACACAGATTTGACATCAGGAAAACCATAGTGGTTGAGGGTTTTACGGCGGCGTGATCAGGCTGACCTGACGACTAATTCTGGCCCCTACAAGGGGCCAGCACAGCACTGGAGCGGTTCACATGTGCTGCAGTGGTGCCGGTGCCAACGCGTGCATGCACATTGGCCTCCTTCAACGCGCCGGCCCCGACCCAACATGGTGCAGGACTACAGGGACCGGCGCGTAGGAAAGGAGGCCCCTAGATAGAGAGGCCGGCCGCCAATCGGTGGGTCCCGATCGTGGGCCAGGCCACATCAGAGGCCCCCCACCCCACCACAGGATCCACCAGCTGAGAGCTGGTGTGGATGGCGCCGGCGGGACTCGGCCTTTTCACGACAGCCACTCAGCCCATCCCGCGGCGGGCCGGCCACGGCGATTAGAATTGCGTGTCGGGGTGGCGTGGTGCTATTTTCACTGTTCGCGGGGATTCTCCGGCCCGGCCCCGGGCTGAGAAAATCCCACCCCATGGGTCTAAAGTCACTGTTCATCACAAGCCATATGATCAGAAATGTTAGAATAATGGTGGTTATAATAATATATATTTATGACATTGACGTGATGATGATGCGGGCGGGCCATTCAGTGCAGTACTGAGGGAGTGAATGCTACGTTGCCAGAGGTTCTGTCTTTGGGTCAGAACATTGAATTGAAATCTTATGTTCTGGTTCAGATGGACTTAAAGCAGGAATGAAGAAAGGGATTCTGGTGATCAAATAAACCAGTGAAATAATAGGCAACTGAGCTAGCTGATTTTTGTTTTGTAGATTTTGCCTCCAGTACTACAGAGCCGTTGTACCATAGAAAGGTTACAACACAGAAGGAGGCCATCTGGCCCATATTGCCCATAGCCCTGTAGCATACAGCACTTAAGGTGCAGATCCAGGTACTTTTTAAAGGGGTTTAGGGTCTCTACCTCCACCACCAAGTCGGGCAGTGAATTCCAGACTCCCACTACCTTTTGGGCAATAAAGGTTCTTCCTCATGTCCCCTCTACACCTTCTGCCACTTACCTTTGAATCTTTGTCTCCTGATTCTAGAATTCTCCACCAAGGGAAATAATTTTATCTTGTCCTCTCTGTCACTTCCCCATATCATTTTGTACACCTCATTTAAGTGCTCCCTCAGCCTTCTTTGTTCCAAGAAAAAGAATCCCAACCTATCCAATCTCTCCTCGTAGCTACACTTTGCTAGTCGTTCTTGTAAACCTCTTCTGCACTCTCTCTGGAGAAATTACGTCCATCCTGTAATGTGGTAACCAGAACTGCATACAATACTCCAGTTGTGGCCTCACCAGTCTTTTATACAATTCCTACATTATATCCTTTTATATTCTATATCGCTGACAATGAAGGAGAACATTCCATAAGCTTTCTTTACAACCTTGTCTACTTTAACTGCTGCCTTTAGGGACCTGTGTACTTGTACGCCAAGATTTCTCACTTCCTCAACCCCTCTTAGTATATTCCCATTTATTGTGTACTCCTTATAAATGTTTCACCTCTCAAATTGTATGACTTCACACTTCTCGGTATTAAATTCCATCAGCCACTTTAGCGCCCACTCCACCAATCCATTTATATCGTTTTGGAGAGTATAGCTATCCTCTACACTGTCCACCACTCAACCAATATTTGTGTCAGCTGCAAATTTCACAGTCGTGCCCCCACATTCACTTCCAAATCATTAATATATAACAGAAACAGTGATGATCCCAACATCGAGCCCTGTGGAACACCACTTGAAACAACTTTTCAGTTGCAAGGGCAGCAATCGACCATTACCCTTTGTTTCCTGTTACTAAGCCAACTTTTTATTCAGTTGCCAAATTGCCCTGTATCCCATGGGCGTTTACTTTTTTGACCAATCTGCCATGTGGGACCTTGCCAAATGCCTTGCTAAAATCCATGTACACAACATCAACCCTTCTTGTCACTTCCTCAAAGAATTCAATCAAATTTGTGAGGCAAGATCTTCCTTTAACAAATCCATGCTGACTATCCCTGACTACTCAATGCCTTCATTTGTGATAATTGATCCTATTTCTCAGGATTGATTCTAATAATTTGCCCACCACCGACAAAAGACTAATTGGCCTATAATTGTTTGGCATTTCCTTTGATCCATTTTTAATCAATGATGTTGTAAAAACACTAACATGAGTTAAATGTCAGGAGGAGTTTAATAACTACAAAATTGCAGTAAAGCCTTAAAACAACTTTAAGCTTTTACATTTAGTCACATGCAACCCATTACATCCCTTCTCTTATGCACTTTTGCTCTCTCTCTTTATAAAAAAGAATTTAAGCAGAATTGCTGGGGAAATTCCCCATCCAGTGTTGTTCCTGTACAAAGACTTAGCACATCTGCAGTAAGGGTCTCTCTGATTTCATTTTTTTAAAAGCATTCAGTAACTTTGGGATTTTGTACAAGTTCATCAGACATTCATAAAAGAAGAGATCAACTGAATTGGTCCGTTGTTGTGATTGAATGCTATAAAGAAAATTGCATTTGTATTGTGCCTTTCACGCCATTGGGTATTGTGCCTTTCACATCATTGGAATATTCTGATGTACTTTGCTGAAATATTAATTAATCACTACATTTCTGTACAGCAAGATCCCCAAGCAGCACTGAGAATTGACCAATTAATCTGTTTTCATAATGTTGTTTAAGGATGGATACTAAATCTCTGCTCTTCTACCAAAAATGGATCCTCGATAACCACCTGTACAGGCAGACCAGTTTGTTTATATTCTTTCATGGGTGTTGCTGGCAAGGCCAGCACTTTTATTGCCCCTCCCTAATTACCCTTGAGAAGGTAATTGTGAGCTGCATTCTTGAATCGCTGCACTCCATGTGGAACACCCACAGTGCTGTGAAGGAGGGAGTTGCAGGATTTTTATCCAGTAACAGTGAAGGAATTACAATATATTTCCATGCCAGGATGGTGTTTGCCTTGGAGGGGACCTGCAGGTTGTGGTGTTCCCATTGCAACTGGTGTCCTTGTCCTTCTAGGTGGTAGTGGTCCTGGATTTGGAAGATGCTGTTGAATTATTCTTGGTGAGTTGCTACGGTGCATCTTGTGGACTATATCCATTGCTGCCACTTTTGTGTTGGAGGTGAGGTACTGATTGTTGAAGGGGGTGGATGGGGTGTCAACCACGTGGGATACGTGTTCTGGAGGGTGTTGAGCGTTTTGGGTGTTAATGGAACTGCACCCATCCAGGCAAGTGAAGAGTATTCCATTACACTCCTAATTTGGTTTCTGTAGATGGTGGATATGTTTTGGAAGGCGAAGGCGAGTTATTTGCTCCAGAATTCACAGATTCTGACGTGATGTTGTAGCCACAGTATTTACGTGGCTAGCCCAGTTCAGTTCCTGGTCAGTGGTAACCCTCAGGATGTTGATAATGGGAGATTAAGCAATGGTAATGCCATTGAATGTCATGGGGCGATGGTTAGATTATCTCTTGTTGGAGATGGTTAACGCCTCTCACGTAAGTGGCAAATAACACTTGTTGAATACATCGGCCCAAGCCCGAAAGTTGTCCAGGTCTTACAAATGGGACAGACTGCTTAGGTATCTGAGCAATCACAAATGACCTTGTGATGGAGTGACGTTCATTGGTGAAATAGCTGAAGATGGTTGGGCCACAACACTACCCTGAGGAACTCCTGCAGTGATGGACTGAGATGATTAACGTGCAACAACCACAATCCTTTGTGGTAGGTACGACTCCAACCAGTGGACAATTTTAGTGCTTTATCTGAAACAATGCATCACTCCTCAGGAAGTATGAGCCTAGGTTATGGGCTTGATATGGGACTAGACCAAATACAGAGATTGGCTGGCTCAAGTCCTGCTAAGACCATGAGAATGTCCGCTTTCATATACAACTGGTTAGAATTGTACAGTATTAAATTGATGGTTTTATGTCTTTTGGAAATCTAGGAAAAATGTTAAACTTCCTGAAGGGGGGGGGGGGGGGAATTATTTCATGCCCTGTGGTCTTTTGTCCCTTTTAGGAATTTACATAACTTGCAGATGGATGGATTAGTCATAAGCACATTCCTGTGGATTTCTTTTGCCTGCTGTTTTAACCTGTTGTTTTAATAGGCTGTTTTCAGAAGAGTAATTATAACATAATTTCAACCCAAAATTCAGAAGAGCCTGTTATTTATATATCTGGGCCATTTAAGAAACATTTAAGAGTTCACACAATAATGTGGGACTGAGATTCCATGTAGGCCAGGATACGAAAGAGTGGCAGATTCCTTCCACCACTGTGAAACATTAAGTGAAGTGGTTGGGTTTTCACAACATTCACAATGCTAAGTAATGAATTACCTTATTTGCAAATTCTATTCTGCAGTTCATCTGGGAGAGGAGTTTTAAGATTGTAATTTGAGCTGTAAATTACCACTTTTTTCATTATTCAGACAACTGCATGTTATGATTTTCAGAGGGTGGACATGGTATGTAAAGAACATGAAATAAAGTTCCCAGTATTGTTCCTATTTGGATCAGCAAATGTATGTAAATTGGATGGTATCTGTGGAAAGATTTGACCGAAGTTTATGAGAAGGATCATGCAAAATAATAATGGCATTCTGGGAATGGCCAGATACTCCTTTTCAGATACTGTATACTCCTGTAATTATCCGCGAGGAAGGGTCAGTGAATTAGAGGGCCTCCGTCCAGTTTTTGAGGTCTCACAAAAAATGTCTCTTTATTTCAGCTAATAAAGAAGGTTATTGAGATTGGTGATACCTCCTGCCTCCTGCCCATAATGGACATTTTTAAGTCAGAAGATCGAGACTTAATGCAGAGACATTGTCATTCCTGTGCCATGTCAATCCTACAAAATAAAGAAGGTGACACGTACGTAAAGGAAGCAGTGGCCTATCTCTCTCTAGCAATCATTTCTTCAGGTTAGTGGACGAGGTTTCATTTTTGACCAGATCAGTGCAATGAAACTTGGGAGTATTAACATAATCCCGATCGGTTGGGGGGGGGGCTCCAATTTTTCTGATATTAACATTCTTTGAGGTGGGAAGTTCCCCTTTGAGGAGAGAATTCTAGATTTTTGATGTGGGGAAAAACCTTCCCACATTTCAGTAGTTAGTATGTTATTTGCTTGAGTAATGGGTTTGCATGTGATCCCAGATAGTCAACCATCAAACTTTTCTTACACAGATTTACGGATGATAAGTGCAGTTTTAGATGTCAAGTATGCCATAAGACATAGGAGTGGAAGTAAGGCCATTCGGCCCATCGAGTCCACTCCGCCATTCAATCATGGCTGATGGGCATTTCAACTCCACCTACCAGCATTCTCCCCGTAGCCCTTAATTCCTCGCGACATCAAGAATTTATCTATCTCTGACTTGAAGCCATTTAGCGTCCCGGCCTCCACTGCACTCCGCGGCAATGAATTCCACAGGCCCACCACTCTCTGGCTGAAGAAATGTCTCCGCATTTCTGTTCTGAATTTACCCCCTCTAATTCTAAGGCTGTGCCCACGGGTCCTCGTCTCCTCGCCTAACGGAAACAGTTTATTTGCGTCCACCCTTTCTAAGCCATGTATTATCTTGTAAGTTTCTATTAGATCTCCCCTTAACCTTCTAAACTCCAATGAATACAATCCCAGGATCCTCAGCCATTCATCATATGTTAGACCCGCCATTCCAGGGATCATCCATGTGAATCTCCGCTGGACACGCTCCAGTGCCAGTATGTCCTTCCTGAGATGTGGGGCCCAAAACTGGACACAGTACTCCAAATGGGGCCTAACCAGAGCCTTATAAAGGCTCAGTAGCACATCGCTGCTTTTATATTCCAACCCTCTTGAGATAAATGACAACATTGCATTCGCTTTCTTAATCACAGATTCAACCTGCATGTTTACCTTTAGGGAATCCTCGACTAGCACTCCCAGATCCCTTTGTACTTTGGCATTATGAATTTTCTCACCGTTTAGAAAGTAGTCTATGCTTGGATTCTTTTTTCCAAAGTGCAAGACCTCACATTTTCTCACGTTGAATTGCATCAGCCATTTCCTGCACCACTCTCCCAAACTGTCTAGATCATTCTGCAGCCTCCCCACTTCCTCAGCACTACCTGCCTGACCACCTAACTTTGTATCATCGGCAAACTTCGCTAGAATGCCCCCAGTCCCTTCATCCAGATCATTAATATATATGGTGAACAGCTGCGGCCCCAACACTGAACCCTGTGGGACACCGCTGGTCACCGGCTGCCATTCCGAAAAAGAACCTTTTATCCCAACTCTCTGCCTTCTGTCAGACAGCCAATCCTCAACCCATGCCAGTAGCTCACCTCGAACACCATGGGCCCTCACCTTACTCAGCAGCCTCCTGTGTGGCACCTTATCAAAGGCCTTTTGGAAATCCAGATAGACCACATCCACTGGGTTTCCCTGGTCTAACCTACTTGTCACCTCCTCAAAGAATTCTAACAGGTTCGTCAGGCACGACCTCCCCTTACTAAATCCATGTTGACTTGTTCTAATCCGACCCTGCTCTCCCAAGAATTTAGAAATCTCATCCTTAACGATCGATTCTAGAATTTTACCAACAACCGAGGTTAGGCTAATTGGCCTATAATTTTCCATCTTTTGTCTTGATCCTTTCTTGAACAAGGGGGTTACAACAGCGATCTTCCAATCGTCCGGGACTTTCCCTGACTCCAGTGATTTTTGAAAGATCTCAACCAACGCTTCCGCTATTTCTTCAGCCACCTCCCTCAGAACTCTAGGGTGTAGCCCATCGGGGCCAGGAGATTTGTCAATTTTAAGACCTTTTAGCTTTTTTAGCACCATCTCTTTTGTAATGGCAACCATACTCAACTCAGCCCCCTGACCCTCTATAATTTTTGGGATATTACTCATGTCTTCCACTGTGAAGACAGACGCAAAGTACTTATTAAGTTCTCCAGCCATTTCCTCGTCTCCCATCACTAGCCTTCCGGAATCAGTTTGAATTGGCCCAATGTCTACTTTGGCCTGTCGTTTGTTTCTTATGTATTGAAAGAAACTTTTACTATAATTTCTTATATTACTGGCTAGCCTGCTTTCATATTTTCGCAAGTTCCTCTCTCATGCCCTCGTAATTACCTTTATTTAACTGTAACACCATTACATCCGATTTTGCCTTCTCTCTTTCAAACTGCAGACTGAACTCAACCATATTATGATCGCTGCTTCCTAAGTGTTCCCTTATTTTAAGATCTTTTATAAAGTCTGGTTCATTACATAGCACTAGGTCCAGAATAGCCTGCTCCCTTGTGGGCTCCATGACAAGCTGTTCCAAAAAGCCATCTTGTAAGCATTCCATGAATTCCTTTTCTTTGGATCCACTGGCTACGTTATTTACCCAATCCACCTGCATATTGAAGTCCCCCATGATCACCGTGACCTTGCCTTTCTGACATGCCTTTTCTATTTCCCGGTACATGTTGCGCCCCTGGTCCTGACCACTGTTAGGAGGTCTGTACATAACTCCCATTATGGTTTTTTTGCCTTTGTGGTTCCTCAATTCTACCCACACAGACTCCACATCATCCGACCCTATGTCGTTTAGTGCCATAGATTTAATTTTGTTCTTAACTAACAAGGCAACCCCACCCCCTCGGCCCACCTCCCTGCCTTTTCGATAGGTTGTATATCCTTGGATGTTTAACTGCCAGTCCTGAACCCCCTGCAGCCATGTCTCTGTGATGTCTACCACATCATGATCATTCACGATGATCTGTGCCATTAGTTCGTCTACTTTGTTACAAATGCTACGAGCATTCAGGTAAAGTGCCTTAATGCTAACTTTCTTATCATTACAGATATTGGAAATCCTAAGATGTCCAAAGTTATCCTTCCTTTTTGTTGAATTCCTAGTCTGCCTCAAGCTTAAATCCACCTGCCTACATGTTATCCTCCTGCGTATCTTGCCATTTAACTCCATGCTCCCTGTCGCTTTCACTTTCCCTTCCCCCCAACTCAGAAGTTTAAAGTCCTACTGACCACCCTATTTATCCTCTTCGCTAGAACACTGGTTCCAGATCGGTTCAGGTGGAGACCGTCCCAACGGTACAGATCCCCCCCCGGTTCCAAAACTGATGCCAATGTCCCATGAAGTGGAATCCCTCTTTCCCACACCAATCCCTTAGCCACGTGTTTACTTCCCTAATTTTCTTTTCCCTATGCCAATTGGCACGTGGCTCGGGCAGTAATCCGGAGATTATGACCCTTGAGGACCTGTATTTCAATTTTCTTCCTAGTGCTTGATAGTCCCCGAACAGGTCCTCCACCCTAGCTTTACCTATGTTGTTAGTCCCAACGTGGACCACAACAACTGGATCCTCCCCCTCCCGCTCCAATATCCTTTCAAGCCGGTCAGAGATGTCCCGCACCCTGGCACCGGGCAGGCAACACACCATGCGAGACTCCCGATCCGGCTTGCATAGGATACTATCTGTCCCCCTAATTATAGAATCCCCTATAACAACTATTTGTCTTTTTACTCCCCCCTCTTGAATAGCCTTCTGCACCATGGTACCATGCCATTGGAACTGACTTCTTTTACCTCTGAAGCATTGCTATCCTTTGTCCCCTGCTGCTGAGACATTCTAATTCATGTTCTTGTGAACTACCTATCCCAATGCGTTAGTTGAATTGGATATTCTGAATTCTCCCTCAGTGTACCTGAACTGGCGGCAGAGTGTGGCGACTGGGAGCTTTTCACAGTAACTTCATTGTAATGTTAATGTAAGCCTACTTGTGACACTAATAAAGATTATTATTATTATTACACCTTGTCTTGTTAACCTAATACCATTCTCCTTGCCTACCTCCACTCTATCCTCCTCATCCATCACTGGCTTACTCTTATCTTCAAATTCATTTAGAAACAACATCTTGAGTAGTGACGGTAAATTCTGTGTTTGCTTGAAAATGTAACTAATAAATACTTCTTTTAGAATAATGGAATGGTTACAACATAGAACAAGTCCATTCAGCCTGAAGAGTCCATGCCAGCTATCTGCAAGAGCAAATCAGCTAGTCCCACTTCACCACCTTTTCTGTATAGCCCTGCAATTTTTTCCCCTTCAAGTGCTATCTAATTCCCTTTTGGAACTCGCAGTTAAATCTGCCTCCACCACCCTTTCAGGCATTGCATTCCAAATCTTAATTATTCGTTGCATGCGAATGATTTTCTTCATGTTTCTGATTCTTTTGCCAATCACCATATCATGTTCTCTGGTTCTAAGCCCGTCTACAAATGGGAACAGGTTCTTTCAATCTACTCTACCTAGACCTGCCATGATATTGAGCAACTTTTTCTCAGAGTTAATATTGCTGACAAACCCAGCATATATACAGCCTCTGGAAGTCAATATACACCACATCAATCGCATTGTCTTCATTAATCCTCTCTGTTACCTCATCAAAAAAGCTCAATATTTAAATACAATTTGTCCATTACAAATTGTGCTGCCTATCCTTAATTAATCCACAAATGTCCAAGTGACGGTACGTTTTCCAGGATTTGCTTTTCTAAAAGTTTCCCCACCATCAATTGCTGAGTTTATTCTTACACCCTTGGTCAAAAAAAGTGTGACATTTATAATTCTCCAGTCCTGTGGTATTACCCCCATTTTTAAGATTACGGCCAGAACCTCTGTAATTTCCACCAATTATTTCTCTCAGCAATCTAGGGTGCATCCCATTGGATCTGGTGACTTATTTACTAATTAGTACAGCCATCTTTTCCAATACCTCCCCTTTATCTAATGTGTATCGTTGCTTATTTTTCTCGTCCTTTCAACTGTTTGTTCATCACTACTTTTATTTTGTGAAAATACTTCTGTGGGCCATTTTGGAGACGGGAGCAATTTGCAGAAAATCTGAAGATCACCCAAGTAAATTCGTCAATAGTCATAAGAGTAGGAGTGTAACTGGCCAATAACCCACTCACAGCGCACTACGGGTTCATAAAATCATAAAAACAGAATTAGTTTTTTCGGCCTCTTGAGCCTGCCCTGCTGATCTGATCATGGCTGATCTGATTGTAACCTCAACTCCACTTTCTGCTTGCCCCTGCTTTCCTCCCTATCACCCTTGACAGACTTGTCAATCAAAAATCTATCTTAACTCAGCCTTTAATATATTCAATGATTCATCCTCCACTGCTCACTAAGAAAGAGGATTCCAAAATCCAGTGACCCCCTGGGAGAAAAGAATCTTCCTCCTCTCCGTCTTCAATGGGAAGCCCTTTCTGCGGGAACCTCAGTCGGTGGGATCCTCCGCTTCATCGGCAGCACACCCATGCCCGTGGGTTTCCCGACAGTGTGGGGTGACCACAATGGGAAACCCCATTGGCCGGCTATGGGAATGGGGTTGGCAGGAAGAAGAATTCTGCCCTTTATTTTTAAACTATGCCCGTAGTTCTAAACTCTCCCACAAGGGGAAACATCCACTCCTGACAGATCCCTTCAAAATATCAACTGTTTCAGTAAGATCAACTTTCTTCTTTACTCCAATGGGTAAATGTGAAGCCTGCTCACCTTCCTTCATAAGACAACCCCTTCAACCCAGGAACCAGCTGTGAATCTTCTTATGAACTGCTTTGAATGCAAGTATATCACCTCCTTAAGTAAGGCGACCAAAACTACACAGCACTCCACATGCGGTCTCACTTAAAGGCCCTCTACATCTCTAGGAACACTTTCCTACTTGTATATTCCCTTGCAACACAGTCCAACATTCCAATTTTTGTATTAATTTGTGGGCTGTGGGCATCACTGGCTAGTCCAGCATTCATTGTCCATCCCTAATTGTTCTTGAGAAGGTGGTGGAGTGTTGCCTTGAACTGCTGCAGTACATGTGCTGTAGAAACATTCACAGTGCTGTTAGTGCCTTTCTAATTATTTGCTGACTTGTGATTCCTGTACCAGGACTCCCAGATCCTGCTGCACCACAGATTTCTACAGCCCCATTCCATTTAAATAATGTTCTGTTTTTCATTTGTTCCTGCCAGAGTGGAGAATCTCACATTTTCCCTTATTATAGGCCACCTGTTAAATTTTAACCCACTCCCTTGCAGACAGTTTGAGCTGAATAGTATGGTCCGAAAATAGGACTGTTCCATTCCCGCGGCAAAGTTATGTCATGTGTGATGACTTGGATCGCGTTCCTCAGTGTTTCCCCCCCTACCTCCTCCTCTAACCAAAAAAAAACAACCACGGTTGTTGGGAAGTGGGAGCAGGGGTCTGTCGTGAAGGTGAGTGAGTACTTTTAAATTTGCTTACCTTTCAGCTGGAGCCGCCTCCGGATTATCGGCGGGAGCAGGGGCCTGTCAGGAAGGTGAGTGAGTGCCTTTAAATTTGCTTACCTTTCAGCGGGAGCAGCCTCCGGATTTTCGGTGGGAGTAGGGGCCTGTCAGGAAGGTGAGTGAGTGCCTTTAAATTTGCTTACCTTTCAGCGGGAACGGTCTCCGGATTTTCGGCGGGAGCAGGGGCCTGTCGGGAAGGTGAGTGTCTGTAACAAGTCGGGCGGTTGCTAAACCCGAGACACTACACTTGCAGTGTCCCCCACCCTTCCACCTCCTCTAACCGAAGGGTTTGAGGGAATATCAGGTAAGAAGCTTGCGCATGTCAAAGAGACACAGCTGGAGTGAGGCACATCCAGAGTGGGAATTGCAACTTGGTAATTTGGTGCAGTGAGGTAATTCGGTGCAGAGTGAGAGAAGGTGCTTTTTCGGAGGTGCTTTTTAACCCTGGTAAGTGACTGGTAAGTAGTTTTTCTTTTCATTGTCTAATTTATTTATTTTTATTTTGAAATTGTTGTTGTATAAATTTACCTAAGGTTTAAGACATGGCAGGAGATCCCAGACCCGTGTCATGCTCCTCGTGTGCGATGTGGGAGCTCAGGGACACGTCCACTGTCCCTGGCTCTTTCACGTGCAAGAAGTGTGTTCAGTTGCAGCTCCTGTTAGACCGCTTGAAGGCTCTGGAGCTGCGGATGGACTCACTTTGGAGCATCCCTTTGGATACTGTTGAGGGAGATGGCTCACCAGGGGAAGGCAGCAGAAGCCAGTTTCATGGCACTGTGACTGGCTCTGCTGCGCAGCAGGGTAGGAAGAAAAATGGCAGGGCTATAGTGATAGGGGACTCGATCGTAAGGGGAATAGACAGGCGGTTCTGTGGACGCAATCGAGACTCCAGGATGGTATGTTGCCTCCCTGGTGCAAGGGTCAAGGATGTCTCGGAGCGGCTGCAGGACATTCTGGGGGTGAACAGCCAGCTGTCGTGGTGCACATAGGCACCAACAATATAGGTAAAAAACGGGATGAGGTCCTACAAGCTGAATTCAGGGAGTTAGGAGTTAAATATTTAATCAATCATACTATTACCGTTGCAATCTACCAGATCAAACATGTCTGACCTGTTTGATCTGACAGATTGCCACACTAATGTAATCCCTTCTAATTGATGTGTTTATATAAATATGAAGGCAACAGTATATCAGTGAAGATTAACATTGACACCCTCAATACTCGACATAGGCAGCAAAATGAAACCTGTCGGGATCTTTTTTAAAGAAAAGATGGGCATAAATGGGATGAGATTCTTTGTATCTCCTAATTTATGTTCTGTACAAGACTGGTCTAGAGATTGACGAGATGTTGATTATCTCTGCTTTACGCTATAGGCTATAGGTTTGGGAGAATGTTGAAACACTTTCAAGGTTCCAATGCAGTTTGGGCAGCGCAGCAGCATTGTGGTTAGCACAGTTGCTTCACAGCTCCAGGGTCCCAGGTTCGATCCCGGCTTGGGTCACTGTCTGTGCGGAGTCTGAACGCTCTCCCCGTGTGTGCCTGGGTTTCCTCCGGGTGCTCCGGTTTCTTCCCACAGTCCAAAGATGTGTGGGTTAGGTGGATTGGCCATGCTAAATTGCCCTTAGTGTCCAAAAAGGTTACGTTGGGTTACGGGGATAAGGTGGAGGTGTGGGCTTGGGTAAGGTGCCCTTTCCAAGGGTCAGTGCAGACTCGATGGGCCGAATGGCCTCCTTCAGCACTGTAAATTCTATGATTCTATGAATGCAGAATAAATTGAAATGTTTAAAAGATAAATTGACTGTTATTTTGGAAGTAAAGATTTTAAGGGATCTTGAAAGGATGAACCTGGGAATAACCCATAATTAGATACAGATTTGATGGTCTGTAGAAGTTTACAATACAGAAGGTGACCTTTTGACTCATTATCTATACACCAGAGGTTTTACAAGAATAATCTATGATGTGGAGATGCCGGCATTGGACTGGGGTGGGCACAGTAAGAAGTCTTACAACATCAGGTTAAAGTCCAACAGGTTATTTTAAAATCACTAGCTTTCGGAGCGCAGTTCCTTCCTCAGGTGAATGAAAAGGTGGGTTGTAGAAACACATATATAGACAAAATGAATGATCCAAGACGATACTTTGAATGCGAGTCTTTGCAGTTAATTAAGTCTTTCTCTCCAGGCGGAGCGACTGGAGAGTGGGATAATCGCAGGTTAAAGAGGTGTGAATTGTCGCAAGCCAGGACATTTGGTAGGATTTCGCAAGCCCAGGCCAGATGGTAGGAGGTGAATGTAATGTGACATGAATCCAAGGTCCCGGTTGAGGCTGTACTCATGTGTGCGTAACTTGGCTATCAATTTCTGCTCGGTGATTCTGCATTGTCACACGTCCTGAAGGCCGCCTTGGAGAACGCTTACCCAAAGATCAGAGGCTGAATGCCCTTGACTGCTGAAGTGTTCCCCGACTGCAAGGGAATATTCCTGCCTGGCGATTGTCGCGCGATGTCCGTTCATCCGTTGTCGCAGCAACTGCATGGTCTCACCAATGTACCTCGCCTCGGGACAACCTTTCCTGCAGCGTATGAGGTAGACAACGTTGGCCGAGTCGCATGAGTATGTACCGCGCACCTAGTGGGTGGTGGTCTCACGTGTAATGATGGTACCCGTGTTGATGATCTGGCAAGTCTTGCAGAGGCCATGGCAGGGTTGTGTGATGTCGTGGTCGCTGTTCTCCTGAAGGCTGGGTAGTTTGCTGCAAACAATGGTCTGAGGTTGCGCGGTTGTTTGAAGGCAAGTAGAGGGTGTGTGGGGATGGCCTTGGCAAGATGTTCGTCTTCATCGATGACGTGTTGAAGGCTGCGAAGAAGATGTCGTAGATTCTCCGCTCCAGGGAAGTACTGGATGACGAAGGGTACTGTCGGTTGTGTCCCATGTTTGCCTTCTGAGGCGGTCAGTGCGTTTTTTTGCTGTGGCGCGTTGGAACTGTTGATCAATAAATCGAGCGCCACATCCCGTTTGTACAAGGGCATCTTTCAGTGTCTGTAGATGTCTGTTGCGTTCCTCCTCGCCTGAGCAGATCCTGTGTATACGGAGGGCTTGTTCAGAGTGGATGGCTTCTTTAATGTGTTTAGGGTGGAAGCTGGAGAAGTGGAGCATCATGAGGTTATCTGTGGGCTTGCGATAAAACGTAGTGCTGAGGTGATCTTTGATGGAGATGAGTATGTCCAAGAATGCAACCGATTCTGGAGAGTAGTCCATGGTGAGTCTGATGGTGGGATGGAATAATCTACAGCTAATCTGTTGCCCCATTTTTCCTCTATTCCCATTTGGGTCCCTGTCTGCAGAGTCTGCACGTTCTCCCTGTGTCTGTTCCAGTGCTCTGGTTTCCTCCCACAAGCTCCGAAAGACATGTTGTTAGGTAATTTGGACATTCTGAATTGTCCCTCTCTGTACCCGAACAGGTGGTGGAATGTGGCGACTAGGGGCTTTTCACAGTAACTTCATTGCAGTGTTACTGTCAGCCTACTTGTGACAATAATAAAGATTATTAGATTATTATTAAAAGGTAGCTCTTTCTTGGGGGGGGGGGCAATAGGTTTACAGGGAAAGGGAAGAGGGGACTGCAAGAGCAGAGGGGCGCAGGGAGTGTTGTTGATTAGGTTGGGGGGGCAGGTAGAATGCTGGTTACAATAGGTCGCACATGGAGATGGTTGGAAAGATGAAGACGATAGTGGCCATCTTGGATGGCCCATGAACAAAGTGAAACCCCGGCGTGCAGGGGCACACCCACTGGGTAAATATGACTGACCCAACGGGAGGGGGGGGAACAGAACATCCCCGCGTTCCCCAAATCAGAATAGTCACCTGCAATGTAAGGGAACTTAACGGGCCGGTGAAAATATCCAGAGTCTTCGCCCATCCAAAAATAAAAAGCCTGATGGTCAACGTAGTCTACCTTCAGGAGACACATCTGACAGAGGAGGACCGACTGAGGGTGAGGAAAAGCTGGGTAGGACAGACGTATCTGGTGTGCTTCGACACAAGGACAAGGGGTGGTCATACTGTTCAACAAAAGCCATGATGTGGAGATGCCGGCGTTGATCTGGGATGAGCACAGCAAGAAGTCTTACAACACCAGGTTAAAGTCCCAACAGGTTTATTTCGAATCACTAGCTTTCGGAGCACAACTCTGTTCACCTGAGAAAGAACCTGTGCTCCGAAAGCTCGTGATTCGAAACAAATATTTTGGACTTTAACCTGGTGGTGCAAGACTTCTTACTCTGTTCAACAGAAGGACAGCCTTTACAGCGACAAACATGGTGACAGATCAAGGGGACGCTATGTGATGATCAGCAGGATCCTGGAAGGGACACCGGTGGGTCTTCTAAATATATACGCCACTAACTGGGGTGATGCCGAGTTCATTAAAAAAACAATGGTGGAGATCCCCGACCTCAACTCCAACCAGCTCATCATGGTTGGAGACTTCAACTGTGTACAGGGCCAACGACGGACAAGTCCAGCCCCAGATCAGGAACAAAATCGGATATGACGAAGGAGCAATATAATTGCAGACCATGCGCCACACATGGTTATGAGGTTGGAGATGGGCATGCCCTTGACGGATATGTAACCTGCAACCAAAATGGAGAGGTCTGACACTCCACATTCTGGGAGGCATTGAAGGTGGTGATAAGGGGAAAAATAATAGCATGCAGAGCTCTGAAGGACAGGAAAAAAAGGGCGGCAAAGCAACGGCTGATCGACTCCATATTGGAGGTGGATCGGCATTACTCCACAGCCCCGACCAGTGGAACTGCTGGTGGAGAGGAAAAAAATACAAATGGAATTTGACCTCTCCACCAGGAAAACAGTGAACCAGCTCTGCCAGAAATGGCAACGAGGACAGCCATCTACTGGCACACCAGCTGAGAAAGCAGGCAGCCACGAGGGAGATAGCATAGATGAGGAACTGGAACAGCAGTCATAGCGCCAAATAAGATTAAAGACGCCTTTGCGACCTTTTACGGGAACTGTACACTTCTGAGCCTTCAAAAGGGACTCGAAAATGAAGTGGTTTCACGACAGACTGGACATGCCTGCAGTGGGGGAGGAAAAGAAACATGGACTGGAACTAGGGCTGGGTGAGGTCATGGAGAGCATCAACTGCATGCAGTCTGGGAAGGCACTAGGTCCAGACAGATTCCCAGTAGACTTCTTAAGTTTGCAGCAGTACTGGCCCTGCACCTGCGGGAGATGTTCAATGGTTCACTGTTGAGAGAGGCCCTGCTGCCCACGCTGGTCCCTAAAAAAGACAACGACCCCAAAGGAGTGCCTGTCATACAGACCCTTCTCATTCCTGAACACTGACGCCAAAGTCCTAGTGAGGCCACTGGAGAGTTGTTTGCCAGAAGTAGTGGCGGAGGATCAGACAGAGTTTGTCAAGGACAGACAGCTAATGATGAACATCAGGCACCTGCTGAACGTGACTATGACTCCACCTGGGGAGGAGACACCAGAAGTGATCATCTCCCTGGATGTAGAAAAGGCCTTCAACAGAGTTGAATGGGGGTACCTCATGGAGGTGCTGGAACAGTTTGGGTTTCGACCAGGGTTCACCATGTGGGTGAAATTACTGTACAGGTGCTCCCATGATGAGCTCAAGGACAAACTCTAAATACTTTCTGCTGCACAGAGGCACAAGCAGGGATGTCCATTGTCCCCGCTGCTATTTGTCCTGGCAGTCGAACCACTGGCTATCATAGCCCTCAGGTCGTCAAAGGGGTGGAAAGACACCCAAAGAGGAAACAGAGAGCACAGAGTCTCACTCTATGCGGATGACCAGCTCCTGTAATGTCTCAACCCCTTAGAATAATGGAACTCCTAAGGGAGTTCGGAGCCTTCTCGGGTCACAAATTTAACATGAGCAAGAGTGAAATCTTACGCATGAATCCCCAGGGGGAGAACCAGAGCTTGGGCCGTTCAAACAGACCTAAAGCAAATTCCGATGCATGGGATCCAGGTAGTCCACAATTGGACACTGATCCATAAGTGTAACCTGCCAAGCCTAGCGGATAGGTAAAGAGAGGCCTGCGAAGGTGGGACTCGTTCCCTCTCTCCCTGGCAGGAAGGGTGCAGACAGTAAAAATGAATGTGCTGCTAAGATTCCTCTTCCTGTTCAGATTCCCTCCCCCGATCTTCATCCCCAAGGCCATCTTCACCAAGGTAGATGAATTAATTATGGCATTTGTGGGGGTGGGAAAAAGCCCCAGAATCCATATAAACGTCTTACGAAGAAGGAAGAAAATGGGAGTGGGATCACTTTTTAGCCAATCTGTATATTAAAGCGATACAGCTAGTCTCGCTTTAATGTTCAGATTCCCGAGGCATGGGATCTATCTCCTTCGCTTCGGAGACCTCAGGCGAGCGCCATTCAGTACTGATCTCCACAAACGGGGACCAGACGGCATGCATAGGTGTCCAGGTGGCACTGCCAGGTTGACGGTGCCATAGTGCATTGGGGAGTGTGGCTCGGGGGCTCCATAGTAAATGGTGTCCCGGTCTCTTGCTACATGAGTTCCAGTGAGTGGAGCTCAGTGCACAAAACAGTGCTATATGTGGCCTCGGCCGCGTGTTCCCTGCTGAGGCCCCCAGTCTGACACGAGTGCTGTTTTATAGCGCTGTGTTTCTCTGCACTGCAGCTTAGATTGGATTTGTTTATTGTCGCGTGTACCGAGGTACAGTGAAAAGTATTTTTCTGCGAGCAGCTCAACGATCATTAAGTACATGGGAAGAAAAGGGAATAAAAGAAAATACATAATAGGGCAACACAAGATATACAGTGTAACTACATAAGCACTGGCATCGGATGAAGCACACAGGGTGTAGTGTTAATGAGGTCATTTAGGAGTATGGTGACAGTGGGGAAGAAGTTGTTTTTGAGTCTGTTCGTGCGTGTTATCAAGACTTCTGTATCCTAATTTGTTCCCATTTAGTTAAAGCCCACCCGTTGTGGTTGTTGGCGGTCAATCATCTCAGCCACAGGACATTACTGCAAGTGTTCCTCGAGGTAGTGCCCAACCATCTTCAGTTCTTAAATGACTTTCCTTCCGGTATAAGGTCAGAAGTGGGGATATTCAATGATGCAGTCTAGAACTTGCTGCATTTGGTCACGGACTGCTTCAGTATCAAAAAAGTCACAAATGGTATTATTAAACACTATACAAGGAGGGGTGAGTATCTGGTGAGAGTGTGGTCCTCCATCGGACCCTTGCCGTTGTCTACCCTCCAGGCCCTCGTGGTCTGCCTCCTCTTCAGACGAAGCCTCATGTCCATCCATCTCCTGCAGCATGTCACCACACTGCTGTGCCAGGTTGTGAAGGGCATAGCAGACCACCACAAAGCAGGAGACCCTCTGGGGGGTGCATTGCAGGGCAGCATCAGAGCAGTCCAGGCATCGGAACCATATTTTCAGCAACTAAATGACAGTATAGATGGCAGCATGGACTTCATTATAATGGGTCTCCGCCTCGATCTCAGGCCTCCGCACAGGCGTCATCAGCCAGGACTTCAGCAGGCATCCCTTGTCCCCCAAGAGCCAACCCGTCATCCTGGGATGGTCCTTGAAGGAGTCAAGGATCTCGAGTTTCCCTGGATTTAGCGTCATGCACGCTCCCTGGGTAGCGGGCACACACGTGCATGATACAGAGGTGGTTATTCGCGTACAATCTGAACATTCATGGAGTGGAACTCCTACCTGTTATTAAAGGGTCACCCTGATGCCCCAGTGCAGGCAGGGTGACATACGTGCCATCTATTGCCTCCGGACCTGGGTCAGCCCGGTCATTTTGGTAGGCCTGATCCAGGTTGACCGATAATATCTGGTGCCTGAGCATACAGGGTACCCATTACCTCCCGGATGCACCTGTGGGATGTAAATTGAAATGCCACACAGGTCCCCGCTCGAGCCCTGGAATGAAATGGTGGCCTAAATGTTAAAGACTGTGGTGACCTTCACGGCCACCGGGAGAGGGTGTCGTCCTTCTCAGGGTGCCAAGTCCGCGAGACATGGCACAGGTGCTGCACTGGCTCATTCTCGAGACAGTCTTCTGAGGCACATGCGTAAGGTGTACGGGCATCATTGATCTTGACGGACAATGGCATTAGCAAGTGTCCCATTTGGAACAATGTCGAACACCAGGTCCCGCGGCATCTCCTTGCTTCAAACCGGATTACCTTCTGGACGCTTATGTCCTCCTGAGCCCGGTGTCCAGGACCCAGGTATCTTAGAAAAATTGTCCTTTCCGGCTACAGAAAAGGAAAGAAATAACAATAGCAGCCCCCAGGCACCTGCAGCCACCAGCAGGAGCACGCAGCAAACTCAACTTCTAGCTTTGAAATGTTCCCACAACTAACAAGGCTAATTCTTAATTTGCAATAGCCTTCAGCTGTGAAGCTAGAGGCTGATCACAGTCAAAGGTAGTGAGATTGACTTTCAGCATTGAAGCCACAGCAAAGTTCTGTCCTTGGAAGTGTTTAATGAGACAGACAGGTTGAAGCAGTGGTTGCCCTGTTATGGGTCTCCACAATATTTAAAGATGGCTTGAAGGCCACACAGACCCTCAAACCCCTGGCTCAGGGTAAGTCCCTGACCAAGAATACTTCAGCCCCCCGACTCCACTCCAACCTCCCCTGAGGGGCTTAGATTTAGGCCTTTCCCGCTATTTATCAGGCATGCCCAGATCCACACCAGACGCAATGCAGTGGTTAAATCACACCCTATATCTTATACCGTTGCTGGGTCAAAAACCTGGAACTCCCCTCTTAACAGAATTGTGGGCTTACTTACACCACATGGACTGCAGAGGTTCAATAAGATGGCTCACCATGATTTCCTTTAGGGTAATTGCGAATGGCAAATGCTGACCTTGTCAGCTGTGCTCTCATCCTGTAAAAGAATAAAAAGAAAATTATTGGGTGATGGAAACTGGGAATGCAGAAGAGTTCAATGTTGGAGAAGATGAAATTCTCAGTAGGTTGTGGGACTGAAGAAGCTTTAAGTCAGAGAGTGGCGTGAGAGTACATGGAGGGATTTGAATACAAGAATATGTATTTGAAACCAAAAGAGAAAATGCTGGAAAATCTCAACAGGTCTGGCAGCATCTGTAGGGAGAGAAAAAGCATTTGAAAATTGAAGCACTGGTGGACTAGCAGCCATCGAGTATTGGTCATCGAGTATGAAGCTGATAGGTGAATGGATCTTGGTGTGTGATAGGATATGTGCAGCAAAATTTGTGATGAAACTAGTTTATGCAAAGTGAGAGATGGGAGACTAGCCAGGAAAGCATTGGAGTAGTCAAGTCAGTACCCCCTCAAGCCCTATCGATGCTGTGGTAGAGCAGTAACTCCCCGGATCTCCAGTGGTCCGGTTACAATCTGTCTACTGGCTGAACATAGCATTTGAATTGAAAACATTTAATCAAAGCAAAACACAAGCAACAGTATGGAAATAGAAAATTCTCTTATCTGCCAGTACCAGTGATTGTGGCCTTGTTTCAGTTTGAGTAACCTTTAAAAGCTGACTAATGGGAGAGATGTCTTAGTTTTCCAAAATATATTTTGGCTGTCCCGAACAATTTAGAACGCTGAAGAATGCAATAAATTAGATGCAGTGAATTATGTAAATAGCAAAGTAGCATTTTGTTTTTCTTGCTCCAGGCTTGTATCAAGCAGAATTCCTGATACAAATACATGATTAGCTCACATATTTGGTCCATTATCTTTAGTAATTCAGATCCTTATATTATGGATCTTAGACCACCTGAAGTGAGGATTCGGAAGTTGGCATTCTGAAATTAACTGCAAATCTTTGTTCCACAGCCATTATGCTACCCTGTTTATGCAATGTTTGTGGGTCTTAACATTTAACTGCAAACTATTCATTTAACAT
Organism: Scyliorhinus canicula; assembly: GCF_902713615.1. Classification (NCBI taxonomy): domain Eukaryota; kingdom Metazoa; phylum Chordata; class Chondrichthyes; order Carcharhiniformes; family Scyliorhinidae; genus Scyliorhinus; species Scyliorhinus canicula. Next base: position 131,438,227 of record NC_052161.1, read on the forward strand.
AAGGACAGAAGATAAAGCCAGAATGCTACATCAAATCAAGATGTTAGAAGTTCAAACTGATGCAAGTAATTTGTTCTTCACGTAGGACAGAAGAGGCAAATACTTAGTTATATCCTTGCTGTCTTGTAAAATGTCTTTCTGATTGCAAGTGTGGGATTATTGAATTGACCCCACAGAATAGCTTCATACATTGATCATTTGTGTATTAGAGCGGGTTGAGAACAGAGAACCTGAGATTCAAACATAGCATACTGTAGATAGACTGATTAAAATCTTCACTTCATTTCCAATACAAAAATAAAGATTTGAGAGAAGCCACGGTCTAATCTTTTAAAATGATGAAAAGTACAGAAGATGTAGCTGTGAATGGGTCATTAAGCAAACTCACCACAGACTAGATGAGGATAATATAGCAAGTTGAAGTGATCTTGAACAGCACACTCCCATCAGAAATAATTATTACATAAAGCCCTTCAAATGTATGTTTAATGATTGCATATCACTTCAAAGAAGATGTGTCTTACCCAAATTCCTTTTTCAATTAATTCCAATTTTAAAAATGCTCCTGCTTTTTTGCACCACTACCCGTGTGCCATGGCTGCAGTTATAATATCCACAGGTTGGAATTTGCAAAGGCTTTACAACAGCACTTTCTAAACCTGTGAATTCAACCACAGTAAATTCTGGCCTTGCTAGTGATAAGACCATAAGACAGAGGAGCAGAATTAGGCCATCACGTCCGCTCTGCCATTCAATCATGGCTGATACTTTTCTCATCTCCATTCTCCTGCCTTCTCCCCATAACCCCTGATCCCCTTATTGATCAAAAACCTATCTATCTCTGTCTTAAAGATACTCAGTGATTTGGCCTCCTCAACCTTTTGCGGCAAAGAGTTCCACAGATTCACCACCCTCTGGCTGAAGAAATTCCTAATCTCTGTTTTAAAGGATCGTCCCTTTAGTCTGAGATTGCGTCTTCTGGTTATAGATAGAACAGCACAGAACAGGCCCTTCAGCCCTCGATGTTGTGCCGAGCAATGATCACCCCACTCAAACCCACGTATCCACCCCATACCCGAACAACCCCCCATCTTACTTTTTAGGACACTACGGGCAATTTAGCATGGCCAATCCACCTAACCCGCACATCTTTGGACTGTGGGAGGAAACCGGAGTACCCGGAGGAAACCCACGCACACACGGGGAGGACGTGCAGACTCCGCACAGACAGTGACCCAGCCGGGAATCGAACCTGGGACCCTGGAGCTGTGAAGCATGTATGCTAACCACCATGCTACCATGCTGCCTCTGCTTCTAGTTTTTCAGACAAGTGGAAACATCCTCTCCACATCTACTCTATCCAGGCCACACTGTATCCTGTCAGTTTCAATAAGATCCCCCTCATTCTTCAGAACTCCAACGAGTACAGACGCAGAGTCCTCAACCGTTGCTCATACGACAAGCTCTTCATTCAAGGGGCCATTCTTGTGAACCTCCTCTGGACCCTCAAGCCCATCACGTCCTTCCTTCGATACGGGACCAAAAACTGCTCACAATACTCCAAACGGGGTCTGACCAGAGCCTGATATAGCCTCAGAAGTACATCACTGGTCTTGTATTCTAGCCCTCTCAACATGAATGCTAACATTGCATTTGCCTTCCTACCTGCGACTGAACCTGCACGTTAACCTGAAGAGAATCGTGAACAAGGACTCCAAAGCCCCTTTGTGCTTCTGATTTCCTAAACATCTTCCCCTCCATTTCTCCTTCCAAAGTGCATAACCTCATACTTTTCCACATTGTATTCTATCTGCCATTTCTTTGCTCACTATCCTAGCCTGTCCAAGTCCTTCTGCAGCCCACCTGCTTCCTTAGTACTACCTGCCCCTCTACAGATCTTTGTATCATCTGCAAACTTAGCAACAATGCCTCCAGTTCCTTCCTCCAGATCATTAATGTATATTGTGAAACGTTGTAGTCCCAGCACCGACCCCTGAGGTACACCACTAGTCACCGGCTGCCATCCTGAAAAAGACCCCTTTATCCCCACTCTCTGCCTTCATCCAGTCAGCCAATCCTCTATCCGTGCCAGGATCTTACCCGTAACATCATGGACTCTTAACTTATTTAACAGTCTCCTATGCGGCACCTTGTCAAAGGCCTTCTGGAAATCTACATAAATCACGTCCACTGGTTCTCCTTTGTCTAACTTCCTTGTTATTTCCTCAAAAAACTCTAACAGACTTGTCAGAAATGACCCTTGACGAAACCGTGTTGACTCAGTCCTATTTTATCTTGCACTTCCAAGTACTCCGCGATCTCATCTTTTAACAATGGACTCTAAAATCTTACCAATGACCAAAGTCAGGCTAACTGGCCTATAATTTCCTGTCTTCTGCCTCCCTCCATTCTTAAACAGGGGTATTACATTTCCAGTCCTTTGGGACCCTTCCTGCCTCCAGCGATTCCTGAAAGATCATCACCAATGCCTCCACGATCGCCTGAGATAGCTCTTAGAACTCTGGGGTGTAGTCCATCTGGTCCAGGTGACTTGTCCACCTTCAAACCTTTCAGTTTCCCCAGAACCTTCTCCTTAGTAATGGTCACTGCACTCACCTCTGTCCCCTGGTTCTCCTGGAGCTCTGGCATTCCACTTGTGTGTTCCACCATTAAGACTGTTGCAAAGTAACTATTCAGTTTATCTGCCATTTCTTTGCTTCCTATTATTACTTCTCCAGCCACATTTTTCAGTGGTCCAATGGCTATTTCTGCCTCTCTCTTACCTTTTATATATTGAAAAAAATCTCTTCCTATCTTCCTTTTATGTTACTAGCTAGCTTGCACTCATACTTCATCTTCTCCCCCTCATTGACTTTTTAGTTGTCCTCTGCTCACTTTTAAAGCTTCCCAATCCTCTGGCTTCCCACTAATCCTCACCACTTTGTATGCTTTTTCTTTAGCTTTTATGTTGTCCTTGACTTCCCTCATCAGCCATGGATGCCTCGTCCTCCCCTTAGCATGTTTCCTCTGCCTTGGGATGAATTTCTGTTGTGCCTCCAAAATAACCCCCAAAAGCTCCTGCTATTGCTGCTCCATTCTCTTCATGCTTGGCTACTTTTCCAATCAACTCTGGCCAGCTCCTCACTCATTTCTCTGTAGTTTCCTTTATTTAATTGTATTACCTATACATCTGATTGCAGTTCCTCCCTCTCAAACTGCAGGGTAAATTTTATCATATTGTAGTCACTGCTCCTTAAGGGTTCCTTCACCTTAAGTTCCCTAATCAAGTCTGCCTCATTACACATCACCAAATCCAGAATTGTCTGCTCGTAGGCTCTGCCACAAGCTACTCCAAAAAACCATCTCTTAAGACATTCCACAAATTCCTTATCTTGGGATCCACTACCAACCTGATTTTCCCAGTCCACCTGCATATTGCAGTCCCCCATGATTATTGTAATATTGCCTTTTCTATCTCCAGATTTATTTTCTGCCCCACATCCTGACTACCGCTAGGGAGCCTGTACAGAACTCCCATCAGGGTCTTTTTTACTTTTGCGATTCCTCAACTCTACCCACAGAGATTCTATGCTGTCTGATCCTATATCGCTCCTTGCTATCGATTTAACTTAATTCCTTACTAACAACGCAATCCCACCCTTTTTGCCCATATGCCTGTCGTTTCAATAGGACACATATCCTTGGATTATATAGATCCCAGCCTTGATCCCCTTGCAGCCACATCTCTGTGATGCCCACAACATCATACCGCCCAATTTCAATGTGCCCATGACCTGAGAATTAATTTAGAAAACCTCCAAATTACTATATGTTATTCATGCTGCAAAGCACTTCTTAATATCTTATTATTATTAATATCTTATTGTTATTCTAGGAGGCACTGATGAAGCCTCGCTCCTCACTAGAGCTCGGTGTTATGCACATCTTAATCAGAAGAAAACTGCCATTTTTGATTTTGGCACCATTTTAAAGGCAAACCCATCCCATGTACAAGCACGATGTGGACGGTCCTTCATGTATGTGATCCTTAATAAACAAAAGGTAAAGTTTTGCTCTCTTGTCGTTGATGATTGCACTGCATGTATTAATCTTAAGGGTAACAACAATTCCAACCAATTGAAACAATTCATGCATCCTAAGGCAAATGCCATATTTGGTAACAGCCAATCCAGCCTGTCTCCTCCAAGCAACCACTTGTGCCATATTTCTGCTTACGTTATTTTAGTGATGGCTGATTTAATTGAGCTCCATCTTTACAGATGACATACTTATGCCCTCTATTACAGTGCTGTTTCAAATTGCTCAGGTTCAGTAGCTTGCTTGCACTTAATTTCTATCTTTGTTATTTTGGAAACCTGTATTTTTTTCCCTCTTGTATTTTCTTCAGTGAGAATCCGTTTAGTTGCTTGAATCTTTCTTCATAACTGAAGTCTCCAAAAGCCTGTAATTATTTATCTTTCCTCACCCCTTGCTGCTGCACTTTGGCCGAGGGTGAACTTCAGAATTAGTCTTACCATGCTTGTGCTCAAACAGTTTATAAATAAGACTGCATATACCTGTGAAATGTACAAGAATGACTCTGGTATAATACATTGTATACATACAAAAACCCTTTTTAGACAGATGATCAGATTTTTAATTCGCAATAGTTTGAAGGGTTATGGAGAACGGGCAGATAAGTGGAGTTGAGGCCGAGATGAGATTAGCCATGATCATATTGAATGGCGGAGCAGGCTCGAGGGGCTAAATTACCTCCTGCTACTAGTTCTTACGTTCTTTATGCATCCAATGCCTGTTATAAATTAGATGGGCTGTCTATACCTGTCTTATATATTGATGCACACCAAAACTCTGTATACTTGCATTTGCAAACGAGATGCAGAACAAGAATGGTGTCTATTTGCAAATAGTATACATCATTGATTGTGCACCATTTTTATATAAATGAGTTTACTTGGTAATTACTGCATTATAAATGTTGTATAAATATGCATGGTATCCATTGTCTACATATCAAGAACTGCATAACTTTCAATGTAAATGGTATATGTACATCAGAGAGTGATGCTTTACAATGTGACGGCTGACAAAGCCCTAAAGTGTGCTTAACATTTGTGAGATACTATTCATAAACCTGCTCCCACCTGCAACTACTTGCATGCCAAGGATCTTATTCTGGGTAACAAAAATCAAATGTCCAAAATGCTAATTTTGAGATGATATTAGGTAGAATTGGAGTAATAATTATTGTTGTAAGTCTTCAAATCCTGACACAGCCGTATGGTATGACATCTCGGGGTTCTCCTCAAACTTCAAAGTTAAGTTTGGACACGACAATTCTCAACTTATTTCTGCTTCAGCCACTAATTATTCTTCAATGCTTCAAACCTTTCTGAGACACAAATAGCTGTAGTTTTCATGACAAGTGTTTCAAAACCCAGACAACGGCTGGAGCAAATGAGAGAAAAGTGACCCTGCTGCTAAAGGCATTGATTAACCATTCAGGCAAAATAATGGCACTGACACCTTGATGGCTCCTTTAATTCATTTTATGTGACAAATTCTTCTTCATTTTCATTTGTAACGAATATCTGGGTCAAGAAGACCTGTCTTTTTTTCTACACAATTTGTTTCTGTTGATTATAAGTAACTGCTTAATTTGATTTTGTTACCATCCCTTTTCCCACCAATTTATTTATAATCTGGGAGGATGTTTACAGACAGCAGATACGTACTTTGGTCAATCTTTATTTTGTGCACAGGTTAGCTAGATTTGACAAGTTCTGACACTTGTAACAGTTCTGAAGTATTTGCAAACCACATGATTAGAAAAATCGAATTGATGTTTGTCTAATGTTGAAAACATCACCTCCCCCCTTCCACTTCTCCCTGCCCAGAAATGCACCAAGTCCAGAAAGCTTGTGCACAGATTAGCAACACTTGAGGCCTATTTAAAAACTTTTCCACTACTTGCCCAGTTAAGATTACCCAACCTGTTAAGGACATTAGTCCAAAGAACTAACTGGAGCAGAGTGGGAAGAGTCCAGTCCCAATGGCAGAGCTAACCCTCAAAGTCCCATTAATAATTTATCAAGAATTTACAGTACTCTGGAGTATTGCAAATGCCCTGATTCAAATATTAGATTGCTGTACATGCCATAAATGTTTGACTTTTGTTCTAACCTTCCATCACTATAAAGTCTTAAAGACACTTTGACCCCAAAGAAACAGCACTCATCTCTTTTCCTGCCAACCCAGCTGTGAGGAAGAGAGTTGTCGTTGGTCATTAAGCAACTGAGAACTGTGAATGGTGGATTATTGAGAGCAATGTAGTGAGAAACATGGACTATTCGTGTATTGCCACCATTATTCTAACCACGCATCAGCACATAGTATACGTCACTGAACAGTGATATCGCCAGTTGGAGGTCTAGTACCTCAGGAGCAGTAAGTTGCCTCTGCATTTCAATCTTGGTAAATGATGTGGCAAACATGAGGTCCCCTAGCTACTCTCCAGGTAATGCATCCAGTAGTTTCTTACCCAAAATACTTTACAAACTAATGAACATGGATTTACACTTCCATGTGCTGTCATATTACTGCTATGCTATGGAGCCAGGTTCACGGTGAGCGTTTCCAGAACCCGACACGTCTGGTGCATGTCCAGAACATATGGGTGTGGTTGGCCGGAACTCCCTGGCACTGTTCATATTTGACCTTTAACTCCAGGAAGAACCTGCTCATTTGGGTTCTGGTTAGGATTGCTCTGTGCACCACCTTTAGCTGCATTAGCCTTAGCCTTGCGCACGTGGAGTGGAGTTTGCCCAGTTTCGTGCTTTGCTCCAGAATCCCCACCCTAATTCTATCCCTAGTTTTTCCTCCCATTTTTCCCTTGTCTCGCCCAGCAGGGAGCATGCCTCCTCTAACAGTCGCTCATACAGGGTCTTGCATTTCCCCCTCCCTAAGTCACCCATGTCCAGCAGCTCGTTTACCAGTGAGCCATTGAGTCTCCCGGTGTCCGTGGTTACATCGTTGTTTCCTTATAGAGGGCGTTTTTGATCTATGTGTGCCGCAGTTTGTTCCCTTTGGGTAGTTGAAACCTCTCTGTCAGTTCTTTTAGCGTCATTCGTCTATTGTCCATGTAAAAGTGACTGTCAGTGATTTCCCCCCCACCCCATCCTGTCTCCAACTTGTAACGGTGGCGTCCATTATGGCTGGCGCAAAACTGTGATTGTTGCATATTTCATAGAATTTTACAGTGCAGAAGGAGGCCACTCGGCCCATCGAGTCTGCACCGGCTCTTGGAAAGAGCACCCTACCTGAGGTCAACACCTCCACCCTATCCCCATAACCCAGTAACCCCACCCAACACTAAGGGCAATTTTGGACACTAAGGGAAATTTATCATGGCCAATCCACCTAACCTGCACATCTTTGGACCGTGGGAGGAAACCGGAGCATCCGGAGGAAACCCACGCGCACACGGGGAGGATGTGCAGACTCTGCACAGACAGTGACCCAAGCCGGGAATCGAACCCTGGGACCCTGGAGCTGTGAAGCAATTGTGCTATCCACAATGCTACCGTGCTGGGGGCCATGATGGACGTTCAGTCAGGCCGAAGTGTTGCCTTAGCTGGATCCATATCAGGAGCGTAGCTATTACCACTGCTTGCCTGGCGGGGATGAGAGCACTGTTGTGGCAAGGGCTCGAGGGACGTCGCTCTGCAGGAGCTCTCCTCCATCTGCTTCCGACTCCCTTACCTGTCCTCTCATTCTTTCTGCTGTGGCTGCCAAGTGGTACTATTCCTGCTTCTTTTTCTTTGTAAGACTTGGATTCTTTCCTCCCACCCTACCTCACACACACACACACACATTGAGCAGCACGGTAGCACAAGTGGATAGCACTGTGGCTTCACAGCACCAGGATCCCAGATTCGATTCCCTGCTGGATCACTGTCTGTGCGGAGTCTGCACGTTCTCCCTGTGTCTGCGTGGGTTTCCCCCGGGTTCTCCGGTTTCCTCCCACAGTCCAAAGACGTGCAGGTTAGGTGGATTGGCCATGATAAATTGCCCTTAGTGACTGAAAAGGTTAGATGGTGTAATTGGGTTCTGGGGATTGGGTGGAAGTGAAGGTTTAAGTGGGTCGGTGCAGACTCAATGGACCTAATGGCCTCCTTTTGCACTGTATGTTTAATGACTATGACATGCCATGATCATTTTCTGTGTTGTATAAAAAAAGGCCTTGAGATTATAGATGGGTATGGATCTGAAGAGGAACTTAAGCAGTACGTTCATCTTGATCGTCTGAACCCTCCCTGCCATGGAAGTGTGTCTCAACTCAGCTGGCCCTTCTTTGCTTTTTCCACCTGACTTATCAGGTTCCATTTGTTGTTCCATGTCCAGTTGCGGGCAATTTGGATCCCCAGGTATCGGAATGTGTTTTGGGCTTGTTCGAACAACAGTTCCTCCAGCTCTGCTCCTCTCCCTTGCGGGTTCATCGGGAAGGGCTGGTTTAGCTCAGTGGGCTAGACAGCTGGTTTGTGATGCAGAACAAGGCCAGCAGCGCGGCTTCAACTCCCGTACCAGCTTACCCGAACAGGCGCCGGAATGTGGCGACTAGGGGCTTTTCACAGTAACTTCATACTTGAGACAATAAACGGTTATTATTATTATTAAGATTTCACTTTTGCTCAAGTTGAGTTTGTAGCCCGAGAAGGCCAAAAAATTTCAGGAGCATCATAATCCCTCCCATGCTGCTTTGGAGTTCCGAGACGTAGAGGAGCAGGTCATCCACATAGAGTGAGACTCTGTACTCTCTGTTCCTTCTGTGGATCTCCTTCCAATTTTTCGCCATTCTAAGGGCGATCGCCAGAGGCTTGATTGCCAGGGTGAATAGAAGCGGGGACAACGCGCATCCCTGCCTTGTCTCATCTTTTTAAAAATAAATTTAAGTACCCAATTTTTTTTCCAATTAAGAAACGATTTAGCATGGCCAATTCACCTACCCATCACATCTTTGGATTGTGGGGGTGCGACCAACGCAGACACGGGGAGAATGTGCAAACCTCCACACAGACAGTAACCTGGGGCTGCGAGCGAACCCGCCCTGAGGCAGCAGTGATAACCACTGTGCTTCCCCCCCTTTGTCCCATAACCTAACCTGTACATACCTGGACACTGGGGTAATTTGGCATGGCACATCTTTGGACTGTGGGAGGAAACCTGAGCGCCCAGAGGAAACTAACACAGACGCGGAGAGAATGTGCAAAACGCCACACAGCCACCCAAGCCAGAATTGAACCCGGGTCCCTGGCGCTGTGAGGCAGGAGTGCTAACCACCGTGCCGCCCCAATCTCATCAATATATATCTATTTTTGACACTGATCTCAACATAAACTTCAAATCCAGCATTTGATGCTGAATAATTGTGACACAACAGAATGATCGTTGTAATCTGTGAAGAGTGAAACAGGATTAACGTTTTCGACCATTATCTGAAACTGGACTGAAATTTTACTTGACCCAATGAGAACAGGTTGATCAGAAAGTTGTTGGGAATTCAGAAAATGGGATTTCGAGACACTCTGGAAAATATTAACTTGATGGCACACGTGTGACATTATTGATTGGTTCATTGCCCGGAAGCATGGGGTGAGATTGTGGGCTGCTGTTGCTGCTGGTGGGGAATCAGGGGAAGGTAGTTGGTAGGACTGCCTGAGGCTCTTGAGGACAAGCACCAGGATCCAGGAGGTAGGTGTAAAGGCACTCCGCTCCTGAATCCAGCTGACGAGATAAAGTTGAAAAATTGAATAACAAAGAAGCTTACTGTACTTAATGCTCCTACCCACACCGCCGCAGGTTGGTCGCTCACTCATCTTCCGGCCTGCGTTAAAGCTGGATAGCGGCAGGCAGGGTGCAGATTTAGGTCAGGGAACAGATTTTTCAACCTTCTGCTGATCCAAACCTGCCTATGTATTTTGGGTTAAGTTTTCCCATTAACTCTGTTTAATCTCTCAACAAATGCTGTCTGCCTGTTCTGAGTATTTCTGGCTTTTCCTGTTCTTATTTGCTTTTCAACATCTGCAGTATTTTGCTTTTGCCTTTGTAATCTGTTTATTTTTGTGCAATGATGGAACGTTGGTTGTGTAAATGCTATAATTTGAACTGCATTTGTAAGACAATTCAGCAAGCTAAATCTTAGTCTGTGCTTAGTAGTGACGACCGAGTGAGGAGGAGTGAGCTGGCTTCCCTATCTTCAGCCCCTCGGTTGATCTCAACAAAGGTTTATCAAAATGTATTTTCCCCATAAATGCCTTTTCTGATCCAAATGTATATATTTTTAGTAAGGACCCAATCAAGCCAGGCTTTCTTGAGTCAAAGAAAGTATAAGCTTATTAGTTACTCAACCCAAGGAAAAATAATGAGATATGATCTCACACACATACAAACCTTAGAAATAAGAAAGGAAAAGTCCAAATAAAAGTTAAAGGAATATGCAATTAATAATTTGTTTGTTCTTGAGACATAAACTGCTGAACATTGTGGCTATTTAAACTTAGCTGGTTTCCTATAAAATCCTTAGCATTAAATTGCGGTTCAATAACTGTACCTTACTGGAGTGAATTTTCGCTTCAGAGAGAGATTTCTTATTGTTTTCTTCAGTAGTGTTTTTCTCCAGATGTTTTTCTCTCTCGTTTCTGGCTTGGCAAAACCAATTCTTAAACCTTCTGTCTGTACATTCCAAGATGGAATTCAATTAGAATGTCTTGCAGTCTTTGTTGTAGAACAAGTAATCGCATTCATCTGCAGAAACATTGGACACATTTCAGGATAGTAGCAACCAAAAGACGATGCGGTTATTTGGCATCCACAGGGTATTTTGAATATCTGGGTATCTGGCTGGTTAGCAGTTCTCATTATCTTGACAGAATTGCAATTGATTAACGTGCCATGCTTTGCATTTAAATGCCTTCCTTTCAAGAGTCCTTTGACTCTGCCATGAATAACATGTCAGGGCAGATCTGCAGTGCAGTCCATATCAGAACTTTTCAGAAAATTGGTCACCTTATCAGGAGTCTGGTGGTAGCCATCCTTGGTTTGTGTCTTTTCATTTAATTTTAAAAGTACAGGTCCTATTTAAACAGTTCAATATGTCTTTGGTTAGCTGGTGACAGTAAAAAGTCTCATTCAGTTATAATTTCCTATCGTCGTGACAGAGCACCAACAGACATTAATTGTAAGAACTCTGCATATTAGAGTTTTGACTTTCCAACAAAGGTCCACCAGAGTAACCTCTGGGTTGGCAAGATTGTCATATGAGGAAAGATTGAGAAAATTGTGTCTGTATCCTCTAGAGTGTAGAAGAATGAGTGATGATCTCACTGAAGTGTACAAAATTCTTACAGGTTTTGACAGAGTGGATGCATGCAGGATGTTTCCCCTGGTTGTGGGAGTCTAGAAACAGAGGACACATTTGGTCAGAAGGTGGTGCATCTTTGGAGTTCTCCGACACAAGAGGGCTGTGAAGGCGCAGTCACTGAGTATGTTAAATCAGCGGTCGACAGATTTCTACATACCAATTAATCAAGAGATTGGAATAGTGCGGGAAGGTGATGTTGAGGTAGAAGTTCAGCCATGATCTAGTTAAATGGCGAAGCAGGTTCAAGTGGCCGAATGGACGACTCCTGTTCCTATTTCCAAAGCTTTTGGATCTGGTGGATTTATTCTGTTTCCATTTCTTTTCTAACAGGAAGCAGTTCAGGACATTTCATTAGCCATACAGACGAACCAAAAGCTGGCAATTCAAGAAATCACATCTCTGAAACATGAAGCTCAAAATCTAATTAGTCGCTGGCTGCAAGATCACTGTATTAGCATTCTAACTGGAATGACAGAAGCAAAGGAAAATGTCTTCAGTGAAGATATTGCTAATCTCCCTACAATTGGCCATTCTCTACTCCTGATAAATGAGAAAGATTCAACCTGCAACATCCTGTATGTTGATATATTGATTGCAAAAGGTAAAATTTGAAAGTTAAATTAGTTTTATGCTTCAAAGAATTCTTGATTGTACGTGTCTGCCTGTAGAGGCAAATGGTTTGTTGATTTGATTTATTGTCACATGTATCGAAGTACAGTGAAAAGTATTTTACTGCGGCCAGGGGAACATGCACAGTACGTACATAGTAGACAAAAAGAATAATCGACAGAGTACATTGACAAATGGTACAACGACAAATAGTGATTGGTTACAGTGCGGAACAAGGGGCCAAAAAGGCAAATACATAAACAAGAGCAGCACTGGGCGTCGTGAATAGTGTTCTCTCAGGGAACAGATCGGTCCAAGGGAGAGTCGCTGAGGAGTCTAGTAGCTGTGATGATGAAACTGTTCCTATGTCTGAATGTGCGGGTTTTCAAACTTCTGTATCTTCTGCCTGATGGAAGGGTCTGGAAGAGAGCAACGCCTGGATGGGAGGGGTCTCTGACAATGCTATTTGCCTTCCTGAGACAGCGGGATATGTAGACAGAATCAATGGGAGGGTGGCATGCTTGTGTGATGCATTGGGCTGAGTTTCTTGCGATCTTGGGCCGAGCAGTTGCCATACCAAGCTGTGATGCAGTAGGATAGGATGTTCTCTATGGCACATATGTAGAACTTTGTGAGAGTTGATGCAGGCATGCCTAATTTCTTTAGCTTCCGTAAGCTTTCTTGACTGGGCTTTCTTGACTTTTGCTTCAACGTTAGTGGACGTAGACTTACTGTTGGCGATGGCGACCCCCAGGAACTTAAAGCTATCAACCATCTCCACTTTGGAGCCATTGTGTTGAGGGGGATGTGGGGTGTCGTGCTACGCTTGCTGAAGTCGATGATCAGTTCCTTGGTCTTTCTGACATTTGTAAAGAGGTTTTCGGTACACCATGCAACCAAGTGATCTATCTCCCTTCTGTCGTCTGATTTGTCGTTGTTTGAGATACGACCCACCGTAGTCATATCATCCGCAAAAGTATAGATTGAATTGGAGTTAAATCTTGCCACATAGTCGTGTGTGTGTATAGGAAGTATAGTAGAGGACTGAGTGCACATCTTTGCGGGGCCTCAATGTTGGCCTACATAGCAAGAGGATTCGAGTACAGGAACAGAAATGGCTTGCTGCACTTATGCAGGGCCTTGTTTAGATAATGCCTGAAATATTGGGTACAGTTTTGGTCTCCTTATCTGAGGAAGGATGTTTTTGCTATGGAGGAAGTGCAGCGAAGATTTACCAGGCTGATTCCTGGGATGGCAGGTAGTCGATTAGGATTACATTCGCTTGGGGCTTCGAAGATTATGGGGGGATCTCATAGAAACCTATAAAATTCTAACGGGGCTAGGCAGGGTAATTGCAGGAAGGTTGTTCCCAGAGGCAGGGGAGTCCTGAGCCAGGCGTCAAAAACCCGAGGATATGGGGTAGACAATTAGGACTGAGCTGAGGAAAAAAAATTTCACCCAGGGAGTGGTGAGCCCATGTAATTCTCTACCACAGAAAGTGGTTGAGGTCAAAACATTGTATTTTTTAAGGAGGAGTTAAATACAGCTCTTGGGGCTAAAGAGATCAAAGGCTATGGGGGGAAAGTGGGAATAGGTTACTGAATGGTCGATCAACCATGATCATCATGAATGGCCTTCTCCTAGTTTCATATTTCTATGTATAGAGAACAGATAAGAGGATTTGATTTATATAAAGATAGAATATGACATAGAACCAAATAGTTAGAGAGAGAATGCTTTAGAGGTTTATGGGGCTGGTTTAGCACAAGGCTAAATCGCTCGCTTTGAAAGCAGACAAAGGCAGGCCAGCAGCACGATTCAATTCCCGTACCAGCCTCCCCGAACAGGCGCCAGAATGTGGCGACTAGGGGCTTTTCACAGTAACTTCATTTGAAGCCTACTGGTGACAATAAGCGATTTTCATTTCATTTCATTTCATTTTTAGTCTTTCCTCCTCAATGTTCTTGAAGAATTTTTTTTATCTTGAGCACAGTTCTTCCTATCTTGAGAAAATCCTACGATTAAACCAAACTAATATAATGCAACAGATACAAAGTAGCCTGAGATACAAAGTCCAAAGACGTGCAGGTTGGGTGGATTGGCCATGCTAAATTGTCCTTAAGGTGTCCAAAAAGGTTAGGAGGGATTTTGGAGTTACAGATATAGGGTGGAAGTGAGGGCTTAAATGGGTTGGTGCAGACCCGATGGGCCGAATGGCCTCCTTCTGCACTGTATGTTCTATGTTCTAGCCAATATTAATACAAGAATAAATCTTGGGTGCTTATAATAATTATGGGTGATCTTAATCTACTAATCTTAATAAACTAGAAAAATCAGACTGGCAATAGTGGCCTGGATGAAGGGTTCATGGAATATTTTCAAAATAGTTTCTTAGAGCATCACATTCTGTAACCAACCAGAGAGCAGGTTATATTAGACTTGGTATTGTGTAATGTGACACGATTAATTAATGACCAGAGTGAAGGCACTCCTAGGTAGCAACGTCCACAATATGGATGAATTTTACACCTAGTTTGAAAGGGAGAAATAGTGAGTCTAAGACTTATATTTCAAACTTAGATAAAGGTAACTGTGTGGGCACGAAAGCTGAGATAGCTGATGTGAACTGGGATAATAGGCTAGAGGATAGAGGAGCAGTGGCAGGCATTTAAGCAGATATTTCAGAATATTCAAAATAAGTATATTCCTACTCTAATGAAAAATTCTAAAGGGAGGACCCTCCACCCATCGTTAACTGGAGAAGTTAAGGAAAGCATCAAACTTAAGAAAAAAGCATATAACTGCACAAAGATGAGTGACAGGTCAGAAGATTGGTCAGACTAAAGAACGGCAGAGGATGACGAAAAGCTTAATCAGGAGAAATAAATTAGAATATCAGAAGAACTTGACTAGAAATGTAAAAACACAGCAAGTGTCACTACAGGTATTTGAAAACGGTTAAGTAAGTGTTGGCCCTCTAGAGAGTGACAATGGGGATATAACAGATAATGAGGAAATGGTGGATGAAATGAAAAAACATTTTGCTTCTGTCTTTGCTGTAGAGGATGCAAAAAACATTCCAGTATTAGCTACAAATCAGGATGGAATGGAAAGAGGAGCTTGGTGAAATTAGAATCATTCGGGACGCTTTACTGAGTAAACAGATGGAACTGCAAACTGACAAGTATTCGGGTCCTGATAGACTTCATCCTACTGTCATAAAAGAGGTGGCTAATGAAGCCGTAGCTGCATTGCTGTTAATTTTCCAAAATTCATGAAATACTGGAAAGGTTTCATCAGACTGGAAAATAGTAAATGTGGCCCCTCTATTCAAGAAAGGAGGGAGCAAAAAACAGGAAGCTATTGGCCAGTGATCTTGATGATTGTCATGGCGAAGGTGTTAAAATCAATCATTAAAGAGGTTATAGCTGTGCATTTAGAGACAAAATAAGGTGATCAGGAAGAGTCAGCATGGTTTTGTGAAAGGGAAATTGTACTAAACCAATTTATTGGAGTTCTTTGAAGAATTAACATGTGTTGTGGATAAGGGGAGCCTGTAGATGTACTGCAGTGGTTCCCAATCTTTTTTAGGTTACAGCACACCTTTATAATAAAGAATTTTGAGGCACACCTCCTGTTTCCTCCAACCGAGCTGCCCTCTAACAAAAGCCTTTTTATCTCTAAATCTTCCGAAAAAATGTCAAGCCATAATTTTCATTACTTTAAGTTTACAGTGAAAGCCTCACCACCAGTTGCATGTCATTTCTAATTTTTTGTTAAAGCATCTGTTCAATATCAAATTACATTTGTCAATATGTCGTTTCATTGTACTATCAAAAAGAGGAACTTTGCCATTTCTTTGGCAGCATCAGATTCCAACATTACTTTCAATACATTTTGCATGCCAGCAGAGTTAGGGTTTCTACAATAGTGTGCAGCTTCTTTGATTTTTGTTTAAGCACAGCCACCAGATTACTCGCCTGCTGCACATTATCTGAAACCCACATATACGCCATCAAACATTGATTTTGCTTTATGTTTTGTTCTCTCAGACACTTGAAGTACTCCTTTCTGGAGAGTGAATGGTATTTTGTATTGAAATAGTGCTTCAACTTACTTGGTACCATTGCAATGTTTGAAAGCTGTTGGAACCAAAAATTCTACTGACACGTGCTTGTAGGATTAGAATAGCGGTTTTAATATACTCACAACAGAGCCAGCCTGTTAGCCATTAAACGTTCGGAACTGGCCGGCTGATCATGTGGCACTGGTCTTTATACAGCAGCTCCAGGGGGAGGAGTCCTGGGCGGAGCCAAGGGAGAAGCCCAGTACAATTCTCGAGCATTCCCAGAGCTACTCCCCCTGGTGGTCAGGTAGTGCAATTGCACTTACAATATAGACACATATATACAGATTATAATCCGGTGTGAATCACATTCACCACAAAAGCTTCTCCCTGCAAATTAGGCATTCCAGGTCACGGCAAGAGGCATCACAGGTCAATGAAGATCCAAAGGCCAAGTAGTTGTCGTGGTACTGTTCGTGTACAAACCTTGCTTTTTTTTCTCCGTTCTTTCAGCCACGTCTGAATCCAAGTGGGATTCTTCACTTCAAAGACTTCTCCATGGTCAATTGGTCAGACACACCATACTATACAATAAATGCCCTGAAGCATCAATTTAAGCATAATTTCGACTTTTCAACGGTGCCAAGCCGAAAATAACTACTCTAACGTCACACAGCATGGGGTTACCAACCATCAGTTGCCTCCTCGGATCTTCAGGGCTTCTTTTGGGATCTGTTCGATTACTAGGGCTTACCTTACTTAAGGTCTGTTGCTCGCAGTCCTTTCTCTAATTGGAACCTGTTTCTCCTTTTATTAAATTGGTTCCTGTTTCTTACCTGTCGCCTTCTCTTCCCAGGGTTTTTGTACCTTTTGTATTTTTGTTTTATGTGCAGGCACACAGGGCCTCTGTCTTCAGCTCCATGTCCTGAGGAACCTTGGGCCTCACGCTTACGCCAGCCAGGAAAGGGCCACACATGCATGGTCCAGATTTTTTATATTTATATCCCATGTGCATATAAAAAATCCGAACCGCAAATGTGTAGCCTTTTCCCAGCTGATGCATGCGCAGTTCGGATTACCAACATGAAAAAAATCTGAATAATTCATGTGTGGCCCTATCACAGCTGGAACATGCACGAGAGGCCTGAGGTTAGTCGGGACTTGGAGATGCCGACCATGGAATTGAAGACGACGGTTAAATTTAATTTATTTACAATAATTTTTTATAATTTAGAATCCGGGAGCCATTCCGGCGCGGGCCTAGCCCCTAAAGGTGCGGTGAATTGCGGAGTAGTTCCCGCCACTCCGGTACGCTGGGACCCCCGCCCCGCCGGGCAGGGGAGAATCCCGGCCCTTATTTCTGAACCATGGCATACCAATTGGGAACCACTGGTGTACTATACTTGGATTTCCAAAAGGCATTTGGGAATATAATAATAATCGCTTATTATCACAAGTAGGCTTCAATTAAGTTACTGTGAAAAGTCCCTAGTCACCACATTCCTGTTCGGGGAGGTCGGTACAGGAATTGAACCTGCGCTGTTAGCCTTGTTCTGCATTACAAGCCAGCTGTTTAGCCCACTGTGCTAAACCAGCCTCTGGTAAGATGCCACATCCTGATTATAGTTGAAAATAAAATCTCATGTATCAGAGGAACATAGTTGTGTGGATAGAAGATTGACCAGCTGACCAAAGAGCACGCATAAATGGGTCTTCTTCTAATTGAGTGGAGTTCCGCAGGGGTCTGTGCTGGGGCCTCAACTTTTTATAATTTATCTCAAAGACTTAGATGACGAGAGTGAAGGCAAGGTAGCTAAATTTGCACATGACACTAAGATAGCTAGGAAAGTATGTTGTAAAGACGACATGATGAGGTTGCAGATCGATATAGAGTAGAACAAAATTCTGCCAGATGGAGAGTAATGTGGAAAAGTGTGACGCTGCTCACTTTGGCAGGAAGAATAAAAAACAGCGTATCAATTAAATTGAGAACGACTGGAATTGAATGATGCAGAGGGATCTAGGTGTTCGAATGCAGGAATCAAAATTTTCGTATGCAGGTACAGCAAATAATTAAGACTAATAATGCTATCTTTCATTAGAGGAATTGAAAATAAAAGTAAGGATGTTATGCTTCAGTTATACAGGGCACTGGTGAGACTGCATCTCAAATACTGGGCTGGATTCTCCGTTTTTGGGACTATGTCCCCACGCTGTTGTAAAAACTGTGGACTTTCACGCCAAAAAACTGGCAAGAAAGGGCCACATATAGCCCTGCAGGGGCTAGCATTGAACCAGTGTAAATCTAGCAGCTTTTGCTGCAGATTCGCCCTCTGCACTTCCGGGTCGGAGGCCGCACATGTGCACGGCGGCAGCCTCCAGCGGCCGCGATGTGTTCCATGGCGGACTCTGACGCGGAGCTGGACCCTCAATATAATGCTCCCGATCGGCTACGCTGTCCGTTCAAAAATTACGTTCATCGACTGTCCGCTCAAAAATTGCCTGCCCCTGTATAAGGCCCCCCTCCTGCCCTCCGATTGGTCCGCCCCCGACCAGCGCAGCCGCGGACTGAATCCGCAACCGCCACGCTAGTTTCCCAACCGGCAGGACCATATTGGATCCACGCCGTCGAGCCTTCGGCCAGTCGGGGCAGAGCGAGCCTCCAGCAATGGCCGCAGGTAGGTAATAGGCGGGGAGAGTACGCCACATTTCAGGCCCGGAGAATTGTGGAACTGGTGCCGGTCTCAATTCAGTGCGGGGAAATGGATTCTCTGGCCGGCGCCGGCCGCAATTTCGGCATTGGTGCAGAGAATCCAGCCCCTGATCGCCTTATTTAATGAACGATATGAATGCTTTGGATCAGAGGAGGAGGTTTACTAGATAACTGAAAGTAGTGGGTTGTCTTATGAGGATATGGCGTTCAGAATAATGAGGTGTGACTTGATTGAAGTAGATAACATCGTGAGCAGCCCTCACAACATGGACGTGGAAAGCATTTTTCCCCTTGTCGGTGAGTCCAGGACTAGGGAGCACTGGGGTCGCAGAAGGTTGTCATACTTTGGAACTCTCTGCCTCAGAAGGCAGTGGAGGTGGAGTCAGGGAATATTTTTAAGGGGAGCTAGATAGATTCTTATTAGGCAAAGGGTATCAAAGTTTATCAGGGTAGATGGAAATGTGGAATTAGAAACGGAAACAGATACGTCATCATTTAATGAATGGTACAGCAGGGTTGAGGGGTTGAATGGCCTACTTCGCTCCTATTTTTGTATGTTAATGATATTCGAATTTAGATTAAATCTAGGCCGAGATTCTCCAATCCAGCGCCGGGTCGCAGAATCGCTGGGGGAGGGGAGGCACAAGAATCGGGCCATGCGGCTCCGACACCAGCCCGCCGATTCTCGGGCGCCGCAGGATTGCCGCCGCGCCGGTCGGGGGCCATTGAAAGCGCCCCCAACCCCTGGCGATTCTCTGCCTCTCGATGGACGGAATGCCCACCAAGTCCCGCCGACATGGGTTACGTATGGTCCCACCAGGCGGGACCTCAGAGATCTGGCTGCAGGGGCCGTCTGGGGGGGGGGGGGGATCCGACTCCAGGGGAGGGCCTCCACAGTGGAACTGGTCCATGATCGGGGCCAACAGATCAACGGGCAGGCTAACTCCGTGGGGGGCCTATGTTCCTCCGCACTGGGCTCCGCCATATTGCCCGGGAGCTGGCGCAGAGACGGGAACCTATGTGCATGCCTGGAGGTCCGTTGCCGGAATGGCTTGCGCCGCTTTTGATGCCGTCGTCAGAGCTTGGCCGCGGGATCGGAGAATCCCGGCCCTAATGCCCTGCAGACATTCCCTGGAACTGCCAAGATATTTCTAAAATTGGGTTTTCAAATCGACTATTTTGCAGGAACTAAACCTGACTGGGATGCTGCATCTTTTATTCTGAGCCAAAGTGTAAAGAACTCCAAAGTTTATCATGGAGTTCACCTGGCCCACAGCTTTTAATAGATTGTGGTATGGGGAGCACACGGCCCACTCTCCAGGTGTGGTACAGCAAAAATGGAAAAGTCTTTATGAAAGCAAAACAATGTTTGTTCTATGAACTCAAGTTAACCTTTTTGAAACATACAGTAAACATCTTTGGAACCATCAATACAACCCCCAAAGAATACAACACTAATCTTTAATAATAATCCTTAATAACTTCTTGAACCAGAAGACAAAAAAAGCACCTTTTAACAGAAGCACTAGGTTTACATTCACTACTGAGAACATTTATAATTCTGAATTCACCAAATGATCAAGAGATAGTCTTTTCATTGCCGAGAGAACAACAGTATACCTGCTTTGTCTGACTTCAGCTCCAACACTGAAAATGAAACTAAAACACATCCTGCAGCAGTCTAAAATGAAAGTAAAAAGCTGACATACAGCCCAGCTCCACCCACACTCTGACAACACTAATTTCTTAAAGGTACATTTCTTAAACACCCATTTCTTAAAGGTGCTCTCACATGACACTTTAAATGTCCTAATTTGAAAGCTATTATCCCAGATTTTAGAAGCAACATCTCAATAATGTGTTCTTTCTGCAGGAATGTATGACGATGCCATGAAACATCTGCGGGAGATTTTTGGTCAAGTTCCTAATGATGTTGCTGCCACGGCCAGGTATGGGCTCATTCAAATGAAAAGGAAACATGTCCAACTTGCTGTGCAGAATCTGAGCATTCTTGCTGAGAAGGACAACAAAGACTTGGAGTTTCTATTACAGTTCCTGGATAACAAATCACGTCACCATATAGCTCAGGTAAGATTTAGTGGTACAAGAAGGCAGCTTACTCTGGCTTTTGAAGATGGACATTAAATGATGGTCTTGCCACACCCCAATGAACATATATATTTTTTCAAAGAAAGAAATTGGAACATAAGGGCAAGGATGTCTTGCTGTTGCGTAGGGCTTTGATGAGATCTGTGCACTGTTTTAGTCTCCTTACCTAAGGAACAATGGGTTGGATTCTCCATTTGGGAGACGCAAGTTCCCATGCCAGCGTGGAAACGGTGGTGTTTTACGCCTGGAAAAGTGGCACAAAATGGCCCCGATTTCCCCGTTTTGCTGGGGGCTAGCAGGGAGGCAGCGTAGAGCTCCCAGCTCTAGCCGACGATATGGCCCTGAGCATTTCCCGGTCTGTTGCCGCACATGCGCACGCCGGCGGCCTGCAGCAGCCGCACTGTGCTTCATGGCAGAGTCAGCCTGCGGACCCGGACCGCAAAAATAGTATCCCCCTTTGGGTACCCCGGACCTCCCGCCCACAGTACCCCCAGCCCGAATGAAGATCTCCCCCCCCCCCCCCCCCCCCGGCCTGCGGACCGGCCCTTCCACGACTGTGGCGGCGCCGCCGCACTGAATCCACAATCGCCACGCTATGTTCACGACGGGTGAGACCATGAGAGTCCCACTCGGCCGTTCGGGGATGGAGCATTGTGGGACGGGCCTGAGGTCATGGATATGCGGTGCGGGGCACTCATACAGTACACTGCTTTTCAGGGGGCAGAGCATCGCGAAGCGGCGGCGCCCCCATTTTGTGCCGTCATTTGTGATTCACCGCCGCCTCTCTGAATGCGATTTCAGTGTCGGGGAGCGTAGAATCCAGCTCAATCTATTTGCCCCAGAGCACAGTGAAAGTTTATTAAATTGTAAGATGAGAAGGCAGTCCCGTGAGGAGAGATCGAGTAGAATGGGCGTACGTTGCCTGGAGTTCACAGAAGTAAAAGGTGATTGCAATGAAATGCATAAACCTCTAAGAGGGCATGATATTGAGAGGCAGTTTTCCCCCTGCTAAAGAGTCGGGAACTAGGGCTTGTAGTATTGGGAAAAGGGGCAAGCCAATTATGGACTGAGATGAGAAGTAATTTCTTCATTGATTTTTGTGCCCCAATCTCTACCCCAGAGAGCTGTGGATGCTCAGTTGTTGAGTGTATTCAGGATTCAGGTCAAGGAATCATTCGGTGACAGGGAAAGTGGAGTTGATGTAAAAGGCCAGGTATGATCTTAGAGCAAGCTTGCGGGACCTACTTCTATTTTTCATGTTCTTAGAGCCAATAAAATAGATAGGTTATATAGGTACATGCATCCAACAATTTTCTGTTTTAGTAGAAGTTGGTTAAGGGATGTTGGCTGAAACAACAGAACATGTACTGTACTTTGTAAAAAGCTGTGGAATTATCTGTTTTTACTTTAATGCCTTATCAGTCAGGTGGTACCTCCAACAATGAAGAATATCCTCACAACTGTATTGATGTATGTACTTGGATTATGAGTAGAATTTTCATACGCGCTCCTGTACCCCATCATCAGCCTGAAATGAGGGCCAGAAGCCCGCATATGTGGGAAAATCACTCACTATGATTTTTATTCCTCGTGAATTCGCCAATTTTAGGCCAGAGGGTGCATTTGCCATTCAATTAAGGACAGCAGGCAGGCACTCTAATTTGGAGGGACAGTAGGAGGCCCTCTAGTTTGATGGGAGCAGCAGGGTGCCTTGACAGATAAGTGAGAGAGAGGGCAGCCTGAAATGAGACAACCTTTTCAGATTTAAAATGATCAAATGCCATTTGTGGGGAAATAGAGGTTGGGGCACCGATGTGGAACCCAGGCAAGCAGGATGGACATCTCAGCTTGCCTAGAACGCCACTCTCCATCATATCACCAGCCCATTGCGCAGCTGAGAGGCTGCCTCTGGGCAGCTAAACTGTTTCCCACTATCTCCAGGGTGCTACAGGCCAGCTAACAATTCCCAGTTGGCCTGAATCAGTAGGTCTTTAATTACTTCAGGTTTGTCCAGGTAGTCCTGCCACTACCTCCTCCACTTTATCAGACAACCTATAAGAAAATGATGGGATGGAGATGGGTAACTGGCATGCCAGCACTACTTTTTACTAGCTATTCATGTCTGTTAAAATCCTGCCCATGTGCTTGTGTCCCTGAGTGAGACTTGAACCCTGAAACGTCTTGACTCAAACAGCAAAAGCACTTCCAATTGAGCCAAGTTGTCCTACAAAGTTTGTTTATCCCCATTACTAACTCACAACATTCAAACATCAGTGCTTCTAGTTTTGATAGTCATAGAGGAGTCCGGGAAGGAGAGTCAAAGAATGGTTTATTACCAAAAAGAAAATATTTTAAAATAACAATCCCAGTTGAGACTACTCTGCAGCTCGGCTCCTACCTGGGCCAGCTTTTATTCTACTGAGGCCCGCTGATGGACCTCCATCCCTCGTAGGAGATTGTCATTGTCTGGCACTTGTGGTATACTCTTTTGCATCACTCTCCACAGATGCTGTCATACCTGCTGAGATTGTCTGTATTTCATGTTTTTGTTTCAGATTTCAGCACCTGCAGTAATTTGCTTTTATCTTCAGGTTTCTTTGTGACTTGTGGAGCTATGTATTTTCAAATGATTAATTGTGAAGAATGAAGGGAGATGAAGAAAGGCTCAGATTTGGTTAAAACCTTATCATTGTCACTTAGAAATGTGTTGTGTTTAAGCTCTGGATGGCTTCACATTGGAGTTGCCATCTAAGCTGCTTTCAGTCAGCAGTTCATCTTGCTATATTATCCAAAACTCCAGTTGAAGATTTGCTTTCTGAGGGCTAGGCCATAAAAAATGGACCAGATGTAGGGGCAGTTTAATGGCCACGTCGTGCCTGACTTGGTGACACGACAAGGCCCCGGCCTCTCGTGAGATTTGTGATGTTTGAAACGCATTTAATGAGATCACTGGGTGAGATCCAGATTAACATTAGGCTCATTTAAATATGTCTGCGTCGCATTCTCCCAAGATTCGGGAACTAACAGCCTCGCTTGGGAGACCTCGCCATGGCGCAGCTTAACACTTATCGAGTAGAGATTCAAATACACTACATCTACTAGTTTTCCTATACAAGCTTGTTTCATCCTTAGGCAGGAGCTTTTGGGGGTTATTCAGGAGGCACAAAGAAATTCATCCCAAGAAGGAGGAAACATGCTAAGGGGAGGACAAGTCATCTTGGCTGACGAGGGAAGTTAAGGACAGCATAAAAACTAAAGAAAAAGCATACAAAGTGGCGAGGATTAGTGGGAAGCCAGACGATTGGGAAGCCTTTAAAAGGGAGCAGAGGACAACTAAAAAAGCAATAAGGGGGGAGAAGATAAAGTATGAGTGCAAGCTAGCTAGTAATATAAAGGAAGATAGGAAGAGTTTTTTCAATATATAAAAGGTATGAGAGAGGCAAAAATAGACATTGGACCACTGGAAAATGTGGCTGGAGCAGTAATGATAGGAAACAAAGAAATGGCTGATGAACTGAATAGTTACTTTGCATCAGTCTTCACGGTGGAAGACACCAGTAGGATGCCAGAGCACCAGGCGGCAGAGCTGAGTGCAGTGACCATTACTAAGGAGATGGTTCTGGGGAAACTGAAAGGTCTGAAGGTGGATACATCACCTGGACCGGATGGACTACACCCCAGGGTTCTAAAAGAGCTAGCTCAGGAAATTGTGGAGGCATTGGTGATGATCGTTCAGGAATAACTGGAGGCAGGAAGGGTCGCAGAGGACTGGAAAAAGTTTTGAGCATGAAGTGAAGAAACAACTTGCTCAGCAAAAATAATACAATGTCAAAGTTTTTTTAATAAGAGTAATTAATAAATTTGACCATTGGAGTGTATGTCCGTGTGTGTGTCCTTGTCCATCCGGCACACTCCCAGTCTCAGGGTGTTTATTCACTTGTCCTTACCTCCTGTGAGAGTGTGTATTGGTGCGTGAGGATCAGGATGACTGAGAATCCCGAGACTGGGAGTGAGCCAGTCACTCACTTTCTCTCACGCACCCACCCTCACTCAATCATGCATGCACTCACTCATCTACACACTCATGTACACAGATAATTGCACTTCCTCACTCTCTCTGCCCTGCGCCTTCTCTCTCTGCCCCGCGCCTTCTCTCTCTGCCCCGCGCCTTCTCTCTCTGTCACGCTCCCTCTCTGTCACGCGCCCTCTCCCGCTCCCTCTCTGTCACACACTCGATCTCTCTTTCGCATTCGCTCTCTCTCGCTCTCGTGTTTGAGCTCGCTTTTGCTCACTCTCACTCATGCCCTCTCTCAATCTCTCTCTCACACACACTCTCACACACACACACACACACACGCCCTCTCACTCACACACTCTCTCTCTCACTCACACACACACGCTCTCTCACTCACACACACACGCTCTCTCACTTACACATACACGCACACACACACTCACTCTCATAAAATGCCCACTTTCTCTCTCACACGCACCCCTCTGGTAGTGCGTTTCTTCAACCCCTCCTGGCCACTTGGTCTCTTTCCCCCACCTCCCTGGCCTGGCAGCCCCTTTTTCTAGAGCCCTGCAACACCTCTCTCCCTGAGCCCCGTAGCATTTTCTCTCACATCTACCCTCATCAGAAATCCACACTCTCTCTCCAGCACACTTACCACCGCTTGTGATCAGTGCTCCTCCAATCAGAGACTTTCCCTCCCACATTTGTTGTTTATATGCTGAGTCTATCAGCAGCCAACAGGGGAGAGTAATAGCCTGTGGCTGAAGGAGCAGCCCCTTGCAGAAAATTCAACTGAAAATGCCGGTAAGACAGGTAAGTGGATTTGCTTCGTAGGCCATGATCCAGGCCATGGGCTGGTCAGACCAGGTGTAGAATATGTGGGACATCTTCCAATATGTTCACACCTCAAACACATTCGGACTATCAATAGACTCTCTTGTCCATGTCGCCAAGGGTTCTCCAGCATTTTCTTCCTAAGATTCCGGTTCAATTTATTTAATGTTAACATGCCTCTTCTGTCAAAGCTGGGCTTGGCTATCTTAATTCTCCTTTGGATCTAACAATCTCATTTCTCATTATCTGTGATAATCTGCCGAAGGTACACAAACCTTTTCCACTTGTTCCAGGAATTGTCACTTTACTGCAATTTACAGACCAGTGGAATTTACATTGCATAGTGTCAACTACTTGTGGAGAGTTTTGTTTCCGAAACCTCCTCGTTAATCAGAGCACTGACTAGTTTCAACACAAGCAATGGTGCTCCCTTATATATCTCAGCAGCACTAGTAATTTTGTCTATTTTTCCCAGTTCATTGTGCACACACACCGCTAAAACCAGCATGCAGCATTGTCCATTTTAGAAGAGCACAGATCTTGATTGTCCACCTGCTTCAAAAACATGAATAGGATTAATCCAATCCCATTTACAGGCCCTGTTCAGGGCAGCTGAACAAGAGAACTCGGCGTTACATATTTAGCAGATTTGTTCTTTTCCATACTCTACCCCTGCTTGTGAAGTCTCATTACAATTTTTTATAGCAGTCATATGAATGACTTGGGTGACTGCAGAAACATATTATTAAATTGCACTTAAACAATATTTAAAGAACAGGCCATGGCAGGTTTAATGTGCTATCATTGTTACATCATACTCATTTCAGTCATATTCCAGGCCATAAATACACTTCAGAACGTTACAGGAACAAATTTGTTCACTTTATTTGATGTGATGTTATAAGTCTGTTCTTAGAGGAGCACGGGCTCCATTTCTCTTCATGATTATCTTTGATCTCATACTTACTGTTGAAATACATGCCAGAGAGATTCTTTTGTTGTTTTCTTTTTCAAAAAATACACTTTATTCATAAAATTTCCAAAAGAATATTACAAAAATTTCAAAATGGCCACCACAGTGCAATAATATTCAGGTTTTCTACAATGATTATGTTGCTTTCTGAAGTTTTCAGTATAAGTAAAGAAACATTTCAAAATTGTCATTGCAGAAAGCACAATGATATTTAAGTTGCCTATAAATCATATTGCACTCTTAAGTGCTTCAATACAATTGTGATACATGCAGTATCCACTGCATTTTTAAATCTGAGTCATAGGGGGGATCTATACAATTGCTGCACAATGGCTGCAAGATCTTAGATAATGACCTTTCCCCATTTTGCCTATACAGTGGCTGCCCAAGTTTTAGTCCATCCCTCAGCACATAATCCTGGATTTTGAAATGTGCCCATCTGCAGCACTTGGTCAGGGACAACTCTTTGTACTGGAAAACCAAAGAATGTCTTTCATCAAGTTGAAAATCCACCAGCAGCAGCTAACATTGTTTCTGTGTGCATCCCTGGGATGATCCACAGAACACGAGTGCTGCATCACAGAACGACTCAGGATGAACTTCAACAAAAACCACTGCTTCTCCCTCCAGACCTTCTTTGCACAGGCATATTCCACAAGAAGGTCGAAACGGTCTCTTGCCCACCACAGCTAACCTCGACGACAGCATGCAGATGGGTGAGACTCTGGATGTGGTGGAAGGATCTGATGAGGGGGGGGGGCCTTTCTCACCACCAGCCAAGCTAGGTCTTGGTGCTTGGTTGAAAGTGGTGAAGAGCCATTCTGCCAGGGAACCATCCGACAGGCACAGTCGCTAGGCCTCCAGATAAAACGTAAGATGGCTCGGTAATTGCTATAGCATATGTGTGAGGAATGGGCCAGATCTGCGTCACGTACAGCAACATCTGATGACCAGGTTCTTGCCTGCAATGGAGCGGGAGTGCCACTCCCACATGCCAAATTTTATTTTAACCATGGCTACTCGATCCTTTCAGCTTCTAATGCATGACCTGGTCCTCTGAACCTTATCCCTGGAACCCTCGGACAGTCTGACCTGAAGGGGAAGGGAACAAGGTATTGGTCAGCCCAGTTCCTAAAGAACATGGCCGTGCTCTTGCCACAATTTACCTTGGCACAGGGATTCTTTGATCCTAGTGCCTCTACTGCCTGGGTTTGACACTCTTATGCTCGAATGTCTCTTGATGGGCTTAGCAAAGGGTTCTATGCAGGACAGGGCAGAGGAGGCAGCCCTGCCTGACTCCAGATTTAATTGGAAATCTTTTTGATTCCCTGTTGTTGATTGCAACTGCGCTACTGATGTTTGAGTGTAGCAGTTGGATTCAATTGCGGGTTCCCTGGCTCAAACCCAATTTTGGAGAGCACATCCATCATGTGGGTGTGCGCTATTCTGTCAGATGCCTTCTCTTGGTCCAGACTAATTCAGCAGGTGTCCACACACCCCTGTGCCGCACAAGGCTATCCGAGATATTCCTGCAGCACAGGGTCTGGTCAGGGTGGATCAGCGACTCCAGAGTAGACCTGATCTCATTAACAATGACCTTGGACAGAAATTTATAATCTACACTCTGCAGTAAAATGGGTTGCCAATTTCTAATTTCCTCCCTTTCCCACTTCCACTTGCAGATAAGGGTGGTCTTGCCTTTCCTCGTGGATTCTGACATGCTGCTGGCCTGAAGCACACTCCCATATGTTTCTAGCAGGTCTGGGCTGATCCAGTATACTTGTCCATGCACTTTTATATATCTATTTGTGTGCTTCTCCACGTTTACTACATTCCGCGCTCTCTCACTCTCAGATGCCATCTCTTGTTGAGGCTAGGTTTCATGGATGTCCAGATTACTCTTTTGTGTAAACCAAGACAGTGAGTGTGATTAGGTTATTAAAGTATGGACAACAATAACAATCTTTATTATTGCCACAAATAGGCTTACATTAACACTGCAATGAAGTTTCTGTGAAAAGCAGTTAAGCCGCATACAGTTTTCACACTGAATGATCATGTGCAATTTGTTGATCAGGAGCTTCAGGTCAAACTAGCTTACCCTTTCCTTCAGTTGCAATTCCTTATTTGACTTCAAGAGTGGAGAGTTAAAAGGTTTTTCATTCAATGGATCTGTACCTTTACCTCTACACAGGTGGGATTGACAAACCTCCATATTTTGCAATGAGTAGTTGGAATCTGGAATACACTGCCCGAGAGGGTGATGGAAATAGGTTCACTCGTAATTTTCAAAAAGGAATGGAAAAGTACCTGATAGGAAAGAAAATTACACGGTATGGGGAAAAAAAGCAGGGGAGTGAGACTATTTGGATAGCTTTTGAGGTGGGGATATTATCTCTTGGTATTTTTAATACAATGTTTTATCATTCTAACCTCACATTACACTTAGTATTGTGTAACATTTTTATTCATACTACTTTTTGTTTAAAAGAATGCAGTCATTTACATATTGTTAGCAGACATAAAAGACAGATTGTTTGCCAGAGCAACAAAGGAAACCAGCTGCAATGGAAGGGTTATGAAGGTTGGAGAAATTTAATGTTTATTCTCTTTAATTTTTAAACAAGATGAAATCTTTGGTAGGAAGATTCAAAAGTATTGGATTAATTATTCACTAAACAGTAATTACTGCTGTCATGTGCAATTCCTGATGTGGTAATGGACTGTGGACAACTAACTTATTGGAATAGAACACCAGCTGGGTGCTGTGATTTTTACAAGTTAATAAATTAGTTGACCTATGTAACTAGCATACAATCAGAATTTTGTCCTGGTGGCTGTTACAGAAGAGCAGTGTACAGCTCTGGATTTTATACTCCTTCATCATTTATCAACTTCTACTCAGATGACCTACCAGCTTTAGGGGTAGAGTAGCAGCTAGCTATTCTGATGTCCCTGTTGCATTTGGTGTAGAGATTGATTAGAAGCTTATCAGAGAACACCAGATTTTCACTCAAGTGGAACGGGATTCCAACGGAAGAGGGTTAGAATCCTAGGGCTCAATCTACTGACTTCACGCCTGCGGCATATTCCGGTCCCACGTCGGTGCACAAGTTTACCTTCGACAAGGTGTGTAGTTTCCTGTTTACAAAGACGGGGTTGGTAAATCCCGCTGGTGGGCCGCCTCCACTCCCGAAAAACACTTGGTGGGTTGGTCGGTAAATCCCGCCAGTCTCCAATACAGTTTTTTTTTAAAAATAAATTTAAAGTATCGAATTTTTTTTTTCCAATTAAGGGGCAATTTCACATGGCCAATCCACATACCCTGCACATCTTTGGGTTGTGGAGGTGAAACCCACGCAAACACTGGGAGAATGTGCAAACTCCACACAGACAGCGACCCAGGGCTGGGATCGAACCCGGGTCCTCAGCACCGTTGGCAGCAGTGCTAACCACGGCACCAACGTGCCGCCCTCTCCAATATCATTTAAAGTTAATTTCTAACAACTTAACCATGGATGATGAGACTTTTATGGTCAGACTGCACCATGATGAGAGAAAACTGCTACAATCATCCAAGCCTTTCATGCCAGCAGCTGTAATGTGGAAACTGATTGGAAAGACCCTTGTCCTGATCTCCCACCAAGGCATGAAAGGGGAGGTAACGAGAGTGCAACAGTAGAGTACCAAAGGAAAGGTACCTGGAATAAGAATTGTTTAACCTTATGTGGGGGAAAGGTTTAATCAAAAAGCCAATTCAATGGTAAATGTTTTCTGCTTTACATGTTCTACAGAACACACTTTATGAATGCTAGTCTGTTATTTTATTCATTAACTGCCGTAATACCAACTTCAAAGAGCATCCTCACAACTGTGATTTTTCATTTATCTCACGGGCATCCTTGTGGACTGTGAGTAAGACCAGCAGTAAAGGTGCCCATTTTGAGTGCCTAAATCTCCTGGTGGGCAGAACATCTAACCTTGAGGTTTTCATCCATTTGTTTGGACTGAATCATTACAGATCCATGAGATGAAGATGCAGTGTACTACCTCTTTTCTCCTCTCAGTTGCCAATCATTTATTTAAAATACAACAGATTCTCGTAATATCTCTTTTGCCATTTTCTTTTATAGGTGGCCTCGCAGGAAGCTAGTACTTTGACTAAAGGGAATCAGCTGGAAAAAGCTCTGAGGTACTGTACATTGTCTGTCCTTGCAAGTAAAAATAAAGCAAAATATGTTCGCCCACGTGCAATGTGTCTGACCAGATTAAAACAGTACGAGAGGGCACTAAAGGACCTGCATGAAATCATCAAAAGGAACACCTCCAGCAACTCCCCAGAGCTGGTAGAAGATTACTGCTCCGCAGGGCACATCCATTTTCTTATCCTGAAAGATGAAGAGGCTTGTAACGATTATATAAAAGCACTACAGTTAGACCAGTCTGCAGCACTAGCCAATATCTCCAGTAGGCCAGGGCGGCTCAGCTTGTCTCAACATTTCCAGCGAATTGCTCTGCACTCTTTTGAACAGCAACTTTATGAAGAAGCATGGAATTTAGCAGAGTACGGACTGATAATTGATGAAAGCAACACTGATTTAAAGAAACTGAAAGCTAGGATCAAACGAGAGGCATCAGGGTGTGTTGTTCACTAGCACTGAATGTTAATGGTGCTTAAACAAATGTACCTTGCATACAGCAAGGTTCAGAGGGCAAAAAGGGAACAACAATATCTGGCAAGCTTGCTGAGTGGCCTAGGACTGACAGGAGGTAGAGAGAGTACTATAAATATGGACTGAGAAAAGGGATAAAAATTTAAAGCGACAATCCTATTGGAATAAAAACAGAAAATACTGGGAATACTCAACAGGTCCAGCAGCATCTGTGGATGGAAAAAAGCATCAATGTTTCAGTTTGTGACCTTTCATCAGCATAGCACCACAGTCGTTTGCTTTTAGATTAGTGCCGTTGTAAATTGCCTGGAAAATCATTTGGTAAATACCCAAATTATTCTCAGAACTATTGGAGCATTGCTGCTGTATTTGAAGCATGTTTCTGCTACTAGTACGGCAGGGGAGATCCAAGAAAATATCTCTTACAACAGAATGACAGAAAATGAGTATAGTTCAGCTTCAAAATGTTTTAAATCTTGGTTAACAGCCAAATGGATTTGTTTTGAAGCCGACACTTCTATAATTGCTTGGGACTCCTAAATAGCCCGAAGACTATTTAAGGCTGCATCTGCCTCTCAGTAGTCCTGTTGCGCAATGTGCCTCTGGGCTGCTATTCAAGGCCAATTAATTGTCAGATATCTAACAATCTGAGATCAAATGCTCTCCTTTGCTTTGCAATAAAAGTAGGGAAAGGAATGCTATAACTGTACCGGGAAGTTCCTTTTTTTTAAATAAATGATTGGGTTTTGTAATTTTAATATTTACTCCTGTGTTGAAACAGTTGTGATCTCCATTTTACAAGGGTTCCATTGGTATGATTGAAATCACGACCTGAGAATATGCAGGCTTTGAAGAAATTAGCTTGAACAAGTCAGTGGTTGGGATTGTATCCATAACTAGACGTTAATGAGTAACACTGATCTGGAAGGACCCCTTACTTAAAACCATTTTATTCCTGTATAATCACTGGATATGTAGCGCTCTGCAATGTGTGGACACTTTGTGGAAGTCTGGCTCAGAAAATGTCCAGCTCAGAGACCATCCCACGATAACCTTTTTTTTGCATGGGAATGTGATTATGCACATTGCTAATATATAAATGCACGGTCATTTTCTTAAATTATATATTCAGTATGTGGTATTTATTTTGTATTAAATTATAATTTGTACAGGATTTATAGTTGGATTGTGAAATCCACCAAAAGCATTAAAGAATAAATGTTATTTGACAAATACTAATTTAATTGCTGTCAAACAACCTACTGGAAGTTCAAATAGCTTGAGAAAATTGAGGTGTCAAGATAACTTAATTAATGTTGTGTCGGATGTTTAGAAAAGTGCTTTTTCAACACCAGAGGCCCCAAGTTATTTTGCATTGTCTTCCTTTTAGTTTCCATTCCTCCTCGCTATAGTTTTCAGAATGCTGCGGTTTAATTCTACAGGTAACAGCAGCACTGAAGAATGTCTACCATATGACCATTCTTCATTTGTGCGCTCAGACACTTGGCATTGGCGAGATATTCAATCATGCTAATATTACAGCTGGCTCACATCACTGAGATGTTCACCTACATATACTTTCCAGCAAAGGTCACTGACCAGCAATCGATTGCTCAATTGGCAGTCTGAGATTTTTGATGATCTTTGCAACAAATAAAATGTCTGCGTACTTTACCTTGAAAAATGTATCCATGATTGTTTCCCTACCTTGAGAGTCCAAATAAATGATGGAATCTGGAGAAGATAGTACAGTAAATGGTGAGCAGAAGAAATGGCCTTGGAAATCTAACAGTTTTTCATAGATTGGCATTTCCTATGGCCATCTCCAAACGGCAGGGTTTGGGACCACGACTTGTGCCCTACCATCACTCATTTAATTTTCAAACTGGCTGTTGGGCAGAAATGACACCACTTTCAAAATACATGGAAAATTGGGTTTCTGCTGCCCTTGAAAAAGTCTATTTGTGCTGGTTACATTCCGAAGTGAAGCTGGCAGTGGGAAAATTTGGAAATGCTATTCGGAATGTAAACAACTCACCTAAAACAACAGATTTGCTTTGCTGCCAGTCTCAAATTAAATGTTTGTAGCTTAATATATCCCAACTTTAAACACCAGCTATGGGGCTGGTTTAGCACAGTGGGCTAAACAGCTGGTTTCTAATGCAGAACAATGCCAGCAGAGCGGATTCAATTCCCGTACCAGCCTCCCCAAACAGGCACTGGAATGTAGCAATTCGGGGCTTTTCACAGTAACTTCATTGAAGCCTACTTGTGATAATAAGCTATTATTATTATTAACTTCCTTATTTTAAAATCCTCGTATAGCCTTACCGTGCCAAACCTCCTCCAACTCTCTGTCTCAGTCTTTGCTCTATTTGCCTCTACAACATTGAGCTTCTCTATACTCCACCCTTCTGGTTCCTCAGCTTTCTTGGTTTCATTTTTGAACTCTGTCCCAAAAGGCTTTGCCTTGATATTTGACATGCAATATTTAAAAACCCCTTCAAAATCTTTTTTTGACGTTGCCTTTTATCACCTTTCCTGAACACCCTACTGCTCAAGTCTGCAACTCTCTCTTGAACTCTGTTACTTGGTACCCAGCTGGATTCTCTACTGATTGGTCTGCTGCTTTCCATGTGCAATGCCTATGGATGTTTAATGTTGAAGAAAATATGTTTTGGTTAGAAAACAAGCTGAGAAAGGCTGTGCTTGCATAATATCTCAAATGATTGAACAGTAATTTTGTCAAAACATTTGTACAGCATACATTTATGATAACCCATAATTCGAGGATAAGGTCAAATTCATCCAAGTTCTTCTCTGATTTAAATGGCTTCTGCAGAGAAATAACATCAACTCCAACTGGAGTGGCCTTGAAATGCAATCAAAAATATGTTTGACAATTTTGATCTTATTTAAAATAAGTAAAAAGTCCGGCTTGCACAATAATGCACGGCTTCATTCTGTAAACCAATTTTTGGTATAGAAATCCAAAATTTTAAAAACTTTGTAACACGGGAACAGGAAAATTTATTATATGGTGCAGATCATAGAATTATACAGAGGAGGCCATTCAGCCCATCGTGGCTGTGCCAGGTCTTTGAAAGAACTATTCAATTAATGCCATTGCTCTGCACTTTTCGTAGCCTTGCAAATTTCTGCTATTCAGGTATATATCCAATTCCCCTTTGAAAGTTACTATTGAATCTGCTTCTCCACCCTTTTAAACAGTTCAACTCAATTTCCGGTGGCGGCCATGGAGTGATTGGTCACACATTTAGTGGTTCCTGCTCGAGATGGATTTGTTTGGTCTTTCCCCACCCGAATTCCATACTGTTTGAGGGCAAAAGGTATATGAGTTCCCAAGGATTGTAATACTCCTCAGGTGGGGCTGGAGTATGGCTCATCGGATGAAGTGTGCCACAAAGAAGAGGGGGCAGGAGGGTTTTCGTGATGTGACACAGGTGAAGATGACTACCGGCAAGGGGGCAGCGCTGCCCCCTCGTGGTCAACAGAACAGCTGGTGAAGTTGCTAAATGGCAAATTCCAGCAGCCTTAGAGGATTTGGCCATGGTGGTGGAGCTGCTTAGGGTGTCGATTGAGCAGGTGGAGCAGAGGCAGGAGGCTCAGGGCCTGGTGATTCAGAAGGTGGTGGTGGAGCATGAGGATCAGCTGACCTCACTGGAGGCAGAGGTGGGGATGGTGATGAGCAACCAGAAACGGCTGAGTAAGAATTGGGAGGACCTTGAGAACCACTCGGGAGGCAGAATTTGAGGATCATTGAGATGCCCAAGGTGCGGAGGCTGCCAGGTTTGTGACGAGCATGTTGGAGAAGCTGATGGGGGAGGGAGCCTTTGGCTGGCCCCTCGGGCTGTATTGGTGCACAGGGCGCTGAGGAGGAGGCCACAGATGAGGGAGCCACTGAGGGCGATGGTGGTGAGGCTGCATTGGTTCATGGATAAAGAGATCTTGAGGTGGGCACGGCAGACCAAGAAGTGTACCTGGGAAGGGAGTGAGCTGCAGATTTACCTGGGTGCGTAGCTGGCCAATCGGAGAGCTGGGTATAGAACATTACAGTACAGAACAGGCCCTTTGGCCCTCGATGTTGTGCCGAGCAATGATCACCCTACTCAAACCCACGTATCCACCCTATACCCGTAACCCAACAACCCCCCTTAACCTTACTTTTTTTTAGGACACTACGGGCAATTTAGCATGGCCAATCCACCTAACCCGCACATCTTTGGACTGTGGGAGGAAACCGGAGCACCCGGAGGAAACCCACGCACACACGGGGAGGACGTGCAGACTCCACACAGACAGTGACCCAGCCGGGAATCGAACCTGGGACCCTGGAGCTGTGAAGCATTTATGCTAACCACCATGCTACCGTGCTGCCCATGCTTAATGTCGATGCAAAGGTGCTGGCATCTCGAATATAAGACGGCATTTGTGAAGGGCAGGCAGTTGTCGGCAAATAAGCGCAGGCTGCTTAATGTTATTAATGTCCTCGGAAGGACAGGAAGTAGAAATAGTAGTGGCAGCAGACGCAGAGAAGGCCTTTGATTAGGTGGAGTGGGCATATTTGTTGGAGGCGTTGGATTGGTTCGGGTGGAGTAGGCGTATTTGTTGGAGGTGTTGGGCCAGTTCGGGTTTGGCCAGGAGTTTGTGGATTGGGGTCAGCTGTTGTACAAGGCACCGATGGCAAGGGTTCAGACAAACAGGATGAGTTGGGGGTACTTCCATCACCAATTCTAATCAGAAAGTTTTACCAACTAGTGGCTGATCCATATTGCCAGATTGATGCCTTCTGCCAAGTTGAAAATCTACCCTGTTATGTCTAAACTTGAATTGTAATTAATAAATTATATCTATTAAACAGCAAGCTGGGAAATAACGTCCTGGCTTACAGTAATACGCTAAAAATGGAAATTAGGACTAATGCAAGAGAAAGCTCATTTTGCACAGCAAGAAAGATGAGTGCAGCATTGTTGAAGGTTCCGGCTTTCAAATGAGCAATGAAAAGAAGGTTCAAGTGAAGGTAAAATAGGCTATGACACTATTTTCTGAAGAAATGGGGAATACTGTCCTTGATAATAATAATTCCTCAACCTCGCTAGTGGTGTCATGCCCTGGAATATCATTGGCATGCATTTCCACGTTGATCCATGATCATGCTTGGCAAGGGACTAAAGTGGTTTGCCATTGCCTTTTGCAGATGGCTAACCAGGAATCTCTCCCAATCTTACCACCCATTATCTGGGGCCTCAGTCTTTTACAATTTATATTAATTACTTAGATGACAGGAGCAAAGGATGGTAGTTAAATTGGCACTGACGCAAAGATAGGTAGGAAAGTATGTTGTGAAGAGGACGTAAGTAGGTTGCAGGTGGATATGGATAGGTTGAGTGAGAAGGCATAAATCTGGTAGATGGGGTACAATGTGGGAAAATGTGAAGTTATTCACTGGCAAAAATAGAAATGCAGAGAATTGCTTAAAGCAAATGACTGCAGAATTCAGATGTGCAGAAAGATATAGGTGTTCTAGTACACGAGTTACAAAATCTTAGTATGCAGGTAAAGAAAGTAATTCAGAAGGCTAATGGAATGCTATCCTTATTGCAAGAGGGATTGAACATAACTGAGGATATTATGCTTCAACTATACAGGACATTGGTGAGACCAAAGGTGCGATTCAGTGATTGCATTGCACCTAGCGCAGATCCGGGTATGCTGACTGAATCCCAGGAGATCCCCAAATCACCCGACTTGCTCCGCCTGGCATGATCCAGATCTGCATATTTAAATGAGCCAGATTCATCCGCCAACTGGGAGTCAAAGGCCATACCTGTGAGACCTCACTGGGGAGCCATTTGGCACTGGTTTTCACAAACATTGTCCAGGCGTAATGGCACCTGGGGCGGGGGGATCTCACAGGCCATTAGGTGGTTCCCAGGCACCTTGGCACTGCCGCAGGTTGGGCCCAGGGGGCCTTGCCCATTGGAGGGGGGTTTCCAGGGGCCTCAATTAGGTTGGGAGGGATGGTCATTAAAGTGCAAAGGGGCCTGAAAGTGTGGGGGAAATCGAGGCTGCCGGTCAATATGGTGCCAGATCTACAAGAAACATCCCGCTAAATGTGCCCAAAAGTGGACTTTAACCTTTGTCCGCTGAATCGTGCCCACATCTCAAATATTGGTGCAGTTGGTCTCCTTAATTAAGGATATGAATGTATAGAGGCAGTTCAGAGGAGGTTTACTAGACTTGTACCTGAAATAAATGGATTGTCTTATGAGGATAGGTTGAATAGGCTGGACTTGTTTCCACTGGAGTTTAGAAGAGTGAGGGGTGACTTGATTGAGGTAGATAAAGTCTTGAACCGTTGTGAAAAGGTAGACGTGGAAAGGATGTTTCCTCTTGTGGGTGAGTTCAGAACTAGGGGGCTCTGGAAGTTTTGAAATTAGGAGCGCCTTTTTAGGACAGGAATGAGAATTTATTTCTGAGGGTTGTGGGTGACTTTGGAACTCGAACACAGGTGGTAGAGGCAGGGTTATTGAATATTTTTAAGGCAAAGGTTGGGCAAGGGAATCAGATTATTGGAGGTAGATGGGAATGTGGAATTCAATACATAAATATTTAGCCATGATCTTATCAAATGACAGAGCAGGCTCGAGGGACCTACCTCTGCTCCTAATTCGCACCTTCCCCTACCATCCCCTTTCAGCATTCTGAAGGGATCATTCCCTGTGTAGTACTCTGGTCCACTCTTCCCACAGTACCTTTCCTTGCAAATACCAGGGCCGAGATTCTCCCCTACCCGGCCGGGGGGGGGGGGGGGGGGGGTCGGAGAATCCCGCCCCAGGTTCTCCGTGCTTCAGAGTCCTAATTCATTATTATGTAATTAATAACAGCGGCCCCTTTCTTGCTTTACTCATACTTCAGTTGAGGACAGATGCTGGGGTTTGACCTGGTGGTCCAGTGACATGGTGTGATAAACAAATAATCACTTTCATCAGACAGCACCATCAACTTGGATACTAATAAAGTCAACCAGAACTGAAAGAAATGTAACTTACAACCAACATGCACTGACAGCTGTGTAAAACATCTACTACCTTTCATCTCTGTGATGAAAGGTTTTAATAAGAACTCTTTTAAATCAGTTGAACCACTTAGAGTGAATGCTGCCCTACCACAACATGCCCTGACTAACTTAATGAAGTATAATATGTCAACTTGGCACTGTTGGTAATACTCTTCTGTCTGCATCAAATGTTTTGTGCATTTACGGTCCACTCCAGGGCTTGAGTGTGTAATCGTCAATGCAAGACTGAGGCGAAACTCCATTGTCGGATGTGAGGGTCGATCTGTTAAGCCAACCATTTGCTTGCTCAAGATCCCATGATATTGGAATAGCAGCAAGTTCTGTTGCTTCCAACTATGCAAATATTTGCTGCTTGCTTATTCTCTTTTATATCTGGGATTTTGCTGTGCACAAATTGGCTGCTGTATTTGTGTATAAAACTGCAGTAAGTTTACTTCAAAAATAATTGAATGGATGTGACATGTTTTGGAACATCATGAGTATGTGATCTGGTGGTCTATAAATAAAAAAAATTTTCCTAACACAGATCAAGGCTCAAATTATTGTAAAATCCTTTATATTCCAATGGTTCCCCAATGCCTCAGCTGGTAGGAACTATATAAACAACACCGGTTCAATGTCCTATCTATGCTGCTGGTTGATTTCAGGCCGTAAGGATCAGTAACTGCAGTCAGGATCAATAACTGGCCTCAAAGTACATGGGATAAAAGAAGGAAACATAAGGGTTTTATTTATTGATTATTATCTGGTGACTGCCTACCTCAGGATGTGGACCTCTATCAGACTCTGTTAAGCTAACTTTTTTTTAAAAATAATTTTTATTCACATTTTCACAGAATATCAATAACAGAAAATACTAAGAACAGAAAGAACAAACCCCCCCCCCCCATGTATACAAAAAGAAGAAATAAATTAACGCCCGTCATTAGCAAAGAACAAATATACACGTCCCTTCATCCTAAAACAAAGAGGACCCCCCCCCCCCCCGGGTTGCTGCTGCTGCTGGCCTTTTTCTACCGTTCTTCCAGGAAATCTAGGAATGGCTGCCACCTCCTGAAGAACCCCTGCACTGATCCCCTCAGAGCAAATTTCACCCTCTCCAATTTAATAAACCCCGCCATATCGTTGATCCAGGCCTCCACGCATCCTTCCACTGAATAAGAATCCTCCGCCGGGCTACCAGGGATGCAAAGGCCAGAATGCCGGCCTCTTTCGCCTCCTGCACTCCCGGCTCCTCTGCAACCCCAAATATTGCGAGCCTCCAGACCGGTTTGACCCTGGATCCTACCACCCTCGACACCATCCTTGCTGCGCCCTTCCAAAACTCCCCCAGCGCTGGGCATGTCCAGAACATATGGGCATGGTTTGCTGGGCTCCCTGAGCACCTAATACACCTGTCCTCGCTCCCAAAGAACCGGCTCATCCTCGTCCCGGTCATGTGATGCAGCACCTTAAACTGTATGAGGTTAAACCTTGCACAAGAAGAGGAGGAGTTCACCCTTCCTAGGGTGTCGGCCTACGTCCCCTCCTCAATCTCCTCACCTAGCTCCTCCTCCCATTTACCCTTCAGCTCCTCCACCAAGGCCTCGTCTACCTCCTGCATCACTTGGTACGTTGCCGAGATCCTCCCCTCTCCAACCCACAGCCTGAGAGCACCCTGTCCTGGACCCCACGCGGCGGCAGCAGAGGGAACTCCGCCACCTGGCGCCTGACAAACGCCCTTACCTGCATGTACCTAAAGGTGTTCCCGGGGGGAGCCCGAACTTCCCTTCCAGCTCACCCAGGCTCGCAAACTTCCCGTCTACAAACAGGTCCCTCAACCTCCTAACACCTGCCCTGTGCCCACTCAGGAACCCGCCATCAATTCTTCCCGGGACAAACCGGTAGTTCCTCCGTATCGGGGACCCCATCGAGGCCCCCACCTACCCCCTGTGCCGTCTCTATTGCTCCCAAATTTTGAGGGTAGCCGCCACCACCGGGCTCGTGGTATACCTCGTTGGAGGGAGCGGCAGCGGCCATCTCCATCCTGTTCCATGCTTCCCCTTCCCCGTCCATTACCCACTTACGCACCATCGCTGCATGGGCAGCCCAATAATACCCACAGAGGTTGGGCAGTGCCACCCCTCCATCCCTGCCCCGCTCCAAGAACACCCTCGGGGTCCCGTGCGCCTACACAAACCCCGTAATGCTCCTGTTAACCCGCCTGAAAAAGGCCTTTGGGATAAGGATGGGGAGGCACTGGAACAGGAACAGAAATCTCAGGAGCACCGTCATCTTGACTGATTGCACCCTACCCGCCAGAGACAGCGGCAACATGTCCCATCTCTTGAACTCCTCCTCCATTTGCTCCACCAGCCTTGTGAGGTTAAGGTTATGCAAGGCCCCCCAGCTCCTGGCCACCTGGACCCCCAAGTACCTGAAGCTCCTCTCCGCCCTTTTTAGTGGGAGCCTACCAATCCTCCCCTCCTGGTCCTCCAGGTGTACAACGAACAGCTCGCTCTTCCCCAAGTTGAGCTTGTACCCCGAGAAATTCCCAAATTCCCGGAGAATCCTCATCGCCTCCGGCATTCCCCCCACCGGGTCCGCCACATACAACAATAGGTCATCCGCATAGAGCGACACTCGGTGCTCCTCCCCACCCGACACCAGCCCCCTCCAGTTCCTCGACTCCTACAGCGCCATGGCCTGGGGTGCAATTGCCAGCGCAAAAAGCAGGGGGGACAAGGGACACCCCTGCCTCGTCCCTCGGTATAACCGAAAATACTCCGACCTCCTCCTATTTGTGGCCACGCTCGCCATCGGGGCCTCATATAGCAGCCTCACCCACCTGACAAACCCCTCCCCAAACCCGAACCTTTCCAGCACCTCCCACAAGTAGCCCCGCTCAACCCTATCAAAGGCCTTTTCCACGTCCAACGCCACCACTATCTCCGCCTCCCCTTCTACCGCCGGCATCATTATAACATTCAAGAGCCTCCGTATGTTAGTGTTCAGCTGCCTCCCCTTCACATACCCCGTTTGATCGTCGTGGATAATCTGCGGCACACAGTCCTCTATCCTCGTGGCTAAAATCTTCACCAACAGCATGGCATCTACATTTAAGAGTGAGATCGGCCTGTATGACCCACACTGCAGGGGATCCTTGTCCCGCTTAAGGATCAAGGAAATCAGCACCCGAGACATCGTCGGAGGCAAAGCCCCCCCTTCCGTTGCCTCATTGAAGGTCCTAACCAATAGAGGGCCCAACACGTCTGCATACATCTTATAGAATTCGACCGGGAACCCATCCGGCCCCGGCGCCTTCCCCGACTGCATGCTCCCTATCCCTTTGACCAGCTCCAGCTCATCCGGCGCCCCCAGTCCCTCCACCTGTCCCTCCTCCACCCTCGGGAATCTCAGCCGGTCCAAAAAGCGTCCCATCCCCCCCTCCTCCGCTGGGGGTTCGGACCGATACAGTTCCTCATAAAAGTCTCTGTGTTAAGCTAACTCACGTGACAGAGGAGCCCACACTAGAAGCGTTCTGCGTCCCCTGTTGAGCAGTCCTGGCATCTAACAGAAGCATTAAAAAATGGCTGCCTGTGTGGAGTTTCCCACCATTTCACCTGGATTGGCGGACCTTTGTGTTGGTAGAGCCACTGTTTGTGGTTCTGCCCAGTCAGTGGAGTCATCTGAAACCTCGGAGTTACACCAAATATAGTCGGATTAAATTCTCTGTTCGGCTTGCCTGCCATACTGGATCTCGTGTCCCAAAGTAAGATAATCTTTGGTCTGCAGAAAGTCAGAGAATTTTACATCCCAGGTGACCACGACTATGCGATCACAGATTAGCTTACCCTTCAGTGGCTCGTGTCCACAAGAATTAGCTAGGTGATCAAGATTGGTTGGAAATAATTCATTTGATTCCCTGGATGATTGTGACCTCTGGTTAAAACGTGCTTGTTCGATTACTATGTGCTCGTTCCATTACTAAGTTTCTGGCTAAAGCAGGTGCACCCCTGCCTCAGGAGAACATAATCTGCTGCTGGACCTACAGCATCAAGAAAGGAACTGACTGTATGCTTCTGCTCTTTAGTATGAAGATCTGATGCTGCTCGATATTGAAGGAGATGGTGTTCCCATCATTCCCACAGTTGGCCTTTTTATGGGCTCTCTAATTGTCAAATAGGCGGGATAGGGGCAGAGACTGCTCACCTCTCCCCAGTTTGCCTTCTCCTGCCATCGAGTCATAAGAACAAGTTTCAATCAAGGTTTTCTACACTCTCTGGTTCCTTTGATAACACCAATGTATTTTTTTTACATTGATGTCTCCGCTGCTGCCACATGTTCTGAGATTATCCTTTTATTTGTGGACTCTAGCTGTGGTACTTGTTCAGTAGACACACTGTAATCATTCTGGTAACTGCTTATCACTTGTTTATTAATACTGTATTTG
This sequence comes from Scyliorhinus canicula, assembly GCF_902713615.1. Taxonomy (NCBI): domain Eukaryota; kingdom Metazoa; phylum Chordata; class Chondrichthyes; order Carcharhiniformes; family Scyliorhinidae; genus Scyliorhinus; species Scyliorhinus canicula. The sequence goes on from NC_052161.1 coordinate 131,481,193, forward strand.
GACAGGTTACAGAGCATGTATGTTGTCTCTCGGCATTGTATTCCAACATCTCCCTCTAACACATGACTGATGTCAATGGTGCATCATCATCATCGGTGTCATACATTAGCATGTTCCATCTGTTAACCCTTTATACTTAGGTTGGGATTTTGGCCCAGTGACGATGAAGGAACAGTAAGATATGCCCAACTCAGTATGGTCATGCACCTGCTGCTCTTGTGTTTCCAGCTGGTAGAAATGATGGGTTTAGGAGTTGCTGTCAAATAAGCCTTGGCGAGTCGTTGCATTGCATCCTGTATGTAGTATATACAGCCACCGGATACCAGCGGTGGATGGAGTGGATGAAAGATGGGCTGCCAATCAAGCAGAATTCCCTGGATGGTGTTTGAGTTGTTTGACTGTTGCACGAGGTGCCTGAGAAACTATACTAGATGCCCTTTCATTGGCTGATAGATTGAAACCTATTGTTTTAAGATGGAAAACTAAGCGAAGTGCAGGCCGTTGAACCAGAAAATCAGCAGTGCCAACAGGATAGAATCGCTGACAAGTCACTCCCTGCAATATGAAGGATTTACTTATTACAGATCTAACTTGCAGATCACTAGAATCTACCAAGTGTTCGACCGAGGTGCCATTTCACCTGGTCCATGTTTGTTTTGACCAGTTCTAAATGGCACCCTGGCAAGGTCTCCCAGGCATGGCCAATGAGTCCCGGGCACTGGGTGAATCCTGTGGCCGGGTATTTAATTGAGCCATTAGGCAGGCAAGATGGCAGTTATACCTTCATCTAGAAAAGTAAACCAGAAGATCGCTACCTCCATGGGGTTGGCTTCATCATTAAAAATGAACTAGTTGGCTGTCTCAGAGACTCCCCCATTTCAGGATAAATGAATGCCTCATGACCCTTTAGTTCACCCGAGCACGGTAACACAGTGGTTAGCACTGTGGATTCACAGCACCAGAGTTCCAGGTTCGACTCCCCGCTGGGTCACTTTCTGTGCAGAGTCTGCACGTTCTCCCCATGTCAGCGTGGGTTTGCTCCGGGTGCTCCGGTTTCCTCCCACAGTCCAAAGTTGTGCAGGTTAGGTGGACTGGCCATGCTAAATTGCCCTTAGTGTCCAAAAACGGTTAGGAGGGGTTATTGGGTTACGGGGATAGGGTGGAAGTGAGGGCTTAAGTGGTCGGTGCAGACCCGATGGGCCTCCTGCACTGCATGTTCTATGTTCTAGCCCAGAACCAGTGCACTACAGTGTTCAGCACGTAAGCCTCAACACTGGAAGCTACAGACAAGTCCAAAAAGGAATTTTACTCCAGCCTTGAACAATCCTTGGTCCATCAGGCAGCAATCTGATCCTCCTTGGTGACTTCCAATACCAGAGTTGGAAAGGACACAGACCTCTGGGGTGGAGAAATCCAATACCAAAAATACCCTGCTCCAAATTACTGCCTTGTCATAACCAACACCTTGTTCCATCAGAGGAACAAGTTCAAGGCCTCATAGCAACACCCTTGCTCCAAGCACTGGCATCTGCTCGACTGTGTCAACGTCCGAGCGAGGGAATACAAGGATGTGCGTATCACTCGCTCCATGATAGGAGCCAATGACTGCTGGATGGAGCACCGACTAATCTGCTCTTTAATCAACATCAATGTAGCCCTAAAGCAGCGATAGCAATAGATACAACGTTGCAGGTAAATCAACACTGAGGCACTTAAAGACCCTAATAAGAGAGCCCTATTCAGCCAACATCTCCGCTGACCTGCCGACTCCCGGTGACCCAGAGACGCAGAGTGTCCACAGCGCCTAGTCTGCCTTCAAGGCCTCCATAATCAGCACCTGCGAAGAGACGCTTGGCCACTCAACCAGGAAACACAAAGACACATTTGATGGGAACAACCAGGAGATTCGGGAGAAGATAATCCACAAGTCAAAGCTTTAGATCATCGAATTTACAGTGCAGAAGGAGGCCATTCGGCCCATCGAGTCTGCACCGCCCCTTACAAAAAGCACCCTACTCAAGCCCACGTATCTACCGTATCCTGTAACCCAGTAACCACCACTTAACCTTTTTGGACACTAAGGGCAATTTAGCATGGCCAATCCCACACATCTTAGGACTGTGGAAAGAAACCGGAGCACCCGGAGGAAACCCATGCAGACACGGGGAGAACGTGCACAGGGCCGGCTCAAGATACCGGCAACTCGGGCAGTCGCCCGGGGCGCCATGTGCTAGGGGGTGCCATCAAGGAGTGCGTGACTGGCGTCAGAGACCCGGCGCCGCGTAAAAGACTCGGGTCCCGCGCATGCGCAGTTGGGCCGGTGCCAACCAGCGCATGCGCGGTGGCCGCCCTCCCCCAGGCCGCCCCGCACAAACATGGCGGATGGATCCAGGCTCGCCGGTGGAAGAAAGGAGGCCTGCCGACAGAGAGACTGGCCCGCCGATCGGTGGGCCCCGATCATGTACGAGGTCACTCCGCCCCCCCCCCCCCCCCCCCCCCCCCAAATCAGGAATCGAACCAAGGGCCCTGGAGCTGAGAAACAACTGTGCTAACCAGTATGCTACAGTGCTGCCCATGGTTTACTAAACCTGAAACAGCAAACCAACCCGAGGGCAACAAAGTAGCTTAAGGCTCCGGTCCAGAAAAAAACTCAACGACCTAAAGAATTGATGGTGGGAGGAGAAGGCGCAGGAGATCCAGCAGTTAGCCAACAACATGATGTGCAAGATTTCTTTAGCGCAGTCAAAACCAGCTGCGGCTCAAGCACCCAGAGCCCTACCCCACTGCTGTCAAACAACGGAGAGATGCTCATCAAGAAAAGAGAGGCAGTCAGCATCCACTGGACGGAGCACTTTAAAGACCCCCTTTACAGAGACTCTGTCTTCAACATGAGTGTCCTCAACTCCATCCCACAGCATGCTACCTGCCATCATCTCAGCACAACCCCAACTCATGAGGTAGAAAAAGCCACCTGACAGCTAAAGAACAACAAGACATCTGGAGCAGATGGAATCCCCGGCAAAGCCCTAAAAGATGTGTTAGCCATTTTGAAAAACTTGAGGATAGACAAGTCCCCCGGGCCTGATGGGATATATCCAAGGATTCTATGGGAAGCAAGAAATGAAATTGCAGAGCCGTTGGCAATGATCTTTTCGTCCTCGCTGTCAACAGGGGTGGTACCAGGGGATTGGAGAGTGGCGAATGTCGTGCCCCTGTTCAAAAAAGGGAATAGGGATAACCCTGGGAATTATAGGCTAGTTAGTCTTACTTCAGTGGTAGGCAAAGTAATGGAAAGGGTACTGAGGGATAGGATTTCTGAGCATCTGGAAAGACACTGCTTGATTAGGGATAGTCAGCACGGATTTGTGAGGGGTAGGTCTTGCCTTACAAGTCTTATTGAATTCTTTGAGGAGGTGACCAAGCATGTGGATAAAGGTAAAGCAGTGGATATAGTGTACATGGATTTTAGTAAGAAATTTGATAAGGTTCCCCATGGTAGGCTTATGCAGAAAGTAAGGAGGCATGTGATAGTGGGAAATTTGGCCAGTTGGATAACGAACTGGCTAACCGATAGAAGTCAGAGAGTGCTGCAGTGCGGGTCATATAGGCCGATTTCGCTGCTAAACGCCGACACTAAGCTGCTGGCAAAGGTCCTGGCCACTAGAATAGAGGATTGCGTGCCCGAGGTCATTCATGAGGACCAGACGGGGTTTGTGAAGGGAAGGCAGTTGAATGCGAACGTGCGAAGGATCCTCAATGTCATTATGATGCCTGCCAGGGAAGGGGAGGCGGAGATAGTGGTGGCATTGGATGCGGAGAAGGCCTTTGATAGGGTTGAGTGGGAGTATTTGTGGGAGGTGCTAGAGAGGTTTGGGTTTGGGGAGGGGTTTATCTGGTGGGTGAGGCTGCTCTACGAGGCCCCGATGGCGAGTGTAGCCACAAATAGGACGAGGTCGGAGTACTTTCGGCTGTACCGGGGGACGAGACAGGGGTGCCCCCTGTCCCCCTTGCTCTTCGCGTTGGCGATTGAGCCCCTGGCCATGGCATTGAGGGAGTCAGGGAACTGGAGGGGCCTGGTGCGGGGTGGGGAGGAGCATCGAGTGTCGCTGTACGCGGACGACCTGTTGCTGTATGTGGCGGACCCGGTGGGGGGGGATGCCGGAGGTGATGAGGATTCTTAGTGAATTCGGGGGTTTCTCTGGGTATAAGTTGAACCTGGGCAAGAGTGAGTTGTTTGTGGTGCACCCGGGGGATCAAGAGGAGGGGATTGGTAGGCTCCCACTGAAGCAGGCAGGGAAGAGCTTCAGGTACCTAGGGGTCCAGGTGGCTGGGAGTTGGGGGGCCCTGCACAAGCTCAACCTCATAAGGTTGGTGGAGCAGATGGAGGAGGAGTTTAAGAGGTGGGATATGTTACCGCTGTCACTGGCGGGGAGGGTGCAGTCCGTTAAGATGACGGTGCTCCCGAGGTTTTTGTTCCTGTTCCAGTGCCTCCCCATCCTTATCCCGAAGGCCTTTTTTAGGAGGGTCAACAGGAGTATTACGGGATTTGTGTGGGTGCATGGGACTCCGAGGGTGAAAAGGGTGTTCCTGGAACGGGGCAGGGTTAAGGGGGAGCTGGCATTGCCCAACCTCTGTGGGTACTATTGGGCTGCCAACGCAGCGATGGTGCGTAAGTGGGTAATGGACGGGGAAGGGGCAGCCTGGAAGAGGATGGAGGTGGCGTCCTGTGTGGGCACGAGCCTGGAGGCGCTGGTAACGGCGCCGCTGCCGCTCCCTCCAACGAGGTATACCACGAGCCCGGTGGTGGTGGCTACACTCAAAATTTGGGGGCAATGGAGACGACGTAGGGGAGAAGTGGGGGGCTCGATGGAGGCCCCGATACGGGGGAACCATCGGTTTGTCCCAGGGAGCATTGATGGTGGATTTCTGGGCTGGCACAGGGCAGGGGTTAGGAGGTTGAGGGACCTGTTTGTGGAGGGGAAGTTCGCGAGCTTGGGGGAGTTAGAGGGGAAGTTTGGGCTCCCCCCCGGGAACATGTTTAGGTACATGCAGGTGAGGGCATTTGCCAGGCAGCAGGTGGAGGGGTTCCCCTTGCTGCCCCCACGAGGGGTGCGGGATCGGTTGCTCTCGGGGGTGTGGGTTGGAGGAGGGAGGATTTCGGACATATACCGGGTAATGCAGGAGGTAGACGAGGCCTCGGTGGAGGAACTGAAGGGTAAATGGGAAGAGGAGCTGGGTGAGGAGATTGAGGAGGGGACGTGGGTGGATGCCCTGGAGAGAGTGAATTCCTCCTCTTCCTGTGCGAGGCTTAGCCTCATACAGTTCAAAGTGCTGCATAGGGCCCACATGACTGGGACGAGGATGAGTAGGTTTTTCGGGGGCGAGGACAGGTGTGCTAGGTGCTCGGGGAGCACAGCGAACCACGCCCATATGTTTTGGGCGTGACCAGCGCTGGGGGAGTTTTGGAAGGGGGTAGCAAGGACGGTGTCGAGGGTGGTGGGATCCAGGGTCAAGCCAGGCTGGGGACTCGCAATTTTTGGGGTTGCGGTGGAGCCAGGAGTGCAGGAGGCGAAAGAAGCCAGTGTTCTGGCCTTTGCGTCCCTAGTAGCCCGGCGGAGGATCTTGCTCCAATGGAAGGATGCGAGGCCCCCAAGCATGGAGGCCTGGAACAATGATATGGCGGGGTTCATTAAATTGGAGAAGGTGAAATTTGCCCTGAGGGGATCAGTACAAGGGTTCTTTAGGCGGTGGCAGCCTTTCCTAGACTTCCTGGCGGAACGGTAGGGAAAAGTAGGCCGGCAGCAGCAGCAACCCGGGGGGGGGGGGGGGGGGGGGGGGGGGGGTGGAGGGGTGGGGGGTTTGGATCGGTGGGAGGGAGAACTGTGTACATGGGTTTGTGGGATGTGGCGGGTGTTATCTCTTTCCCTTTTGTTGTTTGGGTGTTCTTTTGGTTTTTTTTCTTCTGTTTGTAGTTGCTTTTGAACTTGGGTGGGTATTGTTCTTGGGGTGTTACCGCGGTTGTTTTGTTAATAGAACATGGTGGTGAAGCATTATTAGTGTGAATACATAACTTCATTTCCCTTATCTGGAAGGAGGAAAAGATGCCAGGAGATCTGAGATGCCGTAATCGTGACCATCTTCAAAAACGTCAGATTGTGGTAACTACAATGGAATTTCTCTGCTGTTGGCCACAGGGAAGGTCATCGCAAGATCCTTCCTTAATTGCCTTCTCCCTGAGGCTGAAAAGCTCCTTCCAGAGTCCCAAGGCGAATTCCGCCACCAAGGGGCACAATGGACATGAACCTCACCATTTGACAACTGCAAGGTAAGTGCAGGAACAGCGCCAACCCGTGTTCATGGTCCTTTGACCACAAAAAGGCCTTCAACACTGTCAACCATGAGGGATTATGGATCATCCTCCTCCATTTCAGCTGCCCCGCAAACGTTTGTCACCATCCACCGCCTGCTTTACGATGACAGGCAAACTGTAACCCTGGCCAATAGATTCAACATAGACCCAATTCACGTGCGGACTGTGAAGCAAAGTTGTGTCACTGCAACAATACTCTTCTTGATCTCCCTTGCTGCAATGCTCCACCTCACCCTCAGCAAGCCTCCCACTGGAGTGGAGCTAAACTACAGAACGAACAGGAATCCATTCAACTCTGCCTGCCGGCCAGATACAAGGTCACCCCACCCATCCTTTGTCATTGATCTAAATTATGCAGATGATGCTGGCTTCTGCACATACTCAGAGGCCGAGCTCCAAGCCATCGTCAACACCTTCACAAAGGCAAATGAATGCATGGGCTTTACACTGTATACCTGTAAGACAAACAACCTCTACCAAGCTGCACTCCTCCCCCCCTACCACCCCCCCCCCCCCCCCCCCCCCCCCACCCCGAATAACAAAATCCACAACAAGACCTTGGACAACATGGACCACTTTCCATACCTGGGAACCTACTGTCAACAAGAGTAGACATTGATGACAAGGTTCAAAACTATCTTCAGTGTGCCAGCGCAGCCTTCAATCACCTAAGGAAGTCTGTGAAGCCCAGGACCCCTGACCCAGCACCAAGCTCATGGTCTGCAGAGTGGTAGTGATACCCTATATGGCTCAGAGATGTGGACCATGGACAGCAGCCATCTCAAAATTCTGGAGAAGTACCACCAGCACTGCCTCCGCAGGAACCTGCAAATCCATTGGTAGGATAGGCGCACTAATGTCATTGTTCTTGCTCAGGCCAACATTCCCAGCATCGAAACATTGACCATGCTTGATCAACTTCGCTGGGTGGGCCACATCATCCTCATGGGTGGTACAGTGGTTAGCACTGCTGCCTCACAGCGCCAGGGACCTGGGTTCGATTCCGGCCTTGGGTGACTGTCTACGTGGAGTTTGCACATTCTCCCCGTGTCTGCATGGGTTTCCTGCGGATGGTCCAGTTTCCTCCCATAGTCAAAAGATGTGCCGGTTAGGTAGATTGGCCATGCTAAATTGTCCCTTAGTGTCCAAAGATGTGCAGGTTAGATGGAGTTATGTGGTTATGGGGATGGGGTGGGGGAGTGGGCTTAGGTAGAGTGCTCTATTGGAGGGTCAGTGCAGACACGATGGCTGAATGGTCTTCTTCTGCACTGTGGGATTCTATGGCTGACATGAGACTCCTGAACCAAGTGCTCTACCCTGAGCTTTGACATGGCAAGCAATTCCAGGAGTACAGAGGAAACGCTTCAAGGTCACTCTCAAAGCCTCCTTGAAAAAGTGTAACATCTCCACTGACACCTGGGAATCCCTGGCCCAAAACCACCTGAAGTGGAGGAAAAACATCCAGGAAGGAGCCGAATAACGAGTCTCATCACCAAGAGCAAGCTGAAGCCAAAGGTCAACACCAACAGGAACCCGTAGAAACCTGGGCAACCCACCCACCCACTCCTCCAATTACCGTCTGCCCCACCTGTGACAGAGACTGTAGGTAATGGATTGGACTCCTCGGTCACCTGAGAGCTCATTTATAATGTGGAAGCAAGTCATCCTCGACCCCAAGGGATTGCCTCAGAAGAAGGAGAAGTAAGATCTGTTTTTATACTGGAGCAGAGGTTACAAGGAGTCAAACACGGGCTTCTGGGAAAGGTAGGTCTGGATTTGGAAAACAACAGCAGATTCAAGGATTTTGAAAAGGAAACTGAGGTTGGAGGTGGAACGGTAGTTGACAAGGACAGAGACGGTTTGGGAGTTAATGTTTAGATGAGGAGGTGATTTTTATGAAGTCACGGGGAGTCCACACCGAGTTGTATCAAAGAAACGTAGGTTTATTTACAAGGTTATAATACACAGCTCCAGGTAGATCCTAACCGGGTATTAACAGTCGGTGCCAAACTGGCCAACCTCATATACAACATTGATAGAGCTTACCCCGCCCCCTTAACGTGGGAGCTTGTACTCTGCAAGGGACGTAGGGAAGACAATCATCCCCACCCCATAAGTCCCATGCGGTGGGTTATGACAGTAATTACAGAATATTTGAAGGAGGGTATTGTACTTGAGGAGTTAATTTGTTAATCCCTCGTATTTAGCATTTTAAAAGCTACACTGATTTCACCCAAAGCCAGGTCTTCAGGCAGATTCTGTCCTCTATTTGCATGGTAAACAATTACAGGTTTGCCTTCAGCCAGAGGACAGAGCAGCATCAGAGAATGTTGATCAATTCTGCGTGTCAAAGGTTTGCACCCAGGACGTGTTCCTCATATTTCAAAGTGTTCGACACCTCTGCCGTTCTCGCCGGCCCGATACTCCACAAGTCCAGTGGTAGTGGCGGCTCTGAGGATCTGGGGGCAGTGGAGGAGATATAAGAGAGTGGAAAGAACATAGATTTGGACCCCGATTTATAACAACCACAGGTTTGTACCGGATAGGCTAGATGGCGGGTTCCGGAGTTGGCAGAGGGCAGGAATTAGAAGGATGAGGCATCTATTTATAGATGGGAGCTTTCCCAGCTTGAAAGCTTTTGAGGATAAATTTGAATTGCCAGCAGGGAATGGGTTTAGGTATTTGCAGGTGAGCGACTTCCTGAGAAAGCAGGTGCCGGCCTTTCCGCTGCTGCCGCCATGGGGGATACAGGATAGAGTAGTCTCCGGGACCTGGGTGGGACGGGGAAGGTATCGGATATTTACCAGGAGCTTTCGGAGGTGGAGGAAACTCCACCGGAGGAGCTTAAGGGTAAGTGGGAGGACGAGCTAGGAGGAGAGATAGAGGCGGGTCTATGGGCGGATGCCCTAAGCAGGGTTAATACATCCTCACCGTGTGCCAGGCTTAGCCTGATACAATTTAAGGTAGTCCACCGGGCACACATGACAGTGGCTAGGATGAGCAAGTTTTTCAGGGTAGAGGATAGATGTGCGAGGTGCGTGGGAAGCCCAGTAAATCATGTCCACATGTTTTGGGCATGCCCAAAGCTTAGAGGGTTTTGGCAATGTTTTGCTAAGGCAATGTCCACGGTACTAAAAACACGGGTGGTGCCGAGTCCGGAGATAACAATCTTTGGAGTGTTGGAATATCCGGGTGTTCAGGGGGCAAAAGAGGCCGACGTCCCGGCCTTTGCCTTCCTGGTAGCCCGGAGACAGATCTTATTAATGTGGAGGGACACGCAGCCCCCGAGTGTAGAGACCTGGGTTAGTGACATGGCTGGGTTTCTCAGTCTTGAGAAAATACAGTTTGCCTTAAGAGGGTCAATGTTAGGGTTCTCCCGGAGGTGGCAGCCGTTTGGCTACTTTCTCGGGGAAAATAAAAATGTCAGCAGATGCAGTATTCCGGGGGTTGGGGGGGGGGGGGGGGGGGGGGGGGTTGTTGTTGTATGATTGAGATGTGTGAAGATTGGGCTGGGGGGGAAATGTTTATTTTACCATGTTGATGTCATTGTTTTTGTTACTGTTATAAAAATTTTCAAATACCTTAATAAAATATTATTTTAAAAAATATTTCAAAGTGTCAAAAGCTGTGGAAAAAGAAAACAATGTCATTGGTGTTGGCTTCTTCTAACTTGGAGCCAGGAATTGATGAGCCTACTGCCAATCTGGCAATTTTCCCTCGTCAACAAAAATTAACATCAAATTGATGCTGTTACATATTTACTACAGTGTTTAAAAATGTTCAGGAGCAAGGTGCAGTTTAGGATGAGGTACCCTGCTCACCTCCAGGTCACGCGTGGGCCTCACTTTTCAGGGTGTTGGTGTTGGGAATATTAAAATGTGTGGGATCTGGAGGTAGCATGGGGAGGGGAGGAACAAATGAGCTTGATGCGACATGGTGACAAGGTGGGGCGGGGGGGGGGGGATAAGGGGAATTCATTATAGAGGAAGTGTGTCCTTTGCCTCGGTGGTGGTCATCATGCTACCAGGTATGCTAGTTAACAGAAGCGAAGTGGGGGGAGAGTTGTGGTGGGTTATGGAGGGTTGGATATGAAGGCGAGGGGGACTGCGGTGCTAATTAGTAAGAGGGTGGTTTTCTAGATGACTAGTATAGTGGGGGACTCGAGTGGTGCTATTTCACGGTGAGTGGACGACTAGAGGGGCTGCCCCTGGTGAATGATTATGCCCCCAACTGGGATGATGTGGATTTCATGAAGAGGGTGTTGCCGAAGGTTCCGGACCTAGACTCGCATTGGTTGATTATGAGGGGGGATTTTAACACGTTGCTTCATCGGTCGTGTACCAAGTCTTTGAAGGTGTAGGATATGGCAGGGGAATTGTTGGGGTTTATTGAGCGAATGGCGGGGAGTGGACCCATGGCAGTTTGGGAGAATGAGGGTGGAGAAATTTTAGTTCTTCTCGCATGTGCATCGGGTATTTTCCCGAATGATTTCTTTGTTATGGACAAGATGTTGTTGGCCGGGGTGGTTCGGGTGGAGTATTAGTTGATTGTGGTGTCGTACCATGCCCCGCATTTCGTAGATTTGTGTGTTGAGAAGGGGGGTTCCCAGTGGCCGCAGTGGAGGCTGGATGTGGGATGGTTGGCTGAAAAGGGGCATGTGAGAGGGTAGGGGTGGGTGGCTAGACGCATCTATGTTGAGCTTAATAAAAGTGAGGTTTCTGTCTCTGTGCAGTCAGAGGTGCTGAAGGCAGTAATTACGGGGGAGCTTATTTCAATGAAGGCGCATAGATGGTTGGATAGGCAGAGGTTGGTGGAGGCTATTTTAGCAGTGGATTGGAGGTACTCTGCAGCCCCGGAGGAGGGGTTGTTGAAAGAGAGGAAGAAGCTCCAGATGGAGTTGGAGCATTTGTCTATGGGGAAGGCAGTGGGGTAGTTGTGCCGCGTTAGAGGGGTGTTTTACGAGCATGGGGAGAAGGCCAGTAGGTTGCTCATGCATCAGTTGAGGTAGCAGGCGGCAGCGTGGGAGATTGGGCAGATAAGGGATTTGGGGGACAGGGTGCTCACTGAGGCGGGTAAGGTGAATGGAGGACTGTACAGGATGGAGTCCCCACATTTGGTGGGTGGGGGGAGCACTCAAGTATGAAGCGATTCATGGGCGGCTTGGATTCCCTGGTGGTGGAGGAGGGGAAGGTGCAGGGGCTGGGTGCTACAGTTGGGTTGGAGGCAGTGATAACATGGACTGGGTTAATGCAGTCTGGGAAGCCCCTGGATCCGGATGAATTCCCAGCAGAATTTTAGTGGAAATGTTTAATGTTTCAGTTAATAAGTCTGCCCATGCTGACACAAGCATCAATTTCGCTTATTTTAAATAAGGATAAGGATCCAGAGGAGTGTGGGTTGTATCGTCCAATATTGCTTTTGGATGTTGATGCAAAGGTGCAGGTAATGCACATGGAGGGCTGTGTGCTGGGAGTGATAGGTGAGGACCAAGCGGGATTTGTGAAGAGGCAACAGCTATCGTCTAATTTTAGAAGGTTATGAAATGTGGTGATGACGCCCCTGAGGGATCAGGAAGCAGAGTTATAATAGCTATGGACGCGGAGAAGGTGTTTGACCAGGCTGAATGGGAATGCCTGTTGGAAGTGTTGGGGCGGTTTGGCTTTGGGCTCCCACGGCCAGTGTACGTATGAATAATACAAGTTTGGGTATTTCTCTTTGCACCGGGAAACAAGGCAGGGAGCCCGTAGTCCTCGTAGCTTTTTGCATTAGTGTTTGAGCCAATGGCAAGGGCTTCAACACAGTGGAGAGTTACAGAGAGAAAGGGGATGGAGCATCGAGTGTCTCTGTACTCAGATGACTTGCTGCTGTATGTCATGGATCTGGTGGATAGTATGGATAGGATTAAGGGGGTATTGACAAGAGTTTAGGTCATTTTCAGGTTATAAGCTTAATGTGGGGTGTTCCTGGTCAATACTCGGGAGGGGTTAGGAGAAGTTGCCATTTTGGCTGGTTAAGTCGAATTTTCGATATCTGGGAATAAGGGTGGCGCATCGTTGGGCTCAGTTACATATATTGAATCTGGCTAACATGATAGAGGGGATGAAGGAGGACTTCAAGGGGTAGGATGTTCTTCTGCTTTTGTTGGCAGAGAGGGTCCAGACAGCGAAGATGACAGTTCCCCTGAAGTTTTTGTTTGTCTTTCAGAATCTCCCGATTTTTGTGCCCCAGTCTTTTTTGCGAGGTTAAATAGGTTGATTATGGATTTTAAATGGATGGTAAAGGTTAGGAGGGCGTTTATGAAGAGACAGGTAGAGGGGAGGGTTGGCTTTGCCGAATTTGTTGAATTATTACTGGGCAGCAAACGTGGAGAAGGTTTGGAAGTGGGCCGTGGAGGAAGGATCGGTATGGGGGTGGATGGAGGAGGCTTCATGTAGGGGGAATGAGTTTGAGGGCACAGGTGCTGGCACCTCTTCTGTTCTCACCGGCCAAATATTCAATGAGCCTGGTGGTGATCGCATCGCTCAGAGTCTGAAATCAGTGCAGGGAACATTTTAAGATTGAGGGCATGTCAGTATGGGCGCTGATTTGTGATAATCATAGATTTATTCCAGCAGCGTTAGACTCACGTTCAGGCCCTGGGAGCGGGAGAGAATAAAGGAGGCTCAGAGATTTGTTCACGGAGGACAGGCTTGCAGAGTTGGAAGAGAATCCTCAGTTGCCAAGGGGTAATGGTTTTCGGTATTTACAAATCAGGAACTTTATGAAGAAGGAACTGGCCATGTTTGCGAGGTTGCCACCCCTGTTGTTGCTCGAAAAGATTGCGTCTGAGGATGAGATATGGGAGGGTCTCCGATACATCTGGGGAGTTAATGGAGAGGGAGAGGGCCTCGGTGGAGGGCGTAAAATGGAAGTGGGAGGAGGGGTTTGGGGTATTCAAAGTGAGGGTATGAAGCGAGGCCCTTGCGGAGGCTAAACTCGACCTCCTCTAGTGCATGATTGAGTGTAATTCAATTCAAACTGGTGCATAAAACTCACATGACAGTATCATGGCTGGGTTTGGTTTTCCGGAGGTGGAGGATAAATGTGGGCAGTGTTCAAAGGGGCTGGCAAACTATCTTCACATGCTCTGGTCTTGCCCGAAGTTGGTGGAGTTCTAAGAGGCATTTTTGCGAGTTATATTGGAGATTTTGGGGTGAAGGTGGCCCGAGACCGTGGGTGGTGATATTCAGGATGTTGGAGGATCCGAGTGTGCAGGTGGGGAGAGGGGCTGACATGTTGGCCTTTGTCTCTCTGATAGCCCAGAAGAAGATGATGTTTGGGTGGCGGGATCCGGAGCTGTCCAAGGCAGCAGGATGGGTGAGAGACCTGGCGGAGTTCCTACATCTGGAAAAGATGTCATTAGGGGGTCAGAGAAGGGGTTCTTCTCAAGGTGGAGGTTGGTCATCACCTTTTTTTTAAAACTTGTTTTTATTCAAGATTTTACAAAAGTTTTACAAAACCACTATCAAAAGAAGAAAAAAAAAATCAACAACTTAACAAAACAAGGTGGGACAATTTACAAGAGAAATCTATCCACAGCCCATACAGCATACAGTTACTCCCCACTCCCCATCTCCACACACAACACCCCCCCCCCCCCACCCCGGTTTGCTGCTGCTGCTGACCTCCTCACTTAACGTTCCGCGGGAAAGTCAAGGAATGGTTGCCACCGCCTGGAGAACCCCAGCAAGGACCCTCTCAAGGCAAACTTTATCCTCTCCAAACTTAGAAACCCAGCCATGTCACTAACCCAAGTCTCCACACTTGGGGATTTTGCATCCCTCCACATTAACAAGAGCCGTCTCCGGGCTACCAAGGAGGCAAAGGCCAGGACTCCAGCCTCTTTCGGCTCCTGCACTCCCGGATCTTCTGACACCCCAAATATCGCTATCCCCCAGACCAGGCTTTACCCGAGTGTCCAAGACCTTGGGCATAGCCTTTGCAAAGCCTCGTCAGAATTCTTTGAGCACCGGGCATGCCCAAAACATATGGACATGGTTTGCTGGGCTCCCTGAACACCTCTCACACCTGTCCTCCACCCCAAAGAACTTGCTCATTCTTGCCGTTGCCATATGCGCCCGGTGCATCACCTTAAACTGAATCAAACTAAGTCTGGCACAAGATGAGGAGGAATTGACCCTGCCCAGGGCGTCCGCCCACAAGCCCTCATCCAGCTCCTCACCCAGCTCCTCCTCCCACTTGCCCTTCAGCTCCTCCGCTGAGGTCTCCTCCGCCTCCTGCAGCTCCTGGTATATCTCTGATACCTTTCCGTCTCCTACCCAACGCCCGAGACCACCCTGTCCTGTATCCTGCGGGAAGGCACCAGCGAAAATCCACCACCTGCTTCTTCAAGAAAGTGCGGACTTGCAGGTACCTAAAGGTATTCCCCAGGGGCAAACCGAATTTCTCCTCCAGTGCCTTCAGGCTGGGGAAAGTCCATCTATAAACAAGTCCCCCATCCTTTTGACCCGCTCTGTGCCAGCTTAGTAACCCTCCATCTATTCTACCCGGGACGAACCTGTGGTTTTTAGCTTACGGGGTCTTGTTTGCCCACACAAATCCCGTGATAATCTTGTTCACCCGCTTGAAGGAAGACTTGGGGATGAGGATGGGAAGGCACTGAAAGACGAACAAGAACCTGGGGAGGACCGTTATCTTCACGGACTGCACCCTGCCCGCCAAGGAAATCGGGAGCATGTCCCACCTCTTAAAGTCCCCCTCCATCTGGTCCACAAGCCGCATTAGGTTGAGCTTGTGCAGGGCACCCCAACTCTTAGCCACCCGTATGCCCAAATAGCGGGTGCTCTCCCAGTCTCTTTTCCTGGCCCCTCGCATGGATCACAAAAAGCTCGCTTTTCCTGACATTCAACTTATACCCCGAGAAATCCCCGAAACCGTTTAGGATCCCCATCCCCTCCACCGGATCTGAAATATACAGGAGCAGGTCATCCGCGTACAGTGAAACACGATGCTCCTCCCCTCCCCAAACCAGCCCCCTCCAGTTTCTAGACATCCTCAACGCCATGGCCAACGGCTCGATTGCCAGGGCAAACAGCAGGGGGGTCAGGGGGCACCCCTGCCTCGTTCCTCGATGCAGCCTAAAGTACTCCAACCGCAGTCGGTTCGTGGACACACTCGCTACGGGGGCCTGATACAGTAATTTGACCCACCGTATGAATTCCTCACCAAATCCAAATCTGCCTAACATTTCCCACAGGTACTCCCACTCCACCCGATCGAAGGCTTTCTCCGCGTCCATTGCAGCCACCACTTCTGCATCCCCTCCTTCCGAGGGCATCATGATCACGTTCATGAGCCTCCGCACATTCGTGTTCAGCTGCCTGCCCTTCACAAACCCCGTCTGATCCTCATTAATCACCCCCGGGACACAGTCCTCAATTCTAGTGGCCAGGATCTTGGCCAACAGTTTGGCGTCTACATTAAGGAGCGATATCGGCCTGTAAGAGCCACATTGCAACGGGTCCTTATCTCGTTTAAGGATGAGCGAAATCAAGGCCCATGACATCATCGGGGGAAGGGTTCCCCTTTCCTTAGCCTCGTTGAAGGTTCTCAACAATAACGGGCTCAACATCTCTGAGAATTTCCTATAGAACTCTACAGGATATCCGTCCGGTCCCGGGGCCTTGCCCGACTGTATACCCTCCAAAACTTTAACCAACTCCTCCAACTCAGTCGGGGCCCCTAATCCCTCTACTAGCTCCTCCTCCACCTTCGGAAACCTCAGTTGGTCCAAGAATTGCTTCATCCCTTCCCTCCCGTCCGGGGGTTCTGACTCATACAATTCACCATAGAAATCCTTGAAAACCTCATTGATCCTTTCCGAGCTCAGGACCGTGTTACCCCCCCGTCCCTAATTCCCCCAATTTCCCTGGCCGCCTCTCTCTTCCGTAGTTGGTGTGCCAACATCCTGCTTGCCTTTTCCCCATACTCGTGGTAAGCAAGTCAAATTCCTCCTGCAGGCTCCGGCTCTCCTTTAGAAGCCCCTCCTCGGGGGACTCCGCATAGCTCCTGTCCACCCTGAGTATCTCCCCCACCAATCTCTCCCTCTCCATCCTATCCCTCTTCTCTCTGTGGGACCTGACTGAAATTAGCTCCCCCCTGATAACTGCCTACAGCGCCTCCCAGACCATACTCACTGAAACCTCCCCTGTATCATTAGTCGTCACATAGCCTTGGATACTCCTCCTAATCCGCCCACAGACCTCCTCATCCACCAATACCCCTACGTCCAGTCTCCATAGAGGGCGTTGGCCTCTCTCCGCCCCCAGCCTCAACTCCACCCAGTGCGGAGCATGGCCCAAGACCGCAGTGGCTGAGTACTCTACCCCCTCCACTCTCAGGATTAGCGCCCTGCTCACCACGAAGAAATCGATCCGCGAATACACTTTGTGGACGTGGGAGAAGAAAAAAAACTCCTTCGCCCTTGGCTGAGCGAATCTGCATGGGTCCACTCCCCCCATCTGGTCCATGAACCCCCTCAGGAACTTGGCCGCTGCTGGCCTCTTACCCAATCTAGACCTAGACCGGTCCAGTGCTGGGTCCAGGACCGTGTTAAAGTCCCCCCCCCCCATCACCAAACAGCATGACTCCAGGTCCGGGATTTTACTCACCATTCGCTGCATAAAATCCACATTGTCC
Source organism: Scyliorhinus canicula (assembly GCF_902713615.1). Lineage (NCBI taxonomy): Eukaryota > Metazoa > Chordata > Chondrichthyes > Carcharhiniformes > Scyliorhinidae > Scyliorhinus > Scyliorhinus canicula. The sequence goes on from NC_052161.1 coordinate 131,498,261, forward strand.
CAGTTCGGGGTATACACGTTCACTAGCACCACCCGGGCCCCCTGCAGCCTACCACTCAGCATAATATATCCACCCCCTTTATCCACCACAATACCCCCCCGTCTCAATTGCCAGCCATTTGCTCACCAAGATTGCGACCCCCCTGGTCTTCGCATCCAGCCCCGCGTGAAAGACCTGCCCCACCCATCCCTTCCTCAGCCTAGTTTGATCAGCGAACTTCAGATGCGTTTCTTGTAGCATGGCAACGTCTGCCTTTAGCCCCTTTAAGTGCAAGAACACACGGGCCCTCTTGACCGGCCTATTCAGGCCCCTCATGTTCCATGTGATCAGCCTGGTCGGAGGGTTGATTACCGCCTCTACCTCTAATCCCACTGTAGGCTCTCTCTATGGGCCTCCAACCTCCCCCCACACCCCCCAATTAATTGAGGGAGAGAGAGCCCCCCCCCCCATTCCCGTGAGTCAAGAAAGAAAAGCTCAAACAAACTATGGGTGCTTCCCCGACGATGAGCAACTCCCCCCCCCCCCCCCCCCCTCCGCCCCCCACCCCGCGAACTGCTCTCGCTGTCCTTCCCGTCCCCACTGCCTATGGCGCAGCTCTATACAAACAGCAAACAGACCCGGAACAAATGGGCAAAAAAAAAGAAAACACGGGGAAAACCAACATAACACCGCCCCCTCCAGCCCCCACTGCCCCACCGGGGTGCCCCAACAACATACAGCTGCCCATTAATTCAAGTCCAGCTTCTCGTTCTTAATAAAAGTCCACGCCTCATCCAGCGTATCGAAGTAATGGTGCCGGTCTTGGTAGGTGACCCACAGCTTTGCCGGTTGTAGCAGCAGCAACTTCAGCCCTTTGCTGTGGAGGATCGCCTTGGCCCGGTTGAATCCCGCACGCCTCTTAGCCAGCTCTGCACCCCAGTCCTGGTAGATACGGATCTCCCACTTACTGCTTTGCTCCTTCTTTGCCCATCGCAGGACACATTCTTTGTTGGTGAAGCGGTGGAACCTTACCACCATCGCTCTCGGCGGCTCATTCGCCCTAGGCTTCCTTGCCAGGACTCTGTGCGCCCCGTCAGCTCCAGGGACCGCAGGAAGGCCCCCCACGCCCATAAGCGTCCCCAGCATCGTGGTCACAAACGCACTCGCATCCGACCCCTCCGCGCCTTCAGGCAGACCCAGAATTCACAGGTTCTGCCTCCTCGACCTGTTTTCAAGGTCTTCCAGCTTCCTCTGCCATCTTTTGTGCAGGGCCTGGTGCGCCTCCACTTTAACTGTCAGGCCCAAAATCTCATCCTCGTTGTCAGAGGCCTTTTTCTGCAACTCCTTAATCGCCATACCCTGCATCCTCTGGGTCTCCACCAACCTTTCAATAGAAGCTTTCATAGGGGCCAGCATCTCTGCTTTTAACTCAGTGAAGCAGCTTCTAAGAAACTCCTGCTGCTCTCTGGGCCCACGCTGCCTGATCTCTGCCAGCCGCCATCTTGCTTTCTCGCGCCCGTTCTCCTCTCTTCTCCAAAGCAGCTTTTTTGATCGCCCCACTCCTGGTCCACTCCATACAGCGCTGGGGGATCCTCACTGTATCCTTCCCACACCGGGAATCGTCGTTCAAGTGCCACTGGAGCTCCGTACAAGGGCCCAAAAGTCCGTTGTCGGCGGGAGCTGCCGACCGTGCGACCTACCCAGGCATAGCCGCAACCGGAAGTCCATTCATCGCCTTCTTATGGACTGGTAGATGTCAGCTGGCAGGGAGTGGTGTTTGTTATGGGTTACCTTTGTTTTACATTATAATTATAAAGTGGTGTATTCAGGGTGTTCAAGGGAACGGAGGGGCATTTGTATTCTGGCAAGTGTATAAAGATTATACACTTGTGTATAAAGATTATAAACATGTTCAGGTGACGTTCATCTGTTGACCATTTCACCATGTGCGTTAATCAATTTATTTTCAATGTGCAACACCCCCATTAAAATAACAAACTGTGGGATGGCCATGGGATCTTACTGGGCCTCGAGTTGGAGAAGTAACTATAAATGTGATAAATAGGGAAACCTTTCAGCTCCAGGACAAATTTTCACCTTTTGCGATCATTCAAATGTTAATAAATTCATAACAGCAGACTTCAAATGCATCCAACATTTAACGCAACCTTTTATTTTGTTATTTGAAAAAGTTTGTTATTTAAAACTGCAAAGTGACTTTTCCCATGCAAAATGCAGATGTTTTATGTTTACTTAAGTCATAGATCACCATGGTCGCAAGCTAATTCAAAGTATTTATAAACATTCTCATTAAGCTTGGAGGTTAAATGTTAGCTTCTGGAATGGTTTAACAGTCACTCTTTTAAGGCCCTTCTCTATGTAGCTCGAACCTGGTCACCAAGATCAGTTGTTTATGCCTGTCAGTCTCCCACATATTTCATTCCTGGCCGGCAGTCTTCTCTCTGAAAATAATAACCAAGGGTGTTGAATTGCTCCATTCATTATATCTGCCAGCATCCTAATTGGAAAAAGGACATGTTTACAATGACATGACACACAGCAACCAGAGCACTTCTTCCCTCGTTGGACCTCCATCTCCTTTCAATGGTCTTCATTGATTTAAGAGCAGTTCAAACTGCCAATTTTAGTCAAACAAAATTATCAGGAAGACCAATTTTTAGTTTTGCTCTGTTGACCCGGAGGCCTGTAAGTGACGTTCAGCCATCATTTCGATAATGTTAGTTATGGATTTGAGAGTTCAAGAATCCACTTGACAGAGTGGGGTGCGAGAAGGCTGTCATCACCCACCCTGTCATCGCCATTTTACAGGATGCTGTAGCACACAGAGAAATAACTGGTATCAGCAGCAACCTGGACCTCCCTATTCAAAGAGGCCCGACAGACCCCCCCCCCCCCCCCCCCCCCCCCCACCTCGCCACACGGCTCTACCAAACCCCCTCTGCACACAAATCCAATTTTTCCAAATAAAAACTGGAGAAATCTTGGGTCGAAACACCCTCTCAAGTGTACACATTGGAGTAGACTTTCCAGTCCCGGCCACTGCGGGAATCCTCACGGACAGGACGGGAAAGGTGACAGACTATTGAAAGTGCCATTGACCTCAGGCTGGAATTTCCAGTCTTGGGGCGGACACGACTGAAAATTCCCGCCCAATGTTTCTTCCCAACATCGCAATAACCAGGCTTCAACATCCCCTTGGGCATGTAGGCAACGATCAATAGAATACGGATATGGTCAATGTGGCCACCTGATGTGTAAATGGCACATCAAAACCTTGTCTGGCTGTGACTGTGGAAATCCTGACCAAACCATGGAGCACTTAATAACATCCTGTCCCAAACTCAAGTTTGAGGGTTACACTTGGAGTTACACCTGCTCTCCAATAGGGCATTGGACTGGTTAGGGAACTTGACATTAAAATTGTGATGGCAGCTTCTGCTCCTTCAGCGATATGAGAGGAGAAGGAGACCAGAAAGATACCAAACCCGATTCTCAATATCTGGGGTTCAACCAAAGATTGATCTCACTGCCCAAATGGATGTTGATGATGTAATAGCACCATATGAAGAGGGGCAGGGAGTTCCCCCAAAAAACTGGTCAATACTCAACCAACCTCAGATTAGACCTAAATTGTTTACTTTCTCCATTCACAGGATGTTGTGTCACTGATAAGACCAGCCAGTATTGCCCTTTATACAATCGGGGCAAATACCCTTCCGAGGTACAATTGAGCGGCTTGCGAGACCATTTCAGAGGCAGTTAAGTGTCATTCATATCATTGTGGGTCTGGAGTAACATATTGGCCTCAACAGATAAGGGTGGCATATTTCCTTTCTGAATTTATATTAGTGATCCAGATACAGTTTTACACTAATACAACAGTTTCACCAGTACGATTGCTGCTACCTTTTCATTTTAAATTTAGTTTTGGCTCATAGAATAAAAGGGCAAATAGCAACACGGGCAGGAAATTGGCGGTCTGACAGGAACAAAGAGTGGTGAATTAATGGATATTTTTCAGGCTGGAGGAAGGTTTGTAATGGAGTATCTGGGGGTCAATGATGAGACACCTGGGGCTGGATTCTCCACACCCCGACGCTGAAATCGCATCCGACGGCGGGGCGGAAAACCCACTTCCGCGCATGGAATCGGGACTGGTGCCGGTTCCCCAATTCTCCGGGCCCCGAAAAGCGGCGTACTCTCACGTATCACCTACCTGCGGCCATTGCTGGAGGCCCACTCCGCCATTCTCCACCCCTGACCGACCAAAGTCCCGACGGCGTGGATCTAATGTTGTCCAGCCATTTGGGATACCGGTGTGGCGGCTGCAGTCTTAGTCCGCGGCCACCATGGTCGGGGGCGGGCCGATCGGATGGCAGGGGGCCCTCATACAGGTCCGGGTCGAGTGCGCGGCCAATCGGGGGCACTATTTGGGAGGTCCAGCTCTGCGGTCTGAATCCGCCATGGAACATAGCGCGGCCGCTGGAGAGCGCCGCCGTGCGCATGCGCAGCCTCTGACCCCTGCAGGGCTGTGAATATGTGGCCCTTTCACGCCAGTTTTTCGTGAAAGGCCACAGTTTTTACAACGGCATGGCGACATAGCCCCTGGTCTTCCTGATATATATTAATGACCTAGACCTTGATGTATAGGGCACAATATTTTTTTTAATAAATTTTTTTTATTGGGTTTTTGAGCAAAGTATATTTACCGTTATGTACACAGAATAAGATATATATCTATATATTTATAGAAGAGAAGGGCACACACAAACATACCAAAAAAAAGTAATAATAAAAAAGAAAATAAAAAATATAATAACTGGTAGGCTATTATGCACCAGCTCAACTGGAGCAACTCTGTACAACTGGCAAAATTATTTACAACACATAAGTAGGCAACTGTTGGTGGGGGGGAGGGGGGGGGGGGGGTGGAGACTGGGCAGGTAGATATACATTTGGGTGCCGGAGAAACAATTACCGTGGGCAATACTTGAATGAGTTTGGTGTTGGTGTTGTCACTTGCTTCTCCCGGACGGATCGCGCTGCCGTTGTCGTCTCGCGCTCACCTCCGCTTCAGCCGCTCCTCCCGTCTTTCGCCTGTATTCTCCTTGTTCAATGTTCCTGTAGATGCCAAGTTTGTTATCGTTCCCCGTGCCCTCCTTCCGACTGTCATTTCCCTGCCACCCCCCAGTCTCCCTGGTTCTCCTCTCTTGTAGGGCACAATTTTAAACTTTGCAGGTGATATGAAACTTGAAAGTATTGTGAACTGTGAAGAGTGTTAGGACAACAAACCTTCTCCAACTTTTGTTCGGATACCGGACGGGAAATCCAAACAATGTTTTTATTTGTAAAACTGTGAGGAAAGGATACTTCACCTCAGAAGTGATGACTCTGACGAATATCTTTACTTTAAAACAAACTTTAATTTAAACACAGAATTAACAACATTAACATCAAAGAAATAGATTTACAATTATCAGTCAAACAGTTAAAAATAAAGGTTAAAAACTTTTGGAGAGACTTTTGGAGAGAGTTCCTTTCAAGAGCAGATCCAGTAAACTTCTGCTCAATCTAGCAGCATTTGGCAGCTGTTCAACTTAAAATCCTCCATAATTCTGCAAAACTACAGATAGACCTGGCTCCTCCCATTAATCACAACATCTTAATCCCACTAAGTTTCATGACCTGCTCAGTTAGGACTAAATAAAATCCCTCAGGGAATCTATAGCAATCAAAACACAATTCCATTAACCCTTTATTAGTAACCAAGTAGGTGGTTGGAATGAATGATTGCCTCACCATTTATAACACTTTAATTACAGCTTTAGTAGACTCATTGTCTGTATGTATTTAAAACCAGGGATGTTAATAATATTACTGCACCAGAATATAAAATATAATGTATAACAATTTCAACATTCATCGAGGGAGGATAGTAAAACTTTGAAAGGACATAGACAAGTTGGTGGAGTGGACAGACAAGTGGCAGTTAAAGTTCAATTCAGAGAAATGTGAAGTAATTCATTTTGGTATGAAGAACATGGAGAGACAATAATAAAGAAAAGATACAACTTTAAAGGGGGTTCAGGAGCAGATGGATCTGGGTGTATTTGTGCACAAGTCAGGTTTAAAGTGTGGTTCATAAAGCGTACAGTAATATGTGGCGGGATTCTCCGATAATCGGCGCGATGGCCTGGACCCGGCACCAAAAACGGTGCAGATCACTCTGTCGTCGGGTCTCCCCAAACGGCGCAAATTCTCCGGCCCGGAATGGGCTAGTAGTGGCTTGACGCTGTCATTGACGCCAGGCGGCTCAAAGACGTGCACACACCACCCCCCCCCCCGGCCCCCGGAGATCCGACAAGGTGTTCCAGAAGCAGGCCATCGAGGTGCTCCTGGACGCAGTAGAGCAGAGGAGGGAGGCCCTGTACCCTGGACACGGCCTCAGGGTTGCCCCACACCTCAGCCAGCACCTGTGGAGGGAGGTTGCAGAGGCCGTCAGCGCTGTGGCTGTAACACCAAGGACAGGTGCACAATGCCACAAGAAGGTGAATTACCTCGTCAGGGCAGCCAGGGTGAGTAACCCCCCCTCGATATGTGGCACACTGCCAGGTGCAGCCAACCCAAACCCTAACCCTAATGTGCTGCGTACCTATGCCAATATACGCACAACTGCTGGCCTGCATGTATATCCCTGCCTAACACTGTTGCCCATTATCCCTGACACCCACCTGCCCGCCCCCCACAGGAGAAGCGCGCACACAACGGGGAGCGTGAGAGGACCGGAGGGGACACAGCTGATGAGAGACCACTCACCGTTCATGAGGAGAGGGCCCTGGAACTGGCAGGCGGACCAAAGGACCGGGAGGTTGCCGATGCAGAGGTCGGGGGCACACCACCAAGTGAGACCCCCCACGGCCCGTCCACATTCCCCCAATATCCCCCCCTCCTCCATATCCCCCTCCACCATATCCCCCCTCCCCCATATCCCCCATATCCCCCCTCCCCATATCCCCCCCTCCCCCATATCCCCCCCTCCCCCATATCCCCCCTCCCCCATATCCCCCACATCCCCCTCCCCCATATCCCCCCTCCCCCATATCCCCCCGCCCCATTTCCCCCAATCACCGCCTTCGTGTCTAACCATGCTGCTGTATTGTGTATTGCAGGACCAAACGTCAGGGCACCCATCCCCGCGGATGCCGACCACCCGCAGGACGCCCCAGGGTGGCCAAGAGACAGGGACAGGCCCGGCCCCTCCACCATGCGACGCCCACACTATGCCCCAGGGCGGCCACAAGACTGGGACAGGCCCGGAGCAGCACGGAGACGACGCCCCTGTCTCGTGCGAGTGCGGCAACACAGGCGTGTGACACCCAGCAACGAGGGGGGCAGCCACAGGCCCCCGTCGCAGCCGAGCCAGGACACCCCTACCCAGGACACCCCTACCCAGGACACCCCTACCCAGGACACCCCTACCCAGGACACCCCTACCCAGTACAGCCCTACCCGGGACAGCCCTACCCAGGACACCCCTACCCGGGACACCCCTACCCAGGACACCCCTACCCAGGACACCCCTACCCAGTACACCCCTACCCGGGACAGCCCTACCCAGGACACCCCTACCCGGGACAGCCCAACCCAGGACACCCCTACCCAGGACAGCCCTACCCAGGACACCCCTACCCAGGACACCCCTACCCGGGACACCCCTACCCAGGACACCCCTACCCAGGACACCCCTACCCAGGACACCCCTACCCAGGACACCCCTACCCAGGACACCCCTACCCGGGACACCCCTACCCAGGACACCCCTACCCAGTACAGCCCTACCCGGGACAGCCCGACCCAGGACACCCCTACCCAGGACACCCCTACTCAGGACACCCCTACCCAGGACACCCCTACCCAGGACACCCCTACCCAGTACAGCCCTACCCGGGACAGCCCTACCCAGGACACCCCTACCCAGGACACCCCTACTCAGGACACCCCTACCCAGGACACCCCTACCCAGGACACCCCTACCCAGTACAGCCCTACCCGGGACAGCCCTACCCAGGACACTCCTACCCGGGACTCCCCTACCCAGGACACCACTACCCAGGACACCCCTACCCAGGACACCCCTACCCAGGACACCCCTACCCGGGACACCCCTACCCAGGACACCCCTACCCGGGACACCCCTACCCAGGACACCCCTACCCAGGACACCCCTACCCAGTACAGCCCTACCCGGGACACCCCTACCCGGGACACCCCTACCCAGGACACCCCTACCCAGGACACCCCTACCCAGGACACCCCTACCCAGGACACCCCTACCCGGGACACCCCTACCCAGGACAGCCCTACCCAGAACACCCCTACCCAGGATACCCCTACCCAGTACAGCCCTATCCGGGACACCCCTACCCGGGACACCCCTACCCAGGACACCCCTACCCAGGACACCCCTACCCAGGACACCCCTACCCAGGACACCCCTACCCGGGACACCCCTACCCAGGACAGCCCTTCCCAGGACACCCCTACCCAGGACACCCCTACCCGGGACACCGACACTCATGATACCGAAAGACAGGACAGTGACACACAGCGGATGGGTGGGCACGAACCGCAACCCCAGGGGACCATGCATTCTGGGTCAGACGATGCTCACGACACAACTCCACTGCTTTCTCCAACACCCTCCACCATCGCAGAGACACTCACCTCGGTTGGGCACTTTAGTGATGAGGCGTCTGGTACACTCACTGGTGCGCACAACACAGCCGTACTGGTACAACGGGTGGAGGTAGGAGCAGCAGAGGGGCCGGGGGGTCGGAGGGCATCCTGGCCCAAGCAAACACCTTCCTCCCAGACGGGTCCCCGGTTCCTGGAGTTACCACACCCACCCATAGACCCGATGCAGTCACCGGACCAGAGACGATCCAAGGGGGTGACGGCCGGCTTATGGCGGCTGCATATGCAGGTGGAGGAGTGCACCCGCGTCCAGGAGCTGGGAGTGGTGCCGGCCATGCGTGCCACCCGGGCCGAAACCACACGGGTGGCGTCCGTGGTGGAGGCAACAGGTGCGACGGTGTCAGACATGGGGAGCAGTATGCAAGGCCTGGGGCTGTCCATGCAGGTGGCGTCCATGGCCCAGGACATGGCTGCCTTCTCACAGGAAGACATGAGCCAGAGCCAGCGGCAGATGGCAGAGGCGCTCAATGCCATGGCGCAGTCCCAGCAGGCCATGGCTCAGTCTCTGCAGGCAATGGCCCAGTCTCTGCAGGCCATGGCCCAGTCTCAGTAGGCCATGGCCCAGTCTCTGCAGGCCATGGCCCAGTCTCTGCAGGCAATGGCCCAGTCTCTGCAGGCAATGGCTCAGTCTCTGCAGGCCATGGCCCAGTCTCAGCAGGCCATGGCCCAGTCTCTGCAGGCCATGGCTCAGTCTCTGCAGGCCATGGCCCAGTCTCTGCAGGCCATGACCCAGTCTCAGCAGGCCGTGGCCCAGTCTCAGCAGGCTGTGGCCCAGTCTCTGCAGGCAATGGCCCAGTCTCAGCAGGCCATGGCCCAGTCTCTGCAGGCAATGGCTCAGTCTCTGCAGGCCATGGCTCAGTCTCTGCAGGCAATGGCTCAGTCTCTGCAGGCAATGGCCCAGTCTCAGCAGGCTGTGGCCCAGTCTCTGCAGGCAATGGCCCAGTATCTGCAGGCAATGGCCCAGTCTCAGCAGGCCATGGCCCAGTCTCTGCAGGCCGTGGCCCAGTCTCAGCAGGCCGTGGTCCAGTCTCTGCAGGCAATAGCCCAGTCTCTGCAGGCCATGGCTCAGTCTCTGCAGGCCGTGGCCCAGTCTCAGCAGGCCATGGCCCAGTCGCTGGAAGCCATCGCTGAGGGAATTGCCGCCATTGCCCAGGTGCTGGCCGGCGTTGCCCAGACACAGACAGGGATGGCCAACTCCCTGAGCTCCATGGCTGAAAGCTTGCAGACCCTTGTCGATACCAGGGCAGGCTTCCAGGACTGGCAGCGCCAGGTGTCGGGGGGGGGGCATTGGATGGCCAGTCCGTTTGCACCCCCGACCCATGTAGAGGCCCAGGGGACATCAGGCACCCCGAAGGAGGAGGAGGTGCTGGGGCCCGTCCCGGGTCCCCTGTAGGGAGGTCCCAGAACACCGCGGCACCTCAAACTCCCCCCCCCCCCTTCCGTCCCAGGTGCATCTGGTGGGCAACGGGCAGGACAGGCTGGCAGCTCGCCATCCCAGTCACCCGAGCCGCAACCTGGCCCATCTAGGCCGAGCCGCCCCAGGAAACGGCTGCCAAAGGGATCCCGAGTCACAGGGCAGGAATCTCAGGAGTCCACCAGTTCAGCTGTACCATCTGGGGAACCACCTAGATGTAGTCAAAGGGCCCGGAAGGCCAAACAATTAGACACTGAGTAAGTTGGCATGGGTGCAGTGCACAGATGAGTTATAGGGGCTCGGGCACGTGTATGGACTGTTTGTCATTAAAATCACTTTCACACATACTAATCTGCCTTTGTGCTCTGTCCGAAGCATGCGGGGGGTGTGGTATGAGGTGAGCGCCAGCGTATGTGTGAGGGGTGGTATTACGTCGGCCCCAGGTGAGTGTGCCCCCCCTCCCCCGGGTCACCCTCGCCATCCCCCTGGGCAGAGTACGGGACCGTGCGCTGCAGTGTCACGGCTGCATGCAGGGATGGTCCGGGTGGAGGGTGGTACTGTGGCCATGGGTCAGACATTGTTCAACGATGTAGAGCCAGGAGCTCATCGCAGGGAGAGGCTTCATCATCCTCCATGGCCTGCAATAGACGCGCTTCCACCGGCGACCGAGTGAGCCCGGCCCGTTGTGCCGCAAGAGGGAGTGCAATGGAGGGGTGGTGTGCATGCGGGTGGGGTGGGGGGGGGGGTGGTTGGTGGTGGGTGGGTGGCGGGGGGGGTGCGGTCTGTGCCCATACTCGGTGATTGTCACCCCCCCCTAGTTCGTGAACCGGGCGGCTATCGGCCTGTCCCGTGCCCGCTGGCCCAGCCGGTAACGGTGGGCAGCCTCCCGCCCATGTCCAGCCCATCTGTCCTGACCATTGTCCCCATCCTCCTCATCTGGGGAGGTCTGCGCCTCGTCCTGCTGCTCCTCCACTCCCCCCTCCTCTGCCTGTGGCACATCACCCTCCTGCTGGGCTATGTTGTGCAGGACGCAGCAGACCACAACGATGCGGCCGACCCTATCTGACGGGTACAGGAGGGCCCCTCCAGAGCGGTCCAGGCACCTGAAACGTATTTTTAGCAGCCCAAAGCACCTCTCTATCACACCCCTGGTCGCTGCATGGGCATCGCTGTAGCTGTTCTCCGCGTCAGTCTGTGGCATCCGTATAGGCGTCATCAGCCACGACCGCAACGGATAACCCCTGTCGCCCAGCAACCAGCCACTCAGCCAGGGTTGGCGTCCCTCGAACATGCCGGGGATGTAAGACTGCGCCAATACGTATGAGTCATGTACACTTCCCGGGTACCAGGCATAGGATCATCATGCGGTGGTCGCAGACCATCTGAATGTTCATGGAATAGGTCCCCGTCCTATTCGTGAACATGGCCCTGTTATCCGCAGGTGGACGCACGGCAATGTGCATCCCATCGATCGTGCACTGGACCATGGGCAACCCAGCCACAGCAGTGAAGCCCGCTGCCCGGGCATCCTGGCTGGCCTAGTCCACAGGGAACTGGATGTAGCGGTCTGCAATGGCACAGAGGGCGTCTGTCAGTGCCCAGATGCACCGGTGCACCGGTGTAGGCGAGATGCCGGACAGGTCCCCACTCAGAGCCTGGAATGACCCCGTGGCATAAACGTTCAGGGCCACCATAACCTTGATGGACAGGGGGAGAGGGTGTTCTCCCCCAGTGCCACGCGGTGCCAGGTGTGCCATCAGGTGGCAGATGTGTGCCATGGTTCTCCGGCTCATCCGCAGTCTCCTCCTGCATGCCCGGTCCGTGAGGTCCTGGTACGACGTGTGGGGCCGGTACACACGGGGCCTCCTTGGGCGTCTCAGTCACCGTGGCGCAAACACCTCCTCCTCCTCATCCTGTCGGGTGGGTGGCCCTCCAGCCTGGGCGGCTGCCACCTGCCCCTCTGCAGCATGCTCCTCTATGGCAACCTGTGCCGCCTCCGTAGCACGCTCCTCCTCCTCCTCCTTCCCCAGGGCAACATGTAGAAGTGCAGCTAACGCCACGGCGGCCAACATCACTGGCTGATCAGCAAACATAACGGCCTGCACGGGGTGAGGGGGTGGGGGTGGGGGGTGGGGGAACGACGACATGTCATCATTGCCCATACCCCCCCCCCCCCCCCCCCAGCAGTTAGGTGCCATAGGCTGCATGGGCGCGACTGTTGGAGGCTGGCACCTGGCCAGGCGAACAACCTCCCTCGTCCTCTCCCCCCTCCCCGACACTCACCCTCTCGCCCCTCCCCGGCACTCACCCTCTCCCCCCTCCCCGGCACTCACCCTCTCCCCCTCCCCGGCACTCGCCCACTCCCCCCTCCCCAGCACTCACCCTCTCCCCCCCTCCCCGGCACTCACCCTCTCCCCCCTCCCGGCACTCGCCCTCTCCCCGGCACTCACCCTCTCCCCCCTCCCCGGCACTCACCCTCTCCCCCTCCCCGGCACTCGCCCACTCCCCCCTCCCCGGTACTCACCCTCTCCCCCTCCCCGGCACTCGCCCCACTCCCCCCTCCCCGGCACTAACCCTCTCCCCCTCCCCGGCACTCGCCCTCTCCCCGGCACTCACCCTCTCCCCCCTCCCCAGCACTCACCCTCTCCCCCCTCCCCGGCACTCACCCTCTCCCCCCTCCCCCCTCCCCGGCACTCACACTCTCGCCCCTCCCCGGCACTCACCCTCTCCCCCCTCCCCGGCACTCACCCTCTCCCCCCCCTCATCACCCCTCACTCACCCTCTCCCCCCTCATCCCCCCTTTCACCCACCCCTCACTCACCCCCCTCTCACCCCCCCCCCCATACCCCCCTCCCCCACACAGACTGCGGCCACGCCGTCACTTCCCCTGCGGCCACTCCACGCCGTGACCTACCTCCACGCTGTCCGGCGTCAACCATCAGCACTGGTTGATGCCATTGTATAAGGTGGTTTAATTTACGCTGGCGTGACCCGTGGTCACGTCGGTGGGACTTCGGCCCATCTGAACGGGAGAATTCAGGCAGCCCCGGGTCCCATTGCGTTACGCAGGTCCCCGCCATTCTCTGAGGCGGGCGGCGCGATTCATGCCTCGCCGACTTTTGGGGGGGTCGGAGAATTCGGAGGACAGCGGGGGCAGGATTCACGCCGACCCCCGACAATTCTCCGACCCGGCGGGTGTTGGAGAATCCCGCCCGGCTCTGTTGATAGCAACATAGAATACAAGAGTAAAGAAGTTGTGTGGAACTTGTTTCAGACACTAGTTCAGCTTCAGCTGGGGTATTGGTGTCCAGTTCTGGGCACCTCAGTTTAGGAAAGGTGTGAAGGCCGGACCGGATAGAGGGCAGAAACCATTCACAATAATGGCTCCAGGGATGAGGACCTTCAGCTCTGAAGATAGGATTGGAGAAGTTGGGACTGTTGTCCTTAATGAAAGGAAGGCTGAGAGGAGATTTGATAGAGGTGTTCAAAATCATGAGAGGTCTGGACAGAGTAGACAGGGAGAATCTGTTCCCGCTGGAAAAAGGATTGAGAACGAGAGAGCACAGATTTAGAGTAATTGGCAAAGGAAGCAAAGCGGCATTTGCTGAATTACTCATCCGGAGGGCCCTGCAGACACACTGGGTCAAGTTGCCTCCTCCTGCACTGTAACAATTCAGTGATTCTGGGAATTAAGGGAATTAAGCGCTTCACAGCTCCAGGGTCCCACGTTCGATTCCGGCTTGGGTCACTGTCTGTGCGGAGTCTGCACAACCTCCCCGTGTGTGCGTGGGTTTCCTCCGGGTACTCCGGTTTCCTCCCACAGTCCAAAGATGTGCAAGTTAGGTGGATTGGACATGATAAATTGCCCTTAGTGTTCAAAATTGCCCTTTGTGTTTGGTGGGGTTACTGGGTTGTGGGGATAGGGTGGAGGTGTTAACCTTGGGTAGGGTGCTCTTTCCAGGAGCCGGTGCAGACTCGATGGGCTGAATGGCCTCCTTCTGCACTGTAAATTCTATGATCTATGATCTAAAATCCGCAATTACCGTGTTGGGATTTGAACCCAGGATTACAAGGCCAGTAACCTAACCACCTACCATACACCTTGCTATTTGTGGAATCTTCCTGTTGCTTTTAAATGATTGCGCGTCCAAAAGAACTCCTTGATTGTCGAGCATTTTGGACAACTTGGGACATTCTAAAGTGTTATACAAATATAAGATAACGCTTCAAACTTCAAATTGATGTTCAAGGAAATCTTTCTTCTTATATTAGTCAAGTTTGTAACCCAAATATCATCAAGCACAGGTATGACATGAATGGAAATATTCTGAAAAACTGAGCAGTAATATAAAATTCCTCGCTTTTCACGCATTTCTATCATGTTTTTACATTGTGAGATGTCTCTTGGGACCATTTTCTTCCTCTTCGGTGTCAGCTATAGTAATACCCCTGCCTCTGAGTCAGTTGGTTGTGAAACCGTGGGACATTCTTAAAGCAATATTCCGCATATTTGGGATGATATCGCAGTGCCGCTTCCAGGTAGAACGAGTTCCTGCCAAATTCCTCTGGCCATTATTCGAACGGAGGCGAAAACTTTACTAACTTTTGCAGTGGCGACTGGAATTGATTTGTGTGTGTGTGTATAAGCGCTGCTCAGAGTGAAGCTTCGAAAGTCACAGCAGGACCCGGACAACGACTCAAAGATGCCCAATGATTTTTATCTTGAGGACGGCGCCCCGGCCCTTCCACAGATTGCCGGCAGTTCGTCCTCTCTGTACTGAGCTCCCCGAGAGCAGGAAACTGACTCCAGCGCCGCTGGGAAACTGAATGAATGAAAGGCAGCTGAAATTGACAAGTGGGGATGCTTGGGTTCGGCACTGGGGAGAGTCGTCGTCCCCCCCCCCCCCCCCCCGCCGCACTGGGGAGGGACCCCCCCCCCCCCGCCCCGCACTGGGGAGGGACCCCCCGCACTGGGGAGGGACCCCCCCCGCGGACCCCCCCCCCGCATTGGGGAGGGTCCCCCCCCGCACTGGGGAGGCCCCCCCCTACCCCCCCCCCCCCACCACTGGGGAGGGACCCCCGCACTGGGGAGCCCCCCCCCCCCCCCCCCCGCTCTGGGAGGCTCTCCACCCCCCACCCCTTCCTCTCGGTGCGGTTACTGGTGGCCAGCAACTCCACGGAGTAAAACCCTGCGTGTTGTATCCATTCCTCAGCTCCCACCCCCTTTTGTTTGATGTAGGATCAATGTCAGGAAGGAAACAGCCCGGGGGGGGGGGGGGGGGGGGGGGGGCGGAGTAGCCGTCACCAGGCTGATAAATGCTTGTTGGCCGAAGTATTCTCCTTGACACCTTTGCTTCTCCAAATCCCACCCCTCACTCCCTCGTGCCATTTGAATGGCAGGACATCCATTATAAAGTTAGTGTCTGCCACCCGCTCACATTGCCCGGCTCCCACATCCCATATGCCATCGGCAACCCCGCTCTCCACTGCCCAACTTCCGCGGATCACAATATTGCTTTCAGGAAGAGCCAGGCCATCGATAAGGAATTGGGGGATTTATCCATGCAGGAAGGGGAGATGGAGATGGAGGATCAGGCCAGGGTGCAGATGTAAAGTGGTTTATTTGTGTCCGGTCGGTTTGCAGCCTGTTCTGGTCGAGTCGGTGCTGACTCGCTGTCTTTTCTCGTACAGAGTCACTATAACGGGCACGTCGGAAAGCCAGATGGACATCGGGGAGAAGTCGACAAAATCAGCCAAGAGAAGTTGGACTTCCATTGAAATTGCTCTGACTGTGGTGCTCCTGCTTATGGCGTGCGCAGTGGTGGCGCTGGTTGTGATGTACACAGCCCAGAGAGGTAAGGGATAACCTGGTCAGGTAACAGCAGACCCTACTCCCAAAAGGTGACACTTGATAAGTTAGGGTGATATCTGCAGCCTCGGAGATAAACCACGCCTCTTAACTTTATTAAGAATTCTCAGGCTGGGGGCATCGCTGACATGACTGACATTTATTGTCCATCCTTAATTTCCCCGAAGGACGTCTTCTTGAGCTGCTGTAATTGTCTTTGTAATGGCTTGATCACAACGGAGTGGTCTGTTAGGCTACGTCAGAGGGCAGTTGAAGAGTATGTTGGTGTGGAACAGAAGATCCCTCAAATGCTTCTTCAGTTAATTGCTACAATTAAGTTCAAAGCTAGTGAGAGGAACAGTCAAATGATCAGTGCTGTAAAATGTGCATGTGTAGAGTTTGAAGTGCATTAGCCTAGAGTATGATGTCCCTCATAGACAGCTGTACTCCGGTTGGTAACCTGTGTCTGATTTAAAAGGTGGTGTGTATAAGTCAGAATCCAGTGATGTGAGCACTAGAATCTAGGCTGGAGCTCCAATACAGTGCTGAGACAGTCCTGCACTGTCAGAGGTACTTTTGTTCTGATGAGGCATTAAACCAAGACCCTATGTACTCTCCCAGATGGAGGTCAAAGGTGGAGGGCGCTATTTTAAAAAACAGGGGAGATGTCCGTGCCATTATCGCATTGTTATTTGTCAGCTCTTGCCATGTACAATTTGGTTGCTGTTTTTCCTACACAACAATAATTGCTACACCTCAAAAGTACTTCACTGACTGTACAATGCTGTGAGTTGGACTGAAGTTGTGAAAGGTGCAAATGAAGAAGTCACTTGAAGGAGATAATCATTTTATCGGGCTTTCAGACCTGTTACATGATAGCTGCAGTGAGGTGCTAAACTACAGGATTCCCAACATTGCAATCTAACTGCTATTTTAAAGGCTTTGTACTATTGCCACTGGATGGGACCTACTGGCCAACTGATAGGATAGCTTGGTTCTGTCAGTGACACATTGGGCTTTACACAGTAACTTCATTTGAAGCCTACTTGT
The DNA here is from genome assembly GCF_902713615.1 of Scyliorhinus canicula. Taxonomy (NCBI): domain Eukaryota; kingdom Metazoa; phylum Chordata; class Chondrichthyes; order Carcharhiniformes; family Scyliorhinidae; genus Scyliorhinus; species Scyliorhinus canicula. The sequence continues at coordinate 131,515,327 of NC_052161.1, forward strand.
GACAATAAGCGATTTTCTTTTCATTGCATCCTGTAAGTATAGTGCTCGGAAACAATACAGTTTAGGTTTTCCGGTGGCATATAAAATTTCCCATTTGCATCTTTTTGCTAATGCTCATTAAAAGATATGTTGGACATTAAGATGATATTTTTGATATTAAGCGACTGTAATAAGTTTTGACATTTTTTTAACCATAACTGTTTGTCATCTTTGTTTAAAACTGTCGATGGTACTGTTAGTTGTCAAGTATATGTACATGTTAGCGAAAAATGCTACTGTAAGTCACCTTGGCAGTGATAGTCAGGGCATAAGTGCAAATTATAATGTTAGTAATCACATTTGTGTCCGTGCTTATTTTAGTCATAATGTTAATTTTCCGGGCAGCACGGTGGCACAGTGGGTTAGCCCTGCTGCCTCACGGCGCCAAGGTCCCAGGTTCGTATCCCGGCTCTGGGTCACTATCCGTGTGGAGTTTGCACATTCTCCCCGTGTTTGCGTGGGTTTCACCCCCACAACCCAAAGGTATGCAGGGTAGGTGGATTGGCTACGCTAAATTGCCCCTTAATTGGAAAAAAATGAACTGGGTACTCTAAATTTATTTTTTAAAAATAATGTTAATTTTCATCCAGTGATATTTTTAGAAAAGGAAATGAAGAAAACAGAAGAACATCATTCCTAAAGTCAGAATTGATGGGTCAATGTGCTGCCTGAGCGAAATATCTGAAGTCTGCTTGAAGTTAAAGCCTATCTCAGTGATTCCAAATGATGAGCATTTGTCTCTGTTTTCAAGTATATTAACACTCGGGATATTAATGCTTAGTGTTCGTAATGGTGCAAATGACAATAGCAATGAAAGTCGCTGTAGTTCCCAAGGGATAGGGTGCTCTCGCTTTTTGAGAGAGAGCTGACTGGTGGTGATTTAACCTGAGAGTCACCACACCTCAGTTTCTGAAGGCAGGGCCTTCATGGATAACCTCAGCCAGCACAGGAATTGAGCCCGTGCAGTTGGCGCTGCTCCAGATCGCAAACTAGCCATCCAGCTAACTGAGCTAACTGACCTGCCCCCACCCCTACCCCCTGCCTGATAACAGCGATACAATAATTACAGTAGTACTTGTGTTATTGGGATCTGCAAGCGATATCGCACTGGTAAGGAGTAACTAGATTTTGTAATAAGACATGCTGGCAATTGACGCTCAAAATACCCCCCACCCCCCGCGCTCTGATTTTCCCAACAGATACAATTCTGAGCAATTGATTTTGAAGTGACATGATATTGTTCCAGGTGGCTCTTGTTCCTGTGTAGGGAAAGAGCAAGCCTTCATTCTGTGTCTGAACACCAGTTCAAAGCAGCAGGCACGAGCTCAGGGAAAAAGTGTGGTCCAACACTCTGCTCCATGACTCCAAAAGTGGAGCATACTCGTGCCCTAACACACTCTGCCAGCATAATATTTGTCAAATATATTTAATTTATCCCATTTGGAACACTATAATTTAGTTATTATCATGCCTGCATCTCTCTAAGATTAGTCAGTGTTAGTAATTAGTGTTTTAGGGAGCAGTTTGGACTTTCTCCAGTGAGGAGACTATGAAGAAGGGTTAAAGTGTTGATAAAGTCAAGTTACCCATGCTGCTGGAAAGGGTTGCACTAATCTGACATAAATCATACAAATACTATTTTTCCACCAAAAACACATTTGTCTGATGAACTGCGCAGTTGAACTCAAGTGATGTTGTACATTAGCACATACTGTTCAACACACATCATTTGATTGCAGGAATCCTGTGTAACATTCATTCCTGCTGGGATGTTATCCTGCCTGTAATCCATTCGTTGAACTATTAGGCTGCATGCGATGCACTCCTGCTGATGTGCTATCCTGCATACACTCACTACAACCCTGCAGTAAAACCTCAGCCACAGGTTTTTTTTGGACAATCTACTTTACAGCACCAAACAGTGTCTTGTTCCACACGATCTGAGGTATACAGCATACATGACCTTTGACAACATTGTTTACACTGGGGTATATCTAAAAATTGTGCATTTTCTTTCCAAATGAAAATAAATGTGTTAGATCTTATAGACCTTACAAAGACATGGCTGCAGGATGACAAAAACTGTGTCCTGAATTTTCAAGGTTAGGCGGCATTTGGGAAGGATGAGAAGATAGGAAAGGGTGGAGCTCTGTTAATTAACAATGACATTAGTACAATTGAGAGAGAGATGACTTTAGTTCTGAAGAGCAAGATAAAGGGCGCAATCCAGAGGACTCAAGTTAAAGTTTGCTGATTGGCGTGTTTAGCGGGATGTTGCTCTGTGACCTAAGCACCAAGAGGCACCTCGCCATCCAATACAAGAAATAGAAGCAGGAGTAGGCCACCAGGCCCTTCAATCTGCCCGCAATTCAATACAATCATGGCTTATCTAACCCGGCTTCAACTCCTTTCCTGTGCCGTTTCCCCAAAGCCCTCTATTCCTGAATCTATCAACTATTTATCCACCTCCAGTTTAAATATTTCTAATGATCCACCTTCTGGGGCAGAGAGTTCCAGAGATTCACCACCCTCTGCAAGAAGAAATTTCTACGCACTTCAGTTTTAAATAACCGGTACTTTATCTTGTCACGATGTCCTCTTGTTCAAGACTCTCCCACTAGTGAAAACATCTCACCATCTACCCTGTCAAACCCCCTCAGGATCTTAATTGTTTTAATAAGGTCACCTCTTCTCAATTCCAAGGAATACAGATCCAGACTATTTAGTCTCGCATGATAGGACATCCCCCTCATTCCAGAAATTAGCTTGGTGAACCTCCTTTAGACTGTATCCAATGTTACTATATCCTTTTTTAGGTAAGGGGACCAAAACCGTACTTATTATTCCAGATGAGGCCTCATCCTCTCGGAAGGAGCGATCACAATATGGTGGAATTTAAAATACAGATGGAGGGTGAGAAAGTAAAATCAAATACTAGTGTTTTGTGTTTAAACAAAGGAGATTACAATGGGATGAGAGAACTAGCTAAGGTAGACTGGGAGCAAAGACTTTATGGTGGAACAGTTGAGGAACAGTGGAGAACCTTCCAAGTGATTTTTCACAGTGCTCAGCAAAGGTTGATACCAACAAAAAGGAAGGACGGTAGAAAGAGGGAAAATCGACCGTTGATATCTAAGGAAATAAGGGAGAGTATCAAATTAAAGGAAAAAGCATATAAAGTGGCAAAGATTGGTGGGAGACTAGAGGACTGGGAAACCTTTAGGGGGCAACAGAAAGCTACTAAAAATGCTATAAAGAAGAGTAAGATAGAGTATGAGAGTAAACTTGCTCAGAATATAAGAACAGACAGTAAAAGTTTTTACAAATATATAAAACAAAAAAGAGTAGCTAAGGTAAATATTGGTCCTTTAGAGGATGATAAGGGAGTTTTAATAATGGGAGATAAGGAAATGGCTGAGGAACTGAACAGGTTTTTTGGGTCGGTCTTCATAGTGGAAGACACAAATAACATGCCAGTGACTGATAGAAATGAGGCTATGACAGGTGAGGACCTTGAGAGGATTGTATCACTAAGGAGGTAGTGATGGGCAAGCTAATGGGGCTAAAGGTAGACAAGTCTCCTGGCCCTGATGGAATGCATCCCAGAGTGCTAAAAGAGATGGCTAGGGAAATTGCAGATGCACTAGTGATGATTTACCAAAATTCACTAGACTCTGGGGTGGTCCCAGTGGATTGGAAATTAGCAAACGTGACACCACTGTTTAAAAAAGGAGGTACGCAGAGAGCAGGAAATTATAGGCCAGTGAGCTTAACGTCGGTAGTAGGGAAGATGCTGGAATCTACCATCAAGGAAGAAATAGCGAGGCATCTGGATAGAAATTGTCCCATTGGGCAGACGCAGCATGGGTTCATAAAGGGCAGGTCGTGCCTAACTAATTTAGTGGAATTTTTTGAGGACATTACCAGTGCAGTAGATAACGGGGAGCCAATGGATGTGGTATATCTGGATTTCCAGAAAGCCTTTGACAAGGTGCCACACAAAAGGTTGCTGCATAAGATAAAGATGCATGGCTTTAAGGGTAAAGTAGTAGCATGGATAGAGGATTGGTTAATTAATAGAAAGCAAAGAGTGGGGACTAATGGGTGTTTCTCTGGTTGGCAATCAGTAGCTAGTGGTGTCCCTCAGGGATCCGTGTTGGGCCCACAATTGTTCACAATTTACATAGATGATTTGGAGTTGGGGACCAAGGGCAATGTGTCCAAGTTTGCAGATGACACTAAGATGAGTGGTAAAGCGAAAAGTGCAGAGGATACTGGAAGTCTGCAGAGGGATTTGGATAGGTTAAGTGAATGGGCTAGGGTCTGGCAGATGGAATACAGTGTTGACAAATGTGAGGTTATCCATTTTGGTAGAAATAACAGCAAATGGGATTATTATTTAAACGATAAAATATTAAAACATGCTGCTGTGCAGAGAGACCTGGGGGTGCTAGTGCATGAGTCACAGAAAGTTGATTTACAGGTGCAACAGGTGATTAAGAAGGCAAATGGACTTTTGTCCTTCATTGCTAGAGGGATGGAGTTTAAGACTAGGGAGGTTATGTTGCAATTGTATAAGGTGTTAGTGAGGCCACCCCTGGAGTATTGTGTTCAGTTTTAGTCTCCTTACTTGAGGAAGGACGTACTGGCACTGGAGGGTGTGCAGAGGAGATTCACTAGGTTAATCCCAGACCTGAAGGGGTTGGATTATGAGGAGAGGTTGAGTAGACTGGGACTGTACTCTTTGGAATTTAGAAGGATGAGGGGGGATCTTATAGAAACATTTATCGGGGCGGCATTTTGGAGGCTGTCCCGATCTTTCCCTCCCATGCCTTTCAGGCCCGCTCCTGTTCTTTTGACCCCTCTTCATCCCCCCAACCTTGGAAAGACCTCTGGAACCCTCCATCATCTTCCCTCTACCTGGCAAGACCCCCCTTCTCCCAGGCCTGACCTTTGGCAGTGGCAACCTGGCACCCTGGCACAACCAGCCTGGCACTCTGCTGTGCCCCTAGCACCCTGGCAGTGCCACTCAGGAGCCCTGGCAGTGGCCCAGTTGGCACTACCAGCCTGACAGGCTGGCAGTGCCAAGGTACCTGGATGCCAGGTGGCACCCAGCACTTCCCCCACCACCTGGGTATCCAATGGTCTGGGAGACTCCCTCCCAGGTCCAGTTACATCTGGACCACCTTTGTGGACAGAGTGGAGTGAGTCGGGTGACTCGCCTAAGGTTTGCCGCCCAGTGCAAAGCCCAATTTAGAACTTGCGCGTGATTCACCCATTGCGCCAGGATCCACGCCGGGCACAATGGGGTCGCTAAATCACACCCATAGAATCAGTTTGGGTAGAGATGAGAAATAGTTAAGGTAAGAACTTATTTGTTGGAGTGGTCTTTTGGCCTCCTAACAGTAACCACACTGTAGGACAGGGTAATCAGGTAGAGATAATGGCGACTTGTGAGAAAGGTACAGGTGATTTTAATCTACATATAGGTTGGACAAATCAGATTGGCAATGGTAACCTGGGTGATGAGTTCCCAAGAGTGTTTTTGAATCGGTTTCTTACTGCAATACATTCCAGCATCAACCAGAGAGCAGAGTATTCAAGATCTGAAATTGTGCAATGAGACAGGATTAATGAATGACCTCTAAGTGAAGCACCCCTAGATGGTTGCGATCAAAATGTTATTGATTTTCACTTTCAGTTTGATGGAGAGAGGGAAGAATCAAAACCTAGGTTTTAAATTTAAATAAGGGCAATCATGAAAGTAGAGCTAGCGAAGGTGATCTTTGAAATTAGGTTAAAGGATAGGTCATAAGAGATGCAATGGGCAGACGTTTAAGGAGATATTTCAGAATGCTCAAAAAATATACAGTGAGAAATAAAGACTCATGGTAGGACACAACATCCTTGGCTAAGTAAAGGAGTTAAAGATAGTACCAAATTGAAAGAAAATGTGTATAATTCTGCAAAGATGTGTGGATGTGGTGTTCTTGGATCGTCAGAAGGCATTTGACAAGGTGCCATATCAAAGGTTGCTGTGCAAAATAAGAGTTTATGGAGATGTGGTGGTGGGGGAGAAGGGGTGACATATTAGCATGTATAGAGGACTGATTAGCAAACAGAAAGCAGAGTAGGCATAAATGGTCATTTCCAATTTGGCAAGATGTGACGAGTGGAGTGTCACAGGTATCAGTGCCAGGGCTTCAACTATTTACAATTTAAATCAATGACTTTGATGAAGAGATGAAGGGAATGAATGTATGTTTGCTAAATTTTCTGATGTCACAAAGATAGGTTGGAAAGTAAGTTGTGAAGAGGACATGAGTCGACAAAGGGACATAGATTAAGTGAATGAGCAACAGTTTAGCAGATGGAGTGTAACTTGGGAAAATGGGAACTTGTTCACATTGGCAGGAAGAACAGCAAAGCAGCATATTATTTAAATTGCGAGAGGTGGCAGAACTCTGAGGTACAGAAGGATCTAGGTGTCCTGGTACATGAATTGGAGAACGTTAATATGCAGGTACAGCAAGTGATTAGGAAGGCAAATAAATGTTGCTGCTTATTGCAAGAGGAAAGGAATATAAACGGAAGGATGTTTTACTACAGTTGTGTACAGCATTGGTGTGACCACATCTAGAGGACTAGGTACGATTTTGGTCTTCTTATTTGAGAAAGGATATAAATACATTAGAAGCAGTTCAAAGAAGGTTCACTTGACTGAGACCTGGGATGGGGCTTATCCTATGAGGAAAGGTTGAACAGGTTTGGGCCTGTACCCATTGGAGATTAGAAGGAGAGTTGAACTTACTAAACTATATAAGATCCAGAGGGGACTTGACAAGTTGGAAGCTGGAAGGATATTTCCTCTTCGGGGAGAGACACAAACTCTGAGGCACGGTTTTTAAATAAGGAGTCTCCCATTTAACATGGAGATGAGAATATTCTTTTCTCTGAGGGTTGTGAATCTTTGGAAATCTCTTTGCTAGAGAGTGGGGAATGCAGGGTCATTGAATATGTTTAAGGCAGAGGTAGATAGATTCTTGACTAACAAGGGAGTCAAAAGGTTATCAGAATTGGATTGGATTTGTTTATTGTCACGTGTACCGAGGTACAGTGAAAAGTATTTTTCTGCGTGCAGCTCAAACAGATCACTTAGTACATGAAAAGAAAATACCTAATAGGGCAACACAAGGTACACAATGTAAATACATAGACATCGGGTGAAGCATACAGGAGTTTAGTATTAATCAGTCCATAAGAGGGTCATTTAGGAGTCTGGTGACAGTGGGGAAGAAGCTGTTTTTGAATCTTCTTGTGCGTGTTCTCAGACTTTTGTATCTCTTGCCCGATGGAACAAGTTGGAAGAGTGAGTAAGCCGGGTGGGAGGGAGGTCTTTTATTATGCTGCCAGCTTTCCCCAGGCAGCGGGAGGTGTAGACAGATTCAATGGATGGGAGGCGAGTTTGTGTGATGGACTGGACGGCGTTCAGCACTCTCTGAAGTTTCTTGTCTTCTTGGGGCGAGCTGTTCCCATACCAGGCTGTGATGCAGCCAAAAAGGATGCTTTCTATGGTGCACCTGTAAATGTTGGCAATAGTCAAGGGGAGGTAGAATGTGGAGATAAGACCATAATCAGATCAACCATGATTTTATTGAATGGAGGACCAAGCCTGAGCAGCCAACTGGCCAATTCTGGCTCTTAATTCATACGTTTGTATGTAAAATAAATTTCAAGTACAAAATAACCAGAACTTGGTCAAACATTTGAAGCACTTTTGATATGTCGAGAACAAACACTGTGCTACTATTAATGATTTTTAATTTTACTGCAGAACTGCAAATCTAACAGGAAGGAGTGCAAAAGGAAGTGAGAAAACCTGGTTTTCAGTAGATAATTCCAGTCGTATGACATATTGCCAATAGGGCTCCCACCCACACTGTCTAGGGAGAATGTTACTGAAGGGGTCACATACAGATCTTTCTGCTGGGGGTTTCATACATAGCCACATGATATTTAAAGAGAGTAAACCTCCCTTTCCACTCTCCTGTTTTTTTCTGTTCTTAAGAAGGTTATCTGTTCCTCAACCCCATTTGTCTAGTGAACTTTGTTAATATGTGCTGAGTGAAGAATCGCGAGTGTGTCCTGGAGACAGAGTACACCTTTAAGAAATACATTTATAAACAAATTGATAGTCTATGGCCCTTCTGGAACTTGGGGATCTACAATGTGCTAAAAGGGATAATAATTTTCTCCTTGTGTGTCTTCCTTTCGAAATGAGCAAAGTGTTTGCAAGTCATAAATATTGGAAATCCGTCTTCCTCCAGGAAATGACAACCAGATGTTTGGGTTTCTTCCTGTTGCTGATTTGTTGGAAGGAATTTCACACTTCATTAAAAACTATTTACTTGCTGCCTTTATTGTGCAATAAAATGGAAAATGCAAGGATCGGGAATTATTATTGAAGTGCGGGTAATTATGCAGCAAATTACTGGGATGAATAGACAGTAATTAATTTTCCCTCTGGCCTGCATGAAGCTTGCTCTGCTTAAGAACAGAAAAAAAACAGCAGAGTGGAAAGGGAGTAGATGCAGATAATAGGGCAGCACGGTAGCATGGTGGTTAGCATAAATGCTTCACAGCTCCAGGGTCCCAGGTTCGATTCCCGGCTGGGTCACTGTCTGTGTGGAGTCTGCACGTTCTCCCCGTGTGTGCGTGGGTTTCCTCCGGGTGCTCCGGTTTCCTCCCACAGTCTAAAGATGTGCGGGTTAGGTGGATTGGCCATGCTAAATTGCCCGTAGTGTCATAGTAAGGTTAAGTTGTTGGGTTGCGGTATAGGGTGGATACGTGGGTTTGAGTAGGGTGATCATTGCTCGGCACAACGCCGAAGGGCCTGTTCTGTGCTGTACTGTTCTATATGTTCTATATAACCCATGGCGAAAAGACTTGAGGGACTGAATCCCCTACTCCTGTTCCTATGTTTATGCTAACTGGGGTTCCTGCTGGAAAGTTTAGCTCAGTTGGCTAGGCAGCTGGTTTTGTGATGCTGAGCCAGGTCAGCAGCATGGGTTCAATTCCCTTACCAGCTGAGGTTATTCATGAAGGCCCCGCCTTCTCAACCTTGCCCCTCGCCTGAGGTGTCCCTCAGGTTAAATCATCACCAGTCAGCTCTCCCCCTCAAAGGGGAAAAGCAGCCTATGGTCTTTGGGCGAGGATGATATTAGCCCTCCATGTGCAAATATGCAACATTGTTGGCAGTCCAAACTCACAGATACAAAAATAGCTACTTGAATATGCCCACGGCACTGCACCCTAATGTAACACAAAATAAGGGAAAATAACTGGAAAGAAAAAAAACACTACAATTCACCACAAGCACTTCATCGTGTCAATTATAATTGAAGAAGCAACAGGCAACTTTCATAAATGTCCTGAATGAGGGCAGCACGGTGGCACAGCTGCCTCACGGCACTGAGGTCCCAGGTTCGATCCCGGCTCTGGGTCACTGTCCGTGTGGAGTTTGCACATTCTCTCCGTGTCTGCGTGGATTTCGCCCCCACAACCCAGAAATGTGCAGAGTAGGTGGATTGGCCAAGCTAAATTGCCCCTTAATTGGAAAGAATAATTGGGTAATCTAAAAAAAATTTTTAATGTCCTGAATATGGTTATTATTTCAGATATGATCATTATTTCTGTTCTCTAGTGACAGGCAGCAACCTATTGAGCCGTGGGAGTGTCACTTTTTCCCTTCCTGTGTATATGCTTGTGAAGATTGGTCAGTCTATTTCCTGTGAGACACACTGAAAAACCACAGCAACAGTCAGCATTTTAGAGTCATTCCTCGCTTAACCATGTTTACAATTTGAAATCATCGCGTCTATTTCTAGATATCCTCCTGGATCAATTGGAAATGATTGGTTTTTCTTTTAAAAAAATATGAATTGGGAATTTGCATGCATGACTGCGTGACACTTGAAGTCAGCGTGACATTGCGTCGCTAATGTTCTACTAATGTCCTTTGGAACATTTCGATACATTAAATGTGCTGTAGAACTATAAGATGTTGAGGTGCTTCAGACAATAATCTAGAACAGACTGACATGTGTGTTCAACTTCATGTTCAACTTCAACTAATTATGTTCTCACATTGAATATTATGTAAGTGTGAATGATAATCTGGGGATCAAGCAAAGTTATTTTCCAATGAAAATATAAAAACTGCTACATTGACAGGATAATTCCTGAAGATCCATGTCCCTCAATCATTTTTAATAGTGCCTGTGAGATACCAAGGAGAGTTTGTTAACTCTTGGATCTGTATCAATGGGTTGGATAAGTCAATGTGACTTGGTGTGTGAGTGTGAGAATACAAATGTGAGCAAGCACATATTAGTGAGTATCTGTTTCAAAATGTGTGAATGAGCAGATGCACGTGAGCGTGAACACAGGAGTGAAAGAGCATGCTCTTGGCTGAGGAAGTGTGAAAGTGAATAGGCAAGTGAGTGAAAAGGTGAGTAAGTGTGCAAGCATCAGGTGTGTGAGTAAGTAGGGGTTGGATTGGTGAGTGTCAATATGAACAAGCTGGGTAATGGATTGGTGAGTGTCAGTAGGAACTAGCTGGAGGATGGATTGGTGAGTGTCAATAGGAACTAGCTGGGAAATGGATTGGTGAGTGTCAATAGGAACTAGCTGGGGGATGGATTGGTGAGTGTCAGTAGGAACTAGCTGGGGGATGGATTGGTGAGTGTCAATAGGAACTAGCTGGGGGATGGATTGGTGAGTGTCAATAGGAACTAGCTGGGAAATGGATTGGTGAGTGTCAATATGAACAAGCTGGGCAATGGATTGGTGAGTGTCAATAGGAACTAGCTGGGGATAGATTGGTGAGTGTCAATATGAACTAGCTGGGGAATGGATTGGTGAGTGTCAATAGGAACTAGCTGGGGGATGGATTGGTGAGTGTCAATAGGAACTAGCTGGGGGATGGATTGGTGAGTGTCAGTAGGAACTAGCTGGGGATGGATTGGTGAGTGTCAATATGAACTAGCTGGGGGATGGATTGGTGAGTGTCAATATGAACTAGCTGGGGGATGGATTGGTGAGTGTCAATAGGAACTAGCTGGGGGATGGATTGGTGAGTGTCAATAGGAACTAGCTGGGGAATGGATTGGTGGATGTCAGTAGGAACTAGCTGGGCAATGGATTGGTGAGTGTCAATAGGAACTAGCTGGGGGATGTATTGGTGAGTGTCAATAGGAACTAGCTGGGGGATGGATTGGTGAGTGTCAATAGGAACTAGCTGGGGAATGGATTGGTGAGTGTCAATATGAACTAGCTGGGGGATGGATTGGCGAGTGTCAGTAGGAACTAGCTGGGGGATGGATTGGTGAGTGTCAATAGGAACTAGCTGGGGGATGGATTGGTGAGTGTCAATATGAACTAGCTGGGGGATCGATTGGTGAGTGTCAATATGAACTAGCTGGGGGATGGATTGGTGAGTGTCAATAGGAACTAGCTGAGGGATGGATTGGTGAGTGTCAATATGAACAAGCTGGGCAATGGATTGGTGAGTGTCAGTAGGAACTAGCTGGGGGATGGATTGGTGAGTGTCAATAGGAACTAGCTGGGGGATGGATTGGTGAGTGTCAATAGGAACTAGCTGGGGGATGGATTGGTGAGTGTCAATATGAACTAGCTGGGGGATGGATTGGTGAGTGTCAATAGGAACTAGCTGAGGGATGGATTGGTGAGTGTCAATATGAACAAGCTGGGCAATGGATTGGTGAGTGTCAGTAGGAACTAGCTGGGGGATGGATTGGTGAGTGTCAATAGGAACTAGCTGGGGGATGGATTGGTGAGTGTCAATAGGAACTAGCTGGGGGATGGATTGGTGAGTGTCAGTAGGAACTAGCTGGGGAATGGATTGGTGAGTGTCAATATGAACTAGCTGGGGGATGGATTGGTGAGTGTCAATATGAACTAGCTGGGGGATGGATTGATGAGTGTCAATAGGAACTAGCTGGGCAATGGATTGGTGAGTGTCAATATGAACTAGCTGGGCAATGGATTGGTGAGTGTCAGTAGGAACTAGCTGGGGGATGGATTGGTGAGTGTCAGTAGGAACTAGCTGGGGGATGGATTGGTGAGTGTCAGTAGGAACTAGCTGGGGGATGGATTGGTGAGTGTCAGTAGGAACTAGCAGGGGGATGGATTGGTGAGTGTCAATAGGAACTAGCTGGGGGATGGATTGCTGAGTGTCAATAGGAACTAGCTGGGGGATGGATTGGTGAGTGTCAATAGGAACGAGCTGGGGGATGGATTGGTGAGTGCCAGTAGGAACTAGCTGGGCAATGGATTGGTGAGTGTCAGTAGGAACTAGCTGGGGGATGGATTGCTGAGTGTCAATATGAACAAGCTGGGCAATGGATTGGTGAGTGTCAGTAGGAACTAGCTGGGGGATGGATTGGTGAGTGTCAGTAGGAACTAGCTGGGGGATGGATTGGTGAGTGTCAGTAGGAACTAGCTGGGAAATGGATTGGTGAGTGTCAATAGGAACTAGCTGGGGGATGGATTGGTGAGTGTCAGTAGGAACTAGCTGGGGGATGGATTGGTGAGTGTCAATAGGAACGAGCTGGGGGATGGATTGGTGAGTATAAATAGGAACTAGCTGGGGGATGGATTGGTGAGTGTCAGTAGGAACTAGCTGGGGGATGGATTGGTGAGTGTCAGTAGGAACTAGCTGGGGGATGAATTGGTGAGTGTCAATAGGAACTAGCTGGGGGTCGGATTGGTGAGTGTCAATAGGAACTAGCTGGGGGATGGATTGGTGAGTGTCAATATGAACAAGCTGGGTGATGGATTGGTGAGTGTCAATATGAACAAGCTGGGGGGATGGATTCATGAGTGTCAATAGGAACTAGCTGGGGGATGAATTGGTGAGTGTCAATAGGAACTAAATGGGGAATGGATTGGTGAGTGTCAATAGGAACTAGCTGGGGGATGAATTGGTGAGTGTCAATATGAACAAGCTGGGTGATGGATTGGTGAGTGTCAATATGAACAAGCTGGGGGGATGGATTGGTGAGTGTCAATAGGAACTAGATGGGGAATGGATTGCTGAGTGTCAATATGAACTAGCTAGGGGATGGATTGGTGAGTGTCAGTAGGAACTAGCTGGGGAATGGATTGGTGAGTGTCAATATGAACTAGCTGGGGAATGGATTGGTGAGTGTCAATAGGAACTAGCTGGGGGATGGATTGGTGAGTGTCAATAGGAACTAGCTGGGGGATGGATTGGTGAGTGTCAGTAGGAACTAGCTGAGGGATGGATTGGTGAGTGTCAATAGGAACTAGCTGAGGGATGGATTGGTGAGTGTCAATAGGAACTAGCTGGGGGATGGATTGGTGAGTGTCAATAGGAACTAGCTGGGGGATGGATTGGTGAGTGTCAATATGAACTAGCTGGGGGATGGATTGGTGAGTGTCAATAGGAACTAGCTGGGGGATGGATTGGTGAGTGTCAATATGAACTAGCTGGGGGATGGATTGGTGAGTGTCAATAGGAACTAGCTGGAGGATGGATTGGTGAGTGTCAATAGGAACTAGCTGGGGGATGGATTGGTGAGAGTCAATAGGAACTAGCTGGGGGATGGATTGGTGAGTGTCAATAGGAACTAGCTGGGGGACGGATTGGCGAGTGCCAGTAGGAACTAGCTGGGGGATGGATTGGTGAGTGTCAGTAGGAACTAGCTGGGGGATGGATTGTTGAGTGTCAATAGGAACTAGCTGGGGGATGGATTGGTGAGTGTCAATAGGAACTAGCTGGGGGATGGATTGGTGAGTGTCAATAGGAACTAGCTGGGGGACGGATTGGTGAGTGCCAGTAGGAACTAGCTGGGGGATGGAATGGTGAGTGTCAGTAGGAACTAGCTGGGGGATGGATTGGTGAGTGTCAATAGGAACTAGCTGGGGGATGGATTGGTGAGTGTCAGTAGGAACTAGCTGGGGGATGGATTGGTGAGTGTCAATAGGAACTAGCTGGGGGATGGATTGGTGAGTGTCAATAGGAACTAGCTGGGGGACGGATTGGTGAGTGCCAGTAGGAACTAGCTGGGGGATGGAATGGTGAGTGTCAGTAGGAACTAGCTGGGGGATGGATTGGTGAGTGTCAATAGGAACTAGCTGGGGGATGGATTGGTGAGTGTCAGTAGGAACTAGCTGGGGGATGGATTGGTGAGTGTCAGTAGGAACTAGCTGGGGGATGGATTGGTGAGTGTCAATAGGAACTAGCCGGGGGATGGATTGGTGAGTGTCAATAGGAACTAGCTGGGGGATGGATTGGTGAGTGTCAATAGGAACTAGCTGGGGAATGGATTGTTGAGTGTCAATAGGAACTAGCTGGGGGTTGTATTGGTGAGTGTCAATAGGAACTAGCTGGGGGATGGATTGGTGAGTGTCAATAGGAACTAGCTGGGGGATGGATTGGTGAGTGTCAATAGGAACTAGCTGGGGGATGGATTGGTGAGTGTCAATATGAACTATCTGGGGGATGGATTGGTGAGTGTCAATATGAACTAGTTGGTGGATTAATTGGTGAGTGTCAATATGAACTAGCTGGGGAATGGATTGGTGAGTGTCAATATGAACTAGCTGGGGGATGGATTGGTGAGTGTCAATAGGAACTAGCTGGGGGATGGATTGGTGAGTGTCAGTAGGAACTAGCCTGGGGATGGATTGGTGAGTGTGAATAGGAACCAGCTGGTGAATGGATTGGTGAGTGTCAGTAGGAACTAGCTGGGGGATGGATTGGTGAGTGTCAATAGGAACTAGCCTGGGGATGGATTGGTGAGTGTGAATAGGAACTAGCTGAGGGATGGATTGGTGAGTGTCAGTAGGAACTAGCTGGGGGATGGATTGGTGAGTGTCAGTAGGAACTAGCCTGGGGATGGATTGGTGAGTGTGAATAGGAACCAGCTGGTGAATGGATTGGTGAGTGTCAGTAGGAACTAGCTAGGGGATGGATTGGTGAGTGTCAATATGAACTAGTTGGGGGATGGATTGGTGAGTGTCAATATGAACTAGCTGGGGGATGGATTGGTGAGTGTCAATACGAAGTAGCTGGGGAATGGATTGGTGAGTGTCAATATGAACAAGCTGGGCAATGGATTGGTGAGTGTCAATATGAACTAGCTGGGGGATGGATTGGTGAGTGTCAATAGGAACTAGCTGGGGAATGGATTGGTGAGTGTCAATATGAACTAGCTGGGGGATGGATTGTTGAGTGTCAATAGGAACTAGCTGGGGGATGGATTGCTGAGTGTCAATAGGAACTAGCTGGGGGATGGATTGGTGAGTGTCAGTAGGAACTAGCTGGGGGATGGATTGGTGAGTGTCAATAGGAACTAGCTGGGGGTCGGATTGGTGAGTGTCAGTAGGAACTAGCTGGGGGATGGATTGGTGAGTGTCAATAGGAACTAGCTGGGGGATGGATTGGTGAGTGTCAATAGGAACTAGCTGGGGGATGGATTGGTGAGTGTCAGTAGGAACTAGCTGGGGGATGGATTGGTGAGTGTCAATAGGAACTAGCTGGGGGATGGATTGGTGAGTGTCAATAGGAACTAGCTGGGGGATGGATTGGTGAGTGTCAATAGGAACTAGCTGGGGGATGGATTGGTGAGTGTCAATAGGAACTAGCTGGGGGATGGATTGGTGAGTGTCAATAGGAACTAGCTGGGAGAATGGATTGGTGAGTGTCAGTAGGAACTAGCTGGGGGATGGATTGGTGAGTGTCAATAGGAACTAGCTGGGGGATGGATTGGTAAGTGTCAATAGGAACTAGCTGGGGGATGGATTGGTGAGTGTCAGTAGGAACTAGCTGGGGGATGGATTGGTGAGTGTCAGTAGGAACTAGCTGGGGGATGGATTGGTGAGTGTCAATAGGAACTAGCTGGGGGATGGATTGGTGAGTGTCAATAGGAACTAGCTGGGAGAATGGATTGGTGAGTGTCAGTAGGAACTAGCTGGGGGATGGATTGGTGAGTGTCAATAGGAACTAGCTGGGGATGGATTGGTGAGTGTCAATATGAACTAGCTGGGGGACGGATTGGCGAGTGTCAATAGGAACTAGCTGGGGGATGGATTGGTGAGTGTCAATATGAACTAGCTGGGGAATGGATTAGTGAGTGTCAGTAGGAACCAGCTGGGGGATGGATTGGTGAGTGTCAATAGTAACCAGCTGGGGAATGGATTGCAAGCTAAGAGTACAGCATAGAACTAGGTGAAGTTAAGACCTCAGTATTTGTGGAAAAGATAAGGTTATGAACAAGATCTACAATCTACTGTCACACAAGGGCAACCTCCCCTTGTCCTAAGAGATTAAACATAATGATGCTGTTCAATGCACACAGGCTAGTTGTAAAACACTATGATGAGAAGTTAATACTTCTGTACATTCTGCACCATGCAGCGTTTTCGGTGACATTGAGTCGAGAAGGCATTGTTCAAAGTCGTCCAGCAATAAGTTAAACTGAATGAACTGGCAAGGTCGAGGCCCCTTTTCCTCCTGACACTTTTCCTGAGCCAGACAGTTCTTAATTGGATATCATTATTCGCCCTGTTGTGTGATCTCGCTGACTAAAAAATTTAATCGTGTAGGATCCTGTTGCTAATCTTTCATGGCTAGACACCTTTGGCATTCAGGTTGGAAGGTATTTATTCCGTTCTGGTGCAGTATTTTTGTTAGCCATTCATAGATGGATTTAAAAGATGACCATAATGGTGATTTTTATATAAAAACATTTTGTAAACCTTTTGTGTTTCTCAATTCTAAGAAGCAGTGGGACAGAATTTCAACTTGAAGCTCAGAAATCAATGGAATTTAAGATCTTGTGATTTCTACAATGGGTGGCTTACCCACAATATATGTATAACTGATAGTAAGTTGAAAATCTACCTCAAAATGTCTGTGGAAATGAGTGGTATCATTGGTCCTGTTGACTTGCTCGGTGTCAGGTCAATTAAATCTTTCAACTTTAGGATTTATGTGTGACCAATGGCTAATTCCATTCCATATTGTGAGCTACTCAGATGGCTTCACTAATATCACAGCATTCCCTTACTACTGCACTGAAATGCCAATCTAAATGATGTATTCAGGCACACAACTTTCTCACTCATTTGCCATCAAATAAGCCAAGTTGATAGTCAAGATAAAAGCACCAAAATCAGTTTGTTTCTCAGGAAGTGGGCAGCACGGTAGCATTGTGGATAGCACAATCGCTTCACAGCTCCAGGGTCCCAGGTTCGATTGTGGCTTGGGTCACTGTGCAGAGTCTGCACATCCTCTCCGTGTGTGCGTGGGTTTCCTCCGGGTGTTCCGGTTTCCTCCCACAGTCCAAAGATGTGCAGGTTCGGTGGATTGGCCATGATAAATTGCCCTTAGTGATCAAAATTGCCCTTAGTGTTGGGTGGGGTTGCTGTGTTATGGGGATGGGGTGGAGGTGTTGACCTTGGGTAGGGTGCTCTTTCCAAGAGCCAGTGCAGACTCGATGGGCCGAATGGCTTCCTTCTGCACTGTAAATTCTATGAAATGAAATGAAATGAAACATAGCTGGCATACTGGAGACCCAAGGCCACAATGTGTGGGAAATATGTTTTGCACTTCATTGCGATTCTTGATGTAGAATATATGATTAATGCCACATTTGGAACTTTTTCTCTCTCTTGTACGTGTTTGGTTAACAGTTTGCTACTCAGTTTCTGATCTCATTACAGCTTTGATCCAAACATAGATAAAAGCTGAACTCAAGAGGTGAGGTGACATCAAGGCAGCGTTTGACCGAGGTTGGCATCACGGAGCCCGAGCAAAACTGGAGTTGATGGGAATCGGGGGAAAGATCTCCACGAGTTGAAATCATACCTAGCACAAAGGAAAGTGGTTGTGGTTGTTGATCAGTCATTCAGTCCCAGGACATCATTGCAGGAGTTCCTCAGGATAGTGTCCTAGGCCCGGCCATCCTCAGCTGCTTCATCGATGAGCTTCCTGTTGTGTATTGTTGAGATTGACTCTAAGCCTGGGAAATAGCCGATGAAGTCAGAGACTATCACGTGACTCAACTCTTAAAGGGGTCATGCAGCATCACACCAATATCAGCCAACACATATAACATCCCTCCCCCTTTACAGCTAAGGTCTAACACAAAAAATAACAGGAGTCATTTTACATAGTCATTTACAAATATATGTACAAGGGCAGGCAGTCCATTATTACTGAGTGGTAATACGGTCAATAGGAAAGACGAGCTGGTGAGCGTCTATTCCATACTGGTTGCCTGCACACTTCTGGGTGTGATTGTTTGTGACCTTAGATGTATTCTTAGGTGCATCTGTGAATGACTCTACCCTGGAAGGTGTTAGAGTCTCTTTTACAGTACAAAGACTAATAGCAACCGGGGATTCTTCTGCAATCTCTTTAGTGGATTGACTGTAAGTCATAGTCACATGATCTGGCTGTGTGGATAGTAGTTTGATGTGTGTAGATAACAGCTGATCTGCATGTCGTCCCCACACCAACTCATCTCCCAATTGTAAGGTATCAACGATTGGACCTGTTTGAGCTAATACAGTTGCAGGAACCCACATCTCACGAATGGTATAGCTGCATGCCAACATGTGCCCTCCTTGTTTAAACAAGCATTTTCTCAAATTACCTTCTCTTCTCAAGATCTGCAACTGCTGATTGCATTCTCCTATCGTAGATGTCTCCTGCAGTAAGAGTAAATCAAAGGGAGTTCTTCACTTCATCGTCATTAGTAATAGAGTTGGGGAACTCCGTGTAGTCACATCTTTGGTGTTGCGATGTATTGCCCAGAAATTGTTTGAGTGGTGATGTAATGAACCGTGGTGTTCAGAAGCTTTCAGTGTATGCTTCAAAGACTGAACAAACCGTTTTGCTAAACTGCTCATGGTGGGTGGTAGGATGCTGATTTTATATGTTGACGGCCACTCAAGTTTAAGTAGTCCTCGAACTCCTGAGCCATAAACTCTGGACCGTTGTTGCTCACGACTTGTTTTGGTTTCCCAAATCTGACAAAAATCTCATCAAGTTTTTTAATGGTTTGTTCTGTGGTTGTTGATTTATCAGGGCCACCTCCAACCACTTGCAATGTGAGTCTCCTACGGCCATGAAAACACACCCCTTGCAATGTGAGTCTCCTACGGCCATGAAAACACACCCCTCGTATGGACCAGCAAAGTCAATGTGTAGACGTTGCCCAGGCATTTTAGGCTACTCCCATGGATGCAATGGGGACAATGACAATCCGTTCCTTACCCATGCACATGTCTGGCACAGTCCTGCTTTTTCCTCCATCTGGGCATCGATTCCTAGCCACCAAATGCAACTCTGCGCAAGTTACTTCATTCAACCTATACCTGGGTGCCCTTCACGTAATTGTTCCAATTTCCTTTTCAGTAAATTTGGAGGAATTATCATTCTCATCCCCCACAACAGGGATCTACTTTGTACTGTCAACTCAAGATTCCAGGAAATATACGGCTTTACTTCAGGATGTGTTAAAAAGCTATCCTCACTTTTAACACCTTTTCCAGGACCTTAATCAATACGGGATCATTTCTGGTCTGTCGTTGGATTTGAGCTGCAGTCACGGGAACGTGCTCTATCTGCGCACAATAGAAGATATTTTCTTTCCTGGCTGTTATCTGACCAGGAACATGACAATGCATCAGATAAAAGCAAATTACTGTGGATGCTGGAATTTGAAACAAGAAGAGAAAATGCTGTACAGTCTCAACAGGTCTGACAGCATCTGTGGAGAGAGAAGGGAGCTAAAGTTTCGAGTCTCATTGACTCCCTGTCAAAGTTAGAGAGAACTGGATATGGGGGGGGGCGGGGGGGGGGGGGGGGGGGGGGGGCACAGTGGAGATGCGCAGACTGCCAGACAAAGACAAATGCATCAGCATTGGCTTGTCTTCTTGACTGTCGGCATTTGATCTCAATTGAATGTACAAATAGAATCAAAGACCATTATTGGAGTCTACTTGCTGTCAATGAAGGAATACCTTTATATGGCCAAAAACTAACTGTTACGGGCCTGTGATCTGTCAACTACGTGAAGTGATGACCATAAGGTATTGGTGAAATTTTCAGTGCTTCCTTCACCAACTGAGCATAGTATGATTCAGCACCTGTTAAGGTACATGATGAAAAAGCTATTGGTTAGTCTTCCCCTGAAGATAGTTGTGTGACTCCACCACCCCAACTCGTATGGCGAAGCATCACAAGCAAGTTATGATGGTAACTTTGGGTCGAAGTGTACCAATCACTTCCGATCTCTTCAGTGCTTGTTCAGCAGACTGGTATGCTTTTTTGCTTTCTGGTGTCCATTGCCAATTTTGTTTCATGCACAGTAAGATATGTAACAGTTTGACTAGGGTTGCTAGATTGGGGATGAACTTTCCATTGTAGCTAATTAACTTTAAGAGTGATCTTAACTATGCTACATTCGTTGGTTGTGGAGTCTCCATTATAGCTTCCATATTCTTAGGTGCCTGATGTAAAACATACTATCAATTACATGACCTAGGCAAGGAACTGGGGGACCCTCCACAAGTTGAACTTTTCCAGGCTGGTGGAACAGATGGAGGAGGAATTTAAGAGGTGGGACATGGTACCGTTGTCGCTGGCGGGGAGGGTGCAGTCAATCAAAATGACGGTCCTCCCAAGGTTCTTGTTTTTATTTCAGTGCTTGCCCATCTTCCTCCCTAGGGCCTTCTTCAAAAAGGTGACGAGTAGCATCATGAGCTACGTGTGGGCGCATGGCACCCCAAGGGTGAGGAGGGTCTTTTTGGAGCGGAGTAGGGACAGTGGAGGGCTGGCACTACCCAATCTCTCGGGGTACTACTGGGCGGCAAATGTGTCAATGGTGCGCAAGTGGATGATGGAAGGGGAGGGGGCAGCTTGGAAACGAATGGATAGGGCGTCCTGTGGCAACACAAGCCTGGGGGCCCTAGTAACGGCACCATGGCCGCTCCCCCCCACGAGGTACACCACGAGCCCGGTGGTGGCGGCCACCCTCAAGATATGGGGGCAGTGGAGGCGACACAGGGGGGAAATGGGAGGTCTGTTGGCGGCGCCAATAAGAGGGAACCATAGATTTATCCCGGGGAACATCGACGGGGGATTTCAGAGCTGGTACAGGGTGGGCATACGGCAGCTGAAGGACCTGTTTATAGAGGGGAGGTTTGCGAGCCTGGGAGGGCTGGAGGAGAAGTTTGAGCTCCCCCCGGGAAACATGTTCAGATATTTACAAGTGAAGGCATTTGCTAGGCGGCAGGTGGAGGGGTTTCCCTTGCTCCCCAGTAAGGGGGCGAGTGATAGGGTGCTCTCGGGGGTCTGGGTCGGAGGGGGGAAGATATCAGACATCTACAAGATAATGCAGGAGGCGGAAGAAGCATCAGGGGAGGAGCTGAAAGCCAAGTGGGAAGGGGAGCTGGGAGAGCAGATAGAAGACGGGACGTGGGCGGATGCACTGGAGAAGGTCAATTCTTCCTCCTCGTGTGCGAGGCTGAGCCTCATTCAATTTAAGGTGCTGCATAGAGCTCACATGACGGGGACAAGGATGAGCCGGTTCTTTGGGGGTGAGGACAGGTGTGTCAGATGCCTGGGAAGCCCAGCGAACCATGTGCATATGTTCTGGGCATGTCCGGTGCTGGAAGGGTTCTGGAAGGGGGTGGCAAGGACGGTGTCGAAGGTGGTGGGGTCCAGGGTCAAACCAGGATGGGGGCTTGCGATCTTTGGGGTCGGGGTAGAACCGGGGGTACAGGAGGCTAGGGAGGCCGGAATACTGGCCTTTGCGTCCCTAGTGGCTCGACGAAGGATATTAATTCAATGGAAGGACGCGAGGCCTCCAAGCGTTGAAACTTGGATTAACGATATGGCTAGCTATATTCAGCTAGAAAGGATCAAATTTGCCCTGAGAGGGTCGGTACAGGGATTCTCCAGGCGGTGGCAACCTTTCCTTGACTTTTTAGATCAGAGATAGACGTTCGGGGACGTGGCAGCAGCAACCCGGGGGGGGGGGAGGGAGGGGAGGGAGGGGAGGGAGGGGGGGGGAGGGGAGGGAGGGGAGGGAGGGGGGGGAGGGAGGGGAGGGAGGGGGGGGAGGGAGGGGAGGGAGGGGGGGGAGGGAGGGGCGGGAGGGGGGGGAGGGAGGGGAGGGAGGGGGGGGAGGGAGGGGGGGGAGGGGAGGGAGGGGAGGGAGGGGGGAGGGGAGGGAGGGGGGGGAGGGGAGGGAGGGGAGGAGGGGGGGGAGGGGAGGGAGGGGAGGGAGGGGGGGAGGGGAGGGAGGGGGGGGAGGGGAGGGAGGGGGGGGGAGGGGAGGGAGGGGGGGGAGGGGAGGGAGGGGGGGGGAGGGGAGGGAGGGGGGGAGGGGAGGGGGGGGGAGGGGAGGGGAGGGGGGGGAGGGGAGGGGGGGCAGCAAGGGTCGTGGGGGGACATGCACGACTGTAACGCGGGCAAGTCTGCTCGCTGCTCATGTCTGAAACTGAAGGCTGCCTTGTTTGTTAAGTTGTTGCCTGGGGGGGGGGGGGGGGGGGGGGGACTGGTGCGCGCGAGAGGGCGGGCGAGGGAGGGATATTTGCCTAGAGGGATTGTGTTGTAAATAATTTAAAAATTAGTAGGGGTAAATGTTTGTATGGAAAAACTCTTTCAATAAAAATTATTTTTTAAAAAAAAATTACATGACCTAGAGAATTGGACTGATGCACACTAAACTCTGCTTTGACTGTGGTGTATCCTAGTAGATACACTGCTTCCTCAGTTTAGGTTCTCAGGATATCATTAGCAGGTGATTCAATTTCTGTTCATAGATGGTCTCATGTTTTAAGGAGATGGCAGCCCTCCTATCGACCTCCACTTTTCCAGGTTGTCTATTCAGTTTTGGAATTACCCAGAACCAATGTGATTCACCTTGTACAGATACTACATTGAAATTCAGTTCCTCATCAGGACTATGTGCTGCATTTTCATTGATGTTTTGTTGTTGTTCTTATTTTCTTCCGCATTATGAGTTTATTATGAGATGTTCCAACATCTGCTCAGACGAGGGGGAGCGTAACAGACACCTACAGATGCTGAAAGATGCCCTCGTACAAACGGGATATGGCGCTCGACTCATCGACAGTTCCAACGCGCCACAGCAAAAAACCGCACCGACCTTCTCAGAAGACAAACACAGGACACCACTGACAGAGTACCCTTCGTCGTCCAGTACTTTCCTGGGGCAGAGAAACTACGACATCTTCTTCGCAGCCTTCAACACATCATCAATGAAGATGAACATCTTGCCAAGGTCATCCCCACACCCCCACTACTGGCCTTCAAACAACCGCGCAACCTTAAACAAACCACTGTTTGCAGCAAATTACCCAGCCTTCAGAACAGCGACCACGACACCACACAACCCTGCCAGGGCAATCTCTGCAAGACATGCCAGATCATCGACTTGGATACCACCATTACACGTGGAAACACCACCCACCAGGTACGCGGCACATACTCGTGCGACTCGACCAATGTAGTCTACCTCATACGCTGCAGGAAAGGATGCCCCGAAGCGTGGTACATTGGCGAGACCATGCAGACGCTGCGACAACGAATGAACGGGCATCGTGCGACAATCACCAGGCAGGAATGTTCCCTTCCAGTCGGGGAACACTTCAGCAGTCAAGGGCATTCAGCCTCTGATCTCCGGGTAAGCGTTCTTCAAGGCGGTCTTCAGGACTCGCGACAACGCAGAATTGCCGAGCAAACACGTATAGCTAAGTTCCGCACGCATGAGTGCGGCCTCAACCAGGATCTTGGATTCATGTCGCATTACATCCACCCCCCACCATCTGGCCTGGACTTGCAAAATTCCACCAACTGTTCTAGCTTGAGACAATTCACACCTCTTTAACCTGTGATTATCCCTCTCTCTGGATCTGTAATGGTTTGATTACCTGCAAATGCTCGCATTCCAAGCATTGTCCGTCATCTCTGACTTTGTCTATATAAATGTTTCTGGATCATACCTCTCCATTCACCTGAGGAAGGAGCTGCGCTCCGAAAGCTCGTGTTTGAAACAAACCTGTTGGACTTTAACCTGGTGTTGTAAGACTTCTTACTGTACTCTTGAGGTTGGCCTTGTTGAAGTCTCCGGCCACCAAGAATTAAGGTCTCCGGGTGTTCCGTTTCATAGTTGTTTATAACTGTGTACAGTTCGTCCATCACATTCCTCACTTCTGCCCGGGGTGGGATGTAGACCGCTGTGATAATGGCTGAAGTGAACTCACGTGGAAGATAGTATGGGCAACACTTCACGGTCAGGTATTCCAGGTCTGGGGTGCAACCTGAAGGCTTCTCAATTCACCGGGCAGTCCGCTCACGTCATCAGGCAAAGCAAAGGGTGGAGAGGTTTACCTCCTCATCAACGCCTCCTGGTGCCTCCAGGGCCGCCACATCCAAGCACCAAGAGGCGTTGATGAGGAGGTAAACCTCTCCACCCTTTGCTTTGCCTGATGACATGGTGCGGACTGCCCGGTGAATTGAGAAGCCTTCAGGTTGTATGGCACAGTCCGGTGAGGCGGTGCTGAGCCATGTCTCTGTGAAATAGAGCACACAGCAGTCTCTTACTTCCCTCTGAGAGGTAAGTCTGGCGTTAAGTTCATCCAGCTTGTTTTCGATCGCTTGGACGTTTGCCAAGAGTATGCTGGGGAGAGGGGTCTTGAAAAAAAAAAGAAAATCGCTTATTGTCACGAGTAGGCTTCAAATTACGTTACTGTGAAAAGCCCCTAGTCGCCACATTCCGGCGCCTGTTCGGGGCGGCTGGTACGGGAATTGAACCGTGCTGCTGGCCTGCCTTGGTCTGTTTTCAAAGCCAGCTCTTTAGCCCTGTGCTAAACCAGCCCCTACCAACCACGTTGCTTCAGTCTAATCTGCAGACCGCCGCGTTTTCATCGCTTCCTCAGTCGGCAGCTGCAGCTGGATGATCCTGGGATCCGATGGGAGAAGTCTGACCTTGTGGAAGGTAGGTGGTTGTGTCTGGGCGGGTCCAGGGCACTGGCGGGGACCAGGGCGCTGGTTACATTTCTGGGGCCGGGTCTGGCAGGATCCCGGGCGCTGGTTGTGGTAGAGGGGTTGCTAGGGGGGCATGTTTGCGATCCGGATGAGTCCCGACATTCTGCGGGCACGGGAATACCTTGCAGCGAGTTCGGGTCCTCGCGCAGGGTCTCTGCCATTTTGGGGGTCCTGGGTCGTGGGCAGAGGCTTTCTGAGGCAGGTTGGGCTGGGTCCCATGGTCTGTTCCCTCTCTGGGCGCTCCTGGGGTCGGCTCTTAAAGTAGGCTCGGTCGCGCCTCCACGTGGATTTTTCTTTCTTCCATCTCCAGGTAGGTCGGATTGCTTGGCGGGTCTCTCCGGGCCGGGTCGCTGTCCGGGCCTCTCCGGGCCGGGTCGCTGGGCGGGCCTCTCCGGGCCGGGTCGCTGGGCGGGCCTCTCCGGGCCGGGTCGCTGTCCGGGCCTCTCCGGGCCGGGTCGCTGGGCGGTGCCTCTCCGGGCCGGGTCGCTGGGCGGGCTTCCGGGCCGGGTCGCTGGGCGGGCCTCACCGGGCCGGGTTGCTGGGCGGTGCCTCTCCGGGTCGGGTCGCTGGGCGGTGCCTCTCCGGGCCGGGTCGCTGGGCGGGCCTCTCCGGGTCGGGTCGCTGTCCGGGCCTCTCCGGGCCGGGTCGCTGGGCGGGTCTCTCCGGGTCGCTGGGCGGGCCTCTCCGGGCCGGGACGCTGGGCGGGTCTCTCCGGGTCGCTGGGCGGGCCTCTCCGGGCCGGGTCGCTGGGCGGTGCCTCTCCGGGTCGGGTCGCTGGGCGGTGCCTCTCCGGGCCGGGTCGCTGGGCGGTGCCTCTCCGGGTCGGGTCGCTGTCCGGGCCTCTCCGGGCCGGGTCGCTGGGCGGGCCTCTCCGGGCCGGGTCGCTGGGCGGGCCTCTCCGGGCCGGGTCGCTGTCCGGGTCTCTCCGGGCCGGGACGCTGGGCGGGTCTCTCCGGGTCGCTGTCCGGGTCTCTCCGGGCCGGGTCGCTGGGCGGTGCCTCTCCGGGCCGGGTCGCTGGGCGGGTCTCTCCGGGCCGGGACGCTGGGCGGGTCTCTCCGGGTCGCTGGGCGGTGCCTCTCCGGGCCGGGTCGCTGGGCGGGCCTCTCCGGGCCGGTTCGCTGGGCGGGGCCTCTCCGGGCCGGGTCGCTGGGCGGGCCTCTCCGGGCCGGGACGCTGGGCGGGTCTCTCCGGGTCGCTGGGCGGTGCCTCTCCGGGCCGGGTCGCTGGGCGGGTCTCTCCGGGTCGCTGGGCGGGCCTCTCCGGGCCGGGTCGCTTGGCGGGCCTCTCCGGGCCGGGTCGCTGGGCGGTGCCTCACCGGGCCGGGTCGCTGGGCGGGTCTCTCCGGGTCGGGTCGCTGGGCGGTGCCTCTCCGGGCCGGGTCGCTGGGCGGGCCTCTCCGGGTCGGGTCGCTGTCCGGGCCTCTCTGGGCCGGGTCGCTGGGCGGGTCTCTCCGGGTTGCTGGGCGGGCCTCACCGGGCCGGGTCGCTGGGCGGGTCTCTCCGGGTCGCTGGGCGGGCCTCACCGGGCCGGGTCGCTGGGCGGGGCCTCTCCGGGCCGGGACGCTGGGCGGGTCTCTCCGGGTCGCTGGGCGGGCCTCTCCGGGCCGGGTCGCTGGGCGGGTCTCTCCGGGTCGCTGGGCGGGCCTCTCCGGGCCGGGTCGCTGGGCGGGTCTCTCCGGGCCGGGTCGCTGGGCGGGCCTCTCCGGGCCGGGTCGCTGGGCGGGTCTCTCCGGGTCGCTGGGCGGGCCTCTCCGGGCCGGGTCGCTGGGCGGGGCCTCTCCGGGCCGGGACGCTGGGCGGGTCTCTCCGGGTCGCTGGGCGGGCCTCTCCGGGCCGGGTCGCTGGGCGGGCCTCTCCGGGCCGGGTCGCTGTCCGGGCCTCTCCAGGCCGGGTCGCTGGGCGGGCCTCTCCGGGCCGGGTCGCTGGGCGGGCCTCTCTGGGCCGGGTCGCTGGGCGGGCCTCTCCGGGCCGGGTGGCTGGGCGGGGCCCCTCCGGGTCGCTGGGCGGGGCCTCTCCGGGTCGGGTCGCTGGGCGGGGCCTCTCCGGGTCGGGTCGCTGGGCGGGCCTCTCCGGGCCGGGTCGCTGGGCGGTCCTCTCCGGGCCGGGTCATTGGGCGGTGCCTCTCCGGGCCGGGTCGCTGTCCGGGCCTCTCCGGGCCGGGTCGCTGGGCGGGCCTCTCTGGGCCGGGTCGCTGGGCGGGCCTCTCCGGGCCGGGTGGCTGGGCGGGGCCTCTCCGGGCCGGGTCGCTGTCCGGGCCTCTCCGGGGCCGGGTCGCTGTCCGGGCCTCTCCGGGCCAGGTCGCTGGGCGGGCCTCTCCGGGTCGGGTCGCTGTCCGGGCCTCTCCGGGCCGGGTCGCTGGGCGGTGCCTCTCCGGGCCGGGTCGCTGTCCGGGTCTCTCTGGGTCGGGTCGCTGGGCGGGCCTCTCCGGGCCGGGTCGCTGGGCGGGCCTCTCCGGGCCGGGTTGCTGTCCGGGTCTCTCCGGGCCTTGGTCGCTGGGCGGTGCCTCTCCGGGCCGGGTCGCTGGGCGGGCCTCTCCGGGCCGGGTCGCTGGGCGGTGCCTCTCCGGCCGGGTCGCTGTCCGGGTCTCTCCGGGCCGGGTCGCTGTCCGGGTCTCTCTGGGTCGGGTCGCTGGGCGGGCCTCTCCGGGCCGGGTTGCTGTCCGGGTCTCTCCGGGCCGGGTCGCTGGGCGGTGCCTCTCCGGGCCGGGTCGCTGGGCGGTGCCTCTCCGGGCCGGGTCGCTGGGCGGGCCTCTCCGGGCCGGGTCGCTGGGCGGGCCTCTCCGGCCGGGTCGCTGGGCCGGGCCTCTCCGGGCCGGGTCGCTGGGCGGTGCCTCTCCGGGCCGGGTCGCTGGGCGGTGCCTCTCCTGGTCGGGTCGCTGGGCGGGCCTCTCCGGGCCGGGTCGCTGGGCGGTGCCTCTCCGGGCCGGGTCGCTGTCCGGGTCTCTCTGGGTCGGGTCGCTGGGCGGGCCTCTCCGGGCCGGGTCGCTGGGCGGGCCTCTCCGGGCCGGGTCGCTGGGCAGGTCTCTCCGGGCCGGGTCGCTGGGCGGGCTTCCGGGCCGGGTCGCTGGGCGGGCCTCTCCGGGCCGGGTCGCTGGGCCGGACCTCTCCGGGCCGGGTCGCTGGGCGGGCCTCTCCGGGCCGGGTCGCTGGGCGGGCCTCTCCGGGCCGGGTCGCTGGGCGGGTGCCTTTCCGGGCCGGGTCACTGGGCGGGCCTCTCCGGGCCGGGTCGCTGGGCGGGCCCTTCTCCGGCCGGGTCGCTGGGCGGTGCCTTTCCGGGCCGGGTCACTGGGCGGTGCCTCTCCGGGCCGGGTCGCTGGGCGGTGCCTCTCCGGGCCGGGTCGCTGGGCGGGCCTCTCCGGGCCGGGTCGCTGGGCGGTGCCTCTCCGGGCCGGGTCGCTGGGCCGGACCTCTCCGGGCCGGGTTCGCTGGGCGGGGACTCTCCGGGCCGGGTCGCTGGGCGGGCCTCGTCATAGGGCCGGGTCGCTGGGCGGTGCCTTTCCCCCCCCCCCGGGCGGGTCACTGGGCGGGCCTCTCCGGGCCCGGGTCGCTGGGCGGTGCCTCTCCGGGCGGCGGGTCGCCTGGGCGGTGCCTTTCCGGGCCGGTGTCACGGGGACGGTGCCGTCTCCGGGCCGGGTCGCCTGGGCGGTGCCTCTCCGGGCCGGGTCGCTGGGCGGGCCTCTCCGGGCCGGGTCGCTGGGCGGTGCCTCTCCGGGCCGGGTCGCTGGGCCGGGCCTCTCCGGGCCGGGTCGCTGGGCGGGCCTCTCCGGGTCGGGTCGCTGGGCGGTCTCTCGGGGTCGAGTTGGGCCGGGTCTTGTTGTCGGGGGTCGGGTCAGGAGCTCCGGTGACTGGGCTGAGCGATCCGGGGGCTGGCATCGGTTGTTAGGCCGGGTCGGGTTCCGAGGTCCGTGTCGGTTCCAAATCGAGGTCGGAGCTTCACTTCCGTTTTGGTCCCGATCCAGGGACGTGGAGGTCAGGTCGGGTCAGGTCAAAAGGTCTCTATGGGCCTCGGAGGATGTTCAGGCCTGCAAGAAAAGATAAAAGAGAGAGGTTAGTAATAATGTTCGTCTTCGAATTAAATTTTAAAAGATTAGAACGAGAATAAGTTAAGTAAAAAGTGGATCTGTTGGGGAGAGCTCACAGAGAGTCGCCTCGCTTCGGCGCCATCTTCTGCAGCAGTTTCCAGTGGGTAACTGGCACAATCAGATTGGCTGGATATTACTCACTATTGGCATAAATGGTTTTTAAAATCAGCACGATGTAAAACAGATTTCTGCCAGGGTGATGAGGTTAACGTGATCCCTGACCTGGGAGCCTGATGGATTACAGAAAGGAGGAAAATCTGTGGAAAGTAAGAAGTTCCAATTAGAATTAGAATTAGAACAGTACAGCACAGAACAGGCCCTTTGGCCCTCAATGTTGTGCCGAGCAATGATCACCCTACTCAAGCCCACGTATCCACCCTATACCAGTAACCCAACAACCCCCATTAACCTTATTTTTTAGGACACTAAGGGCAATTTAGCCTGGCCAATCCACCTAACCTGCACATCTTTGGACTGTGGGAGGAAACCGGAGCACCCGGAGGAAACCCACGCCCACACGGGGAGGACGTGCAGACTCCGCACAGACAGTGACCCAGCCGGGAATCGAACCTGGGACCCTGGAGCTGTGAAGCATTTATGCTAACCACCATGCTACCGTGCTGCCCTTAAAATGTTTTAAACGTAAATGTTTTACGTTCCTGAAAAAGAACAATTCTTGCTTTAAGCAGAGGGAGGGTGGGGTGGAGGAAGCATGTGGGATGGTGCAGTTGAAGCTCAGCTGGTACAACAGAGGGAAGTTTGGAAGGAATGGCCAATGGAGTATTAATAAAAGAGAGCAGGAAGAATTTGCATGTAGAGAACAATTTTCACATCCTTATGACATCTCAACGCGTTTCATAGCTAAGGAAGCACTTTTGAGTCGTCACTTTTTCAGACAAACATGTCACCATTTCTTTCCAACAAGGTCCCACAAATAACCAGTTAATCCGTGATGAATACGAAATAAATGTTGACCCAGGGCACCAGAGAGAATTCTCAAGTTCTCCCTGACAGTTTCTCACGTACGGGACAGGTAACGGAACGGTGGTATTGGTGGGGAAGAATCTAATATCGTAGTTTGCTTGATACCGTTTGACTCTTGTTGGTGAAGCAAAACTAAGTGGCTGCTGCAGTTTTCTGACGGAAGTCTTATCCTGTTCTTGGTCCTCAGACAAACAGTTATCCATCTGCTTGACCTCGGACTGCGTGGCTTCGGGTGAGTGAGGTTCAGACCCTTTCATTAAATATGAGCAGGAGGTAACACCACTCACATTTGAATTGCCGATCGTATTTTTAAACATCTATGTACTGCCAGTTCCTTTTGGAAAGAAACTGTTGATAAGGTGACAATAATTATGGACGACACTCCCCTATCGCCATTAATTTTAACAGAAAAGTAGATACAAAGGCAAATCATAAATCACACAAATATACCCACATCTCCTTCCTCGTGAAGGTCAGACAGAGGAGGAAAATATGTCTTTAAGTGTTAAGTAGTGATTCTTAAGTATAACCGTAATCTCATAGAATCTTACAGCATTAATAAGGCCATTCAGCCCATCGTAGCTGTACAGCCACCTGGGCGGCTGGGGGTCTAGTAGAGTAACAGGGAGCCATGTGGGGATGGCTCCTGGATGCAGTCCTGCCACTGGGGTGTTTTCTGAACGGTGGCCATCAAAGGGAATTGCTTACCCACTCCAAATTTTCATAATTAAATGTTTTTGCCAGTTACCTTAAATGGGTTTTTAATCCTTACTCCAGTGGAAACAGTTTCTTAGAAACTCTATTGAAACCCTTCATAATCTTGAATATCTCTCTGAACTCTCCCATTATCCTTCTCTTCTCTAAGGAGAGCAATCCCACCTTCTCTAGTTCCTTAAGCTCCGTGAATAGAAGTAGGCTGGAATTCTCGGGCCGTTGGGATTCCCCAGGGGGCTGGATTCTCTGTTTGGGAGACTAAGTCACCATGCCGGCGTGAAAATGGTTGAGTTTTACACCAGGAAAACTGGTGCAAAACGGCCACCCATTCGCCGTTTTGCTGGTGGCTAGCAGGGAGCCACCATAGAACTCGCAGCCTAGCTGTCGATACAGCCCCCAACACTTCTGATGTGGAGATGCTGGCGTTGGACTGGGGTGAGCACAGTAAGAAGTCTTACAACACCAGATTAAAGTCCAACAGGTTTGTTTCAAATCACTAGCTTTGGGAGCACTTATTTCGCAATCATTTGGAAGGATTGGGCTGGATTCTCCGCACCCAGATGCCGAAAACGCGGCCGGCGTGGGGCTGGAGAATCCATGTCCCCGCATGAAACTGGGACCGCCGCCGGTTCACTGATTCTGCGGGCCCCGAGTACTTTCTTTTTTGGGTCCAGCTCCGCGGTCCGAGTCCGCCCTGGAACACGGCGCGGATGCGCGGCCTCCGACCTGGAAGTGCAGGTGCCCGTATCTGCAGCAAAAGCTGCGAGACCTACTCCGGGTCCCTGCTAGCCCGCTGCAAGGCTCTGAATTCGTGTCCCTTCAATGCCAGTTTGTCTGCAGTAAAGCTCTATTGTTTTGCCGCCGGCGTGGGGACATGGTCCCAATAGTGGAGAATCCAGCCCATTGATTTGCTTTTGGCTGGCTCAGAATTGAATTCTTCCCGTCCTCTTCCTGGTTCAAAAATCCATGTCCTAACAAGCCACTGTACAAAAATATTTATCTCAATCTCTCTCTTTATTTTATTTGTGGTGATTTTAAATTTGACGTTGCCGACCCACTGACCAGTGGAAATGGTTTATTCCTGTTTGACGTATCAACATACTTCATCATGCTGAAATACACACAGAATCATTGATTACACGGCCCCAAAGAACTGGATAAAATGTATAATTACTTTCTTTGTTCTATTAAGCTGCCCGGATAATCCAGAATATGGATCCATCTGCCTCACCATGTGAAGATTTTTACCAATATGCCTGTGGGGGGTGGCTGAATAGGCACATCATACCAGAGAGCAGATCTGGGTACAGCATATTTGACATTCTGGAAGAAGAAATGGAAATCATTCTAAAAGGTAAAAGTCCAAAACTAACCACACTGGGACTTAAAAAGCTATATTATTTTCAGATAAAGCTAAACAAGAACACTGGAAGGCACTCCTGCTGGAGTCTACAAACAAGTGATTTAATTTCCTTCAAATGCAACAGAATTTTTCTATTTAAAGCTTTGCAATTAAGGAGCAATTTAGCGTGGCCACTCCACCCATCCTGCACATCTTTGGGGTGTGGGGGTGAGACCCACGCAGATCCAGGGAGAATGTGCAAACTCCACACGGACAGTGACCTAGGGCCAGGATCAAACCCGGGTCTTCGGTGCCGTAAGGCAGCAGTGCTAACCACTGAAATGCAACAGAATTGTTAATCAGACAGTGTCTGCACTCAAAGGGACATGGGCAGGCAGACTGTGTGTACAAAAAGGAAGTTATTTTAACCCGATCCATCCACTGGAGGACTGAGAGGATCTGATTGCAACTTACTTTTACTTCCAGCGTGACTTTACTTTTTTGTCGGCTTCACTGGAAAGTAAAATCAGACAAGGTGTAAAAACAAACCTGTCAGCTTCCCATTAGATTGGGTAACCTTCTGGACAAAGTATTTTTCTATTCTACATAGATGGGTTTTAGTGTGCAAAGCACAATCGGCGTGGGTTATAATGGTTACTTTAGTAAATGGATACATCCAGCAATTGTTTCTGCACATTCCTTCACATGATCTTATTCTGGGGTGTGTGGCAACGAACATACATGGAGAGATCCAGTGATCATACTACATGTAAAAGTTTGCAGAGATGTTTAGTCCTGCTATGAAACACAATAAACTTACCCAGACATGTTAGTAGCACAACAGGTAACTGTGTTAACATTATCTTTTAACCTGTCTCATTAAAAGAAGGCAGAGAATCATTAACTATCTAGTAATTGGTTTTAATTTGTGAGATGCACAGGTGCAGTACGCCCAAGATGTGGGTGTGGAGTTTATGTGGAAAGACTGTGAGTCTGTATCCATTGGAGTTTCAAAGATTGACAGGTGATCTTGCCAAAACATATAAAATCCTGAAGGGACTTGACAGGGTGGATGCTGAATAGATGTTTCCCCTTGTGGGAGAGGTGCTCGAACAAGGGGGCACGGTTTAAAAATAAGGGGTCTCCTATTTCTGACGGAGATGAGAAGACTTTTCTCGGAGGGTCATGAATCTTTAGCACTGTCTTCTTCAGACAGTGGTGGAGATGCAGTCATTGAATATTTTAAGGCAAAGATAGATAGAGTATTGACTAAGAAGGGAGTCAAAGGTTACTGGGAATTTGTGGATTTAAGGCCACACTCAGATCAATCACGATTCTATTGAATAGCGGAGCAGACTCGAGGGGCCGAATCGCCTACTTCTGCTCCTAATTCCTAAGTTTGTATGTATGTAAGTGTGTAAGAGAGATCTGTTGCTTTAAAGGTAATTTTGATCCTTTGATTAGAGTCATATTTACCCCAGCTTCCCTGCCTTTTTAGGTGTTTTGGAAAAGTCAGATGACAGAGACCGTGATGCTTTTAAGAAGGCTAAACAACTGTATAAATCCTGCATGAATGAAAGTGAGTTCAACTTAAATTCATTTGTTTCCTTAAAAATACATTCATGTCCATAATTCCTGCAGCAGCTCAATGAGTGAATGTACTGTCACCTTTAGATCTGATGCACACAAACCTGATAGGTCAAATCTTCGATCCTTACTGAGTTCCAGAACAGGTGACATGGAGAAGCATCAAGATCAATCACCCTTGGACTGAGGGGGAACTGGAGCATGGGTCAGATAAGCTTCTTGCTTCTGATACTAACTAGTAGCTCCTGCTGAAAAGTGTAACTGCTTGGTGGTGAGAGAAGCAAGTTGGGGCATGCTGCCTTCCATAGCCAAATAGTCAATGTTTATGCTCCACGCTCCTTCAGCTAATTCTATCAACTTATCATTTTACTCCTTTCTTCCTTATTTTTATCAAACTCCCCCATAAATTCAGCAATATCCCCTTAAATGCACACTTGAAGAATGTTGCTGACAAAAGAGACATGTTGAAGCTTTGCCATGGAGAATGTACCAGTTGATGGAGACTGACAGAGTCAATTTGCCAAGCAATCAGCATTCTCTTCTCATACAGTATAAAATGTTGTTTCCCGCTTATATCAGTATCCTTGCAAAGTGCCCTGATGAGTGCAAGATGAAAAATTTTGACAGGTCTCTTTTTTTTCCAGCAATACCTAGTTCTGTTCTACCAACCACTACTTGAAGATTGACTGCTTTGTTGAGAAATCAGTGGGCACTGGTGGAACAGTCTGTGGCACCAATGCCTTCTAGAGATGTACAGTAAAGAGTGAGGAAAGAATGAGTAGCTGGTATTCACCGTCTCATTACCTTTTCTCACTGCCTGGTCCTTTTCTTCATGCAATTTGCTGCTAGGATCACAGGACTACAGAGGAAAGGTGGCCTTCCCCGTAATCTATCAGTGAACAGGAAAGTGTACCAGCAGAGCCTTTCACCTGACTGTTATGCTTTTATTGTGAAATTTAGCAGTTTAGTGTTAATCAGAAAAATAGAACAGTTGCAGCGCAGAGGAAAGCCATTCGGCCCATTAAATCCCAGCAGACTAGCTGCAAGTGCCCATCAGCTAGTTCCACTCATGCGCTCCTTCCCCATAACCCTTCAAATTTATCATCTCTTAGAAAGCTGCGATCCTACCTGCCTTCATTACCCTTCGAGACAGCGCATTGCGGATCCTAACCCCACTCATTCGCTACATTACAAAAATCCTCATGCAGCCGTTGGTTCTCTTCCCAATCCCGTTGGGTAGGATTCTCCGGCCATTCCCGCCCGGCGACCGGAAATTCCCGCCCGAGGTCAATGGACCTTTCCATGGTCTGCATCCCGCCCGTGGCGATTGTGCGGTGGGCGGGGCGGACGAATCCAGCCCTTTATATTTGTGTCCTCTGCTTTCGCAATCCCAAAGCAAACAGCTTTTCTGGATCTGCTCTATCTGAACCACTTGGAATATTCCGAACAAATCTCCTCACAATCTACTCCCTGAGGAGGTCAGCTCCAGCTTCTCCAATCTAACCTCATACCTGAAGTTCCTTACCCCTGGAAGATTCCCATAAATATTTTCTCTCGAAAGCCTTCACATCCTTCCTAAAGTACAGTCCCCAGGATTGGACACAATACTCCACTTGAGGCCAAACCAGGGTTTTATAAACGTTCATCGTAACTTCCTTTATTTTGTGCTCTACGCCTCTATTAGTAAGACCCAGGGTCCCTTCTGCCTTTGGAACCACTTTTAATGCTGCAGAATTGTGCTGTTCCTGATATCCATTGTCTCTCTCTGTCATTCAGCGCACTGATTTCTAACGTCCTATATTTGGTCACAGATTCCACAATGCTCGAGGTCACATTGTCTGTGCAGCCAAGGACAAGCTCTAAGTCCCAGCTTTCACCTTCCACTTTCCAACTCTGCATCCCTCTCTCCCTGGGACTCATCCATGTCAGATCCTTTGGCCAGCACTAATTCCCATCTCTCCTCAAAACCTGCCCTAGTTTACGGTTTCCCAGAATTGTTCTCCCATTCCTGCCTACTTTGTAATTTCGCCGCTCCGCCCCACGTAACGCACCCCCCCCCCTTTTTTTGCGAGCAGCCTTGCAGTGCTTTGCTGTGACAAAGCCACAAATTTCAAGTACAAGTTGCTCTTACAGCGATGTTTGAGTCCTTTTTATTGTTTTCACATTAATCTCAAGGACACAGTGGCTGAGCTGGAAATAAATAAAATTGGTTGACGCAGGGAATCAAGTTATTTCTACAAGCCTGTTGAGTTGAAAAGGTTAAAGGCTGAAATTTGACTTCAGCGTGGGTGTAAAACAGATGGAGCCGATCAGCTTCCTGCTTTATACCTCATGGACAGAGAAATCAGGTGGTGTGTGTAAGGCAGCCAAAGCAAATTTTGTGTCATTCCGAAGTGGAATTTCATCTCCACTGAGTAAGACCTCAACAGGCATGGTTCAAAGGGAAAAATCATTGGTACAAGCCACATCCATAAATGTCATGGAGATCATAATAAACACAAATTCCTAGAGGTTCGATTTAAGGAAATTTATTTGCACAATTATATTTGCGTGTTCCAGAGTGTTCCAGCTGCAAAAGCCAGTGCACTGCGCTCTAAGATTCGATTGAAGACAGCATGTTTTTATAATCTGAAGTAAACAGGCATGTTTATCTTAAAGAGACCTTGGAAAGTATGTACGATGAAGTACGTAGTACGTATGTTCTTGCCCTTGGCTAAAACCAACTCGAGTACTCGTTTTGTTATCCTTCGGTGGACAATGTGTTTTCATAATAAGGCCAAGACCAGAATATTAAGCAGTATTTTGTTTATGTTACCTGACCTACTTATTTTAATCCAAAAGCAGTGTTGAACTATAGTCAAGCATTTCCCAGCATGCCTCCAAGTTGGCAACTCATTAATTTCCCTTCCACAATTCCCTCCTTGTTGATCTTTTGATCAACACCTTTTAGTAAATTATCATGTCCTCCATAGAGAAGGGTGGTTTATAATGTAAGGGGAATGGATGTATGACAGTTCCCTATGTGTTATGAACCTGGTAGCAAGGAGGCAAGGCGGCTAGGGCTGTTCTCCCGTGTTAGAAATAAAAATATCTTGCGCAACATTAAAACAGTAACCATACGACAATCAATATTACAATGGCGATTATAATCCAGAACACAATCCTCTGTCCTGATGATCCTAACACCCAAAGCCAAAGTCCCATCCCTCGTTTTCATGTAATCTTGTCACCTCTCTACGAATATGATCCACCAGATTATCAATTTTTTCTAAATTATCAGGGATGTACGTGCAACAGTCAAGTACCTCCCTTTTCAGCTAACAAGAAATCAAGAGCCATTCTATTCTGCAGGGCAACCACTCTTATAGCAACCATCTCAGTTTCTATCTGGTTAACAGCTTCTGCAGTGTCATTAGTTACCTGCTCAAGGATGTCTCGTAGTTCACGTAGTTCGTATGCAGTAGTGGCTATTCCTAATGGTGGTATCAATGAGGAAGTGAACAAACGAATATGATAGACAGTAGGACCCTGAAGGTAATGAGTTCACAGACAGAGAACAAAGGGATGAGCACAGCATGGCTAGGAAGGGGGGAGGGAGCTTTGCCTCGTGGAGAGAATGGTGAAAAGGATGCTGGGTAACAAAGGCCCAGAATTGGGAAATGTGAAGTGAGCCAATCAGATGAATAGTCCTTTAACTGTAAGGCGGAGCATAGAGGGTTGCCAATTCAAGGTCTGGTCGCACTGACTCGTGCCGACTGGGTAGGTCCCATATGTTTTATGTTTCCTAAAGCATATGCTACCCTTTGGGACTCCAGTATAATTGGGAAGGATCATACAGGGCGGCTGGTGTGTTACATTAAATCTAGGCCACCACCATCCTTTAAACCCATTCATACCGTATCCAGCTAATCTCCAACCTAACATATTCTTTGTATCTTCACCACATCCTGTACTATTTTGTCTTAGAGCCCATTCTGCTGTCTCTTTACTGGTGAATGGGATAGGTCGCACAGGGAAGCCCTCCCCCAAGCATCTGGGAATTTGTGTACAAACCCAATAACTGAATTTATTTACCCTCTCTGCGTAAGCGTGAGACATGTATATTAGCTGTTAGTATGCAGTTCATCCTCTCCATGATGTTGGATTAATATGATAATATAAAAACATCAATGCCATCATTCTCTTCAGGTCAGCGTTTCGCTAGTACTCTCAAAGTTCCGTATGATATGGTTTACACGAGTTGCGTGGATCCCATCTGGCTTTTCCTTTACTGTTCAGGTTGTTTGCAGCACTTGGTAGGGTCCATTCCACCTCGGAGAAAAATAATCTTTGTTTAGTGCTTTCACATATACTTGATCTTCAGGTTTAAAGGGTGTGTAATTCCCTCTTTTGGATGCACCTGAGCCTGTCGCACCTTTTCATGTTTTTTTTTCAGCGGTCTCACACATGGCCTGGGCATATTTTAGTGATGCCTCATCTGCCCACATTAAGGCTATGGTCGCTGGAGTCATTGGGGGTTTAGTTCCAGTTATCATGGGACATTCCATTAATATCTCACGGGGTTAAACCCGTATTACGATTTCTCTGATTTTTCAGGGCATACATTACTATGGGTATGGCATCTGGCCATAGCAACCCATTTTGTTGACACACTTTTGGAACTGCAGTTTTAATTATTCCATCCGCCCTTTCCACCATTCCTGAGGGTTGTGGCTGATACGGTACATGCAATTTCCAATCAAATCCCATGGCTTCTGTTAGGGCTTTGGTCAATTTGCTAGTGAAATGAGTTCCCCTGTCACTGTTAATACCCATTTGTATCCCAAACCTAGGTATTATTTCCTTTAACAGAATATTTACCATTGTTATAGCATTGTCTCTTTTGTTTGGAAAAGCCTCTACCCACTGCAAAAACATGTCCACTATCACCCATTATTCCTTTGACAAATCATACATGCACTTCAACTTCATCTTCATTCTTTGAAGCTGTTTTCGTTAGAGAGAAGAAGGTTAAGGGGTGACTTAATTGAGGCATACAAGATGAGATCAGAGGATTAGATAGGCTGGACATTGAGAGCCTTTTTCCTCGGATGGTGATGTCCAGCACGAGGGGACATAACTTTAAATTGAGGGGAGATAGATATAGGACAGATGTCAGAGGTAGGTTCTTTACTCAGAGAGTAGTAAGGGCGTGGAATGCCCTGCCTGCAACAATAGTGGACTCGCCAATGCTAAACGCATTCAAATGGTCATTGGATAGACATATGGACGACAAGGGAATAGTGTAGATGGGCTTTGGAGGGGTTTCACAGGTCGGCGCAACATCGAGGGCCGAAGGGCCTATACTGCACTGTAATGTACTATGTTCTATGCTCTATGTTTTTTAAACTACATAACTCCTCATCTCTTGCCATCAAAGATTGACTAGCTCCCGTATCTCTTAAAATTGTGACTTCTTTACCTGCTCCTCCTGATACACATGAGTAAACTTTACCCACACAAGTAAGTTCTTTAAAGAGATCTGGCACCTTCTCATCAATCATCTCTTGATCAGGCTGTACAATCTTTTGCACCACCTTCGCTTCACTTGGGTTTTCCTTTACCACTTTAACAAACCCTGCCTTATCCTGTTTTACCACATCAGCCTTCCCAGTGCTTTTCTTCAACCACCAACACTGTGACTTTACATGGCCTAGTTTACTACAGTGGGCAGCACAGTAACATTGTGGTTAGCACAATTGCTTCACAGCTCCAGGGTCCCAAGTTCGATTCCCGGCTTGGGTCACTGTCTGTGTGGAGTCTGCACGTTCTCCCCGTGTGTGCATGGGTTTCCTCTGGGTGCTCCGGTTTCCTCCGACAGTCCAAAGATGTGCAGGTTAGGTGGATTGGCTGTGCTATATTGCCCTTAGTGTCCAAAATTGCCCTTAGAGTTGGGTGGGGTTACTGGGTTATGGGGTGGAGGTGTGGGCTTGGGTAGGGTGCTCTTTCCAAGAGCCGGTGCAGACTCGATGGGCCGAATGGCCTCCTTCTGCACTGTAAATTCTATGAAAACATTTGAAACTTTTCATTTCTTTTCCACCCACCCTCCTGGATTTCTTTTTTAATCTGAGGTACACTCTCCGTATTATCTCCCATCAGATCACCTTTACCTTGACCAGTTGAGTATTTCTCATGTCCCCAGTTTCTATCCCTCACAGGCTGAAACTGATGTCGGAAATCAAACTTTGATTTATGAACTAATTCATAATCATCTGCCATTTCTGCTGCTAATCTCGCCGTTTTAACCCTCTGCTCTTCCACATGAGTTCTCACTACATCAGGAATTGAATTTTTAAACTCCTCCAAAAGTATAATTTCTCTGAGACCTTCATACGTTTGGTCTATTTTCAAAGCCCTTATCCACCTATCAAAATTGTCTTGAAATGCAACCTGCTTTTAGCCAAGAGTGATGCTCCTGTCGATAGGCTTGCCCCTGGGCCTGTTTTAACTTTGGTTCCGTTATGGTGGATGGAAGTTCAACTGCAGCCGCTTGCCGTTGTGGCTGCTGTTTGAGAGCCAATTCCTTTGCTATTTTATCAGCAAACCTATTGCCGCATGAGACTTCATCGTCTGCGGTAGTCTGCGCTTCACACTTTAAAACGGCTATCTTGCTGGGCAGCTGAACAGCATCTAGTAAATTTAAAACCAATTTAGCATGTTTAATAGGTTGGCCGGAGGAAGTTATGAATCCCCTGTTTTTCCATAATTGGCCAAAATCATGTACTGCCCCAAAAGCCGATCGGGAATCATATAAATATTGACAGTTTTATTTTTAGCTAGAATACATGCTTTATTAAGGGCAAACTATTCGGCCGCTTGAGCAGACGTTCCCGAAGGCTGAGCAAAAGCTTCCACTATCTCGAATGGAGTTACTATTGCATAGCCGGCCAGGAGGGTCATATCATTTGGTTGGTTCGCTGACCCATCGGTGAAAAAGATGATGTCTGGATTTTCTCATGGGTGACTCAATAAATCAGGTCGAGGTGGTTTCAACCAATTATAAACAGTCATGATGATGCATATGTTCTGCTTCCGAGGGCGAGGGCAAGAGTATTGCAGGGTTGACAGCTGGCGCTCGCTTGTAGGTAAAGTTGGTTTTAGAGAGGATTACTTCGTACCCAATATGTCGAGCCGCAGTAAAATGCTGTGTTGCGGATGAATTAAGCAGCAGCAAAACAGAGTGAGGAACCAATACTGTACAAGGCTGGTCGAGTACAAGGGGTACTGATTTTTCTACTGTGGCCGCTGTGGCTGCTACTGCTC
This sequence comes from Scyliorhinus canicula, assembly GCF_902713615.1. NCBI lineage: Eukaryota > Metazoa > Chordata > Chondrichthyes > Carcharhiniformes > Scyliorhinidae > Scyliorhinus > Scyliorhinus canicula. Next base: position 131,556,511 of record NC_052161.1, read on the forward strand.
TTAAGCAATTTGGCATAACCTTTACCACAGCACATAGGGCGACCGAGTAATACGCAAGGGGTCTTTTCCCTCCTCAATGCTCTTGCAACAGGAGTCCTGTTGCAAATTCCCCTGCTTCATTCACATAAAGAGTAAAGGGCTTGCTGAAAGTCCCATGGCAGGGGCGCTAATCATGGCTTGTTTCAAATGTATAGTTTTAAACAGGGCAGGGCAACGTTCTTCTGTAACTGCTCCCAATGCGCTGGGGCAGAATGTACTTTTCCAACATGATTTTTATGTTGGGCCCATAGTGTGCCAGTACCTGGACCAGGATTGAAGGGAGTAAATGGTGGCTTTCTCGGGGAGGTTGTTGTCTTTCAAATGTAGCGGGCCATTGCTCCTCTTTCCAGGTCACTTTGCCCTCCTGTTTGCCATAAACTTCTATCAGTCAATTTCATCCGTCCATTTCAATATAAATCCCATGTATTACTTTTTTCCTTTGGCCTCTTTGATCACTTCTCCTATTTGCTTTGCCTTAGTGGGATGTCTTACGGCCAATGTTAAATGGGGTTCTCAAATTAAACCCATCCGAAAAAGGTCCCTCTGACTATAGGTCACTGTACAGTACTAACATTCCTAATCCCACAGCACCGAAAAATTAAAAGGAGTGATATGCAATGAGGTCTGCGTTCCTAAGTGACTTTGTGTTTGTAAATTGTATGCGTGCTCATCCTCACGAGCATACCAAGCCGTGCAATGGGTCAGTACATTCCCTCGTCTGGACACTATCAGGTGTTTTAATAGCTGTGCCCAAGTTTCATTAATCTTTTGTAGGACTTCCTGCAGTTTAAAAAATTTTTTTTTTAACAGTGGTACTGTAAGAGTTAACGTTCAGCTGCCAGCATACAACACAGACACAAGGCGATCGGGCGCAGGCTCAGAAGTTATTAAATTTTGCAGCTAGTGAGCTCGTATTTGAGACAGTTCTATAAACATTCCATTATCAATGCAATGTATTACCGCTCCTAATTTGCAGAGTGACTGTCTGCCTAATAGGGGAACGTGTCGCTAGTTGTGGTACATCCTTCCTGGGGGTTAAATGTTTCTTGGCCCCTTGCCTGATCGCCTCTTTCCCTCTATTTGCTGACCAGTGTTCGAGGGACTCATTTCCTTCATTCTAACGATTATCATTATTGGGAACTCAGCCCCCATTTATGCCGGGTGGGACTGCAATCGCATCCTTCAAAGCTGGCTAAGATACACCATAACAGTATTTTAGAAGCAGCAAAACATCCCCTGGGAGGGGGCTATAAGTACCACACATTTAAGTCAATTTCCAATGATTAATTTTATAGGCATTAGCTATTCTTAGAGACATATATTTTTCTTTGTTAATTCAGAAAAGGTCAACTGCTTGCTGAAATGGTTAATGTGGGCAGCACGGTAGCATGGTGGTTAGCATAAATGCTTCACAGCTCCAGGGTCCCAGGTTCGGTTCCCGGCTGGGTCACTGTCTGTGCGGAGTCTGCACGTCCTCCCCGTGTGTGCGTGGGTTTCCTCCGGGTACTCCGGTTTCCTCCCGCAGTCCAAAGATGTGCGGGTTAGGTGGATTGGCAATGCTAAATTGCCCATAGTGTCCTAAAAGTAAGGTTTAGAGGGGGGGGTTGTTGGGTAACGGGTGGATACGTGGGTTTGAGTAGGGTGATCATTGCTCGGCACAACATCGAGGGCCAAAGGGCCTGTTCTGTGCTGTACTGTTCTATGTTCTATGTTTCCTACAGAAACTAAGGAGCGGAGAACTTTGAATAATGCCATTTATGTCTTTTCACATGATCTAAAAACTTATTCATATTCAATTACTTTTATTCGTAAAGGCACTTTCTTACTTTTAAACTGATCGAATTTCCAATGTTTCAGTTCATTAGAGAAATCTCAACAAAATCACTTAAATTATAATCTCTGACTCACAATGACAGACGATAAAAAATACAACCCACTCAGCACTTCATGCGTTGACTAAAATTGATTGGTCAAACAAAACACACAGATTCTCACAGCTCACAAATATCACAGTTAACCGTTAGCTTTATCTCACACAGAAATCTGAATTCCTTTTTTCCACAGGAACCCATCTGTTACGCTTTTATCTTAATCTTCTATTTACTTTTACTCCCCTCTTTTTTGTTTCAAGAGGGGAGTCAGCTTCATTAGATTCCTATGCAGGACATATAGGTTTTCTTACCTCATTCTGTTGCTTTACGATTTTTCTTTTCATTTTCTTACTCATTTTGACTCCCTTATCTGTCCTCTTTAAGGGGTTCACCTTTCTCTCTCCGGATATCTTTACTGAGGCTTCGGGATGAACTGTGAGGGGACGTTAAGTTTATTGTTAATCGTTCCTTGTGCAAAATACTTTAGAACATATATATAACAATAACAACGACCGCAAAAATCATTTACAAATACTACAGGGAGCACACACCGGTGTTTATCCTTTCACAAACCTCGAAGTCTTTTTTTTTTTTAAAACTTAGTCTCTAAGGCACCTTTTTTCTTTCCATGCAGCTATCATTAATTTATTAATTAAGATAATTCTCCTAGCATGAGTGACTGGCCAGTAATTAAGGCTGCCGAGCTGCAGACCCCCCTTTCAGCTGGGAGAGTCCTGTTTAGAGATTAGTTTCGGGGTTTACTTTCCGTTAAATTAGGGAAACTGCAACGACTACGCCAATTTCTCATGGAAATTATAATAAAGACAAATTCCTCGAGGTTTGATTTAAGGAAATTTATTTACACAAAATATTTGTGGAGAGAGAGTGTTCCAGCTGCAAAAGCCAGTGCACTGCATTCTGAGATTCGATTGAAGACAGCATGTTTTTATAATCTGAAGTAAATAGGGCAGCATGGCGGTTAGCACAATTGCATCACAGCTCCAGGGTCCCAGGTTCGATTCCCGGGTTGGGTCACTGTCTGTGTGGAGTTTGCATGTTCTCCCCATGTGTGCGTGGGTTTCCTCCGGGTGCTCCGGTTTCCTCCCACAGTCCAAAGATGCGCAGGTTAGGTGGATTGGCCATTTTAAATTGCCCTTAGTGTCCAAATTGCCCTTAGTGTTGGGTGCGGTTACTGGGTTGTGGGGTTGGGGTGGAGGTGTGGGCTTGGATAGGGTGCTCTTTCAAGGAGACGGTGCAGACTCGATGGGCCGAATGGCCTCCTTCTGCACTGTAAATTCTATTAAATAGACCTTGGAAAGTACGTATGATGAAATACGTAGTACGTATGTTCTTGTCCTTGGCTAAAACTAACTCGAGTACACATTTTGTTATCTTTCAGAGGACAATGTGTTTTCATAATAAGGCCAAGATCAGAATATTAAGCAGTATTTTGTTTATGTTACCTGACCTACTTATTTTAGTCCAAAAGCAGTGTTGAACTATCGTCAAGCATTTCCCAGCATGCCTCCAAGTTGGCAACTCATTAATTTCCCTTGCACAATAAAGAAGGATGTTAGAACACTGTAAACCATAGGATAAGAATCTAGTTCCATCAGGAAGGCTTGGGCTTTTGGAATCACCTCTGTTAAACTCAAACAGACGTTTTGAAGTATATGGGCAGCATTTCACCGAGTGAGACATCTAGGACTCCTGGAAAAACTGGAGTCAATGGGAATCGGGGGGGGGGGGGGGGGGGGGGGGGGGGGATTCTCTGCAGGCTGGATTCATACCTAGCACAAAGGAAGAAGGCTGTAATTATTGACGGTCAGTCACCTCAGTCCCAGGATATCACTGCAGTGGTTCTTCCGGGTAGTGACCTTGGACCAACCATCTACAGCTGCTCCATCAATGACCTTCCCTCCAACATACGGTCAGAAGCGGGGATATTTGCTGATGACTGCACAATGTTCAGCTCCATTCCCGACTCCTCACATACTGAAGAAACCCATGTCCTTACGTAACAGGACCTGGACATCATTCAGGATGGACTGATAAATGGCAAATAACATTCACACATACAAATGCCAGGTAGTGCCCAGCGCCAAAAATGACAATCTAACAATTTCCCTTTGAGAGTACCATTGCTGGATCCCTCCCACCCTGGATGTTGCCATTGACCAGAAACTGAACTGGACCAGCCATATAAATACTGTGACTACAAGAGCAGTTTAGAGACTAGGAATTCTGTGGCAAGTAACTCCTGTCCCCCAAAGCCTGTCCAAAATCAACAAGGCACAAGTCAGGAATGTGATGGAATACACTCCACTTGGCTGAATGGGTGCCGGGCAAAGCACTCCATCCACCTCCTTGAACATTTGCCCCCTCCACCACTGATGCACAGTGGCAGGAGTGTTGTACCAGCCACAAGATGCACTGCAGGAACCCGCCACCTCTACCACCACAAACAACATGGGCACCAGGTGCATAGGAATATCCGCACTTCCAACTTCCCCTCCAAGACACACACCATCCTGACTTTGAACTATATTGCTGTTTCTTTACAGTCACTTGGTCAAAGTCCTGGAATGGCCTTCCTAATAAAACTGTGGATGTACGTACACCACATGGACTGCAGCAGTTCAAGAAGGCCGTTCAGCACCGCCTTCTTGAGGGCAATCCGGGTTGGGCAATAAATGCTGGCCTCGCCAGCAACACCTACATCCAGTGTCCGAATAAAAAAAAAAGTAAGCACAAAACATAACAGTGTTGTTCTGGAATACAATCATCTCTCACTTTAATAAAGAGTGTTGCAAACACAAAGGTTATTGGTTTCAAATTAAGCAATGAACTTGTTAATTATGTTTTATCACACTTACGTTGCAATGGGTTTACAACAATTCATTCAATTCACTGCAAATCACTGGGACCGTCTGCGCACAAAAATGTATTTGTTAGAGCTATCAAGCGTTCAACCACCCACCACTAACATGCAAACAAAAAAGCATCAAAACAATGGAATGATTATGCCTCTTTTAAGAGAATGCAAACTTTGTTCGGTTTGTTCATGAATTTGAAGCTGTCTCTGGCATAAAGTGTGAACAGAATTTCCAATTGCTTAATAAAATATTAACTGTGATTGCAAGAAACACTCTCTCTTTTGCCTTACTTCTGGGTAAATTCTGAAACAAGGACAGTAACCCGGCTTCAGGAGAACTTAATTTGCTATAATGTGCAATCCTAAGGTCATAAAGTCGCTATGTAAATGCAAGTCTTGTTTTTCTTTCTTTATTGCAGATTCTATTGAGGAAATGGATGCAGCGCCACTCTTAAATTTATTGGATGAAATTGGAGGATGGCCAGTTACCATGTCTGAATGGGATGTCACGAAAGGCATGCAACAATTTTCAAATAAGTCTCCACCGCTTAGTTATCATTAACCTCTTTTTTAACACCTCTGAGAAACATTGAGAGGCTCTTGTGTGCCTGGAATCCTCTGTTTCCGTTATTGCTGCACTTTAAAGATTTTAACAGGACAATTCTGGGACCCATCTCTACCAGAATGGAGAGACACTTGCAGAGAACGGCACATCCCGAGATGAGCATTTTTTCAGGGCTGTACATGTAGATCTATCTGACCACAAAGGTGACGTATGGTTCATGCCTCACTGGAGCAACTTCTTAGATATTAAAGCAACATTTCTTTTATGTTGTGAGAGCACGTTGCAGTCCACCTAAAGCACATATTAAGTGAGTAAACGCCACATAGGTGAAATGTGGTCTATCCTGGGTTTTCCATTTATTGCTGCCACACCTTTCTCAAGAGGAGGAGGGTACAAGATCCAGAGATGCCAGGGTGCCGGGTGAGATTAAGTTGACAGGCACTGATTAATGACTATGCATTTAATTAAGTAACGGAATGTACCTTTCAACAGACCATTTAGTTGAGTCACCACTCCCCCTGTTATTCTCTTTTGGATCATGAGGGTAAGTTAGATTCTGGCCAAGTCCACCAGCATTCTGCACTGTGTTAAAGCTTCATACCAAATTTATAAGTCTTGCTTCCATTCTGTTCCTCCAGAGCCTGATTGGAGCTTGGAGACCACCCTCACACTGTTCCATACAAATTACAATCAGAGAGTTGTTTTTGACACATTTGTTTGGATTGATATAAGGAACTCGAGTAAATATGTCATTTATGTGAGTAAAATCTAATTCATTTACACTTTTAAGTCATTGTTTTGAACATACCTTTGCAGCTCAAATGGGGAGTTAATCTCTGTGACATTGTAGAATGTCACTGATATGTAAGAAATTATCTGTTTGCATGCATGGGGACCATGAATTTGCCACTGAAAGATTAAGGGTATGTAATACTTTAAAGAGAGCATTTAAAACTTTTGTTTGCAATGACATAGCCATCATACAGCGCCCAATGTGCAAACACTTCCAACAAAGCAACTCAAGGGGCGGGATTCTCCGTGAATCGGCGCGATGGCCCGAACCTGGTGCCAAAACATCCCTAATCACTCCGGCATCGGGCCCTCCGAAACGTCGCGAATTCTCCGGCACGGAATGGGCTAGCAGCGGCGTGATGCCATTCACGACGGCGTCACCCGTCACGACGCGCACGCTGTCAGTGAAGCCGTGTGGCGCCGCAGCACAAGAGATGGCTCCCCCTGTGCCACAGCACAAGAGATGGCTCCCCCCCGCATCGCAGCACAAGAGATGGCTCCCCCCCCGCATCGCAGCACAAGAGATGGCTCCCCCCCGCATCGCAGCACAAGAGATGGCTCCCCCCCGCATCACAGCACAAGAGATGGCTCCCCCCCCCGCATCGCAGCACAAGAGATGGCTCCCCCCCACATCGCAGCACAAGAGATGGCTCCCCCCCGCATCGCAGCACAAGAGATGGCTCCCCCCCCCGCATCACAGCACAAGAGATGGCTCCCCCCCCGCATCACAGCACAAGAGATGGCTCCCCCCCACATCGCAGCACAAGAGATGGCTCCCCCCCGCATCGCAGCACAAGAGATGGCTCCCCCCCACATCGCAGCACAAGAGATGGCTCCCCCCCGCATCGCAGCACAAGAGATGGCTTCCCCCCACGCCGCAGCACAAGAGATGGCCCCCCCCCACGCCGCAGCACAAGAGATGGCTCCCCCCCACGCCGCAGCACAAGAGATGGCTCCCCCCCGCGCCGCAGTACAAGAGATGGCTCCCCCCCCCCGCATCGCAGCACAAAGGTGGCTCCCCCCGCGCCGCAGCACAAAAGACGCCCCCGCACCCCCCCTCCCCCCCCAAAACCGGAGACCCGTCAAAATGGCCGCCCGCCGTGCAGTGCCGAGGTTCCAGGAGCAGGACATCGAGGCGCTCCTGGATGCAGTGGAGCAGAGGAGGGAGTACGCCGAACACGCCTCAGGGTTGCACCACGCCTCAGCCGGCGCCTGTGGAGGGAGGTGGCAGAGGCCGTCAGTGCCGTGGCCGTGGCAGCAAGGACAGGCGTCCAGTCTCACAAGAAGATCAACGACCTTGTCCGGGCACAGCCCCCCCCCCCCCCCCCCCCCCCCTCCCCCCCGCACAGGATGGGTGGCACAGCCCTAGGTGCAACCGACATGGCTGCACCCACCCATGCAGGCTGCAGTGGCAGGATGTGGTGTAAACCTCTGCCGACATACACACAACCGCTGGTCCGCATGTATATGTCTGCCTAACACTGTTGCCCTTTATCCCGGCCACCCTCCCGCTCTCCCCCACAGGAGAAGCGCGCTCACAACAACCGGGAGCGTGAGAGGACCGGAGGGGGTCCACCTGAACTGCGACCACTCACCATCCATGATGAGGGCCCTGGAACTTGCATGCGGATCGGAGGACCGGGAGGTTGCAGATGCAGAGGTCGGGAGTGCATCACCAAGGGAGACCCCCCACTGCCTGCCCCGCTTTCCCCCTTCTCCCATATCCCCCTTCCCCCATATCCCCCTTTCCCCATATCCCCCTTCTCCCATATCCCCCTTCCCCCATATCCCCCTTCTCCCATATCCCCCATATCCCCCTTTCCCCATATCCCCCTTTCCCCATATCCCCCTTTCCCCATATCCCCCTTTCCCCATATCCCCCTTCCCCCATATCCCCCTTTCCCCATATCCCCCTTTCCCCATATCCCCCTTCCCCCATATCCCCCTTTCCCCATATCCCCCTTCCCCCATCTGGCCCATCTAGGCCGGGCCGCCCCAGGAAACGGCCGCCAAAGGGGTCCCGAGTGACAGGGCAGGAATCAAAGGAGTCCACTTCTGGTTCTGCTGGGGAACCACCTAGGCGTAGTCAAAGGGCCCATAAGGTCAAACAATTAGACACTGAGTAAGTTGCCACGGGTGCAGGACACAGATTAGTTACAAGGGCTAGGGCACGTGTATGCACTGTTTGTTATTGAAATCACTTTCACAACTACAGAAGCTGCCTTTGTGCTCTGTCCGATGCGTGCGGGATGTGGTGTGAGGTGAGCGCCTGTGTGTGTATGAGAGGTGATAGAACGTCGGCCTCAGGTGAGTGTGTCCCTCACCTCTCCCCGGTCGCCCTCGCCTTCCCCCCGGGCAGAAGATGGGACCGTGCGCTGCAGTGTCACGGCCGCATGCAGGGACGGTCCGAGTGGAGTGTGGTAACGCTGGTAATCCTGATTCTTTTGCTGTCAGTCTGGTCTCAATAAAATTTGAGATGGATTTGCAGGTATCAATTATTGTTTATTTTAACCAGCTAGCTGGGTGACTCACTCTATTGGGAGAGCAGGACACAACCATGTCTCCTGGATCTTCAACAGTGAGTGAACAAAGGACAAAACATTTCTGTACAGATACATTCAAGTTGCATCAAATTTCACATACATACGACCAAATAAGACAACAGTAATGAATGCAAAATTCCCATAGGCTATCCCTATATACTTCTTGACCTAGCCATATATGCAGAAAGTAAGGAGGCATGGGATAGTGGGAAATTTGGCCAGTTGGATTACAAACTGGCTCACCGATAGAAGACAGAGAGTTGTGGTGGATGGCAAATATTCAGCCTGGAGCCCAGTTATCAGTGGCGTACCGCAGGGATCAGTTCTGGGTCCTCTGCTGTTTGTGATTTTCATTAACGACTTGGATGAGGGAGTTGAAGGGTGGGTCAGTAAATTTGCAGATGATACGAAGATTGGTGGAGTTGTGGATAGTGAGGAGGGCTGTTGTCGGCTTCAAAGAGACATAGATAGAATGCAGAGCTGGGCTGAGAAGTGGCAGATGGAGTTTAACCCTGACAAGTGTGAGGTTGTCCATTTTGGAAGGACAAATCTGAATGCGGAATACAGGGTTAATGGTAGGGTTCTTGGCAATGTGGAGGAGCAGAGAGATCTTGGGGTCTATGTTCATTGTTCTTTGAAAGTTGCCACTCAAGTGGATAGAGTTGTGAAGAAGGCCTATGGTGTGCTAGCGTTCATTAGCAGAGGGATTGAATTTAAGAGCCGTGAGGTGATGATGCAGCTGTACAAAACCTTGGTCAGGCCACATTTGGAGTACTGTGTGCAGTTCTGGTCATCTCATTTTAGGAAGGATGTGGAAGCTTTGGAAAAGGTGCAGAGGAGATTTACCAGGATGTTGCCTGGAATGGAGAGTAGGTCATACGAGGAAAGATTGAGGGTGCTGGGCCTTTTCTCATTGGAACGGAGAAGGATGAGGGGCGACTTGATAGAGGTTTATAAGATGATCAGGGGAATAGATAGAGTAGATAGTCAGAGACTTTTTCCCCGGGTGGAACACACCATTACAAGGGGACATAAATTTAAGATAAATGGTGGAAGATATAGAGGGGATGTCAGAGGTAGGTTCTTTACCCAGAGAGTAGTGGGGGCATGGAATGCACTGCCTGTGGTAGTAGTTGAGTCGGAAAATTTATGGACCTTCAAACGGCTATTGGATAGGTACTTGGATTAGGGTAGAATAAGGGAGTGTAGGTTAACTTCTTAAGGGCAGCACGGTAGCATTGTGGATAGCACAATTGCTTCACAGCTCCAGGGTCCCAAGTTCGATTTCGACTTGGGTCACTGTCTGTGTGGAGTCTGCACATCCTCCCCGTGACTGCGTGGGTTTCCTCCGGGTACTCCGGTTTCCTCCCACAGTCCAAAGATGTGCAGGTTGGGTGGATTGGCCATGACAAATTGTCCAAAATTCTATGATTAACCTAGGACAAAAGTTCGGCGCAACATCGTGGGCCGAAGGGCCTGTTCTGTGCTGTATTTCTCTATATATCCTGATTGGCTCACTTCACATTCTTCAGCCCTGGGGGGGGGGGGGGGGGCCCTTTTACTCAGCATTCCCGTCCTAGCAACTGCCCCTCCCCCTTCCTGGCCATGCTTTGCTCAGTTCCTTTGTTCCGGCTCCTATACCCGGGTATCCTCTACATTATCCTAACTAATTATCCCATTTTGTATCACATTCGTTTGTTCAATTCCTCATTCCCTCCTTTTATCATTTCATGATAACCTATTGGTCCAATCCCTAGCTGTGCTCAGGATTCCCCTCTGGCAGAATTGTGCTCAGACTGCCCGCTCGCAGAGGGGCAGGGGACTGTGGTAGGGACTAGAGTCCTGATAGCGATTTGGCGGGGAAATGGAGGCGACAGAGCATTGGTCGCTGTGCCATCAAAAAGGAAGCAGTATCCTTGATCCGTATACAGGCTAGCATCACAATCAGTATATCGGTTGAGCAGGGATCCCGTTGTCCAAGCGGTTGGGGGAAATGATCTATCCTGTGGCACTGCATAATTGCAGTGATACAGTCTCTGAGCACTGTTAGGCTAATTTTACGTCCCCAGGTCATCCCAACAGCACAAACTACGTACTCCCTCACTAATCGTACCACAAGTTTGTCACTTGTCCACAAGCTTGCACACCCTTTCCCAATCACTTGTCGTCTGCTAGGTTTTCACTGCAGTAATTACAATTTGTCATTAGCACACCATCCCATGGTCAAAATCTATCTTGTGGTCACAAACTTCAATCATCAGTGTTGCCTGATGTTTCACAAAACAATCATGACAAACTGAATTCCCCAAATTTCCCTGGGAGCTGAAGCATTTCCCCATTTCTGTGCATTTCCCCATTTCTGTCGTTCTAAATGCAATATCAAATCATCTGACTACGCTGTATCAGTCATTCTCCTAGGTTTCATATGATTGCTCCTTGACCAAACTACTGGGCTACAGGACATGCCACACCTTTGACTCGATGTTTCATTATGTTCACAATGAATCCCTTTAAACTGGGGACCAATTCTCTAATGCAACTTTCCCCATGCTTCTATCAGCTGTGATTAAAAAGTACAAATTACTTTTGCTGCTCCCAGGAAAAAGAGGGCCTGCGTACCCTCATGACCATTCCTCCATCGGTGTTTCAGTTTTATGCTACTCCCCTGTTTCTCCACCATTTCTTTCCTGAAATGTTTAAAATGGATGCCCATCTAGCTTGTTTTCGTCCTCCTTAACTTTACTCCCATCTGTATATACCAACTCTGTTTTGCTAATTGATTTATCAAGTTTCTGTCCCTTTGTAATGTTATGAATAAACATTAAGGCAGGGTGTGAAAGAATGGTTTCCCATCTTTCCCATCGAGTTGTATTCGCGCCTTGCTGGCAACCCTGCCTCTTGGTTAACTCTGTCAATTCTAAAATTCAGTTGTAACCCTCTGCTACTTTTGTTATGGCTGCCAGACATTTTGCGATGTCCGAAAACTTTTATCCAGCCCTTGCCCAATTTCCTATCAAATTTTGATAGGTGTCTGAGAACTATGATTAGCAAGCACCATACCATATCCATTTGCGTACAGATCAAATTTAATGCTCAAATCGTCCCTTCTTGTGTCTCCTCTCATGGCCCAATTGTTGCTACTGCTGTTTTTAACTAGTCCAAACTGTGCTTCACTGGTCCATCTAAAATCCCTTTTCCAAAGTTTCATAAATGGGTCTAGCATAAAGACGACTAAAGTCTTCCACTACTGGTCTCAAATACCCCAAATTTCTCATGATTTGCTGAACCCCACTTCATGAAACAGGCGCTGTGATTCTAGTAACTTTCTCTCTCATCCCAACACTGGCCTCCCTGCCTGCCTTTGACACTGAATACCCTAAATAATCGACTTTGCTCCTGCCAATCTGGCATCTCTTTCCCCCTATTTTAAATCCTACTTCACGAAGTGTTTTAATAATTTTGGTCACTCTTTCAACATGTGTCCCCTGATCATCATCTCCAATTAACACATCATCAATATATACTAAAGCCAAGTCATCTTTAATCAGCTCCCTTACTATTGCCCGAAAGTGGTTCGGGGAATTAACATATCCTTATGGCAATTTACAGTGTACGCAATGTTTAGTGCCAAAGGTAAAGGCTGTCTCTTCCCTGCTGTCTGGGTCTAAAGGAACACTCCAGAAACCGTTGGCTAAATCTATAGTAGTTAAATAAGGTTTGCCTGCCACCTTCTCCAATGTACTTTGTGAATTGATTAAACCCCGTTTATCCTTCTTTTTGTGACCTTGTTTAATGCTTTGTAATTCGTTACCATTCTAAATGTACCATCATGCTTGCTAACTGCCTGAAGTGGGCTATTTGTCGATGCATATGTGACTTCTTGAATGATTCCGTGCTGTTCCAACTCTTTGATCATTGTCTCCAGCTCACATTTGGCACCTCGGGTCAAGTGATATTGCTTTTACGGCCTGTGTCAGTTTCCCCGAATTGTGTGCTGGAATTGTGTGCTGATTAACCGTGTCATTCTTTCTATTGCTAGTTTTGCTTTCACTATTTCCTCCAGTTACCAGTCGGTTTTTATACCTTAATTTTTCTTTTTATGCATCTATTTTATTAATCTTTTCCTGCCATCAGATTCTCATTTCCTGATACTGCAAGTAATATTCCCTATCTAAGCTCCAGTCCCATATCTGTATTCCCTAAAGCTCCATCTGCTTGCAAGGCAGCGGGCACTAGGACCCGGTGGAGTTGTGCCATATCACTTCCACCGCCTCAGACTAATCTAGATCTCTTTGTTCCAGGACTATGCCGAGTTCAAACTAATCATTTGCAAATCCCAATTTATACATTTTGATTTCGCTTTTTGTTTACTTCCTGAGAATTGTGTCCTAATTAACTCCCACAATGTTAATCATTATTACTGATTTTCTAAAGAACTTTCAAATACTTACCCCGTTTTAAATCTCACTTTAACTGCCGTGTATTCGCTCCTCCTAATTGATGTGCAACTTCGTTTTGCAGAACACAACATTTTAAAAACCAGGAATACCAGAGGAAGTTCACAAGTTCTTATTAAACAGACTCATTCATTCATTGGAGATCTCCATTCAAACAAAAGGAATTCAAAGCATTATACTTTCATTCATCTCAACCAACCGAACAATAAAAGTATGAATTTGCAAGAAACCACAATATAATTGTAACAATCCTGAGAGCTCCGATACAGTTCTAAACTTCTGTTTCCCCCTAGTGGCCATCCAACTCCCAATTCTTTGTTTCACCCATATTCCCAAGAATAAATTTTTAATTTAGCCAATTCTAATTGTACGGAATTGAATTGTCTCCAGAACATTCCATCAGCGGTCGTAACTGAATTGTCTCTGTGACATTCCCTCAACCCGTTAAAGACCTTAACCGAATTAAAGTGTAATTTAATATAACCAATTTTAGCCAATTCCAATTGTACGGAATTGAATTGTCTCCAGAACATTCCATCAGCAGTCTTAACTGAACTGTCCCTGTGACAGTCCCTCAATTCCGTAATCAACCTTTAACTGAACTATTACTATGATATTCCCCTCAGTTCTCATCAACCCTCAGTCGCACCTACATCGACTGAAATTAATTCTTCTAATCCGCCAGACTGACCTTTGATTTTGTCGAGACAATCTTACCTGATCAAATGCGAGTGATTAGACTGTAATCAGACTACGAGAGAGAGAGGAAAATCGACAAGGTCATTTTCCAGCTACTCATATCGTGGGCCCATTTCCTCTTTCCCCATCTGAGATCAGTCCAATTCTGATTTCGCAGATGAGAGGTGATTGTCTGAGAATCCCGGGTTTCGGCACCAAATGATAATCCTGATTCTTTTGATGTCAGTCTGGTCTCAATAAAATTTGAGACGGATTTGCAGGTATCAATTATTGTTTATTTTAACCAGCTAGCTGGGTGACTCACTCTATTGGGAGAGCAGGACACAACCTAGTCTCCTGGATCTTCAACAGCGAGTGAACAAAGGACAGAACATTTCTGTACAGATACATTCAAGTTGCATCAAATTTCACATACATATGACCAAATAAGGCAACAGTAATGAATGCAAAATTCCCATAGGCTATCCCTATACACTTCTTGACCTGGCCATATATCCTGATTGGCTCATTTCACATTCCTCAGCCCTGGGCTCACTTCACATTCTTCAGCCCTGGGGGGGCCCCTTTCACTCAGCATTTTCATCCTAGCAACTGCCCCTCCCCCCTTCCTGGCCATGCTTTGCTCAGTTCATTTGTTCCGGCTCCTATACCCGGGTATCCTCTACATTATCCTAACTAATTATCCCATTTTGTATCACATTCGTTTGTTCAATTCCTCACTGTCACCATGGGTCAGACATTGGCCAATGATGTGGAGCCCAGAGCTCATCGCAGAGCGGGTTGGCATCATCCTCCATGGCCTGCAATAGACGCGCTTCCACCGGAAACCGTGTGAGCCCGGCCCGTTGTGCCGCAGGTGGATGTGCAATGGAGGGGTGGTGTGCATGCGGGTGGGGTGAGGATGGTAGGCTGGTGGGTGGATGAGGCGAGGGTGGTTGCTGGTGGGTGGGTGGGGTGAGGGTGGTTGCTGGTGGGTGGGTGGGGTGAGGGTATTTGCTGGTGGGTGGTTGGGGTGAGTGTGGTTGGTGATGGGTGGGTGGGGTGAGGGTGGTAGGCTGGTGCAGTAATGTGCAGTCTGTGCCTATCATCGGCGATTCCCACGCCCGCCCCCCTCCCCCCCCCCAGACCATGAACCGGGCGGCTATCAGCCTGTCCCGTGTCGCTGGCCCAGCCGGTAACGGTGGGCAGCCTCCCGTCCATGTCCAGCCCGTCTGTCCTGACCATTGCCCCCATCCTCCTCATCCTCGTCCTGCTGCTCCTCCACTCCCGCCTCCTCTGCCTGTGACACATCGCTCCTATGCTGGGCTATGTTGTGCATGACGCAGCAGACCACAATGATGTGGCCGACCCGATCTACGGTTACTGGAGGGCTCCTCCAGAGCAGTCAGGCATCTGAAGCGCATCTGTCCCGTTAGCACCCCATAGCACCTCTCTATCACACCCCTGGTCACTGCATGGGCATTGTTGTAGCGGTTCTCCGCATCAATCTGTGGCCTCCATATAGGCGTCATCAGTCACGACCCCAACGTGTAACCCCTGTTGCCCAGCAACCAGCCGTCAGCCAAAGGGTGGGCATCCCTCGAACATGGTGGGGATGAAAGATTGCACCAAAACAAATGAGTCATGTACACTGCCCAGGTACAAGGCGCAGACGTGCAGGATCATCATGCGGTGGTCGCAGACCACCTGAATGTTCATGGAATAGGTTCCCTTCCTATTCGTGAACATGGCCCTGTTATCCGCAGGTGGACGCATGGTGACATGCATCCCATCGATCGCCCCCTGGGCATCCTGGCCGCCGCAGTGAAGCCCACTGCCTGGGCATCCTGGCTGGCCCGGTCCACAGGGAACTGGATGTAACGGTCTGCAATGGCATATCGGGCCTCTGTCACTGCACGGATGCACCGGTGCAACAATACCTGTGAGATGCCGGACAGGTCCCCACTCGGCGCCTTCTTGAATGATCCCGTGGCATAAAAGTTCAGGGCCACCGTAACCTTGACAGCCACAGGGAGAGGGTGTCCTCCCCCAGTGCCACACGGCGCCAGGTGTGCAGATATGGGCAACGGTTTCCTGGCTCATCTGGAGTCGCCTCCTGCATGCCCGGTCCGTGAGGTCCTGGTACGACGAGCGGGGCCGGTACACACGGGGCCTCATCGGGCATCTCCGTCGCCGTGGCACCACCACCTCCTCCTCCTCCTCATCCTGTCGGGCGGGCGGCCATTCAGCCTGGATGGCTGCTACCTGCCTCCCTGCGGCACGCTGCTCTGGGGCAGCTCCGCCGCCTCCCTGGCACGCTCATGCTTCTGCTCCCCCAGGGCAACATGTAGAAGTGCGGCTCCCACCACGGTGACCAACATTGCTGGGTGATTACCAAACATAACGGCCTGTAGGGGGTGGGGGTGGGGGGGGATAGACAACATGTCATCATTGCCCGTACCCCCCCTCCACCCCCAAGCCAGGTGCCATGGGCTGCATGGTTGCGACTGTTGGAAGTTGGCACCTGGCCAGGCAGACAAGCTCCCCAAACCCCCCTTCCCAGTACTCCCCCCCCCCACCCCGGCACTCTCCCCCCCCCCACCCTCCCCAACCCCTCCCTCACCGGTACTCTCCCCCCCCCCCCCCCCCAACTCCCTCCTCGGCACTCACCCCAACCCCCGGCACTCGCTCCACACTCCCAAGCACTCGCCCTCCTCCCCATCACTCGCCCCCACCCCCTCACCGGTACTCTCCCCCCCTCCCTCCCCGGCATGCGCCCTCTCCTCCCTGGCACTCGTCCCCCTCCTCCCCGGCACCCCCCCCCTCCCTGGCATTCACCACTCCCTCCCCAGCACGCGCGCTCTCCTCCCTAGCACTCGCTCCCCCCTCGGCACTCGCACCCCCCCTCCCAGGCACTCACCCTCTCCTCCACGGCACTACCCCCCCCCCCCCCCCGTTCCCCATCATTCACCCTCTCCTCCCCGGCACTCGCCCCCCCCCCCACTGGCACTCACCCCTCCCCTCCCCTCCCTGGCATTCGCCACTCCCTCCGCGGCACGCGCTCTCTCCTCCTCGGCACTCGCCCCGGCACTCTCAAACCCCCCCCCCCCCCACCCTCCCCAGCATTCGCTCTCTCCTCCCCGGGGCACTCGACCCCCCTCCCCGGAACGTGCCCCCCCCCCCCCGGCAAACCCCCCCAAACCCCCCTCCCACCAACTGCGGCCGTGCCGTCACTTCTCCTGCGGCTGCCCAACACGGAGCCCTACCTCCGCGCTGGCCGGCGCCAACCATCACAACTGGTTGACGCTGTTAAATAGGTGCTTTGATTCACGCCGACGTGAACTGTGGTCGGGAGAATTTGAGCGGCCCCGGGGCGCTTTGCGCCGCCTCGATCCTCGCCATTCCCTGAGGCGGGCGGCGCGATTCACGTCGACGGGATTTTTGGGGGGCCGGAGAATTCGGCAGCAGCCGGGGGCAGGATTCACGATTCACGCTGCCCCCCCCCCCCCAGCGATTCTCCAACACAGCGGGGGGGGGGGGGGTTGGAGAACCCCGCCCAATATTTTAATGAGTGATTGTCACTCCACATGATTGACACTCGATGCTCCAGGTTTCCTTCATCAGGTGTTCATAGAAATTTCAAATATCCGTTGAGATATTTGAACTTTGTAATAATTGAAGTTATGAATTTGATCCGGACCATCTGACGCATGGTGGGTTATTTTTTGATTTTGTATTTCTGATCGTGAATTTTGGCAACCATAAACCGATATCAAAATATTTCTCATACAATTTGCAAGATTATTTACATGACATGTTTACATGACAGGAATCAGATTGCTGACTCAAGTGTTCGGTTCTTGTGCCCTTTTGCTTCATGTCTTGCCCCTTACTCTCGCAGGTTGATGAAACCGACTTTGGGATGCATTTCAGAGATCATTACATCAGAGATGGAGGAGAATACAAGGTGAGGACTGAAACTGACTGCAGAAAATATCATGGGTTCTTACTGGTGAGATCCACTGTATCGTTTCATTCATTCACAAGTTTCCGATTGCCACTTTTCCTCACTGGAAGGACACTCATTGTTTTATTTCAAGGGGAATTATGCAGTTGTTTTATAGCAATCTGCTGCTGCAATCTGGTTGTTGCAGAAGGTGTATTATAAGAAATTACCATCACTTTATTCTAACTTAGAAAATTAACAGAAGACAACACTCTAGTTCACCTCTACCCTGTTCAGCTTGTGAGCTAACGTACACCGATTAGTGTTCATGGCACAGAACTAAAATTGCTGGTCGTGGATGCCGGAACTCAGGAGCATATCTGATTTATGGCTCTATGATTAACTCTATGTTACAATTCATGTGAGGTTGAATATTGGACATGTGCCTTACGTCCCAAAATTCTGGCCATAGTAGCCCAGTGGTTATGGTACTGGATTAGTAACCCAGAGATTATAAATTCAAATCCCTTCTGAATAGATTCCAAAACATCTGCAAGTTGGTTCAGTAACCCAGAGATAATGGGTGGGATTCTCCAATAACGGGGCTATGTCCCCACTCCATTCTAGCGCCAAAACCCAGGCGTTTCTCCAGGAAAGTCCAAAGTGATTCTCCTACCTGAAGGGGGCTAGCAGGGCCCTGGAGTACTCCTCGCAGTTCCGACTGCTGATACGGGGCCCCGTATTTCCGGTCGGGAGTCCGCACATGCGCAAGGTGGCGGCCAGCGTCGGCTTCCCCGCGCGACATGGCGCACCCACACCGCGGACCTGCACCAAAAAGATAGGCCCTCCCCCCCCCCCCCCCCCCCCCCCCCGAGATCGCACGCGCCTGCAGATCAGTATTCTCCGATCGATAGCCTGGCCATCTGTGAGTCCCCCTCCCCGGTGTAGAATCCCCCCTGCCCCCCACCAGGGCAGCCGTGGACTGACCCACAGCCCCCACTAGCTGTTCCCGACAGGCAAAACGTGGTTATAACCACGTTGTCGGGAACTCGGCCAGTTTACGTCACAGAATCGCCACGGGGGCCTCTGTCAATGGCTCCAGACCCGCGACGCGTAGGCCGCGCGCGTGATTCCCGGAGAATCATGGATGTGCCGTTAGACTGGATCTTGGGTTCGACGTCCATCCCCCCCCCCCCCCCCCCCCCCGCTGGACGCGATTTTGGCATGGAGGCTCGGAGAATCCCGCCCTATAAATTCAAATCCCTTCTGAATAGAATTCAAAACATCTGCAAGTTTTTGGATTGGCACCAGGAAATAAATCTGAAATTGTCATTAAAAACTGAAGTAATTCACTAACTTCCCAGCTGTGCCTTGAAACACTTACTGGTGACTCAAATTCCGCATTGTGTTAAACGCCCTCCCGGTACGTACAGATGTGTAATAAATACTGCTTTGCTGGTGTTCCACACATCTAAAGAACAAATACAAGATAAATGCATTTGCATTGTGTTGAAGAGTGTGAAAGACAACAGTTTACCCCACAATATAAGGGTCTACAAAGATACAGACTTGTATGTTTCTGTAAGACAAATGACTCCCTGAATTTAATGGTGTTACTCTTATTGAAGGTGCGTGACGCTTATTTGCAGTTTATGGTTTTAATTGCTGAGATGGTCAGAGAAGACAGAAATGTGACAAAAAATGACACTTTTGTTGAAGAAGAGATGAAAAAAGTCCTGGAGCTTGAAATTGAAATTTTCAATGTAAGTATTTGAAAAATATTTCTATATCCTTTCCCTAAAGGCAGTGTGGTTAATAGAAGGTAGAGCACGCAATTGCATTGAAGAGTTGAAGTACGTTGCACCATCTTCCTTGAGTGTGTGCTCCCAGCTCATGCTCTCACTGAACACATGCCCGTCCCTCTTGTCCTGTCATATTGGACACTTAATGCCACTCAAACTGTTAAATTCCTGCTCCACATTAAATGAGGTTCTCAGTTACCGCCAGGGTTGGCTGGAGCAGGGCTCAGGCTCGCCACCATTCCATCCAGAGGCAGGTATACTACCTCAAAGCAAAAGGTGCACATGGATGGTCTCCAACAGCCAATAGAGTTTCGAAAACATGCAGCATATTGATCACAAAACAGCAGAGTGGAATCATTGGAAAATAAGGAATGGACACGTGTATGAGGTACAATTTGCATTTCCAAAATGTTGGAACCTATTTCTGTGCCATTGATATGTATTTACACCGCTTGATTATTTTCCTACAGTTGTGCAGTTAAACAGCTGCATCTGGATTCAGAAATATTTTTGTGACCAACTAAGTTGACAATTAAATGATACATGTTTAAATGTGTCCAAATATTGAATAAGATTCAAATGAAGTGTGAAGGCATGTTAAATCCAGCTGTGTCATTCTGTGACAAACCCTACAGAAAAAAACAGTATCATATATTTGCCAATAAATTTCCCCAGATTTAGTAGTGAAATGATAACTGTTGTTTTTTTCTAATTCTTTTACCGCATCACGCTCCCCCCACAACCCCCTCCACTGAATCTCCAATCCCACAACGCACGCTTCCTGGAGACGCTCTCTCTCGATGGAGGACAATCCCTCAGGTACCATTAGCCCAGTGGCAAATGACCAATTTCCTTGCAAAAACCTAACCTGTGAGTGTCAGCAGGATTGTTATGGGCATCATAGTTGATCCCAATTCTGGGCCGGGATTCTCCCCTACCCGGCAGGGCGGGGGGTCCCGGCGAGATGGAGTGGCGTGAACCACTCCAGCGTCGGGCCGTCCCAAAGGTGCGAAAGTCTCCGCGTCTTTAGGGGCCAAGCCCTTACGTTGAGGGCGAGTCCCGCGCCGGAGTGGTTACTGCTCCGCCGGCTGGCGTGAACGGCCTTTGGCGCCACGCCAGCCGTGCTGAAAAGACTTCGCCGGCCGGTGTAAGTCCGCGCATGCACCGGAGCGTCAGCGGCTGCTGACATCATCCCGGCGCATGCGCAGTGGAGGGGGGTCTCTTCCGCCTCCGCCATGGTGAAGATGGCAGGGTCAGATCGCCCTGCGCCCCCCCAGGACCCCAGCACCCGCCCGCGCCACCAATCCCGCCGGTCAGGTAGGTGGTTTAATCCACGCTGGCGGGAGAGGCTTGTCAGCGGCGGGACTTCGGCCCATTGCAGGCCGGAGAATCGCCGCGGGGGGCCCGCCGACTGGCTCAGCGCAATTCCCGCCCCCGCCGAATCTTGGGTGGTAGAGAATTCGGGACACGGTGGGGGCGGGATTGACGCCGGCTCTGGGCGATTCTCCGACCCAGCGGGGGGCTGGTCTCACTTGCAGAAGATCACAGGTAGTGATTAGGAGCAAGAAACCTGGCTCATATTTTCCACTGTGTAGCCCAGGGGTCACTGAGGCTGATTTTACACATTCTCCTACCACATCAGTTGATATCAGCTATCATATTGTATAATTACGTGGGAAATACAAAACAGAAACAGGACAATCAGCACAACCAGTCCATGATGCTGGCATTTTGTGCTCCCCCATCTTCAATCTCTCTAAATCTATTGTCATAAACATCTCGGTCCTTTGCAAGCCAGGGCACAATTCTCTGGCCTCATTGCACTCTCGCACAAGCATAACGAGGTCGGCGAGGCCGGTGAATAGCGGAAGAGGCCAAAAGCGAGATCTGCGGCAGGCGCCAAACAGTTTGCGATGAAACCGGCCCACTCCCGCAGGCGAAACCAGGATATCGCCGTTGTGTAGGAGAAACCAATTATCACCACTTAAGCCCCATTTCCATAAAATTAACGAGAGCTACCCCATATCCAAGGCCTCCCGTCATTCAGTGGCCTCCCCAGCAAGTGGTCATGCCGGTGTCGATTAGTACTCCTTTTGAAAAAGGGGAACCTGGCGGAAGGGCTGTGGGGAGCCGAGGAGGTGAGTCGGCATCTTTGCTCACAGGCAACGATCCCGGGAGTGCTGGCTTTGCCACCCCAGTAATTGGTGGGGGGTGGGGGAACCCTAGGTTGTGGGTGGGGGAATGGGGGAACTCTCTGCAAGGATGGGCCATTATGGGGGGGTGGAGGGATGCGCTGAGGGGGGCAACTGGGGGGCAACCGCTTGTGGCATCAGCATGCCAACCCCTGGATTGTGTGTACTTGTACCAGGGGCAACCCCTGTCCCTGTTCATCTAGCTCACCGACCACCCATAACCTCCACGCTGAGACCTCTGGTCATGAAGCTGAAGACGATTGCTAATAGGGAATTGGCAATCGTGGTTAAGTGAACACTTCACACATCCCAAGTGTATTCCCGCGGGTGGGTGGGTCATGTAGTAGTGGGAGTTATTGCCGAGCATTCCAATCACACATTTATGCCTGGACACTGTGCTTGAACACTGCAGGAAGCAACACCACACACACAACATCCGATCACCCAGGGGGTGGGACACAAGGTGGGTGAGCACCACGGGGAGAGGATGTCTGGGTAAATCGGCAAAGGGTCCGGGGGCTAGGCCGCATTGCAGAAGGAAGTGGCAGAAGCATCATAATGGTTGTGCAAAAAGGTGTTTTATGTATTTAATGTGCTGCACAAGCCCCACTCCCGATGGTCCCCGGCTCACTTGCCGGCGGCAGACGCACAGCCGTGTCACCCTATCCCGTGTGCTGACTGTGGGGACGCAGCCTCAGAAGAGGGATGGACCCCAGGGGAGCTGGTGGCCACCATCCCCACTCCATGGGCCGGGTCCAGCCAAGCACCCAGCCATGCCCACCTGCGACTGTGACAAGTTCCGCAGTGCCTCAGCCATGCCTATCTGAGAGGGGACATGTTGCATAGAACCTCATCAAGGTCGGCCTGGTACTGGGCAACATCCCCCACCGAGTCAGACATTCTGCCGAGACGCTCAGCCATGGCCGTCACCGGCCGCACGACGTCTTGGACACTTTCACTAATGGTGCCGACATCGGCTCCACTGCTGTCACCACCCTGGCAGTGTTGGCCTCGGTGCCACGCATTCCCGGTGCCATCTCCTGCGCCCGTGGACTATGGGACTCCTCCAAATGGCTATGGGTCTGCTGGAGTGACACTGACGTCTTCCTCTGAATGTCCCGGCCAATCCCTGATGTCTCCAGCAGCTCCGGGCAACCCTGTCCCACAGGCTCAGCATCAGGCTGGGATCCAGCAGCCCTCCGACTGCTGTCTCGCCTGAGGGTTCCTGCCTCCCCCTGATATACATCATCAGCTGCTGTGTGGTGCTCACCAGATTGTGCCCCCGAAGCCTGCCCACTAACACGTCCTATCGAGGTGTGTCTATCTGCACTGGTGCAGGCTGGGGATGACAGCTGTGCCGCGGCTATAACGGCTGCATCCTCGGAGCTCTCCAAGGTGTTCTTCTAGCAAGCAGGAGATGGTGTTGCCCAGGATGGGCCGGTGTCATCGGCTGGAAGACCTGCGGGAGAATGGACATGTGGTCAGTGGGAGGGACGGGTCAGTCAGTAAGGCAATAACAACTCACGGTTAACATGTCTTCTGGGTGGAGCCCAGACTCTGCGTGGGTGACCGCTCTGCCCTCGGCCACACCGGTCACCTCCAGGGACCGCTCCTCGAAGGAGGTGAGGATATTATGGAAGACCAAACCAGGGTAGTCAAGGGCAGGCAGCTGGTGGCCAACCTAAGAAGGCTGCTAAATGTGATCATGATGCCCCCGGAGAATACGGAGGTAGAGGTAGTCATGGCAATGGATGCCGAGAAGGCTTTTGACCGGTGTTGAATGGGACTATTTATGGGAGGTGTTGGGATGATTTGGGTTCGGGAACAGAGTCTCCTTATACGCCGACGAGTTGCTTTTATACATCACGGATCCAGTGGCTGGGATGAATGGAATCATGGGAATCTTGAGGGAATTTGGCCAGTTCTCAGGGTATAAACTGAACATGGCAAAGAGTGAGCTGTTTGTAGTCCAGGCAAGGGGCCAGGAGGGTTGGCTGAAGGGGCTGCCGTTTAGGTTAGTGGGGGACAGTTTCGGATACTTAGGGATACAGGTGGCGCGGGACTGGGGCCGGTTGCACAAGTTGAACTTATCCCGGTTGGTGGAGCAAATGAGGACGAGTTCTGGAGGTGGGATGCGCTCCCACTGACACTAGCGGGAGAGTGTAGACGGTTAAAATGACAATCCTCCCGAGATTCCTGTTCGTATTCCTGTGTCTTCCCATTTTCATTCCGCATTCCTTTTTCAAGAAGGTCAATAAAATTATTATGGGATTTGTGTGGGCGGGAAAGTCCCCGCGGGTGAAGAGGGTGATGCTCGAGAGGAACCAAGGTGGGGGGGGGGGGGGGGGGGAAGGCTGGCGCTGCCAAACTTTAGTAATTACTACTGGGTGGCCAATATAGCTATGATAAGGAAGTGGATAGTAGATGCAGGGTCGATTTGGGGGGCGGATAGCGGCCACTTCGTGCAGGGGCACCAGACTGGCAGACCTGGTTACGGCGCCTCTGCTGCTCTCGCCGGCACGGTTCTCCACCAGCCCTATAATGGTGGCGACTTTGTGGACCTGGGGCCAATGGAGAAGGCATGTGGGGAAGTGAGAGTATCGGTTTGGTCCCCAATTTGCGACAATCACCTTTTTGCCCCGGGAAATATGTACGGTGGGTTCCGAATATGGTTGAGGGCTGGGATTAAGAGGATGGGGGACCCGTTCTTACCAGGGAGCTTCCCGGGTACTGAAAACAAGGGTGGCGGTGAGTCCGGAGGTGGAAATCTTTGGGGTTTCGGAGGACCCGGTAGTCCAGGAGGCGAGAGAGACCGACGTTCTGGCCTTTGCTTCCCTGGTAGCCCGGCGACGAATTCTGCTGGCACGGAGGGACTCAAAGCCCCCGAAGTCGGAGGCCTGGCTATTGGACACGGCGAACTTCCTTGGTCTGTAGAAAATTAAATTCACTCTGAGAGAGTCACTGTCGGTTCGTTTGGAGGTGGCAACCATTTATCGACTTCTTCACGGAAAACTAATCGTCCGCGGGGGGGAGGCGGGTCCTTGTGGGAGGGGAACTGTTTTTTGCACTATGTTGGATTGTTTTTGTTTACACACTGTTCTGTACTATTACTGTTTACAATGCCAAAATGCCTCAATAAAATTGTTTATTAATAAAAAAATGTGCATGGGGACAGTCCGCACTTTCCCACTCTCACGTATGCCAAGTCACATGACAGGTTAATGTGACCTTAAGTGTACTATTGCCAAGATGTAGGAATATGTAGTTAAATAACACTAAGTAAGATTGTAAGGCAGTGTTATGTACCTTAAGAAATTCAATTTTCCATTTATTTATTTTCTTATTGTTCATTTTTCTTTCTCTCTCCCTCTCTCCGTTTTTTAAACACCACTCAATTGCAGCCCAAGTGACCACCCAGTTAGCTGGGCTTGGATCAGTCCTGATTCCTTTCTCTCTTAGCTTCCTGGGGTATTTATGTTACTGGCCTCAACAACTCCCTCTGGTTGCAAGTTCCACATTCAAGCCACTCAACTGAGTAAAGGAGTTTCTCCTGAATTCTTTATTGAATATATTAGTGACTATCTTATATTTATGACCCTTAGCTTTGAACGTCTCCCATCCTCTCACTTCACTTCATAATTTTCAATTATTCTCCTGAGCTGCCTGAGGATGTCATTATGAGGTAATTTTCGGATTCCTCCACTCCCATCAGGGAGACATTCGATAGAAGCCTAAGTAAAGCTTTTTCTCTCTCCTCAGGCCACTGCACCACTGGAAGAAAGGCGAGATATTACACAGCTCTACAACAAGATGACACTTTCGCAGCTTCAAGTGAAGTTTGATCTCAATGTGAGTCGCTTTAGTTTAGTGATTGCTTTCTGTGGGCCCACATAGAACATAGAACAGTACAGCACAGAACAGGCCCTTTGGCCCTCAATGTTGTGCCGAGCCATGATCATCCTACTCAAACCCACGTATCCACCCTATACCCGTAACCCAACACCCCCCCCCCCCCCCCCCCCCTTAACCTTACTTTTTTTATTAGGACACTACGGGCAATGATTCCCTTACTGCCCGTACCAGAATTGTTAATCATGTGCACATTCATTCCTTTTTCTCTGGCAGACCCTCTTTGTACATCCATCTTCAATCTGTATGCCTCAAGTACAGGTAGCTCTCTCTCTCTCCACATATATATATATATATATTTAAATATGATTCATTGTACTCTTAAGTACACTACCCCCTCCACAATGTGCTGTGTGTTGATCATTCTGCCTGTGGGTGTTTTGTACTTTTCTGTTATCTTTGCCTTTTCTGACTTTCAAAGAGTGAGGATATTGGCTTTTTCTAAAAATATTGAGTGTTTAATTCCTACTTGTGTACTTAGCGCTGTTGGCATCTATGCTTCTGGTATATCTGCTTATGTGTACCTGAGCCTATTTTTTATCATTGTAATACCCAGCCTCTGCTGTGGTATTATTGAGCATACAGATAATGGTTAATCGGCGAAACTCATTGATTTCATGTTTGTGTCTCCAGGGATTTAACTGGACTCAATTTCTTCAAGGGATCATGTCGAGTGTCAACATTGAAGTCTATCCAGAAGAGGAAATTGTGGTCTTTTGTGTTGGGTATCTTCAGAAACTGCAGTATATCTTCCAGAAATACTCCAAGAGGTAAAGTCATCAGATTCTAAACAGTGTTCTCATGGTTTGCGCTACTTGCTCGGTTTCATTTGAGGAATTGGGGAAATTCCGGATTCCATTCCGGTGGATGAATCCAACGATCCATTACAATGAAAGCACTTCCTCCACGCGGGCCCGATGTGTAGGTCCGCCATGTCGACGGCGCCGCGCGAATGCGTGGACCCGCTTGCGGCCGCTGTGCGCATGCGCGGCCGCGAGGTCTGGACAGCAGGGCCCGGCTGGCAGCCAGAGCTGCGGGATACCCGCCGGGGGCCTGCTAGCCACCTGGAAAATGGGGAATCACCCCGGACTTTCGAGAAAAATGTCCAGAGTGATTGTCGCCCGTTTTCCGGCGGGCGTGGGGACTTAGTCCGCAAAAGGGAGAATCCCGGCCTTATGTATATCATAAAAATGGTTCATTATGGAACTAAAATTTACATGAATTATGTTTGGATTCATAATCTGATACATTGCTTCAGTGATTGACATAGCATCATAGAATTTACAGTGCAGGAAGGAGGCCATTCGGCCCATCGAGTCTGCATCGGCTCTTGGAAAGAGCACCCTACCCAAGCCCACACCTCCACCCTATCCCCATAACCCAGTAACCCCACCCAACACTAAGGGCAATTTTGGACACGAAGGGTAATTTAGCATGGCCAATCCACCTAACCTGCACATCTGGGAGGAAACCAGAGCACCCAGAGGAAACCCACGCACACACAGGGAGAATGTACAGACTCCGCTCAGACAGTGGCCCAAGCCGGGAATCGAACCTGGGACCCTGGATCTGTGAAGCAATTGTGCTAACCAATATGCTCCCATGCTACATGCAAATGAAATTGGAGCAAAAGATTTTCAGCTCAAAAAGCTCTCCATTCTTTCACTGACCTTTAACCCTACCCTTGTGATTTCTCACTATTTCTGCTAACGTCTTCAGAATTCATCGACAAGCTTTCATAACTTCATAAGATATAGGAGCAGAATTAGGCCATTTGGCCTATTGAGTCGGCTTCGCCATTCTATCATGGCTGATATGTTCCTCATCTGCTACCTACAATGTTACAGACTAAGCTGGATTGTGAAATCAGCCAGAGTATCTCATCCCTAGAACACATGACCTAGGAGCAGGAGTAGGAAATTTAGCCTCCCGAGCTTAAACACCTTCAATAGTAGGGGCTGGTTTAGCACAGAGCTAAGTCGCTGGCTTTCAAAGCAGACCAAGGCAGGCCAGCAGCACGGTTCAATTCCTGTACCTACCTCCCCGAACAGGTGCCGAATGTGGCGACTAGGGGCTTTTCACAGTAACTTAATTTGAAGCCTACTTGTGACAATTAGCGATTTTCATTTCATGATCATGGCTGATCCCATCCTGGCCTCAACTCCACTGCCCTCCCCATTCTCCACAACCCTTCAACCCATTACCAATTAAAAATCTGTCTAACTCCACCTTAAATTTACTCACAGTTCCTGCATCCACCACACTCGTTGCTGTATTTTAGTGACACTGCAAACACAGTGGGAAGACCTCCTTTGTTATTTAAGCTAATTAATAATGCAGTCAGAGAAGATCGTCACACTTAACAAGATGATCATGAGCTTTGTCTGGGCGGGAAAATCCCCGCGGGTGAAGAAGGCAATGCTTGAGAGGAGCCGCAGCGAGGGAGGGCTGGCATTGCCGAGTCTGATTAACTATTACTGGGCGGCTAACATCGCCATGATAAGGAAGTGGATAGTGGGTACGGGGACTATCTGGGAGCAGGCGGAGGCAGCCTCGTGCAGGGGCACCAGCCTGGCAGCCCTGGTCACGGCTCCTCTACCGCTGCCGCCGGCCAGATACTCCACCAGTCTGGTAGTGGCGGCGACCCTGCGGATATGGGACCAGTCAAGGAGGCATGTAGGGGAGATGGGGGCGTCTGTCTGGGCGGCAATCTGTGACAACCATCGGTTTGCTCCCGGGAGTATGGGTGGGGGGTTCGAGCATGGCGGCGAGCGGGGGTGGGGAGGGTGGGCGATACGTTCCTGGAGGGGAGCTTTGCAAGTCTGAGGAGCTTGGAGGAGAAATTTGGTCTGGTAAGGGGAAATTATTTCAGGTACCTACAGTTGCGGGACTTTGTCTGTAGACAGGTCCCATCCTTCCCACACCTCCCGCCAATCGGGATCCAAGATAGAATAGTCTCTAGAGGGGAAGGAGGGGAGGGTAGAGTCGCTGATATTTATAAGGTGCTCATGAAGGAGGTAGGGTCCCAGACGGAGGAACTGAAACTCAAATGGGAGGAGGAGCTGGGCGGGGAAATGGAGGACGGGCTCTGGGCAGAAGCCCTGAGTAGGGTAAATTCGACCGCAACATGTTCCAGGCTCGGCCTGATTCAGTTTAAGGTCGTTCACCGGGCCCACATGACGGTGGCTCAGATGAACAAATTCTTTGGGGTAAAGGACAAATGCGCTAGGTGCACAGGAGGACCAGCGAACCACGTACACGTGTTTTGGGCATGTCCGATGCTTAGGGAGTGCTGGGAGTGATTTGCGGGGATCATGTCCCGGGTGCTAAAAACAAGGGTGGCGATGGGTCCAGGGGTGGCAATTTTTGGGGTTTCGGAGGACCCGGGAGTCCAGGGGGAGAAAGAGGCCGATGTTTTGGCCTTTGCTTCCCTGATAGCCCGGCAACTAATACTATTGGCGTGGAGGGACTCAAAGCCCCCGGAGACTGAGTTGTGGCTTGCGGACATGTCGAGTTTCCTGGGTATGGAAAAAATTAAGTTCGCCTTGAGGGGATCTATACAGGGGTTCACCCGAGGGTGGCAACCATTCATTGACTTCTTTGCGGGAGAGTGAGCGTCAGCAGGGGTGGGGGGGGGGGGGGGGGGGGGGGGAGGTTAGAGTAGAGTACAGTAGGAGGGATAAATTGGCAGGTAGTGCCAGTGGGAGAGGAGCGAACTTGTGCAGTAGGGTATGATTGAAGTATTGATTGTACGTGGATGTTTGCACATTTTTGCCTTTTTTTTGTTGATGTCTGTAACTGTTTACAATGCCGAAAACTACCTCAATAAAACTGTTCGTTAAAAAAAAAGAGAAGATCGTCACACAATGTTTATAAATTCATGAAGGAAATTTTGGACACCCCTTCCTCCAACCTAATTGTGCGTCAAACCTATTGATACCATTTTGTAGGTATATGATATGACAATAGTCTTTCAGGTTACTACCCACTGCAATTGCATTATTATACTAGTCTGAAAAACTATTAGCCATTATTTTAATTGTTTATTTGCAAACTGTGGTGAGTTGAGGCAATACTAGGGAGACTTCCAGTGTCATGGAACAAGGGTTTATTGCTGACAAGTAAAGGTAAACTATACACAGGCACAGAGTTACTAAACAGGTCTTCGTTCTCTGGCTCCAAGGTCCACTCTGCCCGCGCCAGGACTCCTTTCCCAGGGCCCCATGCTTTTTCCCCATGGTGGTGGCTCACACACTACTATGCAAATAGGCCCCGCGCCGGTCACGTGGACGTGTTACCATGCAAACCAACAGTTTCACGGACAGGAAGAGACCAGTTAGCCCATCATGCCTGCTCCCACACCATGGTGGTTGCAGATTCATGTCTAAAACTCATCCCTTCCTCCTGTAGCCATGCAATCTCCGAGGAGAAAGAAAAGCATGGGGTGGGGTGGTGGAAACAGGACTAATATAGGGAAAATTCCTCTCTGCATCCTTCTGGTAATCAAAACCAACCCCCAGAGATCCCATAAGCCAAGTATCAAATATGAAGACACTTCTACACAATTCAATATTTTCCCAGTCAAGAACTATGTGGGATGTGCTGCAGATTCAGTATTTAGAGAAAGCTTAACGGTGGCTCAAAACCAGTTCCATGCTGACAAAAAGAAGTTCAGTCCCCATGGGTGGAGGGAGGCTTTTTGGATGATTTAAGTGAATTTTGTCTTTGATTTTTAAAAAATAAATTTAGAATACCCAATTCTTTTTTTTCCCAATTAAGGGGCTAAATTGCATGGCCAATCCACCTACCCTGCACAACTTTGGGTTGTGGGGTGAGACCCACGGAGAACATGCAAATTCCACATGGACAGTGACCCAGGGCCAGGATCGAACCGGGGTCCTCGGCGCTGTGAGGGGCAGCAGGGCTAACCGTTGGTCTTCGGAGAAATGATCATCCTGTGAACATGTTATCGTGTCTGTCACTAACATCACACAGTACATAATTAACCTCTGGTCTACCAAACCCTCACCCTCGTCTAGCCTGAAAACATGTTGATCCGTAATCTTTAAATGAAACCATCCTGGGTTTTGAACCATTTCACTGTGAACATTTCTTTCTGGAACAGTATTATCAAACTCTTTTACATGTTTAATTAAACTTTCCCTTTTCCAAGACTTAACTTCCTTAACCTTCCCTCATGCAGTTATTTGCCTGGAAGAAGGTGAATGCAGTCCCATTTTAACTGACAGTTTCCATGCCTTGCCTATATTGAACTTTTACAACTGAATCTCATGCCTTTAACTCTTGTGTTTTAGAACTTTCCAGAACTACCTGGCTTGGCAGTTGGTATTCAAGCATGTTCCAAACTTAAGCAGGCGTTTTAGAGATGCCCAAGCCAAATTCCAAAAGGTACACATTTCATTCAATTTTGCTCACTGCATAAATATTTGTCAGTACAATACTCACTGCTACTTTTAACTTCTTTGATTCCTACATGTCCTAATCATGTTTGCAAGAAATGGGACTGATATTCATGCCATATTGTGTGTGAATTCCAAATGTTGCATTTTACATACTATTTGGAACTTGTAAAAAAAGTAATGCGTTCAACTTTTGCTACGTCGGTGTCACCAATTTGTAAGTTCGAGGTGTTATTGGAACTTAAATTCTAATCATGTTAATTTGAGACCATAACCATTTCGACAACAGTATGGTGAAATAACTCAGCAAATCTTTTATAAATTATACTTTAATAAGTTGTACTTACTACTTTAATAAGTTGTACCAACTAAAGACAGGGCGAGACTTGACGAGTGTACTATGACTCTTGCTTTCCAGTTCGACCATGGACACAGGTTAACCCTCGATCTTTGATCTCTGTTCTCTATCCTTAACTTCTACCTCCCTCTCGACAGCAGTCACTTGGTGTGCATCTTGCTCAGTAAAAGCTTCTGCTTAGTAACTCATTCCAAGCCACAACCCCCACCATCAATGATGTTATTGCATTCTAATTGGCCAAAATTAGGCAAGGTCAATGGTTAATTGGCTTAAGGGGTGCACAATCAATCTGTGATTGGTCTAGGTGGGCATGAC
Organism: Scyliorhinus canicula; assembly: GCF_902713615.1. Taxonomy (NCBI): domain Eukaryota; kingdom Metazoa; phylum Chordata; class Chondrichthyes; order Carcharhiniformes; family Scyliorhinidae; genus Scyliorhinus; species Scyliorhinus canicula. Next base: position 131,588,273 of record NC_052161.1, read on the forward strand.
CAGTTTCTAATTGGTTTCTCAAGGGTGATGGTCGTCTATTGATGTCATTTCCCATTGACCCCTGACTGTCCCTCAAAGGTGTCAATTACTAGTGGGACTATCGCTCTCATTAAAGTTTGTTTCTGTTACTTCTTGCTAAGATAAAAGAATGCTTGGCTATCTTCCCTGCCCATTTGTTCAGGATAGGGAAAAATGCTGTAATTCTCCATGATTCATATCTTGAGCTCATAGTCTCAAAACCTCACTTAATTAGTACTAGATCAGACCCATTTCAGTGACTCTGGGCGCGATTCTCCTACCCCTACGTCGGGTGCCAGAATCGTGGAGGTGCCGGGCGATTCCCGCCACGCCACCCTGGCACCCGCCCGGGATTCTACCACCCCCCCCCCCCAAAACAGGGTGCCATGGTTAACGACAGGCCGCTCGGCGAATCGCTGCTCGCCATTTCTAACGGTCGATTCTCCGGCCCGGATGGGCCGAGCGGCCTGCCCAATACGACCAGTTCACGCCGGCGCCAACCACACCTGGCCGCTGCCGGCGTGAACAGCGCACGAACGCTGCGTGTGCGGCCTGTTTGGTTGGGGGGGGGGGGGGAGAGGGAGGATCGAGCACCAGGGGGGGTGCTCAGTGGGGGTCTGGCCCGCAATTGGTGCCCACTGATCGGCGGGCCGGCGTCTCTAAAAGACGCACTCTTTTCCCTCCGCCGCCCCGCAAGATCAATCCTCCATGTCTTGCGGAGCGCCCGCAGGGAGGACGTCAACCGCGCATGCGCGGGTTGGTGCTGGCCAACCTGCGCATGCGCAGGTGACGTCATTTAAGCGCCGCCGGCCGTGTCATTTAGGCGGCGCCGCTTTGACGCGGGCGCCAAGGCCCAGCGTGCGAAATTGACGCGGCGCCGCTCCTAGCCCCCTGGGGGTGGGAGAATAGGGGGCGAGGAGCGGCCTCCGACGCCGGAGTGAAACACTCTGGTTTTCACGCCGGCGTCGGCACTTAGTCTCCCGTTGGGAGAATCGCGCCCAGCATGTTTTGGATGGGTCATTTGAAGGTTGCTGTTACTTCTCTCTGTTCTTACTGGGAATGAGTCACTTTACTTTTAAAACAAAGAAAAGATGGTGGTAAAGTTGCTTATAACCTGAAAACTAATAAAGAAGTTTACAAAGTACTAATATCGGGTGTGATTCACCTGAAAAACGTCCATGTCCAGTTTTGAGCACGTTTAACTGGTTGTTTCTCGCACCTGCAGTGCTAGGAAACATCTTGTTATTCAACAGCACTTTGCAGTTTTTTTGTCCTTGGGGAGTTCTCCACCGAGGCCTCACTGTCAGAGAGTTCTGCTGACGAGCAGAAGTTCACCAGCAGGAAAAGCTCCTCACAGATCGAGGTGCCATTTTGTCTGACTCTCCGATCGCCCTCCCTTGCTCCTCTAATTGGTTATTTAATTTTCAGCCCTCATTCATGGCTGAGTGGCAGGACTGCAGAGCTTAGCTCTGCTCTTACGTTGCTTGGCATGCAACTCGTCCTCTGTTGGAGCCTCACCAGGTTGACATCTCATTTTAAGGCCTGCCTGCTGTTGCTCTTGGCATGTCCTCCTGCATTCTTTACTGAACCAGGGTTGTGACCCTGGCTTGGTGGTAATGGTAGAGTGGGGGAATATTCCAGTCTATGAATTTACAGATTGTGGCTGAGTACAATTCTGCTGCTGCCGATGGCTCTCAGCATCTCATGGATGCCGAGTCTAGAGTTGCAAGATCTGTTCGAGATCAATCTCATTTAACACGGTGGTACTGCCACACAACAGAGTCCTTCAGGACTCAGACTCATCTCGGTCAGTAGCAGTGCTGTCTGTTTGCAGCCTGTAATGGTTTTTACTGTAGACTTAGGGCTCTGCAGTTTCAGAAATACAGCAACTCATAACCTTTCTGGAGTGAGAGAGTGAGAGAGAAGGTCTTTCCCCTGAATGCCCAGCATCCAAACTGAGCTCCTTGAGTCTCTGAAAATCATTTGATTCGAGTAGGACCCAATCACCACTTGTTATCGGGCAAAATACGGCCTTTTGGCCAATTCATTGGCCACCAGACAACCAATCGAACCGAGTCCCACATTTTCTCTCTTGTGCCAAGAAGTCTGGGTCTTGCTGTCCAAAGCTAGCGGCACCATATACTATGTTGCAACTTCCTAAATTCCTCATTCTCTCTGCAGCTGTACTGAAAGATCCTTTCCCGTTAAACATCCATGGAGCAAAAATGATAACAGCAAAAATAAAGAAAGGGGAACTTAGGGAATCAGCGGCAAGGACTCTTACAATATAATAAAAATCTGTTGCGAATAGTACACGAGGACATCTTAACAAATTTATTGACCAATGTGCTACTAGAGAAACTTAAACCTTGCAGAAATAAAATGTGCGAGAGGGACAGAAAGTGTGTCAGACCTACAGAGTAGTTTCTCTAGAATTATGTCATACTAACAGCAATTTAATCAAGAGACATACCACTCCACTTACAAATGTGACCATCTGGTATAGTTCAGCTGTTAATAATAATTGAGGGCATTTCCTCTGAGTGAAATATTATATTAATTTCGTAGAATGTTCACCTTTAAATGTAATGTATTACCATGTGATGCCACTCAGCACCAACATCCCCTACCCATACTCATTAAATTCTGTAACGGTGGAGTATGTGGAGGAATACTTCCTGCTCCTTCATGGTACTTGGTCTACCTGGTCATTCAGCAGCTTCGCTCTCTGACCAGTAATTGATTTATTTTGCCCATCTCTGCTCCTCTCCTGACCTGATATGTTTCAACTGACTGTTCTTCTATACACTCTATGTGATCTTTGCATACATCAGATGCTGAGATATGTGGGGGGGGGGGGGGGGGGGTGGATTGCAACTGCTCCACCAAGTACAGCTCCCATCTCCACTCTCCAAAAAAGAGACCCAAGCCGGGAAACTGGAGAGCAGTCCAGACAGGGCGGCAAGAGGGATTACAGCTGTTATGGGAGTGGTGTTTTCAGAACCCCAAAATGTATAATGGAGTTCAACCAACCTCCCCCTTTAATGTATTGTTGCTTTTGAAGCACACGGCTTGGTCTCCAGGTGTGGTATTACAATTATGGACACGTGGGTTTTTTAAACACAAAACAATGTTTCTTCCATGAATTCAACTTAACCTTTTTAAATAAACATCGGATCACTTAACACCCCTTACTTCAAAGATAACCCCGAAAATAATACAACACTAAATAATCCCTCAAAATGTTCCTTCAAATCTCCAAAAGACTTCACCTTTAACAGCAGACATGAGGTCACATTCAATATACTTATAGTCTTTGAATTTTCAGACATCAACAGACCAGTTCTGTGTTTTCTTCTTGCAGTTTTTTGCAAAACACACAAACACTCCCAGCTTTCTCCTCAAAAGCAGAAGTGAGCTCAGCCCAGCTCCCCCCCCCCCCCCCCCCCCCCCCCACCCTCTGACATCACTTCAGTAATATGAGCTGCTCCATTTCTTAAAGGTACATTGCTTAAACATCCATTTCATAAAGGTACTCTCACATGACACAGCTGTAACACTTGCCTTGCAGCTCCACATGCCCATTCCTGGAATGAGAGTAGTTGTGACCTGCGCCTGGTTTCCACAGATCCATTAGCTACGAGCCATTCATAGATTTCTATCAGTGGTCTGTGATTGACAGCTTCTACAAACCATCTGCAGCTTTTTAAAAAAATGTTTTTAATAGGATTTTTGCACAGAGTATATTTCGCCGTTGTGTACACAGGATGTGATATATCTATATACATGTAAGTAGGCATCCGTTTGTACCGGCGAGGCACTTCCAGAGGGCAGTCCTCGAGTTGGTCTGGTGCTGCCCCTCTCTTCTCCCGGTCGGATTTCGCCGCCGTTGTCTTCTCGGGCACACTGCCGCTTCAGCCGGTCCTCCCGTCCTCCGCCTGTGTTCTCCTTTTTCTCTATTCCTGTGGATGCCAGGTTGGTTAACGTTTCCCTGCCTCCCCTCCCCGCCCCCACCTCCCCGGCTCTCCTCTATTGTTCCCTGTCTCTTCCCTCCTCCCTCCCCGGTTCGTCTTTCCTTTCCTCCTCACCCCCCCCCCCCCCCCCCCCCCCCCCCCCGCCCCCCTCCACCCCCCCACCCCGTGGTTCGCCTTTCCTTCCTCTTGGAATGAGTTGTCGTCCCCTCCCGTTCTATTTCCCCCCATCACGTTATGGCTGCTTTCCCCTGGTTCCTGGCTATTCTTCTCCTTGTTTGCTGGCCACAAACAAGTCCCGGAACAATTGGGTTAATGGCTCCCACGTTCTGTGGAAGCCGTTGTCTGACCCTCGGATGGCGAATTTGATTTTCTCCATTTGGAGAGATTCCGAGAGGTTGGACAGCCAGTCTGCAGCTCTGGGTGGTGCTGCTGACCGCCAGCCAAACAGGATTCTACGGCGGGCGATCAGGGAGGCAAAGGCAAGGGCGTCCGTCCTCCTCCCCAGGAATAGATCTGGCTGGTCTGAAACCCCGAAGACCGCCACTTTCGGGCATGGCTCCACCCTCACCGCCACCACTTTGGACATAGCCTCAAAGAAGGCTGTCCAGTACCCTGCAAGTCTGGGACAAGACCAGAACATGTGGGCGTGGTTGGCTGGGCCTCCTTGGCACCGTTCACAGCTGTCCTCCACCTCCGGGAAGAACCTACTCATACGGGTTCTTGTTAAGTGGGCTCCATGTACCACTTTTAGTTGTGTCAGGCTGAGCCTTGCGCATGTGGAGGTGCAGTTAACCCTATGCAGTGCTTTGCTCCAGAGTCTCCACCCTATCTCAATCCCCAGGTCCTCCTCACATTTCCTCTTGTTGCATCCAGTACGGTGTCGGCCCTTTCTACCAGTCGGTCGTACATGTCGCTGCAGTTTCCTCTCTCTAATATGCTTACGTGCAGTAATTCTTCCAGCAATGTCTGTTGTGGCAGTTGTGGGTACGTCCTTGTCTCCTTTCGTAGGACGTTTCTGAGCTGCAGATACCTTAGCTCATGCCCCCTGGTCAGCTGGAATTTCTCCGTCAGTTCATCCAGTGTTGCAACCCTGCCGTCGGTGTAGAGGTCCCTGACTGTCAGTGTCCCTCCGTCCTGCCTCTACCTTTTGAAGGTGGCGTCAGTCAGTGCTGGTGTGAACCTATGGTTGTTGCAGATGGGAGCCTTGTCCGACATTTTGGTCAGGCCAAATTGCTGCCGCAGTTGGTTCCAGGATTGGAGGGTGGCTGTCACCACTGGGCTGCTGGAGTGTTTTTTGGGTGGGGATGGGAGTGCTGCCGTGGCGAGGGCCCGGCGGGAGCTCCCCTTACAGGAGGCCTCCTCCGCACGCACCCACTCAGCTTCTGGCTCCTTGATCCATCCCCTTATTCGCTCGAGCGTCGCCGCCCAGTGGTAGAATTGTAGATTTGGGAGGGCTAGCCCCCCCCTGGATTTTGTTTTTTGTAGGACCTTCTTTGTGATCCAAGCATCCCCCCCCCCCACCCCTCATACGAACGCCATGATTAGTTTGTCTACTGTTTTGAAATAAAGCCTTGGGGATGTAGATCGGGATGGCTCTGAATAGGAAGAGGTACCTGGGTAGCACGTTCATTTTGATCGTCTGGACTCTCCCCGCGAGGGAGAGTGGGAGTGTGTTCCATCTTTGCAAGTCCTTTTTTACTTCCTCCGTCAGACTAGTGAGGTTCCATTTGTGGATCCCTTTCCAGTCGTGGGCTGTTTGGATCCCCAGGTAGCAGAATTTGAGTCAGGCTTGTTTAAACGGCAGTCCCGTTAGTGCTGCCCCACCTACGTGTGGGTGTACCGGGAAGATCTCACTTTTGCTCATGTTGAGTTTGCCAAACTCTTTCAGGATTGCGATGATTCGTCCATGCTGCTTTGTGGGTCCGAGATGTAGAGGAGCAGGTCATCTGCACAGAATGAGACTCTATGCTCTCTGCTGCCCCTTCGGATCCCCCTCTAGCTATTTGCTGCCTTGAACGTAATTGCTAGTGGTTCGATCGCTCGGGCGAACAGCAGCGGGGACAGCAGGCATCCTTGACTGGTGCCCCTGTGCAGCTGGAAGTATCGGTAATCGGTGTTGTTGGTCCATCCGCTCACCATGGGAGCGTTGTAAAGGAGTTTTACCCAGTAAGTGAATTCTGTTCCAAGCCTGAACCGCTCCAGTACCTCTATGAGGTATTTCCATTTGACTGTCGAAGGCCTTTTCTGCGTCTAGGGAGACGATCACCTCTGGTGTTTTCTCCCCGGAGGGGGTCATTATCACATTCAGCAGGCGCCTGATGTTGAAGGTAAGCTGTCTACCTTTGACAAAGCCCGTCTGGTCTTCTGCGACCACCTCTGGCACGCAGTCTTCTAGCTTTTTGGCTAGAATCTTGGCCAGTATTTTGGCGTCTGCGTTCAGCAGTGAGATGGGTCTGAATGATCCACATTCCGTTGGGTCTTTATCTTTCTTAGGTATCAGCGAGATTGAGGCCTGTGCTAGCGTGGCAGTGTGCCCCTGGCTAGCGAGTCTGTGAACATCTCCCGCAGATGCGGGGCCAGCGCTGTCGCGAATGTTTTGTAGAAGTCCGCCGGGAATCCGTCTGGTCCCGGTGCCTTCCCCACCTGCATGGAGCTTATGCTGTCCATGATCTCTCCCAGTGCTAGTGGTGTTTCCAGGCCCCGTTTTTGGCCGTCCCCCACGACTGGTATGTCCAGTCCATTAAGGAAACGTTTCATCCCGGCCTCCCCCGTTGGGAGCTCTGAGGTGTACAGCCCTTGGTAAAAGGCCCTGAATGCTTTGTTGATCTTTTCTGTCTCTGTTTGTAATGCGCCTCTAGTATCCCTGATTTGCGCAATTTCTCTGGTAGCTGCCTGCTTTCTCAGCTGGTGTGCCAGCAGGCGGCTGGCTTTGTCTCCGTCTTCGTACAGGGTCCCACGTGCCTGGCTGAGTTGATGCACTGCTTTCCTGGTCGAGAGCAGCTTAAAGTTCCTTTTTAACTCTCTTCTCTTCACCAGGAGCTCTATGGTCGGTGTCTCGGTGTATTTACGGTCTACCTCCAGTATGGAGTTGACCAGCTGCTGCCTAGTCGCCTTTTCCTCCCTATCTCTTTGCCCTTTGAAAGTGATGATTTCCTCTCCTAGTACAGCCTTCAGCGCTTCCCAGAATGTGGAGGGTGAGACCTCCCCGTTCTGGTTGTTCTCTGTGTATTCCGCTGTGGCCTGCAATATCTTTTCGTTGAAGGCCTAGTAGGGCAACGTCCAACCTCCATGTGGGGCATTGGGCCCTGCCCGTTTCTAGCCTCACGTCCATGTAATGTGGAGCATGGTCTGATATCACAATTGAGGAGTATTCCACTTTGTCTATCCCCGGAAGCACCATTTTCCCCACCACAAAGAAGTCAATTCTGGTGTAAACATTGTGTACTGGGGAGAAGAAGGAAAACTCCTTCTACCCTAAGTGGGTGAACCTCCAGGGATCCACCGCTCCCATCTGTTCCGTGAAGTGACCGAGTTCACTTGCCATGTTTGCGGTTTTCTCCATCTTGGGGTTCGATCTGTCAGTCATTGGGTCTTGTACACAGTTGAAGTCACCCCCCCCCCCTGATTAGCCAGTGCATCGCTATGTCAGGGATTTCTGCCATGGCCTTCTTGATGAAGCTCGGGTCGTCCCAGTTGGGCGTGTACACATTAACTAGTACTACCGGTGCCCCATCCAGGGTCCCACTAACCATGACGTACCGTCCCCCTGGGTCCGCAACCGCCTAAATATCGTCCATTTGCTGACCAGTATTGCCACCCCCCGGCCCTCATCCCGTAACAGGAATGGTAGGTCTGTCCCACTCAGCCCTTTCTTACCCGCAGTCGGTCCTGCTCTCTCAGATGCATCTCTTGAAGGAAGATTATGTCTGCCTTCATGTTTCTTCGGTGGTTGAGGACTCTGGATCTTTTCATTGGGCTGTTGAGCCCCCTTACATCCCAGGTGACTATCCTGGTGGGGGACTTCTGTCCCCTCGCTCCTGTGGGATTAACCATATTCACCTGGTGGACGTGCCCCTGCCCTCCGGGGTTCCCTGTTGTTAGGGAGCCATCCTGGATGGTCGCTGTCACTGCTCTCTCCATGCGGTCGGGCCCCTGCGCTCCGGGACCTCCCTCCGTCCAGGGTGCCCCCACCATGGTCGTCCGCTGTGCGGCCGCCTCGCGGGTAGCCCCCTTCACTCTGGGATTTCCCTTCGCCCAGGGGCCGTACTGGGTGGATGCTTGCAGCCATTCCTTGTTCCGAGCCCTTGGTTGCGGCACTCTGTAGCCCTATTGCTGTTCCTTTTCTAGCCTTGTTTGTCCCTCCGTCCCTGTGTTCTGTCCCTCTGTCCCCCCCCCCCCCCAGTTCCTCCCTTTCCTCCCCCTTTCTCCCCCTCTCCCGTATATCCCTCCTTTGTCCCTCTTTTCCCTGCTCCTGTCCCCATTTGCCCTCCCGCCTCTGTTGAGTGGTCCCACCCGCCCTCTGCATGGCACCGTCCCCTCTATTGGGGGGGCCGCTACGCCCCTGCTTTTTTGCATGTCCCCGGTGCTAGCTTTCTTGCTAGTGCGGCAACCCCCTCTAGGGAGTTACTGTCTCACTTCTCCCCTGCCCAGCCTCTGCATTTTTTTGCCCCCTCTTCCCCCGCCCTACCCTGCGCTCCCCCTGTTTGCTCACCCTTCTCCACTACTCTCATACCCTTGTGCTGGGGCCTGGTTTCCCAGCTATCTCGGTTCGTTGGGTGGCAGTTTGCTTTTTGTTCAGGGTGCGTTTGCCATGTTGGGGGTGGGGGCCGGGGGGGCCTGGCACCCCCCATCCTCGTCGGCATGTTGTTGCCCCTTACCAGGGGCCCTGTGTTTCTACCCTCGCTGTTGATTTTCCAGCCCATGTTCTTCGATAAATTTGTTTGCGTCGGCGGGGGATGTGAGGAAATACTCTCTTTCTTGGTATGTGACCCAGAGTTTCGCTGGGTACAGCATAGCAAAGCGCACCTTGTTCCTGTGAAGGGCTGCTTTTGCTCTATTGAATTCAGCCCATCTCCTGGTGAGATCTGCCCCAATATCCTCGCTCATACACTCTAATAGGGTGCCCTTCCCATCTGCAGGTTCTGTTCTGCCTGGCCCAGCGCAGGATTGTTTCCCTGTTTGTGTACCGGTGCAGTTTGGCTGTAATGGCCCTCGGATGTTCCCCCGCCCTGGGTTTCGGGCGCAGCGATCGGTGTGCTCTGTCCATTTCTGGGGGGTTGGGGAAAGTTTCTCTCCCCACTATGTTGCCCAGCATCTCGGCCACATAGGCCATGGGGTTTCTACCCTCGATCCCCTCTGGTAGGCCCACTATCCTGACATTTTGTCGTCTTGAGCGGTTTTCCTGGTTGTCCACCCTGCCCTTCAGGCTCCCCTGCGTTGTGCCCAGTCTCGCCACCTCCTTCTCCAGGGCCGTGATCCGGTCGCTCATGTCAGTCGCTGCCCTCTCCAGCTTCTTAATGGTCACCTTTTGGGTTTCCAGTTTCTCCTCCTGGGCTTCCAGTTTCTTCTCTGCTCTCCCTAGGGCGAGCTGCACCTTTGCCAGGGCCTTGGCCATTGCTGTCTGTACTGTGGCCTCTATGTCTGCTTTGGCCCCTGCCTTGCTTTCCTGCTGGTCTTCCCTCAGCACCTCGGCAAAGGCTGCCTTCCAGTTACCCTCTGGCCCAGGGGGTAGAAGCTCCTGTCTGCCCAGTTCTTTTAGTTGCGGAAAAGTTTCCATTCCGCCGCTTCGAGTGCCCATTAGCTCGTCTGAGTGGGCTCGTGTATTGCCCCGTTTGCTTTTGGTGCCCCATCTGCTTTGGCTCCCTTCTGGAATTTTTTTTCTCTCACCCTTATTCCCCCACTTCCCCTCTTTTTATCTCCCCTCTCCCTTCTGAGGAGACTCTTTTCAGGTAAGTTTGGTTTTCCTTTTTGAGAAGTGTGGAAGGAGAGAGGGAGTGTTCTGTCCCTTTAACAGTTTTTTTTTTCTGAGTCTTTCTTTTCTTTTGTTTTTTTTCTTTTTTCCTTTCGTTTTCGTTTTCTTTTTTCCCCCTCAAAAAGAGGGAGTTTTTGTTTTCTTTTTTCCCCCCTCCTCACTCACCTGGAACAAGAGAGAGAGAGAATGGCTTCTCGGGATGGGAGTCCTCCTTTGTTCCACTGCTGCCAGCCTCATGCTGGTTGCCGCTGAGAGGAGGGGGGGGGGGGGCGGTCAGGCCTCGCTGCTGGCTCGGACCCCGCTTTGGCTCAGGCCGCCGCTCCTCCTGCCCTGTGTTTCGCTGCCCCGCGTTGTTGTTGCATGCCCCGCTGCCAACCACAGCGTTCTGCTGTGCGGGGGGTGAGGGGAGTGGCTCCATTAGTCGGGCCGGCTCACAAACCCGCGCTCAGCTGTGCCATCTCCGCTCGGGGAAGGCGCGACTCTCCGGTCGCTCCTGGTCTCCGGCCCCCGGCTCCTCCTGCGTACCTTTCCTCCCTCCGGCTCCTTGCAGCCTCCTCTCCTTCTCTCTCCTCGTGCTTCTCCTGCCTCTCGCTCCATTCCCGACCGCCCAGGTCTCCGGCCCCACTCCGCCTTGGAGTCCGGGTCACTCCTCTTCCATCTCTCCCGCCATGCGGGGGCCCAGTCAGCCCAGCCCCAACGTTTGTAAACATTTACCACATCAAAGAGAGGTAAGTGCAGTGAAATTACATGCTTGATTGGAATGCACTTAGTGCTCAGAATCACACCCCTTGTGTCTCAGAGATGACAGCACTAATAACTGAATTGCAGCTGACATAATCTCATTGATAATCTCATTGAGTGACCAAAAATATCTGAAGGTCTAAGTAACCTGTTGTTCCGATATGGGCTCGGCTAGCAAGGCCAAAATTTGTGTCCAACCCTTATTTTTCCTTGAGATGGTGATGCCGAGTCTCCTCACGTTAACTGCTGCGATCCATTGAGTGAACCCAGTGACGATGAAGGCACAGTGATGAATGTCCAAGCTGGGATGGTGTGCAACCCGGTGGGATACTTAGAAGTGAAGTTGTTTGCAGGCACCTGCTGTCTGTGTCTTTTTAGGAAGTGGAGGTCACAGTTTTCTGAGTGTTGTCGAAGAAGTTTTTGTGAGTTACTCAATGCATCCTGTGAATGATACATAATCCTGCTACAGTGCACCAGTGATGATGGGAGTGGATGCCTAAGGTGGTGGATGGGCAGCCAATCAAGTGACTGCTTTGTCGTGCATGGTGCCAAGTTTCTTGAGTGTTGTTGTAGTTGAACCCACCTAGACAAGCAAGTCTATTCTATTATACTCCCAATTGTGCCTTCCAAGTGATGGAAGGGCTTTTGAGAATACCCAGCTTCTCATCCAACCTAGTAGTCTTGGCAGTTTCTTGTGGCCAATAGTTACATTTGCTAATGCACCGCAAGCAGGTTAAATCATCTCTGCTTATGTCCTTAGAATTGATCCAAATACCAAGGAATAATCTCCAGTGGAGCACAGTTTCACAGCTGCATCAAAACATTTACTCAGTAACAGATGAAACAGATCAGCCAACTTCTGTTAAGATAAAAGACATGTTAACATTTTGGGGACAATACTTTCTCAGAACGCAACTGTAAAAGCTGTTTTCAGAATTGGACATTCGTCGTTATTCAAGTTAGTTGCCAAGTTTTCTGCCATTTAAGAAGTTATAACTTTGAAGGGTTTTACAAGTGCATTGCTTGCGTATGTAAAGGCTTTTAGACATTCATGACTTCAATCAGAACATGAAGGAGGAGACTAGAGAGCTTGTTAAACCTGCAGCCAAATAACTTAGGCTCCATTATGTGCTGCCTATTAACATGACCACAGACAGTAGTAAATGTTATTAGAAATCTTGTGTAAGATGTGAACTTGCTAAGTAGTCATAACTGCAAGTTATTGTTATAAATGTGTTCTTAAAAAATAACAAAATAAGCAACTTGTGGGAAGAAAAAGGCCAGCCCTGCGGTTCAAACGATTTGTGCAGTTCCGCCTGCAATGACTTTGTATAGTTTTGATCTAGCTCTCAGTGAGTTTCAAGGAATTGCTACATTTGCATTGTTAAATCAAACTAGATTTGCCATGGAAAATTAGGGCTGTTATTTTGCAGTCTAGAAACCCATTTAATGATGAGATTTATATTTCTGCAAAGCCGTTCAACCTCAAAAAGGACCAGAAAGGAAACAATTCAAGCCTTCGAACCCCATTCCTACCAGTGACAATTTCTTCCTCGAGTTTTTAAAATGTATTTTGCTGCAGCATGTCTGTAAAATGGGAGTGTGTCTTCCTTTCCCTTCACTCAACTGCAGGAACCCATAATGATGCACTATTCTCACCCAGTCTGAGCCGGAAGGTCGGGCAGCTGCATGTCAGGGTAAGTAAATAGCACTGGAGTGGCAATCTCATTGATTGCTGCTCCATGGAAGTTCTTACCCTGTATATTTATATATTTATCATGAACCCTTTGCACTGCATCTACCCCCAAAGTCTCTGTCTCCTCAACAAGATTGATGTCCCCTTGTTCAGGCGGTCCCACAGGAAGGTGTGATGATGCATCTGCTGTTGCTTACAGCTTGCCTTGTACATCTTTGGCAAGTTCTTTCATCTCTTGTTCCAGGGAAGGCTAGTTCCCCCAAGGCTTTATAATTTGTCTTCTTTAAAGACGAGTTGCAGATCTGTGCAAGCTTTTTACTTTTGAGTGAATGTTCTTGATTGTGAATCACATGCAGAGTTTCTTCCACTGTGCTGGAATTTAGCAATCAAATTGACTGAGTTGAATGCCTCCTGGACCAATGGAGGTTTATGGTTGATCACTGGTGTTTGTCTGGTTTGAGCCACTTTTCTGTGTCTGACGGAATTGAAACTTCTGCTCCAGTGTCTAATTTGAAGTTTGCCGGCCATAATATCTGCGCTCTTATATACCTTCAATTTCTTCAATGGTATCTGATCTTGACAGTTTTTTCCTTTTAATTGTTGTGCTATGAGGTGTTTGCTCAATCAAACTGATTTAAAATGGCTTCCTTGCAGGAATGTCACTCCACATGTTTGGCAGGCATTCTTCCTGTCAATGCAGCATTTTGCCTGTTACATTTTGCTCGCTCTAATGGTGTTTTTCTGAAGACTGAAGTACCAAAGGCTTTGATAACTCCTTCATATGTCGCTGTGACTTAGTTTAAGCCATGTCTGACCAGAACATCGATTGCCTTTTGATGGAACCATCAATTCACCAGACACGTGCTTTCCGATATGAACAGTGGCTTTAATCTACTTACTACAGAGCCAGCCTGTTACCCGTTGATGAACTCTCGGTGAACTGCAGGCTGACTCTGGACAAGGGTATTTATACAGCAGCACAAGGGGGAGGAGTCGTGGGCGGAACCAAGGGTGGAGCCCTGTACAAATTCCTGAGCATTCCCAGAGCTACTCCCCCTAGTGGTCGGATAACGCTACTGCAAAGATACAGTGTGAATTACCAAGTTACATTCACCACACCTTTGAAATAGAGTAAGGTGCTGACCTGCTCCTTGCTAGTCTTCTTTGCTCATCCCAATGTTGTTCTGTACTTGGTGAACCTGCTATACCAGTTCTGCCATTTCTCTGCTAGATCTGAGCCTTCCTTGTGGTCGCAGCGCCAGGGCAAAGTTAAATTATTTCCTCTCTCTTCCTTTCACTGCTTCCTTTTCTGGAGTCCGGCTGAAGATTTTCCTGCACTGTCTTTGCCCTGCTGTTCCTTCCAAGCGTTATGCTCTTTACTTGATGCACCCTTTGCCATGTTTAACCATTGCTGTGCAGGGATAACAATCAAATAATGCGGAATTAATACAGGAATACTAGATTAAAAGTTACTTTCAGTAAATTCACAGTAAAACATATTTTAACAAGAGTCAATTTGTGCTTGCAAAAGCAGCAAGTTTTAACTTCCTTCACAACAATATGAATTAACCGATGAGAATTCACACACCCAAAAGAATGGTATTCCACGGTTCTTGCCATTCCACTGGCATATAATGCTCGCCTGAGAATTATAATTGCAATCAGATAAAAGAATGATATGCCTCAAGTCTTATTATCTTGCTGAACACTGTACCTTGAATAAGCAACATTGAGCTAACAGGGCTATTAGTCGTGGGAGTTTGGAGGGTAGTTGGGGGTAGTTCGAGGAAGGGGAGGTTGTCAGGTGGGGTAATCAGAGGTGAGAAGGATGGTCAGGTGGGTTTAGCAATATAGTTTATTTTTTAATTCTTGGACGTTGCTGGCTAGGCCAGCATTTATTGCCCATCCCTGTTTGCTCTCGAGAAGGTGGAGGTGAGTCACATTGCTGTTGGAGAGGGAGTCCCAGGATTTTGACCCAACAACAGGAAAGAAACGGCGATATATTCCCAAGGCAGGAAGGTTTGGGAATTGGAGGGGAACTTGCAGCTGGTGGTTTCCATGCATCCCTTGTTCTTCTAGGTGGTAGAGAGCATGGGTTTGGGAGGTGCCGTTGAAGCAGCCTTGGTGAATTCCTTCCATCCATCTTGAATGGTATTGTACTGCTGCCACTGTGTGTCGGTGAAGAATGGGGTGCCGATCAAGTGGGCTGCTTTGTCCTGGATGGTATTAAGCTTCTTGAATGTTGTTTGGAGCTGCACTCATCCAAGCAAATGGACAGTATTCTATCACATTCCTAACTTGTGTATTGTAGATGGTGGACAGTGGGAGTCAAGAGATGAGTTACTCGCTGCAGAATTCCGAGTATCTGACCTGCGCTTGTAGCTTCAGCATTTATATGGCTAGTCCAGTCAGTTTCTGGTCAATGGTAATCCCCAGGGGTAGATGGTGGATGATTCAGCAATGGTAATGCCATTGAATGTAGAGGGGAGATGGTTAGAATCTCTCTTGTTGATCATGGCCATTGTTTGACACTTGTGAGGTGCAAATGTCACTCGCCACTTATCAGCCCAGGACTGATTGTTGTCCAGGCCTTGTTGCATATGGCCTGGACTGTTTCAGTCACAGATGAGCTGAGCATTATGCAATCAGTGAATATTCCCACTTCCAATCTTATGATGGAGGGAAGGTCATTGAAGCAGCTGAAGATGGTTGGGCCTGGGACACTATCATGAGGAACCTCTGAATAATGTCCTGGGACTGAGACGATTGACCTCTAACAACCACAATCTTCTTCCTCTGAGCTAGTGCATGACTCCAACTAATGGAGAGTTTTCCCCCTGATTCCCATTGACTCCAGTTTAGCTTGGGTTCCTTGATGCAACACTCAATCAAAGGCTGCCTTGATGTCAAGGGTAGTCACCCTCACCTCACCTCTTGACTTCAGCTCTTTTGCTCATGTTTGAACGAAGGCTGCACCCAGGATTTGGAACTGGTTTTAATCCTTCTGAATTTTCCTGGGTAACTATTCTGCTAAGTAGGTTCAAACCATCCAAAGCCTCGGACTTTAAATCAGAGTTTTAGAGGGTTCCAGACACAATAATTGCCCATTGAAAGTTGAAACTTGCTGGGAAATACTGTACAGTCCCAGGTTATCTCTGGGATTCTGCCCTCTGGAGAATGGAGAATCTGGGTCTCTAACTTTTATCGAACATTATACTAACTATTCACAGGGTAACCCCACCGAACCTTTTTGGACACAAAGGGCAATTGAGCATGGCCAATCCACGTAACCTGCACATCTTTGGACTGTGAGAGGAAACCAGAGCACCCGGAGGAAACTCACGCAGACACGGGGAGAATGTGCAGACTCCGCACAGACAGTGATCCAAGCCGGGAATCGAACATGGAACCACGGAGCTGTGCTAACCACTGCGCATGGAACTATGGAGCTGTGCTAACCACTGCGCTACAGTGCCGCCCAGTCCCCTATGTAACCCTCTTAAATACTTGTGCAGTTCTGATTCCATTACCTTCCTTACCAAAAGCAAGCGCACTACCAAATGAATCCTTTGCATATGACATTTGTAATTCCGAGTTATAACTGATAGTGATCATAAATTGAGATAATTAAGTTGGGTAAAATCGATTGTTTTATCGTGATGGTGGAATCCTTTTAAACCACCTCATACTTTGTAATGCAGGGATCAATCTTTGTGAATATATATTTTACTGTAATAACTAACCTGATTAACCTTCATTACCACAGATACTGTATGATAAAAGTGAGGAAAAAGCTCGCTGGCGAGAATGTGCCAGCTACACCAACGACCAAATGGAAAGTGCAGTGGGAGCACTTTATGTAAGAAAGGCATTTTCAGGCGAGAGGAAGAGAATGGTACGGCGATGTCAAATCAATGTCAGTAATTAACCTTTCTTTTTGGCAAGAATAACAATCCCACCCAAGGTTTCACTCAGGAGCCTTTCTCAAGGACGATGCAAATTGTGTCAAACTTCTCAACTGTCCCATTTTAATTGGTATATATTCTGTCAGCACAAAATGTGAGTGAGAATAACAGCAGTGGTCTGGGTGACTCCCAAATCAGTCTTCAAATTGCTGCATGCAATAACTTATTATGTAAAGCAATGTGCCATCAGAAGAATCTTCATCTTGCTCTGAAATGGGCATAACTGTCAGACAGGGTATAAATTTGAAGACTCCTCCAAAAGATCACGGGCAGGATTCTCCTGTGTCGCAGCCGCACGTTTCTCAGCGGCGCACCGTTCACTGGCAGCGGGATTCTATAACCCTGCCGCTTGTCAATGGGATTTCCCATTGATGCCACCCCATTCCACCAGGAATTCAACGGGCAGGGGTGCGATGTCAGGAGAAAAGCGAATCGCAATAGCCGGTGAATTTCGGCGTATTTTTTAGCAATGCATCACTCTCTCCGTACAGTACGGGAACGTAACCTAAGTTTACAAATTGCTCTGTGAATTGAAGCTTCTGTCCAAAGATGTCGCCGGAAGGTGCCGGAATGTGGCGACTAGGGGCTTTTCACAGTAACTTCATTTGAAGCCTACTCGTGACAATAAGCGATTTTCATTTTTCATTTCATTTCATGTGCAGGTTAGGTGGATTGGCCATGCTAAATTGCCCCTTAGTGTCCAAAGATGTGCAGGTTAGGTGGAGTTATGGGATAACGAGGCTAGGGCGGGGGAGTGAGCCTAGGAAGGGTGCAAACGCGATGGGCTGAATGGCCTACTCCTGCACTGCAGCAATTCTGTGGATTCTGGCCCAGAGGTGTGACTGCTATCAACTGTACTGGCACAGAAAACCTGTTCCAAATGTCAGATTCTCACCCACTCCAGCCTCAGAACTTAAAAAATTGAACTGACCATGTGGTGGTAACAAGGTCAATCTTCTGATATTTTCTCTCTAGATATTAGAAAAGGAAAGAGAGGTTTAGACTGACGGAGTGCGTTTCAGCCAGTGAAGTACTTTTTGGAGTGTAATCACTGTTGAAATGTTGGGAAATGTTGCAGCCAATTTGCACACCAAGGTCCCGCTAACAGCAGTGAAATAGTGCCCTGATTGTCTGTTTCAGTCATGGTGGTTAAGGGATAAATATTGACCTGGACACTGGGAGAAATCCCCTGCTCTTCTTTCAGTTGTTCTGTGGGTTGTATTGGGCGGGATTCTCTGATCCTGAGGCTAAGTGTTGACGCCGTCGTAAATGCCGTCGCGTTTTAAGACGGCGTCAACAGGCCCCCAGGAACAGCGATTCTGAGCCCTACAGATGGACAGCACGGCACTGGAGCGAACAACGCCACTCCAACTCAACCTATAAGTTTGCGGATGATATGATTGTGGTGGGCCGCATCTCCAACAACGACGAATCAGACTACAGGAGGGAGATAAATCACTTGGTTGCATGATGCCCTCTCTCTAAATGTTGGAAAGACCAAGGAACTGATCATACACTTCAGGGAGTGCAGCACGACACACCCCTGTCTGCATCAATGGCTCCGAAGTGGAAATGGTCAATAGCTTTAAGTTCCTGGGGGTGACCATCACCAACAGTCTGTCCTGGTCCACTCACATTGATGCAACAGTCAAGAAAGCCCAACAATGCCTCTACTTCCTGCAGAAGCTAAAGAAATTTGGCATGTCTGCATTGACTCTCAGAAACTTCGACAGATGTGCGATAGAAAGCATTTTATCCGGCTGCATCACAGCTTGGCAACTGCTCAGTCCAAGATCGCAAGAAACTGCAGCCTGTGGTGAACTTAGCCCAACGTATCACACAAACTTGCCACCTCTCCACATTGATTCTGTCTACACCTCCCGTTGCCTCAGGAAGGCAGACAGCATTATCAGAGACCCCTCCCACCCAGGCATTGCCTTCTTCCAGACCCCTCCATCAGGCAGAAGGTATAGAAGTCTGAAGACTCGCACATCCAGACATAGGAACAGCTTCTTCCCCACAGCTACAAGACTCCTCAACGACTCCCCCTCGGACTGATCTGTTCCCTGTAAGAACACTATTCACGATGCCCTATGATGCTCTTGCTCATGTATTTGCTTTGTTTGGTCCCTTGTTCCACACTGTAACTAATCATTGTTTTGTCGATATACCATTTGTCAATGTTCCCTGCTGATTATTCTTGTGTCTATTATGTATGCACTGTGTATGTTCCTCGGCCGCAGTAAAATATTTTTCACAGTACTTTGGTACATGTGACAATAAATCAAATCAAGTCCAGCTGTCGATACCGGCGGCAAATGGGCACTGCGGGTTTATGCATGCGCGCTGCGACTGGCGCGATTGTGCGCATGCGCAGTGGCGTCCTTCTCTGCGCCGGCCCCGACCCAACATGGTGCAGGGCTACAGGGGCCGGCGCGGTGCAAAAGATGCCCCCAGCCAAGAGGCCGGCCCGCCGATTGGTAGGCCACGATCGTGGGCCAGGCCACAGCAGAGGCCCCCCCCTGGGGTTGGACCCTCCGCCCCCCCCCCCAGCCAGGCCGCCCCCAAAAGAATGCACGGCTAGATCCCGCCGGGTAAGACCACACTTGGACGGCGCCGGTGGGACTCGGATTTTTATGCGGCCACTCGGCCCATCCCGGGAGGAGAATTGCCGGGGGGGGCTCGTATAGCGGCCCCTGACTGGCGCTGCACCATCTGCGCCTGCGTCAATGGTGCTAATTCTCCGCTCACCGTAGAATCGGTGGACCAGCGTTGGGGCGGCGTCGCGCGATTCGAGCCCGTCCCGGCGATTCTCCGACCCGGCATGGGCTGAGAGAATACCGCCCATTATGTCCACCTGAGAGGGCAAGTGGGGCCTTAATTTAACATTTCATCCAAAAGGAGGGCACCTCTGACAGTGCAGCACTCCCTCATCGTTGGCACTGCAGTGCCAGCATGAATTATGCACCCGCGTCTCTGTAGAACCCACAACCCAATGACCGAGAGGTGGCAGGAGATTGTTCAAGAGATTGAGTTGTGAGCTTATTGTTAGTGTCGCTCATTGGATACTATTTTCCATTTTTCCAGGTAAGGGATTTAATTGATAAAATTCGAGAAGTGTTTATTGAAACATTGGATGAGCTGGAGTGGATGGATGCAGCTTCCAAGCAGAAAGTACGGGAAAAGGTCAGTTTTTATTAATGATGCTGGCACATGGCTTTAACGTCCTATGATAGCTAAAGGTTATTGCCAGAATGGGGGTGGTAAAATCCGTTGGTGTTTTCCATTCAGTGAAACTCTGAATAAATCAGACTGCATCCCAAGATGTTGTTGCCTCAATGATTTCAATTGATCTTTGTCTCGGGGAAAGCATAAATCCTGAGCTCTCTTTTATATTTAGAAAGTGAATCAGCCATCTTGGTATTGAGCCATACAGGCCAGCTGGCCTTGGGCTAAACATCCATTGAGACCAATGGCAGGTCTCTCTCAAGTAGGGTAGCAGTTGGGTTCCAACAACAGGTATCAGCACCCCTTATCAGAGAGTGGAGAAAAGAAAATCAATCAGGGTGATCCTACTCTCCTTTTTCCTTCTCCTCTCTGTTCTTGAAAGCAATGGCCTCTTGGTGAGCCTCAATTCTATGGCCATGCAAGACCTCAGATTGTGGAAAGCGTTGGGCTGTCCTTGAATGACCAATATTGCAGTTGGACCCTGTCCTCACCCCAATGTTCATATCCGAAACCACTGAATAGTGATCAGCAGCAGGAAGCCTGTTCCAGTGTAACTGAGGCCAATTGTACAATCCTAACCCTAACCATAAAGATATCAGTAGGTAATGAGCAAGGATTCTAGCATCAGAGTCTTGTTCATTATTTTGAATATCCCTTTGTAACTGTTTATCCTAAAGGCTCTGGCAATAAAAGAGAAAATTGGATATCCGGATTACATACTGGAGGACAACAATCCCAAACTGGATCAGGAATATGAACACGTGAGTACAATGGACTATGCGATGGATCCACGATGGACATACCCTTGTGTTGACCAGCTAGAATCAATTCTGTATGACATCTGGTGACGTAACACTTGATAAATGTTGAGGGATCAGAATGATGGCACCCCTGTGCAGAGACTCCCAAGTGTCTGCAGGTACAGATATTGTCCTTAAGTTGTGCAGGGCAAGTATTTTTTTGAATCTTTGTCAGGAACCCAGGGAGGTCTGAGAAGAACCTCAGAGCAAATTTGCCGAATGAATCTTCAACTTTGTTAAACACCTGTGACCAATGGTCACATTGTTCTCCAAAGTGGTTTTGATAGGTTCCTTTTAGTTAAACTGATTTCACTCCTTTATCCCCATGTCGGTTTTATGCCATTGGCTTCTACACTTTTTAATTTGGGACAATTGATTACTTGGTCTTTGCCAATGATCGTCCAGAGTTGGTTGTGTATTCTGGGAAACCGAATGCATCTTTCCATTGTTGGAAAAATCTCTTGGACATGAGAGAATTAAATTGATGTCAATGGAGAATGATAAGATTGAAAGATAATAATGATTACAAGACAGTGATCTCAATAAATGATTACGGTAATGTCATAACTCAGGCCGTTTGTAACTATTATCCAAACAAAGTGTGACTCCAAACAAACCTTTTGGACGTTAACGTTGTGAGATTTCTTAGTGTGCCCAAACAAAGAGGTGAGGTCAGCGACTTGTAACCATTCCAATACATCCATTATCTTTCATAATATACATACTACAGAGTTCCAAAAGGAGATTGATCCTGTTGTAATGCTTTCTTCAACTTGCTGACAATAGGTGTCATAGCAACTAGCATGTGCCTGTATATTTCATGCAGTTTATCAAAAATATATCACACTGAAGGATTATCGAGTGTGACCAATTGTTTCAAATCTCTGGAGTGGCAAACCGCAGTGGATTGACAAAGCAGTCGCATTGTCTTTACAGATTATACTTTAGTGATACCAACTCTATCATTCACATCAAAATTCAATCTATGGATGCGTTGACAGAAGTCACAAACTGTGGGACTTATAATTGTTGTACTTTATTCAGCTAAACATCAGTGAGAACAAATACTTTGAAAATGTCCTTCTAAATCTGAAGGCGACAGCGCAGGCAATTTTCGGGAAACTACGGGAGAAAGTGGATCCAGATCAGTAAGTGTCAAATGAGTAGAAGTCCGTGTGTTCAAACCCCTCCAAGGAACCATTCCTCCCTCGCTCCTAAATTCCTTCTGCCCCGCAACTGAGATTTCTGTGCTCTCCAAATCTGGCCTCATGCCCATCCCTGAATCCCTTTGCTGCATCATAAGTGGCTGTACCAACCTTCAGGTGCCTGGGCTCTGAGCATTGGAATTCCCTCCCGAAAGCTATGCACGTCCCCCACCCTCTCTCCTGCTTTAAGATTCTATTTAAAACTTACCCTTTTGACCAAATGTTTAGTCAACTGCCCTCACATCTCTTTACGTGACACAGTTTCAAAGCTGGACAACACGCCTGTGAATGGCCATAAGGTTTTTACTGCATTAAATGGGGTATGTGCATCCTTATAGCAGCAGCCGACTGGTTCAGAATCTACACAGTTGCATGAATTTACTAATGATTAAACATACTGGTGTAGCACTAAGCCATACAGACACGGATGTTTCAGGTTGTTTCCCGATCTGCTCTGAGTTACATTTTACAATCTGAACAATCATTAAAGTATTAGAATTGGCCTTATTAAATGTGAAGGAAAGTAACAGCCAATGCCTGTGGTCCTGATCACCATCCATTGACGCTTGCTGGAATGTGAGGGTGCATGAATTAAAGCTTTTATAGTTTAATTGCCAATTTTATTTCAGTATTTTGGTAAAAGCAAAAATGTCTCACCCCAGGTTTAATGCAGAAGTTGTTGGGAAATTCTGCCAATTGCTCAATATACAGATGTAAGTACGATAGCACAGTGGTTAACACTGTTGCTTCACAGCGCCAGGGTCCCTGGTTCAATTCCCGGCTTGGGTCACTGTCTTTGCGGGGTCTGCACGTTCTCCCCGTGTCTGCATGGGTTTCGTCCGGGTGCTCCAGTTTCCTCCCACAAGTCCTGAAAGACATGCTTGTTAGGTGAATTAGATATTCTGAATTCTCCTTCCGTGTAACCGAACAGGCGTCGGAGTGTGGCGACTAGGGGATTTTCACAGTAACTTCAATGCTGTGCTAATGTAAGCCTACTTGTTACGCTAATATTATTATTATTATGAATTCCAGCTGATAGTAACAATGGGCTGATCTGTAATTCTTCTATAAATGCTTTGCCTGACAAGACTGTGGCCTTGGCTCAGACATGAATGATAGACAAGGTACTTGTGGGCTGGCCCTGCCACATAAGTGGGATAAAAGAATCTTATTAGGCATTACTGCAATTAACACCTCTTTTTGTACTAAGAATTTTTGTACATATATATAGATGCAAAAGGCCATTTGACTCACTATGCCTAATCTCTCCAATGTACTCCAACCAACTCAGTCCAATTCTTCAGAAAGGCCAAGTAAAACTTCCAGAAGACTTCCTCTTAACATTCCTGTCATGCACAAAATGCCATATCACCTTGTCCCCAAAGGATAAAATCACCTGTGCCTCCATAAACCTTTTTTTTTTAAATTTAGATTACCCAATTATTTTTTCTATTAAGGGGCAATTTAGCGTGGCCAATCCACCTACTCTGCACATTTTTTGGGTTGTGGGGGCGAAACCCACGCAGACACGGGGAGAATGTGCAAACTCCACACGGACAGTGACCCAGAGCCGGGATCGAACCTGGGACCTCAGCGCCGTGAGGTGGTTGTGCTAACCACTAGGCCACCGTGCTGCCCTCCATAAACCTTATTACCTTTATTTTACTTGCTACCAAATAATTTTCAAACTTGCTTTGAACCAGCTTAATGACAGGCCTTGATGTCCAACCATCCCATCCAGCATTATGAGAAAATACATTCCTAATGGAATTTCAAGTGGGCCTGGCGTTTCTTGGCTTGAATTTTCAATTCTTTAGTCTTGTGAACTTAAATAAAACTTATTTACCTGCAAGTCTTTAGCTCCTACTATTTAAAAGAATTCAACATTGAAGCCGCCTTATGATCAGGTCGCTGTGGGTCATAGTTATAAAGCTGGCTCTCTGCTCCCTCCTTTGCATTATTGTTTTGAACCATTATCACTTTCACCGTGTTAATTTTCAATTTTTATAAATGCAAATAAAAGACATAATAGCTGGTTGTTATACTTCTGACCCCACGCTACGACTTCTGCTTTATTTCAGATGGCTTGTGGGAGCTGCAGCTGTAAAGGCTCTTTATTCGGTTAATAAAAACCAGATACGTATGTCATAATGCTGAAAAATTAATATTGGTTTCACTGTGGAAGTGAATGTTGAAGCCTCCCCTCACTGTTTAAGCTGCTTAAGCTGTTTAAGCTGTGAAGAGCAGAGCCATGGAGACAAAAAGGTCTCAAGTTCACTACTCATTATGTGCTTCACTCAGCTGACTTTTAAAAAATTTGTTCATGGGACGTCGGCGACGCCAGCTGGGCCAGCATTTATTGCCCCCTTGAGGGGTCAGTTAAGAGCCAACCAAATTGCCGTGGATCTGGAGCCACATGTAGGCCAGGCCAGATCAGGTAAGGATGGTGCCACGCCTGCACCGATTCTGCTACTGGTAAGGGACTGGCACCAGCGTTGCGTAGAACATCATCGAAACCCATGAAAAACGGTGCGGGAATTGCCGGGTCCATGATGGACACTTGTAGGGCTGACAAGTTGCAGCCGTGCGTAGACCATACGCCCCCCCCACACACACACTGATTGCGGCAGCAAAGATGGGACAGGTTGTGCTGGCGCGCCCATACAGCTGATGGGTCGGCTGACACCAGAGGGCACCCACGGAGGTGCCCCAATGGGCTCACCTATACAACCCAGGGCACCCGGTTTAAAGTGGGCTGTCAGAGGCATGCACAGCTGCATGGCTGCCTTGCCGACTGAGGTAATGGTGTTGCATACCCGTCCACCGCGATGCCACTGTCCACCTCCTGGCCACCCCCCACGACTCCCCCCAGTCCTGGCAGAAGACCCCCGGCCAGCGACATGGCTGTCGGTGAAGTATGGCGGTGCTGGACACTGTCCATACGTCCTCTCTCTCTCTCTCTCTCTCTCTCTCAGCAGCCACCAGGCCAGGTTCACTACTTGTGAGAGCACACATGGACCGCACCATTGAGAACTCGGCCCATCGGAGGCGGAGAATTGCGGATGGTCCCACTAAAGATATGCGAACGGTGTTTCAACTATGCGCGCATGCGTCGCATTGACACCATTTTAGGGGAGGCGGAGCATTGCGATTCGGCGTCAAACCAGAATCTGCCACGATTCGCCAATGCTATTCGCCGCCCGATTGCATGCCCCGATTTTGGTGGTGGCCAACAGAGAATCCCGCCCCTGGTTGGAGTTGAATCCATATTAATTTGGATTTGCATTGACTTGAGTCTGTATGAAGCTAGAGACTGAGCTGATTTTGGATTGGGTTCGATTCCCATTTAAATTATATTTCGCATATTGAGTTGATTTAATTTGAGATGGGCTCACTGAGCTGCATCACGTTTGCAGATGCACAAAGATGCCCTTTATTCTGTTGTTTTTTTGTATAGAGCTGAGTTTCCATCTTGTTGGGAAACAATTAGGTCAGCTTCACCTTATCCTATATTGAATTGGAGTCATGCAGCATAGACAAAACCATTCAGCCTGTTATGCCTGTACCAGCTCTTACAGTGAACTATACAATGAGTCCCATTTCCCTTCCTTTTACCCCTTTTAAATGTTTTACCTCCCACCAATCATCATTGCTTGGAAATATCAGGGCCTATCATGTGTTAAAGTCTTTAAGTGGTTCTTGAATTAAAAACTTATGTATGTCTCTGAAATGAGGGAGCTACCAACCAGCCAGGACTGACACTTGACAATATATTAGATAGAATACTAAAATGGTGTGGCACAGAAGGTGGCCATTATTCTTGTTCCAACTCTTTCCCCATAGCTCTGCAATTGTTTTTCTTTCTGGGTATTTATCCCATTCCCTTTTGCAAGTTACCACTGAACCTTTTTCAGCTGATGTATTCCAGATGATAGCAACTTGCTGTGCAAAATAAGAAAACTGCCCCCCCCCCCCCGCCCCCCGCCCCCCGCCAGTGGAAACAGTCTCTTCCTATTTACTGTCTGAAAACTAGTCCAGAATGAGCCACAAACTGAATTGAGTTAACTTTTTTCATGTTTACATAATTCCACTTTTCATTTCCTATTTTTTCTTCCGTATTTCATATTATTTCTACAACGCTATGTATGCAACAGCACATCTCCATGGTTTTGGATAGCCAATGCTTGATCAGATTATTTGCTTCCTGCAGTATTTCCGGCTGGGATTCTACAGCCTCCATTCGTCAATAAACAGCAGCTTCAAGCACTTAACTTTGGAGGAATCGGCGTGGTGATTGGCCATGAGATAACACATGGATTTGATAACAATGGTGGGCATCAATAGACTGGTTATCTGCCTGTGACTTATGTTAAAAGACATTGCTGATGTGTCAATTAGCTACTTTTCCCATGTTGCTTTGTTGCTTTTCTTATCCTGACATTGAAGCATGCAACTAGTTTTAGAAATAAAGTTGCCAGCCTGACTGCCAAGCTTCTGAAATGAATGGAGTCCTGCTTCTACAGCTGACCTTCTGATAGGTTGCAGGCTGAGAGGTGTGGCCTGATTTGTCATGATTTAAGTGGGCAGACTACCTAAATGCCTGTTCCTAGGGAGCTCCTTGCCTACTGACCGTCCTACAAACCAGAAAATGACTAATACCCTACAATTGTGGTTCGATTCCCGCTTGGGTCACTATCTGTGCAGAGTCTGCAGGTTCTCCCCATGTCTGCGTGGGTTTCCTCCGGGGGCTCCGGTTTCCTCCCACAAGTCCCGTAAGACGGGCTTGTTACGTGAATTGTTAGTTTTTGTAGTTATCTGCATATCTGTTTGTACACAAGGAGTTAATGTACAGACATAACAGCTAAGTAATCACTAGGTGGCAGCACTAGAGATGGGTATGAAAAGACAGTCTCAAGCCAAGATCCGCCTCTTCATGTGGACAGTGACTAGTGACCAGAGGTAGAGAGAGACAACTCAGAGTGTAGGTGTAGTTAATCATAGTTAATTCTTATTCAACCTTGTTCATTTAACATCTAGTATAAGTATAAGTTTTGGAGAGAGAACAAACTCACAGTTTATTTGTTAACATTACTCAATAAAGTACTTGCTCAGGGCAGCACGGTGGCGCAGTGGTTAGCATTGCTGCCTCACGATGCCGAGGTCCCAGGTTCGATCCCGGCTCTGGGTTACTGTCCATGTGGAGTTTGCACATTGGTGGATTGGCTACACTAAATTGTCCTTAATTGGAAAAAAATTAATTGGGTACTCTAAATTTATTTTTAAAAACTTAAAATAAAGTATTTGCTCTATTTGGAAGACTGTGAGTGTTAATCAACATCGAGTTGAGGATCATCCTGGCAAAAGTCAATTTACATTGTCTGTTATGCTTCATAATAGCATAAAGCTACATTTTAATTTGGCTCTTGTTTCAAAACGAAAAAACTGTCTTCATCACATTGTGTAATCTCCAGGAAAAAATTTCGATAAAGATGGCACCTTGTATGACGGGTGGAGCAATTTCTCAGCCACAAATTTCAATGACCAATCGCGTTGCATGGTACATCAGTATGGAAACTACACATGGGATTTGGCTGGTGGACAGAATGTAAGTATGGTGTTATCGCTCTCTGTTTTATTCTTTCTCAAGTGAGAGCAAGGAGCAGTACGTGTGGTGGAATTCCTACTCAACTGGTAAATGGGGGCAGTGTTCCTAGTCAGTCAATAGTGATGAGACATTGAATCCATAGAATCCCTACAGTGCGAAGGTGGCCATTTGGCCCATCGAGTCTACACTGACCCTCCAAAAGAACACCCTACCTAGGCCCTAGCTCTGTAACCCCGTAATCCCGTAACTCCACCTAATCTGCATATTTTGAACAGTGGGAAGAAACCGGTGCACCCGGAGGAAACCCACGCAGGCAAGAGGAGAACATGCAAACTCCACACAAATAGGCACCCAAGGCCGCAATCGAACCCGGGTCCCTGGCGCTGTTAGACAGTAGTGCTAACCACTGTGCCACCGTGCCGCCTGGGCATCACCATAACAGACAAATTATCTCATTATTGTACGTGAAGCCTTGATGATAATAATAATCTTTATTATTGTCACAAGTAGGCTGACACTGCAATGAAGTTACTGTGACAATCCCCAAGTCACCACACTCCAGCGTCTGTTCGGGTACACAGAGGGAGAATTCAGAACGTCCAATTCACCGAACAGCACGTCTTTCGAGATTCGTGGAAGGAAACCGGAGCACCCGAAGGAAACCCACGCAGACACGGGGAGAACGTGCAGACTCCGCACAGACAGTGACCCAGCGGGGAATCAAACCTGGGACCCTGGTGCTGTGAAGCCACAGTGCTAACCACTGTGCTACCGTGATGTATGTAAGTTAGCTGCTGCAACCCCCTTCACTGCAGCGGTAGCTACACTATAAAATAAATTGAATGGCTACAAAGTGCTTTTGCTCATCCTGCAGATGGGAAAGGCACTATATGAATGCAAATTTTGGTTTTCTTTCATCTTTCCAGCCTAACGTGACTTTCTCACTTTATTGTCAATAATTTCCCTTTGATGTTATTGACTTTTTCTCTTCAGAGTTTTGAGCAATAATTTCTTTCAAATCACTCTCCATTCAAAATCAAATGTATCATGATGTTGCTTCACTGACATGCTTTTCTGGAATTCTCCTTAAGCTAAAGCTTTGATGGGGCCTTACCCCACCCCCAACCTCCCTTCTGCTCCAGATGCTTTGGCCGTTACTATTCACAGCTGGCCCCTGGCAGGATTCCCATCCCCCAAAAAGGAGGCTGCCCCTGTAATGATGGGAATATTAAGAATATCCTCCCAACACCCACCTTCCTGAACTGCAAACTCTCTCCAATTATGTAACCTTTCTCTGTTTTAAAATATCTTTGTATCGTCAATAAGCTGGCTGTTGGAGAAATCTGGCTGCCAGATGTGACCTCTTTCCTTGGCAATGTGATGGATGAGGTCATCTGTGATGGGCAGTATCAGAACCCGTGTGGGAGCAAATATTTTTGTGCTCTGGCACCAACACACTTTGACATATTTTTTCCTTTGCTGCTGTCATATGACTTCAGGTCATTGACCGAGGGTGTCCACTTACATATCAAAACTGATGGAAAGCTGCCTTTCAACCTTGCCTGCCTCAGATCCAAGACAAAGATGGATGAAGTTCTCATCAGAGTGCTCTATTGCGATGCTACTGGACTAACATTCCACACAGAGGAACACCTTCAGCAGCAAATGGACAGACTCTCTCGCGCCTCTAAAATGTTTGGTTTTGCCATCAGCATCAGGAAGATGAACTCATGGTCCAGGATGTTGCCACACTGCCATCGATCAGCATTGACAAAGTGACACAAGAGGTTGCTAGCTTCACATATCTGGTCTCCACACCCACCAACAATCTGTCACCTCGATGTTGAAATCAGCACATACAATGCAAAAGCTTCAGCTGTTATAGCCAATCTGAGTAATAGAGTGTGGCACAACAGCAAACTGACTAAAACATAAAACTGCACGTCTACCAAGTCTGCGTCCGCAATGCACTCCTCTACAGTGGTGAGACATGGACAACATATGCCAAGGAGGCGAAAAGGCTGAACAGTTTGCACCTTTGCTGTCTCAGACAGTCCCCCTGTATCTTTTGGCAGGACAAGTTCACCAGTCCAGAAGTCCTGCAGCATGCTAATTACACCAGCAAACACTCATTGCTGAGCCAATGATGGCTATGTTCGCTCAGCCACATTCTTTAGATGGATAACAGCACTGTACCCAAAGAGCTTCTGTACATTGGCCACTGCACCACGATCTACTGGGTGCCCTGACCTCTGCAGCGAGATATGAAGACGGTTGAAAGTGACACTGACAGCAGGGAGGCAGTCGCTGACGCCGCTGACCTCTGGAGGCTGACTGTTTGGAAGGGCATTGGGAAAGGTGAGCAGAAATGAGAAAGTTCAGCTGGCTGAACAGAAAGCCCAGAGAAAACAAAGGCCAAGCGAATTGTTACACCTTCTCAGCCCACTTCCTTTCTCGACAGCCACCCCAGGCAATGCTTGACACAGAGTTGACCACCACGGCATAAACCTCCGAGATGGAAGCTTGCCACAGAAACTGACTGTCCTATCACTCACCCCCTCTCCCTTCGAATGCCCTGATGCAGATCTATTAGTTCTCATTTATTTTCTAAGTCCGTGTTACATTTGCCCACCACCGGGAACCAATGCTGGTGTTCAGGTTGCATCGCCATGTCTGCGAGACTAATGAAGGCAATCCATTCATTTTAAACAAGTTAATTCTTCCCTTTAAAGTATTAACTGGAGGCCGGCAGGCGGGCAGTACCTGTCCTCTATTGTTGACATCAGTCATTTTAAGCTGCGCCTGTCGCAATGTTTTCGATCATAAATCTAACTCCTTTCGGTTCCCTGATCTAGAGAACGATGTTGTGCATGTCTTTCAGAGACAATATAATTGAAGAAAGAATTCAAGATGCCCCATCCTTTATCTGATGTCGCCAGCAGCTGGCAGTTTGTTTTCCTGTGCGTGGTATGCAATGTTTCACTTTATTCTGGAATTTCTTTTGACAACAGGTGAACGGGATCAGTACTTTGGGAGAAAATATCGCAGACAATGGAGGTATCAGACAGGCATACAAGGTACAGCACGGAAGGCCACTAACTGTGCTTCAGATTCTGTAATCCCCACCAGTATAATGAACAGACAAAATCACAGGTTATACAAACTCCTGTGAGTGCCACTCCCCATCGACAATACCAGATCGCAGAGTCATGGCTAGTTCTGTTTAAGATCATTGTTAAGTGCCATGCTTGATTGAGTTTGCTTTAACAAGCATTATTGTGTTGGCTGCATTAGATGTTTACAATGTCTCAGAATGACGCAGCACAGATGGAGTCCATTTGGCCTGAAGCACTCATGCCGTTTCTTTGAAAGAGGAAAACAAATCAATCCCTGGGGTCCGGTTTAGCTCAGTTGGCTGGGCAGCTGGTTTGTGATGCAGAGCGCAGGCCAACGCAGGTTTGTGTTGCAGGCCAACAGCACAGGTTCAATTCCCATAACCGGCTGTAGACCCAGCCTTCACAACCTTGCCCTCTCACCTGAAGTGTGATGATCATTGGTGACTTTGCTTTACTCTTGCAATCAATCCCACTGCCCTGCTCGTCCCTCATTAGCTGTAGGTTTGTCCTCTTCAATTATTTATCCAGTTCCCTATTGAAAGTTACTACTGAATTTACTTTCCACTACCCTGGTGCCAAACCAACTATAAAGAGCTCCGAGCTAGTCCATTTCCGCCAGAATAGGTAAGGACATTCTACAATTGGTCTCACCCATGCAGGTTAAGGCTAAAATAAAATCAGCCAGTTGTTTGAATAATGGGTGGGAACAGTATCACTGTGGGCTGTGATACAAACTCCACCCAATTCTCTCTGGTCAGGTTGCCTGCCACTACTTACTATCTATGCACACATTGTATCACACAGATGCCAGCACTATGGAATTGCTCAAATCATCTGCTTCAGGAGAGGAGAGTCAACAAGCGCAACAGGATTTAAAAGGAAATTCAGATGAAAGTAGTTCAGCTGCTTGTTGTGGGAACCATGTGATTGCAGGTTAGGGCCACTACATGGGAGGGCAGTTTGACAGGATGTTGTACGCAGAAGAATATTCTTTCTTCCCATTTCCCATTGCATCAGTTTGGATTTTATTATCTTCACCATGTATTTTTCAGGCCTATTTAAAATGGGTGACAAAAGAAGGTGAAGAATTGAAACTGCCCGGCTTGGATCTGACACACAAACAACTTTTCTTCCTTAGTTTTGGACAGGTAATACGGGGGCAGCCCTGTCATGCGTTTAAGTCTGCAGAATGAGGCACATGGGGCAGTAATGGGGGCCAAGTGAAGTGACTTTAAAGAAGGGTTCTTACCTTTGCCATCACTGTATATGTAGAACAGTAAAGTGGGGATTAATGAAATGATTTTTGGACTTCTCTGAATCCTTCATTTTATATATAATGGGGTAATGTTGAACCTTAACAAAGAGGTCTCCCAAGTATCACAACCAGGAGCGGGATTCTCCCCTACCCGGCGTGACGGAGGGTCCCGGCGTAGGGGAGTGGCGCCAACCACTCAGGGGTCGGGCCTCCCTAAAGGTGGGGAATTCTCCCCACCTTTGGGGGCCAGCCCCGCGCCGGAGCGGTTGGCACCAGAAGACTGGCGCAAAAAACAGGCGCCCCCGGCAGCGGGGCTGGCCGAAAGGCTTTCGCCGGTCGGCGCATGCGCGATGTGGGTTTCTCTTCCGCTTCCACCATGGCGAAGGCCGTGGCGGCCGCGAAGGAGAAATAGCGCACCCAGGGCACTGGCCCGGAGTCTGAGCGGGGGGTCCCGATCGCGGGCCAGGCCACCGTGGGGGCAACCCCCGGGGTTCGATCGCCCCCCGCCCCCTCCAGGACCCCGGGGCCCGCTCGCGCCGCTGATCCCGCCGTTCCAGAGGTGGTTCAAACCTCGGCGGCGGGTGAGGCCTCCCAGCGGCGGGACTTCAGCCCATCCGGGCCGGAGAATCACCGCAGGGGCCTCTCCGATCGGAGTGGCGAGATTCCCGACACCACCACTTCCCGGGTGGCGGAGAATCTCTGCCACGGCGGGGGCGGGATTTTCGGCGGCCCCAGGCGATTCTCCGACCCTGCTGGGGGTCGGAGAATTTCGTCCCAGGTATGGACTTATCTCATCCAATCTGATGGATCTTAGGAACCAAATTTATTTCTAAGTCAGTGAACATTTCAAGACTTGTTTGGTCTCTCATTTTAGGACTGATTTCCCCATTTCTCCTACTGTTAGAGAAAACTCACTCCTTGACAGCAAGTTGGGAGTGGTACGCCCACGGTGTCAAATACATGTGGCCTAGGGTTGAAGCTCCCGGCTTACTGTGAACGGGCGAGGTTCCCCCAGTCGTAGCACAAACTGAGAACATTATTCATAATCCAAATTCAAATCCATCTCCTTCAAACTCCCATGCTGCTGGAATAGCTTGTCAGGAGGAAACCTTCATCCAAATTCCTGGCTGATATAAAGCTATAATTTGGTTTGCATGCTCACTCATTCGTTCAGTCCATCAGATATCACATCTATGTATGAAAACTGCTACTGCTCTGTATAACAATTATTTATATTCACCAGATATGCTGTGCGATACACAAGCCTGACAATGCCTTTCAATTAATTCAAACGGGTGAACACAGTCCCCAGACGTTCAGGTATGTAACGGCTGTCCATACAGTGCAATCATTTCTCTTTTGAAAATATTTTTTCATTGAACTTTTAACAAATTTACAAAGCCAAACAAAACCAACACATGTATCAACAAAAGAAGAAGTTCCAACCGACGACTGTAACAACCCCCCCCCCCCCCCCCCCCCCCCACCCCCACCCCCCTTAATGAAAATACTTCACCTGCGGACTTTACATTTACATTGCCAGGCTTAGTCAAAATGCGTATTTACAGTGGATTATGTACAATGTGGTCAGGCATTAATTTGCCTGCAAGCCCATCTCTTGTAAATTTCCTCCCTTCTGCATGTCACCCATGTTCTTCTTGGGTGCGTTCATCTAAACTTTGCCCCACGGACCTTAAACCTACACCCCCTGGTGATTGACCCCTCCACCCTGGGAAAGAGTGCCTGCCTAACCACTCTACCCATGCCCCTTATAATCTATCAGGTCACCTCTCAACCTCCGTTATTCTAATGAAAACAGTCTGAGTCTATTCAGTCTCTTTGCATAGTTAACACCTTCCAGACCAGGCAACATCCTGGTAAACCTCCTCTGCACCCTCTCCAAAGCCTCCAAATCCTTCTGGTAGTGTGGCGAATAGAAGTGTGCGCAATATTCCAAGGGAGGCCTTACCAAGGTTCTACACAACTACATGACTTGCCAGATTTTATACTCAATGCCTCGTCCAATGAAGGGAAGCATTATGTATGCCTGCTTGACTACCTTGTCTACTTGTGTTGCCACTTTCAAAGATCTGTGGACCTGCACGCCCAGATCTCTCTGACTTTCTATATTCCGAAGAGTTTTGCCATGTATGGTATATTTCCCTTCCATGTTAGACCTACCAAAATGCATTATCTCACATTTGTCTGGATTAAACTCCATTTACAATTTCTCTGCCCAAGTCTCCAACCTATCTATGTCCTGCTGTATCCTCTGACAATCCTCAACACTATCGGCCGCTCCATCAACCTTGGAGTCATCCATGAACTTACTAATCGGACCATTATTAGTTGATGGCTGCAAACAGGTCTTGAAGCAAGTTGGTGAATGGCTTCCACGTCCTGTGAAAGCCTTCTTCCCACCCACGGATATCTTCTCCAGCCTGAGAAATTCCGCCGGGTTGGACAGCCAGTCTGCAGCCTTGGATGGTGCTGCTGATTGGCAGCCAAGAGGAGGCTCCGGCAGGCACTCAGGGCATACAGCACAGTCATGAGATTCATTGACAGTGCAATGTGGAAATTAAATTTTAACATCTACCCTTTAGTTCAGTCACAAAGAGAGAATGCTGCCTAGTATCAATGCACATCAACTTACTGAGGCACTGAACATGTTTAGTACCGTTATTACCTGGCTGAGGAAAGAATATATCTGTTTCTTTGCTTCCAGCCTGGAAGAGCAAGCACTGAATTTGTAGCATGACCATTCTCCTCTTCATAGTCTTAATCCTGAGCCTATTTGAACTCAAAACTGGTGATTTGGGTGTAGCATTGGGTAGATTTACTCTATGGACACAAATCACCCAGGACATCAGCAGAAAGCAGTGAACATGCAGTGACTTAAGGTTAAACAAACATTGTGGGTGCATTTCCACTAGAAATTCAATGGGAATGTGGATTCTGCCCACCAGAAATTCTTCTCCCATTCTGAAATGTATAACATAAAAACTAATAAATCCAATAGGAATTCAGGACAAATATTTTGACCCAGAGAGTGGTAGTATGTGGAACTTGCAACCAAGGGGATTAATTGTGGTGAATAATATTGATGCGTTCAATGGACAGCTAGATCAGCATTTGAAGGATGAAGAAATAAGGTAATGAAGAAGGGTGGGAGAATGCACGTGTGGAGCAGAAACACTTATGTAGACCAGTGGACTGAATGGTATATTTGCGTACTGTATATTCATTGAGATGTAATGGTCAGGTGATGTCAAGCTTCAGCTTTAACAGCTTGCAAATTGAGACAGTCAGTTCAACAAAGCTTAAACCCACAACCTTCAGAGATGGCAGAGGCTGGTCACTCTAATACTAAACAAAAATAAGTCCATGGGATGACCCAGTATGCTGGATTTGAATGTAGGAGCAGGAATTGGCCATTCAGCCCCTCGAGTCTGCTCCAGATGGTGGCTGTCAATCTCAACGTCTTACTGCATCTACCCTGCAGTCCCTTGAGAATTTAGTGCACTTTAATAAGATCATCTCTCGTTCTTCTAAACTCGAGAGAATAGAGGCCCAGCCTCCTCAATCTCCCCTCGCATGACAATCTTACCATCTCAGAGATTAGTCTGGTGAACCTCCGCTGCAATCCCTCTCTGGCAAGTATATTACTCCTTGAGTAAGGTGACAAAACTACACAATACCCCAAATGTAGTCTAACCAAAATTCTGCACAATTGAAGCAAAATATCTTTACTCCTGAGCTCAAATCCTCGTGTGATACAGACCAACATAATTGCTTGCTGCACCTGTATGTTAGATTTCAGTGACTTATGAACAGGAACACCCAGGTCTATTTGAACATCAACACTTCCCAATCTCTCCCCATTTAAGAAATACTCTGCACCTCTGTTCCTCCTTCCCAAGTGGGTAACTTCACACCTAGCCATGTTATATTCCATCTGCCATATTCTTGCCCACTCACTCAGCCTGTCCAAATCGAGTTGAAGCGTCCTGGCATCATCCTCAAAACACACACCACCTAATTTTGTATCATTTGCAAACTTAGAAATATTGTGCGCGATTCTCCGCAAATGCAGCGAGTCGTAAAAGCTGCCGTGAAACTGGCCGTGTTTCACGGCAGCCTCCGCGCCCCCTCCCGGGACCGATTCTCCCCCCCCGGGCGGGGCTAGCAGCGCGGCCCCGTGAAGCACGCCATCGCGGGCTTAGCGACCGCCGCTAAGCCCGCGCACCAAGCGTCACGGCGGCTGACGCGCACGATGACGTCAGCCGCGCATGCGCAGGTTGGACGGCTCCATCCCGCGCATGCATGGATGACGTCATCACGCATATGCGTCAAACCTGCGCATGCACAGCCTGTCATGCCCCTCAGCCGCCCCGCAGACTGATCCTGCGGGGCGGCGGAAGAACAAATAGT
This sequence comes from Scyliorhinus canicula, assembly GCF_902713615.1. Classification (NCBI taxonomy): domain Eukaryota; kingdom Metazoa; phylum Chordata; class Chondrichthyes; order Carcharhiniformes; family Scyliorhinidae; genus Scyliorhinus; species Scyliorhinus canicula. The sequence goes on from NC_052161.1 coordinate 131,624,278, forward strand.
GCACGGGTATCGGACCCGCTGCCCACGATCGGTGCGGCCGTGCCAATCGGTGCTATGGTTGTCCGGGACGGCACTTTGCGGCCGTTTTCATGAACGGTGAGAGCAGGTGTGTTTGCGTTCGTGAAAACGGCCGTAAAGGCCTGGGAACTCGGCCCATCGGCCTGGGGAGAATCGCTGTTCGCCGTAAAAAACGGCGAGCAGCGATTCGTGTCGTGGGGCGGCCGTGGGGGGGGGGGGGGGGGGGGGGAGAATAGCGGGAGGGCGGGAAAAATGTTGGGAAGGCCCTCCCGCTATTCTCCGACCCGTCGTGGGCAGCGGAGAATCGCACCCATTGTATTTTGTTTTTCTTTGGTCTAATGAATTATATAGCTTCTCTGCCACATTATAAATTCTCCTGTCTCTGCCTGTAACACACATTCGTCTTTCCTAATCTTTTCCTTTTTGTATTCCTATATAAGCTTTTACAGTCTGTTTTTCTGTATTTTGCTAATTTACATTCTTATCTTCCTTTCTTTATCAGATACTTGGTCCTCCTTTGCTGAATTATAACATTCCCCCAATCCTCATAGCCTTCCTATGATTTCATACAATCTTTAACTTCTTTTGTTAGCCATAATTGACTCCCTTTTCCTGTTGCGTTGTTGTGCCTCAAAGAAATGTACGTTTGTTGTAAACCATGTATTAATTCTTTAAACGCTCGGCATTGCCTGTCCACCGTCATACCTTTTAATGTATTTCCCCAATCCACCACAGCCAACTTGCCCTTCATACCCCCGACACGCGAAGTCACTTTGCGGGTGGCCCCAAAATGTAGGATTTCATCCATATACAGTCACAATGAATCTCTGTTGTAGATGTAAACAGTACTGCTGCGTAGCACAAATCTACAGGTATTGAAATTGTTATGAATGTGGAAATTATTATATATTATATTATATATTCTGTTGCAGTAATGTTATTAAAATCCTGGGTTATGGTATATGTTTGTTGCAGTAATATTATTAAAGAACCTGGCGTGTGTCTGCCAAAGTTGTAATTAAGGAGTCATAAAAGAGTGAGACAATTATTGATTTTAACCACTTACTTGGTTACAGATAAAGGGCGAATGGAATCATGTTTTGATTGCTGGAGATTCCCTGGAGTATAGATAATTTATGAGGGATTGGTGTTTAGTTCCAGCTAAGCAGGGCATGGAACATAGTGGGATATAGCTTATGTAAATGTAAATAATGGGAGAAGCCAGGTCTGTTGTATTGCAGGCTGTTATCAGATTTTAAGTTGAACAGCAGTTTTACCAAATGAGCAGATGTGTACTGCATCTGCTCTTGAAAGGAACTCCATCCAAAAGTCTCCTTGCTGTGATCAACTAGTTTACATATGGAATAAATAAGATGCCCTGCTTCATAAGTTCTTGATTGGCTGTAGAGAACTGCTGAGCCCATGGAAGGCGCTAGGTGAATGTAAGTTCTGTCCTTTTTTTCCCTCTATACAGAGTCATTGGCTCTCTCCAGAACTTTGAAGCTTTTGCTGAGGCCTTCCAGTGTAAAAAAGGCAATACGATGTACCCAGGCAAGAAATGCCGGGTGTGGTAACCAAAGACCCACAGTTAGTTCACACCATCAAAACCTTTTATGTCATTGGATTACATGAACGCTGACAGAAGCCAATAGATGTGCCTAATAATCCTTCTGCAATCAATCACAGCCAAGGTTATTTCTCTCATTCTCTGCTGCTCTATGTGTCTACAATGGGAGGGGATAATTTTTTTAAAAATATTTTTGTTCTCCTCTTTCACATTTTCTCCCAAATTGACACCCACCAACAATAAGCAATAATCTGTAACGAATATATCAATCCCCAAATCAACAACAATTGCATCCTCCCACCAACCCCCAAACTACTGACGGATGTTAACATAAACAAATGACAGAAAGGAATCAGGAATCATCCATAGTCACCAGTAACACATACAGTCCCCCTCCCCCCAACCTTCCCAACACCCCCTCCTCCCCAACCTTCCCAACCCCCCCCCCCACCCACTAAAGTTCGATGTTAACCAGTTCTTGAAAGTGCATAATGAATAATGCCCATGAATTGTAGAACCCCTCCATCCTTCCCCTCAGTTCAAACTTAACCTTCTCAAGAGTCAAGAATTCCAGCAGGTCCCCCCGCCACACCAGGGCACAGGGTGGAGAGGCTGCTCTCCATCCCAACAGGATCCGCCTTCAGATCACACGAAGGCCACAACATTTGCCTCCGCACCCGTTTCCAACCTCGACTGGTCCGACACCCCGAATGTTGGCTCCCAAGGGCCTGGGTCCAGTGCACCACTTTAGAGATTACCCTAAAAACCTACGTCCAGTAATCCTCCAGCTTTGGACAGGACCAAAACATATGAACGTGATTTAAAGAGAGGAGATAATTAAAGGGGAATTGTTTTTTAGGCTGGTCAAGCAAGTGCTTTCAACACTGACCGTTTGGTACCTTAACATGACTGTTAACTAATACTTTCATTCAGTAATAACATTGAGGTGCTTTAGTCCACTAAGTGTTCCTTGTTCGAAAAGATACAGCTATGTGTTCATGAGTTGTAGTTCTGGGGAGTTTTACACAAATTGCAAACTCTGATCATTTGATCTGAGAACAGAGACCACGGTATTTGTAGATGGGTACAGGAAGACTAACTGGGGCTATTGTACACACCGACTCGGGTCAGTCTCAAGAGCAGCACGGTAGCATGGTGGTTAGCATAAATGCTTCACAGCTCCAGGGTCCCAGGTTCGATTCCCGGCTGGGTCACTGTCTGTGTGGAGTCTGCACTTCCTCCCCGTGTGTGCGTGGGTTTCCTCCGGGTGCTCCGGTTTCCTCCCACAGTCCAAAGATGTGCGGGTTAGGTGAATTGGCCATGCTAAATTGCCCGTAGTGTCCTAAAAAGTAAGGTTGGGGGGGGGGGGGGGTTGTTGGGTTATGGGTATAGGGTGGATACGTGGGTTTGAGTAGGGTGATCATTGCTCGGCACAACATTGAGGGCCGAAGGGCCTGTTCTGTGCTGTACTGTTCTATGTTCTAAGAGCAAGACTTAATGAATGTCCAGTTTTTGCATGCCAATGCTATGACTTGTTAAAATGATGTGTCCCAGTTGCTTCTAACTGTTCCAACTATTATATTTCCCAAAGTGCTCATAGCTGTAGGCGTATTGCTGCTCTAAACATAAATTTCAATAAGCGGTATTTGAAAACCTTTTATAATAGCATTCACTTCAATGTGCTTTAAGTTTTTTAATAGTTGCACCTTATTTGTAGTATATTTGAAAAGTATATCTATGATTTATACTGTATTGTTTATATCCAGAAAAATTATTTGGCAAATTGTCTTTTATTGCTCTATTTAATCTTGTTGCACTGTACCAATTTTAATATATTCCTGTTCTGTTGGTATTTTCAGATAAATACGTAATAAACATTATGCATTGTTGCTGCTTTTTAATGAGAGACGTTAAAATGGGTTTCTGATGGACTTCCCAGACGTGCACAGAGCACAAGACGAGTCGGGATTAGCCTCCACTGTGGCTTCAGTTTAGCAGAGGTAGTTTGGGCAGGGGTAAAGGATTGAGCAGGGAACGAGCATGCTGTCTGCTTTCACTCCTGTTCCAATAAGTGGCTCTTAACTAAGACAGGGAAAGCCACTCAGTTGTAAAAAGGGACGGACCATCTGCATCCTGAGAATGAATTAGATCAAAATGGCACCAGATGCCTGAGATGCTCACCCAACCATGAGCAGTCACGTTTAACTGAGCCAATAATGACAGGGGAATTTTTCACCTTTTCATCATTATCACCTCAACAATACTGGATGCTACCGACACACAGCATCAGAAACAGTACACGGGGCTGGTGGCATAGTCACAGCACCAACTAACAGACCAAAGCATGCCTGCAGCAGTTGAATAGCTGAAGAACACTCACAGTCTGGGCTCAACCCTGGTTAATGGACAAGGACTCAATACCTTCAGAGAGGAAGACTTGCCCTATTGGCTCTTAATTGTTTTCTGTCCCCTATTCTTCAAAAACTTTACCTGTGTGAGCAACTTACATTGTAGAATCTTTTAAAAACACAATTGATATTTTTCTCACTGTGGCCCTACCATTTTTGGCCGAGATCAAGTAACTCAGCAAAGGCCAGGAGTTGACCTTTTAGGCCTTCCAGGTGTGTATGATGGGCGGCACGGTAGCACAGTGGTGAGCACTGTTCCTTCACAGCGCCAGGGTCCCAGGTTCGATTCCCAGCTTGGGTCACTGTCTGTGTGGAGTCTGCACGTTCTCCCCGTGTCTGCATGGGTGTCCTCCGGATGCTCCGGTTTCCTCCCACAAGTCCTGAAAGACGTTCTGTTAGGTAATTTGGACATTCTGAATTCTCCCTCTGTGTACCCGAACAGGCGCCGGAAGGTGGCGACTAGGGGCTTTTTACAGTAACTTCATTGCAGCATTAATGTCAGCCTACTTGTGACAATAAAGATTATTATTGTATTACAAATCCAGGCAGAACAAGTTGCATCAACAGAGATTTGCAAAAAGTATCACGATGTGAACATTCATCTCTCTAAAATTGCATGGGGAGGGACTTGCACCATGAAATTCTGAGGAATATTATTGAAGTCTAACATTGAAACCCACTAACAAAATGCAGCATTTATTTACATGGCAGATGACAAATTTAATCACACGGTTCAGTTCTTAGAAGGCAGCACGGGTTTTCTTGCATCTGTGGGAAGGGCATTTGAGCATTCCACTTTCCAAATGACAGGACTTTTCAAGAATCCGAGATATTTCTTTCCAAGACTGGGGGAGTTTGATATTTCAAACATGTTGAACATTTTATTTAAACCCTGCCTCCCCCACACCCAAAATCTGAAATGAAATCCTCCTTGGTTCTATTTCTGCCCGTCTATGGTTTGAGCAAATTCTATTCTAAATGAGGACATGTTTGGAGCAAAATTGATCGTGTTCAGTCGTGCAAAATGTGCGACATGGTCGAGTGTTTTACGGCGGCACGGTGGTTAGCTCTACTGCCTCACAGCACCAGAGACCCGTGTTCGATTCCAACCTTGGGTGACTGTGTGGAGTTTGCACATTCTCCCCGTGTATGCGTGGGTTTCCTCCCACAGTCCAAAGATGTGCAGGTTAGGTGGTTTGACTATGCTAAAATTGCCCCTTAGTGTCTAACGGTTAGGTGGGGTTGTGGGGAAGTGGGCCCAGGTAGGGTGCTCTGTCAGAGGCTCGGTGAAGAGTCGCTGGGCCGAATGGCCCTCTTCTGCACTGCAGGCAATTTGTGATTCAAGATATTAAGGAATACAATCCAATTGGCAGGTGGATGGAGGTTAAGGTACAGATCCACCAGGATCCAACTGAATGATAAAACATTCCTATGGAAAAGAAAATCGGGTGGTGTGCACAAAGAGAATTGCAGAGGGCTGTTTTGATTTACTGCCCAAGGTGAATTCCATCCTATTTTTCTTATCTTCAATGTTCAACATGCCGACTAAAGAAATTAGTAACTAGATTCTTTCTGGTCTGAGTATAGAGCAGTGTTTTTTCTAACTTTTTTACCCGGGACCCATTCTTACCAACCAGCCATCCTTCGTGGCCCATGCCAGCCGACCGTTGCATCTCATGCCAGACGACATTCGCCACCCGCGCTGGACAACGTTCACAACCCACGCCGACCGGCCTTCATGTCTCACGCCGACCAACCTTCTCGACCTACGCCGCCCAAACTTTGTGACCCACCATTTTCACTTACCTTTAATGTGACAGGTGAGCCTGCTTGGTCCTCACCATCTCACTTGCTTGGTTAATCAATGTTACATTTCTGATCATGACTTCAGCTGGTGATTTAAGATCTCACTGCATCCATTGAAAAAAAATCAAGAGGTTTGTCCTTGAACTCGTAAATGTCTTTGAAGGTTTCAGGGTTTTAAACTTTCATTTGCCAGTACTTCCCTGCATACAACACACATGGGGCAGGATTCTCTGTCAGCCGACGGCAAAATTAGGAAAGGCGACTGGGCGGAGAATTGATTTTAACGCCAAAATTGTGGCGGGCACCAGGTTCATGCCAAATCGTAATTGACAGCGGCGTCAATGCGTTCGACTCCGCACAATAGTAAACGCTGGTTACACATCATTCGTGGGCCTGACCAGGTATTTTCCAGGGCTTCCACAATTCTTTGCCTCTACTGGGGGGAATTCCTGACGGCGAGGTCCACGTGTGCTTTTAAAAATCGTGAAACAGGTGCTGTACGGAAAGTGTCCAACATCGCCATAATGTACTGACAGTTGTGCTGGGGGGGCCTTCTGCCAGGTCTGGGGGGAATAGCGGGGGGTGGCCAGGAGGTGGGCTGTGGGGTCGGGGTGGACGGGCACAGAACACCATTTCCGCAGCCGGCAAGGCAGCCATGCAGCTGCGCATGCCGCTGACTGCCCATTGTGAACTTAGTACCATGGGTCGTTTGGGTGTTCCTCCAGGCCACACCATTAGATGCCCTCAGGCCCTAGCTGGCCCAAGAATGGGATAGGCACGCTCCAGCACAACCACGTAATACTAGTCCCTCATGCTAGCCCCTCTACGGTCGCTAAACCGGTCCAGGTCCAGCGCCAGTTTTGCTGTCATAGAAGTCCACAGTCCCAGCATCCTGCCCCAGCATCAACACTTTGTCTCGTGAACGGAGAATTTGGCCGATGAACTTTGAATCCTGATTTGCAGTGGCACAATTAATGACCCATACCTCAAGCAATCATCTTTAGGCTGCTTTGTTCCTGTTTTCAGCACCTTCTCCATGGGTTGTTCACCAGAGGCTCTGGAGTTCACACCAGCATTGCTGGCAGCTGCAAAATGGAGGAATCTCTCTCGCGGCCTGAATATGTGACGTCGATGTAAGGACCATGTGACTTGCTCTCTGCCACCGTTCCAGGCAGGAAGACTCAAGCGATTGAAAAGAAAAATCTGCTCTTGGGTCAGGGTGCTGACGTCAGGAGGAGGCGTCGGCCCTGCTAGGCTCTGGGCCTTCGCACTGCTGAGGGAGAACGCATGAGTGGAACAGCCGCCATTCTGAAAGCCAGCAGTTTTAAAAGCTGGTCACAACGTTAGGCACTCCTTCCCGCGATCGGGAATGCCGCGACACATGACCCCCACGATCGGGAACGCAGTGACAACCGCCCACGACCCACCGGTGGGCTGCGACCCTGGGTTTGAAAATGACTGGTTTAGACTATTGATGAAAGCAGTGATGCAATAGCGACAGGATAACTAAGGGCAAATTAAGGACAGCCAGGCTGATTGACACATCATACACCGGTCTGCAATTCTAAACAGAGCCAAGGGTGAGGAAATAGGGGGTTAACTTTGCACAGTCTGAGCCACATGTTTCCCACTCAAACCATTTCACATAGCAGCGTTTCCACGATTCCATTCTTCGACCAGCACACAGTAAAAGACCAAGATCCACGGAGTCCGACTGCTACCATCCTGCGGTGAATGTAATTCACACTGTAATACATATTATACCATGTGACTGTAAGCTCGACATACGAGCAGTTGCGTTGCCCTACCACTAGGGGGAGTAGCACTGGGAATGCATAGGTGTTTGTACAGGGCTCCACCCTTGGCTCCGCCCACGGCTCCTCCCCCTGGACTTCTGTATAAAAGATTGATGCCGAGAGCCAGCCGACCGGTTCATCCAGAGTTCATCGTGTTACAGGCTGGCTCTGTTGTAAGTAGATTAAAACCACTGTTCATATCTAAAGCACGTGTCTCGTGAATTGATGGTCTCATCAATTTAATCTACTTAAGAAACAGTAAGGAACCACTATGGAATCAGCCCTCAAGCCTGAGCGATTGAAACTCGACCCACAGGATGCAGAGGCAAAATACAATTCTTTGCATTGGCTCCGATGTTTTAAAGCCTACCTGGCTGAAGCAAGCACAGCTGAAACGACGGAGGAGCAGAAACTGAGCCTACTGCACGCAAGGGTGAGCCACCGTATATCCACTCAACTAAACTGTACCGGCTCATATACTGAAGCCCTAGCGCTACTCGACAAAATGTATGTCAGGCCTGTAAATTAGGTCTATGCACGACACGTGTTTACTACTCACCGCCAGTGGCCTACGGAATCGCTAGAAGAATTCCTCAGAGAACTAAAAACTCTATCTCGGGGCTGTAACTATCAGGCTGTAACTGCTGCAGAGCATAGAGAACTTGCTGTCCGGGATGTCTTTGTTGCAGGCCTAAGATCGAATTACGTGCGCCAGCAACTGCTGGAAAAGGGGGCTCTAAATCTTGAAGCGACTGTTGAACTTTCCACAACTATGGAGGCCTCTTTTCGCAGCCTCACCTCGTTCCCCGCAGACCCCGCGACCCCGTCATGGGCCCCCGACCAGCGACTCCCCCAGGCCTGCACCGCGCGGCCGCCCAGCCACAATGCTACCCCAGCCTGCCACTTTTGTGGCCAGCCCCAGCACCCGCGGCAGCACTGCCCAGCCCGCAACGCGACCTGCAGCAGCTGCGGGCGAAAAGGACACTATGCCAGAGTGTGTCTGGCGAAGAAAGCCCCAGCCTCTAACCCTCCCATGGCTCAAAGCACTCATTCCCTGAATTCACAGGCCCGCAGGCCCCGAAGTGCTGCAGCCTGTATGCCGACTGCGCCCCCACCCGACATGTGCGACTCATGGGGGCTGCCATCTTGGCAATCCTCCTCCATGCGGCTGGCCATGTGCGACTCATGGGGGCAGCTATCTTGGCAATCCTCCTCCATGCGGCCGGCCATGTGCGACTCATGGGGGCAGCTATCTTGGCAATCCTCCTCCATGCGGCCGGCCATGTGCGACTCATGGGGGCAGCTATCTTGGCAATCCTCCTCCATGCGGCCGGCCATGTGCGACTCATTGGGGCGGCCATCCTGGTATCCATCCCCTTCAAACTCTGAAACTCACCTTGACGACTACAAACTCAGAGGGCAGTCATCACAGGGCCACTCCAGCACAGCTGATCGAGCCGCCGACTACCCACAACTCAGCGCAGACACACTGGACCAATCGCGCCCAAAGCATCTCCACAACTCGATGGCGACGGTCCAAATCAACGGGTACAGCATGCCGTGCCTTTTCGACTCCGCGAAGCACTGAGAGCTTCGTACACCCAGGTCTGGTAAGACGCTGTTCGCTCCCCGTTTTCCCTGCGGGGCAAACTATCTCCCTCGCTTCGGGCTCCCACTCTGTCCAGATCCAAGGGCGCACCGCCACGATGCTCACAATCCAAGGCGCTAGCTATGCCAAATTCCAGCTCTACGTCCTGCCCGAACTCTGCGCCCCACTCTTATTAGGCCTTGATTTCCAGTGTAATCTCAAGAGTCTCACCCTCAGTTTCGGCGGACCCCTACCCCCACTCACTATCTGCAGCCTAGCCACGTTGCGAATCTCCCCCCCTCCTCTCTTTGCCAACCTCACCCCGGACTGTAAACCCGTAGCCACTTGCAGCATGCGGTACA